>NC_133331.1:116908395-117599229 GCF_042186555.1 Aquarana catesbeiana
GACTGCAATGGTGATGCCCAGGCATGCAAGTATCTCAGCTTTCCGTGTCTCATAATCCTGGGCAGCATCTGGTTCCAGGTCATAATAGGCCTTTTGGGGTTCTCCTGTCAGAAAGGTTGCTAGCAGTCTTGCCCTTTGCTCTTTTTGCCATCCTTCCCAAACAGTGACTCTTTCAAAAGTTGCTACCACATCATCTGCATGTGTCATCTTCTGCAGGTAATAGCTGGCATGCACCATTTTCTGTTCCACCGGCAAAGGACCTGTGGACCTCTTCTTTAACTCCACCAGGGCCTCCGCAAACTGGCGATTCACCTCCTGCAAGCAATTCGCCTTCTGCTGGGCTGCATTGGCCTCTGTGACTTGGCGGCTGGTTTCCTGCAGTGGCATGCAGCAGGGCTTTTAACACATCCTCCAACTTTCTGCTTGTTCAGGAAGATGCCCGCCAATTCCACCATATGTCAGGGGTCAGGGGTTAACTCAAGGGAGATCATCTTCCCTGGGAAAAAGGTAGTCCAAACAGCAGGTTTTCTTAAAAAACTGACTTGTAGCCAGTTTTATTTTGAAAAGTTGCACGAAAATTAAACAAAACACAACAGAAAATAAATCGTTGCCAACCAGGCACTAAACATTGCAGGTGATTAACTTAGAGGTGAAGGGCTTCTCCCAGTCACCCACAAAATAAAGATAATGCAAACCTTTTCTTTCTCTCACAAAGTAAACTTCACATAAGCAGGTCTCTCAGGTTTTTAGCTTCCCGAGTCCCAGGCCAAGAGCAATTCTTTGCTCCATTCCTGCTTTATTTATAGCACCTGTTGGTGGACACAAGTGGATCGCAAAATATGGTCCAGAACCAACCCTGCCAAGGTGGCTGGTAAAACCTGGACCGGATTCCACTTTAGTTCTCAGCAAATGAGCGCATGTGAGGTAAAACATAACATCCATCAATTACCTCGCCTTTCATAATGTCGCAGTACAGTGGGGACGGAAAGTATTCAGACCCCCTTAAATTTTTCACTCTTTGTTATAGTGGAGCCATTTCCCTCATTAATGTACACACAGCACCCCATATTGACAGAAAAACACAGAATCCTTGACATTTTTGCAGATTTATTAAAAAAGAAATACTGAAATATCACATGGTCCTAAGTATTCAGACCCTTTGCTGTGACACTCATAAATTTAACTCAGGTGCTGTGCATTTCTTCTGATCATCCTTGAGATGGTTCTACACCTTCATTTGAGTCCAGCTGTGTTTGATTATAGTGATTGGATTTGATTAGGAAAGCCACACACCTGTCTATATAAGACCTTACAGCTCACAGTGCATGTCAGAGCAAATGAGAATCGTGAGGTCAAAGGAGAAGAACCCAAAGATCACTGTGGCTGAGCTCCAGAGATGCAGTTGGGAGATGGGAGAAAGTTGTAGGAAGTCAACCATCACTGCAGCCCTCCACCAGTCGGGGCTTTATGGCAGAGTGATCCAACGGAAGCCTCTCCTCAGTGCAAGACACATGAAAGCCTGCATGGAGTTTGCTAAAAAAACACCTGGAGGACTCCAAGATGGTGAGAAATAAGTTTCTCTGGTCTGATGAGACCAAGATAGAACTTTTTGGCCTTAATTCTAAGCGGTATGTGTGGAGAAAACCAGGTACTGCCCATCACCTGTCCAATACAGTCCCAACAGTGAAGCATGGTGGTGGCAGCATCATGCTGTGGGGGTGTTTTTCAGCTGCAGGGACAGGACGACTGGTTGCAATCGAGGGAAAGATGAATGTGGCCAAGTACAGGGATATCCTGGGCGAAAACCTTCTCCAGAGTGCTCAGGACCTCAGACTGGGCCGAAGGTTTACCTTCCAACAAGACAATGACCCTAAGCACACAGCTAAAATAACGAAGGAGTGGCTTCACAACAACTCCGTGACTGTTCTTGAATGGCCCAGCCAGAGCCCTGACTTAAACCCAATTGAGCATCTCTGGAGAGACCTAAAAATGGCTGTCCACCAACGTTTACCATCCAGCCTGACAGAACTGGAGAGGATCTGCAAGGAGGAATGGCAGAGGATCCCCAAATCCAGGTGTGAAAAACTTGTTGCACCTTTCCCAAAAAGACTCATGGCTGTATTAGATCAAAAGGGTGCTTCTACTAAATACTGAGCAAAGGGTCTGAATACTTAGAACCATGTGATATTTCAGTTTTTCTTTTTTAATAAATCTGCAAAAATGTCAACAATTCTGTGTTTTTCTGTCAATATAGGGTGCTATGTGTACATTAATGAGGGAAAAAAATGAACTTAAATGATTTTAGCAAATGGCTGCAATTTAACCGCTTCAGCCCCGGAAGATTTTACCCCCTTCCTGACCAGAGCGTTTTTTGCGACACTGCGCAGCTTTAACTGACAATTGCGCGGTCGTGCGACATGGCTCCCAAACAAAATTGACGTCCTTTTTTTCCCACAAATAAAGATTTATTTTGGTGGTATTTGATCACCTCTGCGATTTTTATTTTTTGCGCTATAAACAAAATAAGAGCGACAATTTTGAAAAAAACGCATTATTTTTTACATTTTGCTATAATAAATATCCCCCAAAAATATATAAAAAAAAAATTTTTTTCCTCAGTTTAGGCCGATTCTTCTACATATTTTTGGTAAAAAAAAAATCGCAATAAGCCTTTATTAATTGGTTTGCGCAAAGGTTATAGCGTTTACTAAATAGGGGATAGTTTTATAGCATTTTTATTAATAATTTTTTTTTATTAGTAATGGCGGCAATCAGCAATTTTTATTGTGACTGCGACGTTATAGCGGACATGTCGGACATTTTTGACACATTTTTGGGACCATTGTCATTTATACAGCGATCAGTGCGATTAAAAATGCACTGATTACTGTGTAAATGACACTGGCAGTGAAGGGGTTAACCACTAGGGGGCGGAGAGGGGTTAAGTATGTCCTGGGGCATGTTTCTAACTGTAGGGGGATGGGCTCTGTGTGACGTCACTGATCTCTGCTCCAATGACAGGGAGCAGAGATCAAGTGACACTTGTCACTAGGCAGAACGGGGAGATGCTGTTTACAACGGCATCTCCCCGTGAGGTGATCGCGGGTATCCCCACGGTGAACGAGTCCGCGGGACCCGCGACCCGACTCACGGAGCTCCAGGCCGGCACGCGCCGCCGGCGGCACACATGCAATGGCATGGCAGGGAATTCAAATGGACGTACAGGTACGCCTATTTGCCCAGCCATGCCATTCTGCCGACGTACATCGTCGTGCGCCGGTTGGGAACCGGACAACAAAGAGTGAAAAATTTAAGGGGGTCTGAATACTTTCCGTCTCCACTGTATATAGCCACATTCCTACCATTGCCTCAGGGGTATTCCCTCTGTTTGGAGTTTATTTGTACAACACTGAATGGGCAGACTTTTTCTCCAGTGATGCTTTGTATAGTAAAACACTTCATCAGCATTATAAAAAAAGATACTAGTCTCAACTGGCAGGTTTTTTACACCCAGCTTATCTTGGTCTTGAGGTGTGCTCTGGTATCTATCGTTCTAATACTGGTTGTTGAAACATCATTGAATGTCTGAAATTGTGCTGCAATGAAATGAGCTATAATTATAGAGTAGGACAAGTGCCTGTTAGAGAATTACATTTATTTGGGTTTCTGAGAAATACTTCAGCTGTAGTGTTTGATTACATTGATGTTACACATCAGGAAACTGTCACATATTCTGCAAATGTAATTAACCTTTTTAAAGCTAAGGCTAGGAGATAGTCAAGGTTCTCTAATGTTACCATTGGATTATTCAACTCACACCTGCAAAGCCAATCTTTTGGTCTTACCCGATAGTATACAATATCTTTGTGGGAGAAGAGTATATAAATGACTTCCCCTTTAATTCTACTGGTAATTGTACCCTATTGTAGGTTATGTTGTACCTGTTATCAATCTAAAAATAAAATGTGATTTTCTGTATAGTTCGCTAACTTATGATTTTAATTTGATTTTTTTTTCTCAAAGAACAAATAGCTTGGGTCTGGACCCCCTGTGTGGACCACCACCGGTATGGAATGGGGAATGGGATGGAAAAACTGAACTTATATTCCAGGATAAAGGATGAATTTATAAATGAGTCATGAGGGCTTTTGTGGAACTAGTGACAGAAATATCTCAGGCTTGTAAAGTCATCTAAACTACCTAAGGGATGATTTTCTCTTAACAGTACAGTGAGGAGTATACAAGTCAATCAGCACTGAGTGTTGTACCTTTATTTTAATAAATAAACATATTGTAAAAAACAAAAATAGAAAATCCTAAGCCCCGGTTCACACAGGGGTGACTTGTCAGGCGACTTAGCCGCTTGACAAGTCGCGCCCCATTCTGTACTACGGAACCGTTCTAATAGGAGCGACGCAAGTCGCTCTGACTTAGAAAAAGGTTCCTGTACTATTTTTGGGGCGACTTCAGGCGACTTGCATTGACTTCTATACAGAAGTCGTTTTGCAAGTCGCCGCTGAAGTCGTGTGCAGGTTGCCTCGGAGAGTCGGCCTGCAAGTTGTGTTGCCCCTGTGTGAACTGGCAGTAATGGTACTTCCCATTTTCTAAACACTAAAAACACTGAACATAAAAAGGCATGAGAGCAGCTACCACTAAAATGTGTAGTCATCTTACATTAATTAAAAATAAAATGGAATATAGTGAAGTGCTCAATTGAAATAAAAAAAAATGCAAATTCTAAAATAAGGTGACTTCCACCTAGGTGGGCATAACTACTGACGGCATCATGCTGGGTGGGCCCATCCTGTCATTGAAAGATCTTCCTGGCTGGTGATCACTGCAGATTGAGGCCTGTGACATGCATTGTTTATTTATCATATACATAAGTGAAACACTTTATTATTTTTAAATAAATAAATAGCAGTTAGCACTATGAGGTTTCCTCTTTCTCCATATGTGTCATTCTGAGTGGTTGAAGGTAAAAGGTAAAATCGCAAGTGGAGATTTGTGGTCCCCCACCTCTTAAACCAATAGCAAAAAGTATAGCTCCCTAATGGATTTCAAATTCAGATTCAGACTCAGAATAGTTTAAAGAGAATTTTGGGATTTTTTTTAAGAATCATACTTAGGTGGATGCAGCATTGGTCCGATATTGCATCTGTCCCTGCTGGCTCAAAGAGAACAGAGCTATCAAACACCACTGATCACTCAGTTCTCAGAGCTTCATAAGCAGAGAGCTGGTGACTGTCAGTCACCAGCTCTCTGCTCTGCCCCCCCTGTGTGCTCACTGGAGTGCTGGGCTGTAGAGGGGGGCGGGGGTGGCTGGCCCAGGCTCTCAGCAGCTTGCTGAGAGGCTGAGCCAGCTGCCGTTCCAGGGTACTGAGTGGATCCTGACCATATGGTAGCAATCTTTCACCAGCTTGGACTGGATCTGTGGCATCAGCCAACAGTGGTCTTCAGCCTGCTGTCTGCTGAAAAAGGGTCGCAGGAGTGCAGAACGAACTGCACTCCTGTGATCCACAGGAGAAGTACAGCCAAATGAGATTTGGCTGTACTTCTTTAATAATCCCAAAGGGGATTTCAACAAAGACAACACAAGACCACAATAACAAAACCCGAACAAGACACAATGACACAATAAAATTACCAACAGCAGCAATTAGTAGCAAATAAAACTAAATTAAATTTATACTCAAACAACCATACTGTTAAAATACAACATATAATAAATAACAGATTGAAAGTGCACAAATTTCCCTAGCATTGCTCAAAATAATAATCAACATAATACCAACATACTATAAAACACTACATAAAAAACTCATATCATAAACCAGACTAAATTCTCACATCCAGCACTCTCAGAGAAGAATTAAATAATTTTATGGCCACAGGCAAAAATGATTTCCTGGGTCGCCATGTGCATCATGAACAATCTGTCATTGATTGTACTCACTATTGTGGAGTGGGTGGGAAGAGTTGTCCAAGATTGAACGTACCTTAAACAACATTCTCCTCTCCAACACTGTTGTTAAAGACTAGGGATGAGCTTGATGTTCAGGTTGAACATAGGTTCGACTCGAACATTGGGTGTTTTCCCGTTCGCCGAAGAGCGAACATTATGGGGAGTTCACAGGAAATTTGAGCACTGTGGAATGCCCCATAATGCACTGCAAGATTGCAGTGCATTGCTGAATGATGATTGGCCAAAGCATGCACCTGACCTGCATGCTTTGGCCAATCACAGTGCGCTCTGCTAAGAGAGCAATAATTGGCCAAAGGCAGGGTGCCTTTGGTCAATCATGGCTCAGGGGGACTAAGTCCATGCCCCACACTATATAAGGCTGCTTACACGGTGGCTGTGTGTAGTGTTGTTGGTGTGGACAGAGAGATAGCTTGATGTAGATTATATATATATATATATATATATATATATATATATATATATATACACAGTCAGTCTAGTATATATATATTTATATATACTCTGTATTTAGCATAAACTATATATTCAGTGTTTACTCTGTATTCAGTCAGTACCGGCAGTGTATATATATATATATATATATATATATATTATATATATATATATATATATATATATATATATATATATATATATATATATATATATATATATATATACAGACTCATTAGTGTTACAAGGTCTCAGATGTGAATGGGGAGCAGGTGTGGTAAATTTGCTGCTATTGCTCTCACTCTTTCATACTGGTCACTGGAAGTTCAAAATTGTACCTCATGGCAAAGAACTCTCTGACGAAAAAAAAGAATTGTTGCTCTACACAAAGATGGCCTAGGCTATAAGAAGATTGCCAAGACCCTGAACCTGAGCTGCAGCATGGTGGCCAAGACCATACAGCAGTTTACCAGGACAGGTTCCACTCAGAACAGGCCTCGCCATGGTCGACCAAAAAAGTTGAGTGCATGCGCTCAGCGTCATATCCAGAGGTTGTCTTTGGGAAATAGACATATGAGTGCTGCCAGCATTGCTGCAGAGGTTGAAGGGGTGGGGGTCAGCCTGTCAGTACTTAGACCATACTCCACACACTGCATCAAATTGGTCTGCATGGCTGTCATCCCAGAAGGAAGCCTCTTCTAAAAATGATACACAAGAAAGCCCACAAACAGTTTTCTGAAGACAAGCAGACTAAGGACATGGATTACTGGAACCATGTTCTGTAGTCTAATGAGACTAAGATAAACTTATTTGGTTCAGATTATGTCAATTGTGTGTGGTGGTACCCAGGTGAGGAGTACAAAGACAAGTGTGTCTTGCCTACAGTCAAGCATGGTGGTGGGAGTGTCATGGTCTGGGGCTGCATGAGTGCTGCTGGCACTGGGGAGCTACAGTTCATTGAATGCCAACATATACTATGACATACTGAAGCAGAGCATGATCCCCTCCCTTTGGAGACCGTGCCGCAGGACAGTAATCCAACATGATAAGGACTAGGGGATGAGCCAAACACCCCCCGGTTCGGTTTGCATCCAGAACATGTGAACAGGCAACAAATTTGTTCGAACACGCAAACACCATTAAAGTCTATGGGACATGTACATGAATAATCAAAAGTGCTAATTTTAAAGGCTTATATGCAAGTTATTGTGTGTTTGGGGACCTGGGTCCTGCCCCAGGGGACATGTATCAGTGCAAACATTTTTTTTTAAATCGGCCGTTTTTTTGGGAGCAGTGATTTTAGCTTAAAGTGAAACAATGAAAGTGAAATATTTCTTTAAATTTCGTACCTGGGGGGTGTCTATAGTATTTCTGTAAAGTGGCGCTTTTTTCCCGTGTTTAGAATAGTCTGACAGCAAAATGACATTTCTAAAGGGAAAAAAAAGTTGTGAAGAACGGTGTCGGCTATAGTGAATTGTCTATGGGAGAAATCAAAAGTGCTAATTTTAAGGGTTAATATGCAAGTTATTGTCATAAAAAGTGTTTGGGGACCTGCGTCCTGCCCCAGGGGACATGTATCAATGCAAAAAAAGTTTTAAAAATGGACGTTTTTTTGGGAGCAGTGATTTTAATAATGCTTAAAGTGAAACAATAAAAGTGTAATTTTCCTTTAAATTTCATACCTGGGGGTGTCTATTGTATGCCTGTAAAGGGGCGCATGTTTCCCTTAACAGTCTGACAGCAAAATGTCATTTCTAAAGGAAAAAAAGTAATTTAAAACTACTCGCGGCTATAATGAATTGAAAGGTGATGCAGCTCCACAAGCTCTGCGGACAATGGTTAAGAAAATTATCCACCCTTGATGAAGATCAGGTGCAGACTGTGCACAAGTCTGTATGAACAAGAAAATCCCGGACTGCTGCACTCTGAAAAACAATCATCTTTATTCCATCTTTATGATGATCGTTTTTCAGAGTGCAGCAGTCCGGGATTTTCTTGTTCATACAGGCTATAATGAATTGTCGGTCCGACAATACACATAAAAGTTCATTGATAAAAACGGCATGGAATTTCCCCACTGGGGAACCCTGAACCAAAATTAAAAAAAAAAATGCGTGGGGGTCCCCCTAAATTCCATGCTAGACCCTTCAGGTCTGGTATGGATATTAAGGAGAACCCTGCGTCAAAATTTTTAAAAAAATGGCATGTGGGTCCCCCTAAATTCCATACCAGGCCCTTCAGGTCTGGTATGGATATTAAGGGGAATCCCGTGCCAAAATTAATTTTAAAAAATGGCGTGGGGGTCCCCCTCAAAATCCATACCAGACCCTTTTCCGAGCACGTAATCTGGCAGGCCGCAGGAAAAGAGGGAGGGATGAGAGAGAGAGCACCCCCCCTCCTGAACCGTACCAGTCCACATGCCCTCAACATTGGGAGGGTGCTTTGGGGTAGCCCCCCAAAGCACCTTGTCCCCATGTTGATGGGGAGAAGGGCCTCATCCCCACAACTCTTGCCCGGTGGTTGTGGGGGTCTGCGGGTGGGGGGCTTATTGGAATCTGGAAGCCTCCCTTAACAAGGGGACCCCCAGATCCTGGCCCGCCCTGTGTGAATTGGTAATGGGGTACAAATTTACCCCTACCATTTCACAAAAAAGTGTCAAAAAGGTTAAAAAACGCAAGAGACGTTTTTTGACAAGTCCTTTATTAATTTCTTTTTCCATCTTCTTTCTTCTGGTCTTCTTTCAGTGTTCTTCTTCTCCATCTTCTTTTCCATCTTCTTCCTCTCCATCTTCTTCTTCCTCTGCTCTTCTCATCCCACATCTTCCTCCGGCTACTTCTCTGCTCCGTCCGCATGATCCGCCTCAGTGGGATTCTTCCACCGTGTGACGCTTCGGTTCTTCTGACACTTCTTATATAATGGAGGGCAGGGCCACCCGGTGACCCCGCCCTCCTCTGATGCACGGGGACTTCCCTATGGCATTCCCGTGTTATCAGAGGGGGGCGGGGTCACCCGGTTACATAAATGGCTGACCCCGCCCCCTCTGACAACACTGGGAAAGCCATAGGGAACTCCCTGTGCATCAGAGGAGGGCAGGGTCACCGGGTGGCCGTGCCCTCCGTTATATAAGAAGTGTCAGAAGAACCGAAGAGTTACCTGGCGGAAGAATCCCACTGAGACGGATCGTGCAGTTGGAGCGGAGAAGAAGCAGGAGGAAGATGCGGGATGAGAAGAGCGGAGGAAGAAGAAGATGGAAAAGAAGAAGATGGAAAAGAAGAAGATGGAGGAAGAAGAACACCGAAGGAAAATCAGAAGAAAGAAGAAATTAATAAAGGACTTGTCAAAAACTGTCTCTTGTGTTTTTTAACCTTTTTGACACTTTTTTTTTAAATGGTAGGGTTACATTTGTACCCCATTACCAATTCACAGAGGGGGGTGGGATCTGGGGGTCCCCTTGTTAAAGGTGGCTTCCAGATTCCAATAAGTCCCCCCACCCGCAGACCCCCACAACCACTGGGCAAGGGTTGTTGGGATGAGGCCCTTCTCCCCATCAACATGGGGACAAGGTGCTTTGGGGGGCTACCCCAAAGCACTCTCCCAATGTTGAGGGCATGTGGCCTGGTACAGTTCAGGAGGGGGGGGGCACTCTTGTCCCCCCCTCTTTTCCTGCGGCCTGCCAGGTTGCATGCTCGGATAAGGGTCTGCTATGGATTTTCGGGGGGGACACCACTGCATTTTTTTTTTATTTCGGCGCAGGGTTCCCCTTAAAATCCATACCAGACCTGAAGGGCCTGGTATGGAATTTAGGGGGACCCCCACGCATTTTTTTTAAATTTTGGTTTGGGGTTCCCCTGTGGGGAAATCCCATGCCATTTTTATCAATGAACTTTTATGTGTGTTTTCGAACCAACAATTCATTATAGCCGCGAGTAGTTTTAAATTACTTTTTTCCTTTACAAATGTCATTTTGCTGTCAGACTGTTCTAAATATGGGAAACATGCGCCCCTTTACAGGCATACTATAGACACCCCCCAGGTACGAAATTTAAAGGAATATTACACTTTTATTGTTTCACTTTAAGCATTATTAAAATCACTGCTCCCGAAAAAACGGACGTTTTTAAAACTTTTTTTTGCATTGATACATGTCCCCTGGGGCAGGACCCAGGTCTCCAAACACTTTTTATGACAATAACTTGCATATTAACCCTTAAAATTAGCACTTTTGATTTCTCACATAGACAATTCACTATAGTCTACACCGCTATTACTTCATGACTTTTTTCCCTTTAGAAATGTCATTTTGCTGTCAGACTATTCTAAACATGGAAAAACACTTTTTATGACAATACCATGCATATAAGCCTTTAAAATTAGCACTTTTGATTTCTCCCATAGACTTTTAAAGGGTGTTCCGCGGCTTTCGAATGTGCCACAAACACCCCAAATTGTTTGCTGTTCGGCGAACAGCCAATGTTCGACTCGAACATAAAGCCCATCCCTAATAGGACCCCAAACACACCTGCAAGATGACCACTGCCTTGCTAAAGAACCTGAGGGTAAAGGTGATGGATTACAGTGTCTACTACACTTCTGGTGGTGTAGACAGTACACAATACAGTGCAGCCATAGTACAGTTGCTAATACAGTGCAGGTGGGGTGCACAGTATCTAATACAGTGTGTACAGTTTCTACTACACTTCTGGTGGTGTACACAATACAGTGCATCCATAATACAGTTGCTAATACCGTGCAGGTGGTGTACACAGTATCTAATACAGTGTGTACAGTTTCTACTACACTTCTGGTGTTGTACACAGTACACAATACAGTGCAGCCGTAGTACAGTTGCTAATACAGTGCAGGTGGTGTACACAGTATCTAATACATTGTGTACAGTTTCTACTACACTTCTGGTGGTGTACACAGTATCTAATACAGTGTAGTGTGGTGTTGCAAAACAAAATATACATCATGTCTGGAAGGCCACCAAGGAGAGGCAGACGCTCACAGGCCACTAAAAGAGGGCAAGCAGCCTCTGTGTCTACAATCAACAGTGCTGGTTGTGGGCATGGTGCATCCTCTGCAGGTGGCCATGGGGCATATTTGTCCTTTTTTTCTGCTGCTGGCCGTGTTAATGAGCCAGAACATGCAGAAGAGTTGGTGGAGTGGATAACAACACCATCCTCATCCTCTGTCACCCAGGCTCAGAGTAGTTTGCCTCCCAACGGGGCTGCTAAAGTGGCCTGTTCCACTGGCTTCTTGTCCACAGTCACTCCTTCTGTAGCCCCACCATCATGCACGGAGGAGTCCCCAGAATTATTCGACCACAGTGTCGGGTACATGCTGCTGGAGGATGTGCAGTGATTTGAAGGCTCAGATGTTGGTTCCCAGGTTGAGGAAGGGAATAACATGAGCCTAGATAGAGGGGGTGCCCAAGAAGGACAAAAACATGGCAGTCATGTGCCCCCAGCTGCAGCATACTGCCAAGTTTGCTCCAGTGACAAGGAGGGAGGGGATGATGAGGTCACTGACTGTACTTGGGTGCTTGAGAGAAGAGAGGAGGAGGAGGCACAACTCCAATGAGGCAGGATCTCCTCTAGGGGTCAGCTTAAGGGCAGCCACCCTATTGCATCACACCGCAGAGCTCTGCAGGTGCAGGGCGCTGCTGACTCCCCGATGAGTTTTAAAAGTTCCTTGGTGTGGGCTTTTTTCGACACGTGTGCAGCAGATCACATCTTTGCTGTTTGCAACCTATGTCTGAAGCGGATCAAGCATGGCCAGAACAGCAGCCGCTTGGGTACCACATGCTTAACCAGACATATGACGACCTGCCATGCAGTCCATTGGCAACAGCACTTGAAAGACCCACATCAAGGAAAAAGGCAGAATTCTCCTTGCTCCTCATCTGGGATCTCAAACCCTACTATACCTCCAGTCCTCTCAAAAACCTGCACTGAGAGGAATGAAGGTATAGCAATAGGTGTCACAAGTATTTGCAACCAAGTAGCAGCAGTACACCACTATCTGATTTTAGCAAGCAAATTTCCCTACCCCAGTTGCTGAACCATAAAAAGAAACTCAGTCCCAGCCATCCACATGCTCAGCGTCTAAATGCTAGCTTGGCCAAATTGCTAGCACTGCAACTGTTGCCTTTTTAGCTGGTAGACTCTGCCCCCTTTGTGAATTTGTGGAATGTGTTGTACCTCAGTGGCAGGTTCCAAAACACCATTTCTTTTCATGATAGGCCATTCTGGCTCTCTACCGGCATGTGGAAGGCAATGTTTTGGCCTCATTGGACAGGGCGGTCAGCAGTAAGGTACATATTAACGCTGACTCATGGTCCAACAGGCATGGGCAGGAACATTACCTTTCCTTCACGGCGCACTGGGTAACTCTTCTGGCAGCTGGGAAAGATGCAGGACAGCGTTCAGTGTTGTTGAATCTTGTTCCGCCACCATGCATCCAAAATGCTAGTGGTGATTCTGCCACAGCTCTCTCCTCCACCCCCTCCTTTTCTTCTTCCTCTATGGCCTCTTCTGCAGATTTGTCCTCTGAACCAGCAGTTATACGTAATCGTTCAAGGGGGTGTGAAAGCAGTCAGATGAAAAGATGCCATGCAGTGCTTGAGTTGGTCTGCTTAGGGGACAGGAGACACACTGGGGCAGAGATTCTGTCAGCTCTGCAGGGGTACGCTCAGAGATGGTTGACGCCATGCCAGCTTCAGCCAGAAATGGTTGTATGTGTCATGGGCGCCAACCTTCTCTCCGCCTTCCGACAGGGACACTTGACCCATGTTCCATGTTTGGCACACGTCCTGAATTTGATGGTGCAGCGGTTCTTGACCAGGTACCCAGGCTTAAGATCTCCTGAGGCAGACCAGAAAAGTCTGTGGTAATTTCCGCCGGTCATACAATGCCAGTGATCAGCTGGCTGACATTCAAAGGGAATGCAACCTGCCCACCAACCGCCTCATTTGTGACATGCCCACCAGGTGGAACCCAATGTTGGCAATGCTGCAGTGGCTGCACACACAGCAGAGGGCAATCAATGAGTACCTGTGCGAGTATGTCACCAGGACAGGGTCAGGGGAGCTTGGCTTCTTTTCGCCACACCAGTGGCTACTGATAAAGGATGCATGCACTGTCCTGTCACCATATGAGGAGGCCACAAGGATGGTGAGCAGTGACAATGCATGCATCAGTGACACTGCCCCTTTAGTCTTCCTGTTGGAGCAAACACTTCGTGGAATCATGACAGGGCACTTGAGGCAGAAGGGCGGGAGGAAGAGGAGGACTTCCTTACCTCTCAAGGTCCCCTTTATCCAGATAGCATTCCTGCGGGCCCGCCAAACATACAGGAAGAAGAGCAGAAGGAGGATTGTGTCAGCATGGATGTGGAGTATAGCACTCAGTAGCAGTCTTCAAGGGATGGTGTTCAGTCTCCAGAAACGCAAGGAGTTGTACGTGGCTCGGAGGAGGTAGTTACGGATCATGTGATCCTTAATGACCCAGAGGACTCAGAATCGAGTGCCTCCGCAAACTTACGGTGCATGGCCTCCCTGATTCTGCAAAGCCTGTGAAAGGACCCTAGGATTTGTGGAATCAAGGAGAGGGATCATTACTTCTTGATCCACGTTACAAGGGTAAGGTTGCAGAACTCATTCTGCCTTCGCAAAGGGAGCAGAGGATCAAACATCTTCAGGAGTCATTGAAGAAAGGTTTGTGCAACCCATTTCCAGACCCTGGGAGGTTATAATTTCCTGGTGCTAGACAACGTGTTGCTGAGGCTTCGTTCAGTCAGAGGAAGAGCGGTGGAGAAGGTGGCCAGCTTACCGATGCCTTTAAACAATTTTCAGTCCTCAGCGCCAAGGTCTGATCAGTTCAAGCAACCGTTGCCAGCATCGGGATTACATGGTGCAGGAATATCTACTATCAAGAGCAGCCTTGGAGACCTTTGCAATAACATCCACTGGGTTACTGGGTCTTGAGGATGGACCACTGGCCAGAACTTGCTCAATATGCAATTGAGCTACTGGCCTATCCTGCATTCAGCATGCTTTCTGAATGCACATTTAGTGCTGCTGGAGGGTTTGTAACGGATCAAAGAGCACGCCTGTCCACAGACTCCATTAATAAGCCCACATTCAAAAAAATGAATCAGTCTTGGATCAGCAGCTATCAAGCACCTGATGCTGATGTAACTGATTGAATTTGCTATGGATGTGGTATCCCATGTGGGATCCCATGAAGACTGCCTATGCTGACTATCCTATTCCTCCTCAGTCTTGATGATGCTAGCTTCCAACATAATTTTGGGTTTAGGGTACCACCACCCAAGGCCCAATTTTTTTGCCCCTGTTTAACAGGGGCATGTAATTACAGTTTTTGATCTAATATTTCACAGCAGGGCCATTCCTGCACACAACAAGAGTATCTGTGAGGGGTTACAATGTTGTGGCACCACCACCCAAGGCCCAACTTTTCTGCCCCTGTTTAACAGGGGCATGTAATTACAAATTTTTTATAGAATAATTCACAGCAGGACCCATTCCTGCACCCAACATGAGTATCTGTGAGGGGTTACAGTGTTGTGGCACCACCACCACCCCAGGCCCAATTTTCCTGCCTCTGTTTAACAGGGGCATGTAATTAAAATTTTGGTATAATATTTCAGCGCAGAGCCCATTCCTGCACCCAACAAGAGTATCTGTGAGGGGTTACAGTGTTGTGGCACCACCACCACCACTCAAGGCCCAATTTTTATGCCCCTGTTAAACAGGGGCATGCAGTTACAATTTTTGATATAGTATTTCACAGCAGGGCTTGTTCCTGCACCCACCAAGAGTAACTGTGAGGGCTTACAGGGTTCTGGTACCACCAACACCCAAGGCCCAATTTTCTGCAGAGTATATACGGCAGGCCGTATAGTATATATGATGCTGTTCAGCGTATATAGTGCCTGGTAGGGCCTGGGGGATCCCCACGCCATTTTTTTTTACATTTGGGTGCGGGGTTCCCCTTTAATATCCATCCCAGACCCAAAGGGCCTGGTATCACTGGGGGGGGGGGGGGAGAATCACTGGGGGGGGACCCATGGCATTTTTTTCATTGGTTTTCATCTATGTTGCCGGGACCTGACAATACAGTACATTACAGCCGCGAATAGTTTTACATTATATTTTTTACTTTAGAAATGTAATTTTGCTGTGGTATTGTTCTAAACACTGGAAAATGCATTACTTTATAGGCATACTAAGGACACTCCCCAGGCACGATATTTAAAGGAATATTTCATTTTTATTGTTTCACTTTAAGCATTAATAAATCACGGGAGCATTAATCACTGCTCCCGAAAAAACATTCATTTTTAAAACTTTTTTTTTTGCATTGATGCATGTGCCCTGGGATAGGACACTTTTTATAACAATAACTTGCATATAAGCCTTTAAAATTAGCACTTTTTATTTTTCACGTTCGTGCCCCATAGACTTTAACGGTGTTCGTGTGTTTGAACAAATTTTTTGCCTGTTCGCATGTTCTGCTGCAAACCGAAAAGGGGGGGTGTTCGGCTCATCCCTGTTAAAGAATCCAACTCCAATCCAATCCAACAACAACACTAACCTTGCAAATCAATTTGTTGAGTCTGTTGGTGTCGACCACCCTAAGCCTGCTTCCCCAACATGCCACAGCATAGAAAAGAGCACTGGCCACCACAGACTCATAAAGCATCTTCAGCATTGTCCAGCAGACGTTAAAAGACTTCAGCCTCCTCAAAAAATTGAGGCGGCTCTGGCCTTTCCTATAGTGCACCACAGTGTTCTTGCTCCAGTCCAACCTATTTTACACCCTCAGATACTGAGATGTAACTCTCTACTACATCCACTCCTTGAATGGAGACATGGGGTCACAGGTTTCTCCCTCCTTCTCAAATCCACAACCAGCTCCTTTGTCCTTGTCACATTTAGATACAGATAATTATCCTCACACCATATAACAAAGTTCTCCACCACAATCCTATACTCATGGCTGGATCTAGTCTGTTTGATGTGGGGGTGCAGTAAAAAATGTCAAGGGGCATAGGATGTAAGGTTAGCAGGGCAGAGTATAGGAGTTTGTAGGGCAGTGTACAGTGGGTCATCAGGTAAGTGTACAGGGGTTAGCAGGGCAGTATACAGGGGGACGTAGGGCAGATGAATGGGAGTCAGCAGGGCAATGTGCAGGTGGTCAGCAGGGCAGACAACGAGAGGTCAGCAGGAGAGTGTACAAGAGTCAGTAGGGCAGTGTAAAGGGGGTCAGGAGGGCAGAGGACAGGAAGTCAGCAGGGCAGAGGACAAGGGTCAGCTGGGTGATGACCAACTCTTATCAGGGCAGAAGACAGGGGCAGAGAAGAAGGATCTGCAGGGCATTGTACAGAGGTCAACAGGGCAGGGGACAGAGTCAGTATGGCAGAGGAAAAGGGTCTGCAGGGCAGTGTACAGGGGCCTGCAGGATGGGGGACAGGAATCAGCAGGGTAGAGGAAAGAGGGTGAGAAAGCCAGTGTACAGTGGTCAGAAGGGCAGTGTACAGGGATCAGCAAGATAGAGTACAGGGGTCAGCGGGACATAAAACATGGGTCAGCAGGGTGGAGGATAGGGATCAGCAGTGCAGAGGACAGGGGTCAGCAGGATGGAGGACAGGGGTCAGCAGGACGGAGGACATTGGGTCAGCAGGGCAGTGTACAAGGGGTGAAATCTCCTCATACCTCCTCCTAGCACAACATTGCCAATACCCCCCCAGCACATATCCCTGCCATTCCTATTTCTAGCACAAATCCCCCCATTACCCTTCCCAGCACAAATAGCCCCATCTCATCCACAAACCTCTCATCCCAAGCACCAATGATTCTTACTCACTCCCCTGCCCCCATTGTGTTCCCAGTAGAAGTCGACCACCTGTAAGTTCTACCACCCCCCCCCACCCCCCCAAACTTACAGGTAGGAACTCCTACAGAGGAGGCTTGGGCTGTACTTCTGTCATAACAGCACTCCTCTATGCAGCAGAAGACCCATGATTGCTCTTATATTGGGATGTTCACACAGGGTTTGTTTACCTGCCCCCATCTCCTCCAAGGGCCACTCATCTGCCAGCAGCAGGAAGTGTGAGTAGAGTGGTGGGTAATTAGACCGTGTACAGACCGACCTAGTGGTCCTGTGTCACATGCAGCATGGAGGAGGGGGAGAGCACAGCATGACCCGCACCTCCACCCGGATGTCTTCTGTGTGCCGCTGTCACTTCTCAGCTGACGTTCTCACTTTAGTTCCCTACAGCAGGCTGCCCTTTCCTCCCCAGAATGTCCATGGAGTGGCCAGCCTGGAGGGGGCACAACTGAAATCTGGGGGGGGTGCAGCACCGCAGCACCCCCCTAGATCCAAACATGCCTATATTCAGTCTCTTTCCCATCCCTGATACATCCCACCATCCCATACACCAGTCATTAGAAAACTCTGTATGGTAACTGAAATCAGTGGTGTACAACAGACAGTAAAAAGTAAATTAGTGGAGAGAACTGTTCCCTGTGGAATGCCAATACTGCTGATCACCCTATTCAAAACACAGTCTTGCACTGCACATACTGTGGTCTACCTGTCAGGTAGTCTACAATGCATGCATATGCATACATGTTTTAACATGAAGATGCTACCATCCTCATCTTCCAATCTCGTCTGGTAGGCAAACTGCAAAAGGGTCTAAATATTTACTAACTGATTTAATAACTGATGTAAAACAAGTCTCTCCAAGGTCTTCATGATGTTGGAGGTCAAAGCCATTGGTTTGCAATCCTTGGAGCCACAAGGACGTGGTATTTTCAGCACAGGGACAAAGCAGAATGTCTTCCATAACACAGGGACTGAGGTTCAGGCTAAAGACTCATTGAAGGACACCCCACAGCTGGTCTGCACATGCCCTGAGCTAATGCTCTCAGGGCCTGCTAATTTTCCTGCCTTCAGTCTCCTCAACTGTTTACTCACCCGATCAGCTGTAAAAAACATTGATGCACTTTCCTGTGAAGGAGTAGAGTTTTTCTTAAAAAAAAGAACAACTGGTGAAAGTATCCAATGGGGAGAATCACAACATACACTAAAGCAGGAAGGACTTTTAGTATGAGTGGAAGGTACTTGCCTCAACTCTGCTTTCCTACAACTTTGTTTTAAATCTGAGGGAGTCAAAGCCAGGGCCTCCGAATCAAACCTATTAAAAAATGGTTCCATTTATTTGTCCTCTCCACATATCCCCCAGTCCCTCCACCAACTGGTTTAAGACCTGTAATGGTTTTCATGCCACTCCAGATCTTTCTGACTTTGTTTTTCTAGAGTTTCAACCCCAACTTTCTTCTATATTTTTTCTTAGCCTCTCTAATCTTTATCCTCAGATCTCTGAATCATTTTTACCACCTCCCTATTACCCACTCTAAAAGACATCTTCTTGGAGTTAAGAATATCCTTCATATCCGTTACCCACGGTTTATTATTTGAATAGCAAAGAACAATTCTTGTTGAAACAATAGAATCTATATAGGAATTGATATAATGTGTTATGCACTCAGTAAGCCCATCAATGTCCCTTCTATGTGTCTCAAAGAGTGCATTCCAATACGTCCCCTCAAATTAGCCCCGCAATAATTTAATGGACTCCTTAGACCGATCTGGTGATCTCTTAACCAGGGGCACATAACAAGGATTGAGATAGACAAAATTATGATCTGATCTGTCCAAAGGTGGGAGAGGAGAAGGGCTGTATGCATTCTCCATATTGTGTTTCGGAAATATTTATACCTCACTTAAACGATTAACGATACAAATATAAGTGATTAAACCTTTGTCTATATAAAAATAAAAACGAGCGATAACAGGGAAAAAAAGATAAACAATTACATTTATTTACACAGAAAAAGAAAGTTAGGATGATTAGAATTTATCATATATCTCTATAGTGTTTGCTCTAGGCTGCAAAGTTAATTTAGGCATAAACTCATAAATGTTTGCAATGGACATATACAAGATATACAAAGTCATAAGATAAATCCTAGGATACAAAAAGGTTAGAAAGAAAGATAGACATAGATTCCAGTATACTTTACGCCGACAGCATATCCCTCAGATGTTCTCGGGCTGGACTGTCTGTAACCATTTAGCCCTCTCCCTTTATATGCATTCTCCACCAATCAACAGATGCAACATATTGATTGGGTCAGAGATGTCTCAAAGTCTGGTTGGCTACATTTGAAGCCCCTTTCTCGGACATTGCTGTTACATTGCGACCCCCTCGGTGCCTATCAGTCTATGAATTAATGAACAATCTCCTTTGATCTCCCAGCCCAAACAGTCCCGACAGTAGTTAATAGCCCCCTGGTGAGTTGATTACCACCTAGGGGACCTTTCCTGGTTCCCATCAGTGTATTGGAAGCATGTTAATGGCTCCCTGAAGAATGAATGCCTTAAGGTCTGCCAATACCCTTTGATCTAATCAACACCTGTAGGGCTTCTCGGGTTCACATCAAGGTAACTACATTTCTTAAGGTGAGCTTTGTTCTATCATGATATTAAGAAACATATTCCCATATATAAAATATATATACCCACACATAGATACCCACATATACACGTAGATATATATATATATATATATATACATATATATATATATATGTATATATATATATATATATATATATATATATACACACATATACATCCTATGGGGCAAGGCAGTTTAAATTGGAGTCTTTGCAATGGTCCACTTGAATCTCATTGATATAAATATGATCTCCAATATCTCCATCACATTTGGTATACAGCAGATCCAGGGTCTTATTCTCTCTAGTTGGGCAGCACACAAACTGTGAATTAGTCAAGGTATTCTCCATGGTGACATAATTAAAATCACCTGAGATTATGATAAGGGAATTGGGATGCTTAGTTTGAAGCTTGCAATAACACTGTGGATGGTATCACTTGCCAACGTTGTGTTGGCAGAAGGTGGAATATACCACACCACAATAATAACATGTGAAATCTCCCCAGGCAAGTAATAAAACGGAAGCCCTACAACCATTAATTTTATATATGGGAAGCACTTTCCTTAATAGTCAAGTGACCAGGGTTGCACCATCTATTGTTTACAAAAATAACAAACCCCCCTCCCTTTCTCATACCACACTTTGTGCAGTTCCTGTCCACTCTAACAATCTGGAAGCCACTTATAGTAACATTGTGATCAGGAATATCTATGTGCAGCCATGTTTCAGAAAAAAACATAATGCTACACTCACAAAACTCACATTGACTCTGAACTAACATCATTAGCTTAACTACCTTACTTGCTAAAGATCTCACATGATAATGGAGGGATTATTTCCTTCTACGCCACCGTACATCTGTCCATTTGCTGTGGCAGATGGGAGCACTGTTTAAAATATGTACTCCTCTACTGTGCACCTGATACTGAAAAGGATAAGGACGATCCTTTCTTCAATAAAGTCAAATACTGCGGATCATGTTGAATATATGATATCTGACTTTGCAAACTGGTGGTGGTGGTGGTGGTGGTGGGGGGGGGGGGGGGGGGCAACTGCTGCTGCTGTATGTACAGTGAAAGAGATGGGGACTTTTGCTGTTTAATTAAATTAGGCTGTATGGGTTTGCTAGAAGACATGGGCAGATAAATCACATCATGATTTTAGTGAGAGCCCAGTTGCTGTTGCTGACTATAAACCTAGAGGACCAATTGCTGCTGAGAATACTGAGACTGTAATGGTGTTTGCTGCTGCTGAGGGGCCTGCTTGTTATTGTGTGAAAACTGGCTCAGTTTATTCACTGTCAGTATGCTGTTTTTTTTTAATTTTGTTCCCATTTTAATTGAGCTCTTCACTGTATTGCACTTTATATTTTTAATGAAGATCTTGTAACTGGATATTTTCATAAGCAACAACTAGGGACATGAGCATAGGTATCTCCTTTCCTAAATTAGTTCAACTGGCTCATGGTTGAGTAACTTTTTTAGTTAATTTGTTGCATTGATTTTTTTCTGCTATTTTCTTACTAAAGTCTTTATGTGCTTAACTTTTTTAACATTTTTAACTTAACTCCCTTACCCTTTCCTTTTCCCCTTACCACCACTTTTTTTTTTACATTCCTTTCAGTCATCATTCTAGACTTAATAAACTTAGGCCATCACCATTCCTCAATTTTTTTTCCATTCCCTGATTGTAGACTATATTATTTCATTATACATTGTGTTCTCCCATGATAAGTTATGTTCATTATAACATTGTGTTATCCCTTTTAATTGTCCATACAATGAACTTTTTATGTTCCTGTTATTTGTTGAACATGCTTTCTATATATTTTCTTTGCGTTGTGAAACTCTATAATCTTTAAACAAAACTTTGCATAAAAAATAATCTGTTTCATAACAAATTGCATTGCCTCTTAAACATATCAAAAAAGGTGCACAATTAAAATCAACATAGGCCTGGGGCCAATAAATGTTTTACATTTGTGTAATTTCCTCTCTAAAATTTGTTGTGGTAATTTACAGAGGAAATTGTAACAGTTTATGGCCATAGTCATCTGATAACAACTCAAAGGTTATTCTGCACACATCAAAGGTTATCTTGTTTATCCCACGCTTGGTTTACTGCTATATAGTTTTAACAGTCTGTTTTATCAAGTTTCCCCCAATGTCTGTTGACCAATCATGTATGTGCTTTCTACACTGTATAAATACCCCTGTATCAAAAGTGCTAAAAAGAGCCCACAAAAAGGCAACTTCCAAAACCAGATTGCAACTACTCTACCCTCAGAAAATTAATAAGGATACTGATTCCATGATAATAATTACAAAATACACTAACCAACAAGCTAAAATTAAATCTATTGTGACTAAATATTGGCATATGCTAAGTATGGATCCGATACTTGGACAATTTGTCCCTGAATATCCACTGTTCACGTTTAAGAGAGCACAGTCCATTAAGGACCAACTTGTTTGCAGTGAATTCAAAGGGTACTTTTATTTGTGGTGCTTGCAACTACTGCAAGTATATGCTCACCCAGAGGGATCCCATTCTTCCAAACAGAAAAATTTTCCGATCTAAACATTTCGCTAATTGCTAGACGATCTGTGTAATATATTTGTAGTATTGCGAATGTGGTTGTTTTTATGTTGGTAAAACCAAATTACAATTTTGGAAGCGTGCGTACAGACATATCAGGAGTATGCAGGTTTCTAATCCAGATTTGCCACTTGGTCGTCAAACAAAACTAATACACGGAGGAAAATTTCCAAAAATTAAATTCTTGATCTTGTATCCTATCCACCCCAGTCCCGATGTTTCCTGGTCCTCGATCACCCAGGATGCCGGGGGATGACATCACTTCCAGTTGGACCATGTGTCAGTAGGCAGGCGACGCGTTTGCGGAGCATGCGCTCCTTCTTCAGGCCTGGCGGGGGCCATTTTAGTTGACGGCTTATGTACTATGCTGTCAGAACTCCTGGGTCCTAGTGTCCCATGGCTTGGGGCTGATAAAATACAACTTGGAGTCTTATATCGTGTATGTGGGGGAAGGGGGTAATAGTCAGGTGGATCTCCACTAAGGTAGATGCAAGTGCCAACTTTTTCTTTAGTGTATCCTAATGAAGCAATATGCTTTAAACCCTTTTTGGAGGGTTTCTTGTCCAGAGATATGGAGAAATAGGGACCTAGTCATATATCACCATCATATTCCTCCCTTTGATGCCACCTATCCCTATTTTTACCATACCCACCTGTTTGCCATCTGCCTGACACCACCTGCGATAAAATCATTATGTGTTTGCAATGTATATAGTACATGTCTGCTATGCACAAATTAACCTCTGTACATTACATGTTATGATCTCTATGGGGCAATGAACTGTCATGATCTCCGGATAAACAATGTACGATGAAGGTACTTATGTGTAATGTACAGTGTATTTTTTGCAGCTCCATTTAGGATCGAGTCGCTGGATGTGGTGGGTTTTTCTCTCTCCCTCGTTTTCTCCAGACGGGCACGCAATCACCCGGCACACAAAGCCGCCTGGGCCCTCTAACCCACGGCAGACTTTTGGAGCACAGGAGCCTTATGTTCTGTTGTCATCTATCTTGCTACTCCAGCGGACATGCGCGGTCAGCTGGTGAAGCATTGTGTCGGTGGGCTGCACGTGCAACTCGCCGTTCTGCCGTGCTGAACTCACGCATGCGCAATCAGGACGGGTTGGTTCGCACGCAGCTCAGGAGGCCAAGGAAAGGCCTGTAGCCTGACACAGCTGACCGTAGTCAGCTGCATTAATTACTCAATCACTAACCAGATATAACACACAGTCCAGCTCTATAGCAGCTGGATGTTAGGATGCTGTATGCTCTCATGATTCAAACACCTCTCAACGTAATGATTTATTTTGAACTTCTGAAACACTGCTTCAGGAAATATAGGAAGTTTGTCTATATACATTCAGCATTATAGGAGTAACTTTATACCATATTTGTCTGCTATATGGTTTAGTTGACATTTTAATTTAATTATTGCTTATCACACAGATTCATTGGAAGCTCATACGATTTTTAGGAACACTTCTGTCCCTATCCTGGACCTATTTATTATTCAGGTAGCATATTTTTGGTATAATATACATCTCAGTCCCAATTTATAGGGCACACATAATTATTATTATTTTTTTATTTAATTTTTGTGGCCTCAGTGCTCTTGCTTGCCCTCCCCTGGAGGCTAGGGGGGCTTGTTATTGTTGGCTTCCCAATCCATTTTCCAACACAGAGTAGACTAAACTTTGAGGGGTCATTGAGATTGCTCTATGAGACACAGCTATCCTTTTCTCTTTCTCCTTGCTTTTAAATAGAATAATGGAATGTTTACCTGTGACATCATTATAGCCGATGTAATTGTACTTAATACAAAAAATGATCTATTTTACAACAATATATGCACTTCTTGAAATATTGTTTATTGACATTGAATGTTTCTTACAATGTTATAGATGCATATGTGTGTTTCCTAAAGAACACCCTTGAAGAAAGAATTTAATTGAAACACATCGGATGAAGGATTACATTTGACCGTGTGCTTTAGCCTTGGTGTCTCCATATACAGATTTGTACACATTCCAACAATTTTTTTGTCTTAAATTATCATGTTTTTAATCCTTTTTGTTAAATAAATACTTGTGTTATACTCTAAACATATTTTCCAATACTTTTTGTATAGATAGCAATGCCTTTAAAAAGTCCGCTTAGGGGTACTATCTTTGTTCATAGTACTGGGTGAGTTGTCTTCCAGAGTTACCCAATCATCTAATGAACTTAAATGGGGAGACAAGGAAGCTCTCCAAACACAGATTATATCTGATAAGGCGACCAACTTACGTTCAAAGACTTGCATGGTATCCATGAGGGTGTGGTGTACCCTTTCCATCAGTTTAATGGATTCCATGTGATGGAGCACCTGTGACCATGAAACAGAGGGACACCGGCAGTTTAGGACAATTGCCCAGTGGATGGCACTGAAGAATATGTGTGCCAACTTTTGATGTTGGGGGGATCTCTGGGAGCTCTGCAAATAAGATGCACATCTGGTAGGTCAGGGCCACAGGTGCACCTGTTATTTGGAGCACCATTGAGGAGACTCTTTGCCATATGGGTTTCAAAACCGACCAGCTCCAGAATGTATGGAGAAGAGTGCTCCCATCGTGGAAACCCCTAAAACATGTGTCTGGAACTAAGGGGAAAATCTTTTTTCAGTCTGAAGGGGGTATAATACCAGTGGGTGTGTAGCTTGGCAACAGTCTCTTTAAAAGCTATGGAGCGTGTGCATTTATGCATGTTAGAGGCAATGTCGTACCAATCCTTCTCCAAGATCTCCTGGCCAGTCTCTGCTTCCCACCCCAGCATAGCTTATGATTTGGCTGTACTATTATGGCCATTAAGGTTTTGATATAAGGTTGAGATAGTCCCCCTATCTCTAGAGGCCTCCCCACAAAGGTTCTCAAATGGTGTTACAGCTCTATCAGCAGCCTGAGTTGACATATTAGAGAAGAAATGATGGATCTGTAGGCATTTATCGAATTTGGAGCTGTGTAGGGCATAATTTTGCTGGAGATGTTCAAATGAGCAAAAAGATGAATCTTGCAGCAGAGAGTCCAGAGGCATTAGGACCTGTGATATCCAACTCGAGAACTCTTTATCAAAGGCTGGGGGAACTGAGGATCACCCAGGAAGGAGGCTAGATGTGGGGGGCTGGAGAACAATTTACATTTTACCCTATAAAGGGAACAGAGGTAGAGGGACTGACCCACTATGCCACTGAGTGGTGCAACATCCTTAGGGGAGATGGAGCATGACCAAAGGAGACCCGGAAGGTAGAAGGGGACAACTGAGATCCTCTCAAACTGTAACCATGGAATAGAAGAGGAAGAGGCTTGCCATTGTGTTAATTGTATGAGGCGTGAAGCCAAGAAATAATTCCATAGATCAGGCAAGCCTAGGCCACCTCTAGACTGGGTCTTATAGATCAACACTCGGCTCATTCGAGGTTTCTTGTTTTGCCAGATAAATTTAAACAGATCGGACTGTATAGCCATTATCGTGGAGTGAGGGACATAAAGGGTTAGGGCTCTAAAGAAAAATAGCAGCTTAGGGAGGATCAACATTTTTACCGCTTGAATTCTTCCTAGCAATGATATGTGGTAAGAGGATCACTGTGTAAGTAATGATCTAACATTAACGAAGGCTTGGGGATAGTTATGTGAGTACATCAATTTGAGGGAAGGGGCTAAACAGGTCCCTAGGTATTTTAAGGTGCCCGAGCTCCAGGCAAATTCATATTAATCTTTATGATTGTTTGTTAAGGGTTGAGGGAGGTTAATAGGTAAAGCTAGACATTTGGATGGATTTACTCCCAGTCCCATAAGTTGGTGAAATGTGGCTAAAGTGGAAAGGAAGTTGGGGAGGGAGATTAGAGGGTCCAAAAGAAACAGGAGAACGTCATCTGCATACAGGTTCAGTTTAAATTCTTGACCATTTTTTGTGTATCCTTTGATATTAGGGTTAGAGGTAATTGAGCGAGCCAGTGGTTCAAGGCCAAGGCCAACAATAGGGGAGAGAGGGGACAGCCCTGTCTAGAGTCACGTCCTAAAGCAAAGTATTCTGAGTTGCACCCAGGGTTCTAATACCGGTTCGGGGATTGTAATAGAGGACCCTAAAGCCATTGATAAACTCCACAGTGAAGCCAAATTTGGGTAAAATGGAGTCTAAATAGGGCCAGAGGACACTGCCAAAGGTTTTATTGATATCTAAGCTAAGTAGTAAAACCTAAATTCCATACCAGGCCCTTCAGGTCTGGTATGGATATTAAGGGGAACCCCGGCCAAAATTTAAAAAAAAAATGACGTGGGGGTCCCCCTAAATTCCATACCAGACCCTTCAGGTCTGGTATGGATTTTAAGGGGAACCCTGTGCCAAAATAAAAAAAAAAAACAGCGTGGGGTCCCCCCAAAAATCCATACCAGACCCTTATCCGAGCACGCAACCTGGCAGGCCGCAGGAAAAAAGGAGGGATGAGAGAACACCCCCCCCTCCTGAACCGTACCAGGCCACATGCCCTCAACATTGGGAGGGTGCTTTGGGGTAGCCCCCCAAAACACTTTGTCCCCATGTTGATGAGGACAAGGGCCTCATCCCCACAACACTGGCCGGTGGTTGTGGGGGTCTGCAGGCGGGGGGCTTATCGGAATCTGGAAGCCCCTTTTAACAAGGGGACCCCCAGATCCCCCCCCCTGTGTGAAATGGTACGGGGGTACACCCTACCATTTCACTAAAAAACTGTCAAAAATGTTAAAAATGAAAAGAGACAGTTTTTGACAATTCCTTTATTTAAATGCTTCTTCTTTCGTCTATCTTCCTTCATCTTCTTCTTCTGGTTCTTCTGGCTCTTCTGGTTCTTCCTCCGGTGTTCTCATCCAGCATCTCCTCCACGGCGTCTTCTATCTTCTTCTCCTCGGGCCGCTCTGCACCCATGGCATGGGGGGAGGCTCCCGCTCTTCTCATCTTCTTCTCTTCTTCATCTTCTTCTTCATCTTCTTCATTTTCTTCTCCGGGCCGCTCCGCATCCATGCTGGCATGGAGGGAGGCTCCCGCTGTGTGACGGCATCTCCTCTTCTGACGCTTCTTAAATAACGGGGAGCGGGGCCACTCGGTGACCCCGCCCCCCTCTGACGCACAGGACATGACGGGACTTCCCTGTGGCATTCCCCGTGATGTCACAGGGAAGTCCCGTCAAGTCACCGTGCGTCAGAGGGGGCGGGGTCACCGGGTGGCCCCACCCCCATTATTTAAGAACCGTCAGAAGAGGAGACGCCGTCACACAGCGGGAGCTTCCCTCCATGCCATTATGGATGCGGAGCAGCCCGGAGAAGAAAATGAAGAAGAGAAGAAGATGAAGAAGATGAAGAAGAGAAGAAGATGAAGAGAAGAGCGGGAGCTTCCCCCCATGCCATGGGTGTGGAGCGGCCCGAGGAGAAGAAGATAGAAGACGCCGCGGAGGAGATGCTGGATGAGAACGCCGGAGGAAGAACCAGAAGAGCCAGAAGAACCAGAAGAAGAAGAAGAAGAAGATGATGAAGGAAGATAGAAGAAAGAAGAAAGAAGAAGCATTTAAATAAAGGAATTGTCAAAAACTGTCTCTTTTCATTTTTAACATTTTTGTCAGTTTTTTAGTGAAATTGTAGGGGTACTTTTGTACCCCCTTACCATTTCACACAGGGGGGGGGGCCCGTGATCTGGGGGTCCCCTTGTTAAAGGGGGCTTCCAAATTCCGATAAGCCCCCCACCCGCAGACCCCCACAACCACCAGCCAGGGTTGTGGGGATGAGGCCCTTGTCCTCATCAACATGGGGACAAGGTGTTTTGGGGGGCTACCCCAAAGCACCCTCCCAATGTTGAGGGCATGTGGCCTGGTACGGTTCAGGAGGGGGTGCGCTCTCTCGTCCCCCCCTCTTTTCCTGTGGCCTGCCAGGTTGCGTGCTTGAATAAGGGTCTGGTATGGATCTTTGGTGGGACCCCATGCCGTTTTTTTTTTATTTTGGCGCGGGGTTCCCCTTAAAATCCATACCAGACCTGAAAGGTCTGGTATGGAATTTAGGGGGACACCCACGTCATTTTTTTTTTAAATTTTGGTTCGGGGTTCCCCTGTGGGCAATTTCCATGCCATTTTTATCAATGAACTTCTAAGTGTATTGTCGGACCAGCAATGCAATAGCCGCGAGTAGTTTTAAATGACTTTTTTCCTTTGAAATGTCATTTTGCTGTCAGACTGTTCTAAACATGGGAAACATGCGCCCCTTTACAGGCATACTATAGACACCCCCAGCTACGAAATTTAAAGGGATATTACACTTTTATTGTTTGACTTCAAGCATTATTAAAATCACTGCTCCTGAAAAAACGCCCGCTTTTAAAACTTTTTTTTTGCATTGATCCATGTCCCCTGGGGCAGGACACAGGTCCCCAAACACTTTTTATGACAATAACTTGCATATAAGCCTTTAAAATTAGCACTTTTGATTATTCATGTTTGTGTCCCATAGACTTTAATGGTGTTCGCGTGTTCGAACGAACTTTTTTCCTGTTCTCATGTTCTGGTACGAACCGAACAGGGGGGTGTTCGGCTCATCCCTATCAGTGAGGCATTCAGATAGCTGGCTAACTATGGTGGGGTCAGTGAGTAAAGAGTCATTGAGGCACCAAGCCCCTGTTGCACTAGGGAGTCCTATGCATGAGAGGTTACAGGACACCATGTGGTGGTCAGTTCAAGGGCATATTATGTTCACAGATGGGGAGTTCGCAACTAGCTTAGGGGAGAAAAATATGTAGTCTAGTCAGGAATAACTATCCTGAGGGTGGGAGCAAAACATGTATCCTTGGGAGCCCACATTAAGGGCCCTCCAAGTGTCTATTCATTGGTGTGATCTAAGGGAGTATTGAAGGGTTTTTGGGAATGCATTATTTACGGAACCTATACAACTTCCGTCTAATTTTGAGTGGGCCACTAAGTTAAAATACCCCCCTATCAGGAGGTGAGGTAAGTGGTATCTGTCAAGCACTTGAAAAAATGCCTTGAAGAACGAAGCTTGGTATGCATTTGGAGCATACACAAAGACTAGGTTGATCGTCTTACCCTGAAGTGACCCTCTGATTATTACAAATTGGCTACCTGGGTCTTTATAAGTCTGGTGTACATGAACATGACTGAATTTTTGATCAGTATAGCTGTCCCTCTCGACCTGGACTCGTATGTGGTGAAGTAACACTGTTTAAAGGACTTGTCTAGGTAGGATGGGTGATTGTGAGTGGTAAAATGTGCTTCTTGGAGCAGTAGTATATCTGCTCCCAAAGTTTTATAAGATCTGAATGCTTTTTTCCTTTTGTGCGAGGAATTAAAACCGTTAAGGTTATGGGAAGTCACTTTAAGACCCATTTCCAACTAGGGGGATGCAACAAAGGGGTCAAGAGGAGTCCAGGTTAAGGAGTATGCTCACAGAACCACCGACAATACATTTTTAGAAAACTTTGACTGAGAAGATAAGTGGTAAGTAGAAAACCAGCAACATCTAGTGAGCTTAACAGGTAGAACAATGCAGAATAAACAGGACTAAATAGTGCAGAATAAACAGGACTAAATAATGAAAAAAATAAGGAAAAAATAAAAAGTCCATAAACCAGAAAAACAAGCCAAAAAATTTCAAAAAGTTGGCTGGTGGAGTCAGGGAAAAAGCTCCAATTCAGACCAAAAGGTCCATTACTCTAATACAGTGTATTTGTAGAAAAAAGTGTTCCAAAGATTTGTGTTTTCCGGGTACCTGAAGGGGTCCTTCGGGGCAGGAACTCCTGATCCATGGTGGAGTCAACAGGTAGGGGCTGAATTAGAGTATGGGAACAGTTAAACAGATGGGAATGGACTTCAGCACTGCTCAGAGTGTGTGTCCAGTGGCTAATGAGCATGCCTGCATGGTTCGGGCATCTGGAACCTTAAAAGAAAAAGAAACAGAAAAAAACAAGGGACAGAGAGAAGCAAGTGTTAGTGTTGACTTCAGAAATCCCATCTTGGAGAAGGAGTTGCCCAGATGGGAGCTGAAAGTGGAGTAGAAGGTAGCCTAGGGAGCACAGCTGCGTTGAGGACGCCCAGCTTCACCAAACGCTCTTTACCCTCTGGAACCATGGTAACCGTGTATGTCGTGCCACTGTGGGGCATCTGCAGCTTGAATGGAAATCCCCAGCAATATTGGCTCCTGGCATACTTAAGAACCGAAGTAACCCCTTTCATCTTGCTGCATTTATCCAGGATGGTTGGAGATATGTCGGGGTATATTTGAATGGAAGTGCCCTCATACTGGATATTCATAGTATTGCGAGAGGCCCTGAGGATTTCTTCCTTAATTAGAAAATCTTTAAGGCAGAGCATAATATCCCTCGGGGGTTTCTCAGGAGGGGGTTTAGGACGCAGAGCCCTGTGAATCCTGTTGCAGGTAGACACAGACAGGGGAGAATCAGGGAGCAAAGAATTGAACAGTTTTTGCACTGCAGGGAGCAAATTCATTACGGTTTCTGGGACCCCTCGCACCCTAAGGTTGTTGTGTCTGCTTCTGTTATCCAGGTCCTCCAGGTGGGCTTGGAGCTGTATCACAGATTCAGAGAGAGATTCATTGTCTTTCCAAATCAGTGTAGCTCATCATGTTTGATTTCTAATAAGTCAGTCCTGGTGCCTAATGCTGCAATCTCCAGGGACAGAGTGTTATTGGATTTATGCAGCTCTGATTGAAACTTCTGTGCTATCCTGTCATACATGACAGAAAGGCTTTTATCCAAATCAGCTTTTGTGAATTGTACAGCATACTCTCTCATGGAGTGTGTTGGGAATGCCTCTCTCTGTCTCTTCTGGACGGGCGCCATCTTGGGACATGTTGCTCTCCTCCCTCACTTGAAGCAGGTAGTTTGTTAGGGACCTTTGAGATGGTTTATTGTGGCAATTTCTGGATCCAGGCATGCGCTGATTGTTCTGCCGGGGAAGCGGGCTAAAATTCTGGGTAATGGGTGTCTGTATAGCCGCGGGGAAGCGCCGACAGTCTCTGATGTTCATGGAGCTCCTAGCCTCTGCTTCCTTCCTGCTTCGCACTGTGCATACGCCCCCCGGAAGTTGGGCTTTTCAAGGGAATTTGCTCTAGAGCTTAGTGAAAATGATGTAGTTGCACTTTGCAAAAAACCTTATTCCCTAAGCTCTGGGACAACTTCTCTTGCAAAGTAAACACCTTTTTTTTCCTTTAGCAAATCAACCATATTGGTATAATTGTATTGGAGATGTTATTGTTAAGTAACAAAATAAATAAATTGCCTTTGTACTTTAGCCCTTATGGTTTATTGTTTTAGACCCTGAATAATTCAATCTTCCTTCTTCTATATTCTACCTAATGATGACGGGTCACTGTCCTTTTTTATCATTCCAGACTACCATAAATACCTTGAACATGTGATAGTTTCAGAAATGTTAGAAACTACTTACCATAAATTAGGGAGTTGGTATGGTTTTATATAAAATAACTTGAACAGTAAGCATTTTATAAATAACTTCACACATGAAGGAAACATGGGACACCATTCTGCTGTTGCATAATCTGCAAGCAGCCATCAAATACATTGTTACATTTTAGAATACTAGTGAGACAAGACAGAGTGATGGAAGAATGAAAAAGACCAAAAAAGATTCATGGGCAACATTAAATTAACTCAGGTTTTATACCTAACATTGACACCTTTATACTTCTTTCCTGTAATTCAGAAATATATTTGTCCCACTTTTGAAAAAAATAGCATACAATTTCATAATTCAGGACAAAGTGTCCTTAGCAAGACAGAAATGTATGGTTCCTTAACAATGTGTTGAAATTTATGAAGAGGAACATCACTTTCACACTAAATGAACTGTAACTTACTTTTAGAGGTGGCTCGTAGATTATATCTGGCCACATGCATAGAATCAGCTTGAATTCTAAGCTCATAGCTTGTAGTGTTTTCATAGTCCAGTGGTTTTACAACGGTGATAACCCCTGTGATATTATCAATGGCAAATGCACCTGTATGAAGGGAAACAAGGGTTTAAGAAGTATATCTTGAAATAAACATAGATAAAGATTACTTGAAGACAGTAAATGAAAGTAGAAAAAAATGTTCACATAATTCAGGATTTAAGCTAATAATGAATAAAGATGTTTGCAGGTAGCCTCCCTGACAGTATTCTTGAGTGTGGCTCGGGGTTAAATTTCAGCACCATTGGCGGTAACCCTGAGCCACACTCGAGATTGCATTGCAGGATCCTGGAGCGGTATACTTACCTTGTCCCCAGGATCCTGCGAGGTGCCCCCACGCTGTCTGCGGGATCTGTCCTCCTCCGAAGCCTCTCTGTGCCAGGCTCCGTTCCCTGTGAGCATCGCGACGCACGGGGGTGGAGCCTGGCGGCAAATTCAAAAAACTGTAAAAATCATAACACATACAGTACTGTACTCTTGCAGATTACAGTACTGTATGAAATTATTTCACATCCCTTTTGTCCCCAGTGCTTTGTCCAATGCCCTGCATGCAGTTTTATATTATATATACTGTTCTTTCTGCCTGTCCATAGCAACCAAAAAGTGTCCCTTTACATCAAAAGTGGCTTTAGACCAGCTAGAAAACAGCGATAGTAAATTAGAACACTTGCAGAATTGAGCGATAGTGAATCGTGGGGAAATGTATTTTATTATTATTATATTATTATTTTTTATAATTATTTATATTTATTATATTATAATTTATGAGTTAATTGTACCGCTTTTAGCACCTAAAATCCAAAATAATCATACCGCCAGGGAGGTTAAATCAGCAAAACACTTTATATTGGAGTAGAGCATTTTGTATTTGGTCTAAATTTCCATGAATGCCCTGAACAGTGTTTTACTATTTTGATGAATATTTCTTGGTTACAGCTGGAAATTAGTGGTGATAGACTTTGATGTCAACTTAAGCAGTATGTGTATGTATTATCTAACAAGCTTCAAGTTAAGCACTGCATAAGTTAGTGTCAATTTGAGCCTGGGTACTCAATGTGTTAAATTGACATTAAAGATTACAAGGTTAATTGTCAGGTAACAGAAAGGTGCACTGGAAAAATATTTTTGAGCCTTTTTTCCGTGCAGTACATTCCAAATAATAGGCTTTTGTTGAATGAGCCTTGCTTCAGTGGGATTTCTATTCAATTAAATGTCACAACACTTTCAGAAAGAAGATGGTAACATTAATCATTCCTGGCGTGTATGTGCAAACTGGTTCTCTTTATTTTATATGTGAATAGCTTTTCCCAGTTGTAAATTTTCCTTTTATCTCTCATTCTCTGTGTTTTCTTTTTTCAGTCTTCAGTCTCTTCTCCTGGGATTGCTTCAACTAAACAATGATAACTCTTACTATATGCATGCAGCATATATCACAGACAAATTACACACTATTAAAGAGCCAATTCCACTGTTGAGGATTATTCAAAGTGCTGCAAAGAATTGCAATTTGTAAACTAAAGTATGGATATTCTATGGTTATTGAAAATTGTCAGGAAAATCAAAGACAAGATTAAAAAATGGAGTGGGTAACTTAAGTTGGAATATAGTTAAGATATTAAGCCCTGGATCCCACCATTGCAATTTGGCAATGTGACTTGACAGTTCAAAGTTGCGTGACAAGTTGCACCCCATTTGTGGAAATAGAATTGTTCAAATGAGAGCAACTCAAGTCGCAGCAACAGTTAAAAAGGTTCCTGCACTATTTCTGGGCAATTTCATTGTGACTTGCATTGACATGTGTTAAATGAATTTGCACAGAGTGTCAGTAAGCCGCATTGAAATCACACTGATAGTCACACTGAAGTAGCACGACTTCAAAGTAGACATGTGCAATTTGTTTCAGTCCGAATAAAAATTCGGACACATTTTTGGTTATTTGGGGATTCAAATGTATCTGAATCTCCGAATGAAAGAGTAACAAATTCAGCTGAAATTAGTTGAAATCCATTAAAATGTGTTTTGTTTATTCGTTTTCTAATGAATTCCAACTTTTCAGAATAATTAAAATTTGGATCGGTCGAAAAAATGATCGACCAATTCAAATTCTGTGTGAAGAAATAGCTGGTTGTTAAGCAGCGGGCCGGGAAGCCTTAACAACCATGAGTCATTATCTGTCAGTGGGCTTCCCCACTGACAGATTAATGTAAAGAAAACAATGCTGGTGTCCTGTCAAAAAAGCCAACTTGTCAAAATCTCCAATTACGTCACTGCCGGTGACTCCTCAGCAGCAATAATTATAGATTTGACAACTTGGCTATTTTCACAGAACACTGGCAGCGTATACATTACAGTACATGATGAGTTGGCTGTTTTGACAGAACACCGGCTAAGGAGTAAAAGAGTTGTCACCGCCATGGAGGCAGCCATGTTGTTGGATACTAGCGGGCGGACTAACAATGTCTATTCATTATATCATGTACCGTAGTCTATACGCTGCTGGTGTTCTGTAAAAACAGCCAAGTCATCGAAATCTGCAATTACTGCTGCTGGAGAGTCGTTGGAAGTGACATAATTGGAGATTTTGAAGAGTTGGCTCTTTTGACAGAACACCCTTTGGGCCTGGTATGGATTTTAAGGGGAACCCCATGCCAAAATAAAAAAAAAATAAAAACTGCGTAGGTTCCCCCAAAATCCAGACCAGACCCTTATCTGGGCATGCGGCCTGGCAGGTCAGGGAAAGGGGGGATGAGCAAGTGCCCCCACCTCCTGAAACATACCAGGCCACATGCCCTTAACATCGAGGGACACTATTTTTCATTTTTTAATAAAGGAATTGTCAAAAACTTGTCTTTTGTTTTTATTACTTTTTGCCACTTTTTGGTGAATGGGTAGAGGTACTATGTACCTGATACTCATTCACATGGGGGGGGGGCGGGATCTGGGGGCCTGCTTGGTAAAGGGGGATTCCAGATTCCGATAAGCCCCCTGCCCGGCCGACTCCAACAACTACAGCCCAGGGTTGTCGGGAAGAGGCCCTTGTCCCCATTAACCCATGGGGTCAAGGTGCTTTGGGGTATGGGGTGACCCGCTGCTTAACAACCAGCTATTTCTTCACACAGAATTCAAAACGGTCGACCATTCCCTAACGAGATGAAATTAGTAACATAATGAATTTATCCAAAACAAAACAAATGTTTCTGATCTGCACATGTCTACTTCAAAGCCACACTGGTGTAAACCAGGGCTACGGCTATAAAATAGACCTCTATTAAAAGCAGCATTTTATATTTTGTACCTGAAACTGTAGTCTTACAAATTCTCCTATGACAGATATGTATAAGAAATCACATACCATTTTTTTCTGGTTAAGGTTGTAAAAATAAAGCAGATATCTGAACGGTTTTCATTAGTTACCCATAGAATCTGCCTTGAACATGGTTGGTAAGCATTAGAAGAACTAGAATATTAAAAATATACAGTAAAAAAAGAGTAGAGAGAGTAGCGCTCTCCTGCTTAGTGTTCCCTCATGATCATGTACACATACAATGTGTCAAGGGTTCCGTAGTAATCAAATCTAAGTCTAATATCAATATACAACAGTCTCAGAGGTATGGGCTGAAACTAAATAATTAGTGATCAGCTAACTAGAGCTAGCTGTGAAAGGCTGTCTTCTCAAGCAGCCTGGAAACCCAGGCACTTGAATGAGAGAGAGGGGGAGGGAAAGAGTGACGCCCAGCAACATTTAGTGTAGTAGTTTATTAAAGTGGAAGTAAATCCTCCTATCGTTTTCAACAAAGGAAGCTGTCATCTTGGACTCTGTTTAATTTTTAACTGCCATGAAGCTGTATGTGTGGTCAGTTATGACACCAGCCATTGGATGGTTTGACAGTTTGGTTGCGAGTACAACCAATATGACAGTTAGCATTTCCGGCATGCCTGGAATGTAACAGTTTTTTCAAACTGATAGATCGATGATTTTACTTCCGCTTTAGATAGATATATGGGGTAAATCCGCGCAGTGGTTGAGTGTAGTTAGGATATGGGGCTGCTGCCTCTACAGATACAATGCCACCTAAGTGGCGTGTATTAGAATTTGGTAAAAAGCAGTAGTTATGGCGCTGCCCTTGTGGGGTTAGAAAAAAATGTTTTCTATTAGTGGACAATTCCACTATATATTACCTGGTGTACATAACTCCTATAGATCTAGAGTATTATTCTTAAAAATGTATATTTATGAGCGAAACACAAAAAGAAAAAAAAAACTATATGTACCAAAATAACGTGAGTGTTTTAGAGCTGGAATCTGTGACTGGTACTCGGTTACTAATAATCACATTGTAATAAAAGTGAAATATCAACATAAAGGTATTTCCACAAAGTGCATTTGTGCTAAACCAGTGCTATAAATGTCATAAAGTGACTGCTGCTAAATCATACAGAATCATACAAAATGTCCAGTGCTATGAATTCCATAAAGTGACTGGTGCTAGATCATATAAAATCATACTAAATGTCCAATATAAAAGGTGACTTATGTGTTTTTATTTTGGTAAAAAGCAGGAGTAGTTATGGCGCTGCCCTTGTGGGGTTAGAAAAAAAAAAAAATTTTAGAAAAAAAAAAAAAAATTTCTCTATTAGTGGACAAATCCTCTATATATTACCTGGTGTACATAACTCCTATAGATCTAGAGTATTATTCTTAAAAATTATATTTATGAGCGAAGCAAAAAGCAAAAGAACAAAAAAAAAAAAAAAAAAAAAACATATGTACCAAAATAACATGAGTGTTTTAGATCTGGAATCAGTAATCTTGGATAGGAAAAGTTCCATTAATGAAAAAAAAGTTCTTTTTGGAGTATTTTAGGATGTTCAATCTCTGATAAACAGATTTCTGTGGGAAAACTTCTTATCCAGGTGCTGGCTTTTTAATTAGTGCCTTATCTGCATGCTCTGATACTGCTTGCACTCACTGGATTTTCTTTCCCCTGCAGGGGTGCAGGCAGTCACAGTATCTGCCACTGTGTAGCAATCATAGATGTCTCCAAACTTTACTTTACGTGTTGTTTTGATGTATTACATATAAAAGAAAGGAGGGGTACCCATAGCGTAAAACCGTATAGGAACTTTTATTAAAGCTTAATAACACTGTGGTACTCACATTTTCAATGATAAAAACGAGCATGAAAAAGATATCAAAATCGCTTTGCTAGAGGTGCTGCAAGACGTCCGTAAGCCCGGAATGGAACTTTTCCTATCCAAGATTACTGGTTAAAAACACATCAGTCACCTTTTATATTGGATATTTAGTATGAATTTGTATGATCTAGCACCAGTCACTTTATGGAATTCATAGCACTGGACATTTTGTATGATTCTGTATGATTTAGCAGCAGTCACTTTATGACATTTATAGCACTGGTTTAGCACAAATGCACTTTGTGGAAATAATTGAAGTATTTTATGTTGATATTTCACTTTTATTACAATGTGATTATTAGTAACCGAGTACCAGTCACAGATTCCAGATCTAAAACACTCACGTTATTCTGGTACATATAGGTTTTTTTTTTGGGGGGGGGGGGTTGGGGTTTTTTTTTTTGTTCTTTTGCTTTTTGCTTCGTTCATAAATATAATTTTTAAGAATAATACTCTACATCTATAGGAGTTATGTACACCAGGTAATATATAGAGGAATTGTCCACTAATAGAGAAAACAAAAAAAACAAAACATTTTCTAACCCCACAAGGGCAGCACCATAACTACTCCTGCTTTTTACCAAATTAAAAACACATCAGTCACCTTTTATATTGGACATTTAGTATGATTTTGTATGATCTAGCACCAGTCACTTTATGGAATTCATAGCACTGGACATTTTGTATGATTCTGTATGATTTAGCAGCAGTCACTTTATGACATTTATAGCACAGGTTTAGCACAAATGCACTTTGTGGAAATAATTTTATGTTGATATTTCACTTTTATTACAATGTGATTATTAGTAACCGAGTACCAGTCACAGATTCCAGATCTAAAACACTCACGTTATTTTGGTACATATAGGTTTTTTGGGTTTTTTTTGTGTTTCGCTCATAAATATAATTTTTAAGAATAATACTCTAGATCTATAGGAGTTATGTACACCAGGTAATATATAGTGGATTTGTCCACTAATAGAAAAAAAATGTTCTAACCCCACAAGGGCAGCGCCATAACTACTCCTGCTTTTATTTGGAGACAGTGTGCAGATCGCAGGAGTCATCACTGGAACTTTGCCGTGGGCTGCAGAGGGAAGTTGCCACCTGGTGTATATTGCTATTAGACATTTGATCCTTTGTGATACAGTTTGTACTTTCATTTTGACACACAGGCTGATTTACTAAAACTGGAAAGTGCAATATCTGGTGCAACTCTGCACAGAAACAACCCACTTCCTGTTTTTTTTTTTTATAAAGCTTAATTGAACAAGCTGAAGCTAGAAGCAGATTGGCTAACATGCATGCTGCACCATAACAAAATATAAATACATGTTTTCTCATTTTTATAAGACCCCCTTCACACTGAGGCAGGTTTCAGGGGTTTTAGCGCAAGAGATAGTGCCTGTAAAGCGCCTGAAACCGCCTCCTACTCATTTCAGTGTGACTTTTCACACTGGGGCGGTGCGCCTAAAAAGATATTCGGAAGCGCCGCAACATGGGTGCTTTTAACCCCTTCTTTGGCCGCTTAAACAGAGGTAAAGCGCCACTCGGCAGCCCCAGTGTTAAAGGGGTCAAAGTGATTACATTCCCCCTGTTCTCAGCTGCATTAAAGCTGGGGGAGAAGAAGCAACAGTACACTGAGCTTCCCACTGAAAGGTTGTGTGTGGGGGGTTAAAAACAAGTCAAATCACTGGAGGAGAGCATACTGAGTTCCCAGCACAGCTAGAGAACGGACCATGATGTGTTCTCCTGCTTAGTGTGGTCAGTTTTTGATAGGAAAGACAAGGGACTGGCAGGAACACCAGGAGATTTCACACACAGGAAGCAATACAAATAGATCAGGATACTTTTTCATACAACTACATGGTACAACAGGCACATATCAGGAGTTTGTAGCTAAAAATGAGCTGCCATCCATCTACTCCTTTGTTTTAATAAAATTTGTACTAAAAAACTCAAACATTATAGCATTATAGCTAGTGTATTCAGTGGATCAGGCCTGTTTCAATTGAAAACCAGCTTTAGAGGAGCACCACATACCCCATTTTAGTTCCTAACGGCATGGTCCTCTTTCAATGGAGAAATGTCTGATTTTTAAAGTTTTATTATTATAACTTGTAAATGACTGAATATTTTACAGCTCATTACCCTAAAATAGTCAGTTTACCTTGATCATTCCCTGAGATGATTGTATACACAATAGTCTGATTTAATGCTGCAGCTGATACCACAGTGACAGTGGTCCCAATTGGAGCTGTTTCACTCAATGGAGGTGACCTGAAAGATATTTTATTGCAGTCTTTAAATGCATGATACACAATACTTTCAACGGTTGTACAATATTGATTCACATACATTTGTATACATTAGATAGTGAAAATACTGTAATATAGGGAAAAATCAATTCAAGGGGATTTTAAAGGTAAAGTGGCTTCATTAGGACAGAAAGAAAAAGAAAAACAATATTTTAGCTTTTTAGATACTGTTATCTGTGATTGATCTTGCCTTCCTAAAGTTACATTTCTTACACATAATTTATATACATCAAACTGGCCTATATGCATATTTTTAACTATTTCTCTTATAATATTTTTGTAGCTATAACTTTTTTCCCCATACTGACAATCCAAAGCTGTAGATTAACACAAGTTTAACAGGTGCTATCCACACAAAAAGACAATTCAAATCACATTAACTGCAGAGTAGGCTGTATAAAGAGCATGAGTGTAGAAACAGCAGCAACCCACTATGTGCTCATTACATATTGACACTGGGGGGGGGGGTGCAATCTTGGTGAAATTTACAAAGTGAAAAACACTAAATGGCATTTCCATACCTGCTTCTTTTTTCTTTTTTTAAAACAACATGGGACTCCCCAAAGGTCCCAAAAATACATAGCAGACCCCAATCTGCTATATATTTTGGTGAGCCCAAGACATTTTTTACAAATAAAAAAAGATTACTTATCTAATGTTTGCTGAACCATGCTTGAATGAAACCCAGGTAAGGTAAGGTTCACTCCTGCCTATCAGGTCTATTAACAGTCAATTGAAGAAGCGTACTTCTTCAATTGGCAGGCTGACAACACTGATGCCAATATTGTTGCAGCAAATTGGAGTTTCATTGGGAAGATCTTTTGCTGTCAGGATCTCTGGGTGAAAAATTTGCAGTAAATTTACAAAAACAAGTTTATACGGCAATTTGTGACACCAGACATACTAATAAATATAATAATTTTGGGCATTTAGTATATATGCATACTGATGAGCTTTACGTAATGTGAACTAAATGTGGCCATAAAAGGTAAATACCAGCTTCCGGACTGCTGGTGCGGAAGTGACTTAAGTTATAAAGGTACATTTACAACATAATTCTTTCAAATGTATGCTAATGTCACTTTGTATTCTTGGTTGAACATGGTTTACTATAGTACTTGTTAGAATAAATTGCATCACTACTGCTAAGGCAAAAACTTTGCATCATAACAGCTTGTTTGGTAATCAGCAGAACTAATTCTATAGCCATCTGTATGCATCTGTTATTCAAAAGAAAAGTTCTCCATACACCCTATAAAAATTATATTACATACAAAAATTAGCCAGTTTCATATTTACAAAAGTCTGACCTGCAAGCTAAGTCCACAGGGAAATACAAGCTTTCTACTTTGGAAAATGTAATTAGCATTTGCAGTTGTAATTACATTTGATGAATAAACTAAAATAAAACCAAGAACACACTATGGATCAAGTATGTGTAGTCTTTCATTATATAATTAAATACCTTTCCTTTGCATGCTGCTTCTGCACCTAGGCAAATTATGAAAACAATGGGCAGAACGTCCAGTATTGCAAAGAAATATTTTATCAGAGCAATGCAGTAATGTTCCTAAACATAGCATGAAAGTAAAAAAAAAAACAAAAAAACACTGTTAACGGGTAATGTAATGTAACTGGTTGGTGAGTTGAGCAATGGAATTGTCTTTGTCTTACATGTATATGCCCTCCATGAGGGCATATGAGGACACTTATAAATTTTGTAGTGTTAGGACTGCAAGTAATACAGGGTGCCTTGACGAGGCCTTGCAGCTTTCACATGCATTTGCAAATGTGTGCTAACTAAACCCCTGCTTTTAACAGACGGTTAGACAGGCTAATTTGGTTGGTCAGCAGACTGGTTGGTGAGTTGAGCAATAGAATTGTCTTTGTCTTACATGTATATGCCCTCCATATGCTCCTTACTGTGAAGGCCAGTTATGGGTGTGGGCGGTGGACATTTTTTTGTTACTGTTTGTATATATGGGGTCGGGGACACACTGGACACCTTTGCTGCCATTGTGCTCTTGCTGGGTGTCCAGTGTGCTCCTGTTCCTTTAAGGGGGCTAGGGCGGCCTCCAGGCTCACCTGTCTCACACCTATCCATTCTATGCATGTGCTTCCACTGTGGAGACACTTATAAATTTTGTAGTGTTAGGACTGCAAGTAATACAGGGTGCCTTGACAAGGCCTTGAAGCTTTCACATGCGTTTGCAAATGTGTGCTAACTAAACCCCTGCTTTTAAGAGACTGTTAGACAGGCTAATTTGGTTGGTCAGCAGACTGGTTGCTGAGTTGAGCAATGGAATTGTCTTTGTCTTTAATGTAATGTAGACTCTAGAAATATTTGCAATGACCATGTATTTTTCAGGACTTTAACATATGTTAAATGTTCATTTATACTGTGTGATCTGTGCAAAAAAGATGTTCTATATTTGTGCCTAAAGTTTGTGCATACAATATTTTCTTTCAAAATATTCATAACTATTGTGAAAACCATCAAAGTGTAACTAAGAACAAGACAATCAAGGTTTTATTGAACACTTACCTAGTCAAGGGAGCATAGACAGGCTTGTAAGGGAGAACAGTTCACTTTTATTGTGTCTCCACCAAGTAATATTATTATTCATTCCAGTTTACACAACATGAAAATTATAGCGTTTCATTTCATGCTGCTGTCTTGGGGCATATTTATATATATATATATATATATATATATATATATATATATATATATATATATATATACACGCACAAACTATTCTTCTGCTTGTTTGGATTTCTCACCGCTTTACACTTTTTTATTAAGAACTGGTGTCAAAGGCAGTAGTAATGCCTTTTAATAGTGGCTCAATGGTGGCTTAAAGTGCATTATACAGTGATGTATATTGCTAGTGTAAAAAAATTTTAACCCAAATAATTATCAAAAATTAAAGTGACAGTGTACTTTAATATAAAAAAAACTGAAAAAAATGTCATGGGGTTCCTTTTAAAATCCCCACCAGACCTTTATACAGGCAAATAGTCTAGCTTGCTAGGAAAGGGAGGGCAGTGAGTGTTGGACCCTGCCCTCCCATATGAGACCAGGCCACATGCCTTCAACACAGAAGGTACCTTGCAAGGAGGGGTGGGAATTCAAACTACACTTCTGCCATTGTTGTAATCTAGAATCAATCACAATGTCCAGGAAAGTAATCCATGTCAATCTTGGCATCCAGGAAAGTAATCCTCATCAATCATGATGACCCTTCACCACATTTCCTTTGAAAAAATGACGAATTGCATGGTTGTGGTCAGGTAATTTGACATCTAGAAATTCCGGGTGATGTTGTTGATCAAATATGATGTCACCCAGAATCCTAAGCATATTATATAAAGAATTTGTGTATCTTCAATGTTGTGATTTTAGCCACGTAAAAAGACCCTCTCCTTGCTGCTTGTTATTTGTAAAACATTTTTTGCATTTATCCTGCATGGCATTGCCTAGTTCTCCATGGACTCTTTTGACAAATTAGCCTTAAAGCGGGGTTCTGGCATTTTTTTTTTTCAAAAGTCAGCAGCTACAAATACTACAGCTGATGACTTTTAAAATATGAACACTTACCTGTCCAGGGCGCCCCCGATGTCAGCATCTGAAGCCGATCTGTCCCTCAGCTGTCGGGTGCTGCCGCTGCCATCCTCAATAAGGAAATCAAGAAGTGAAGCCTTGCGGCTTCACTTCCTGGTTCCCTACTGCACATGCGCAACTCACGCTGCACTATCCCACTGGTCCCTGCTGTTTTCTGGGACCCGTGCATCTCCCAGAATACAGCGGGGGGACGGGAAGTGGCGTAGATACCTGCAGGTGGCATGGGTATCTATCCCCAGAAGTGGGAGCAAAATACCTGTATTAGACAGGTATTTGCTCCCCCGCCCTGAAAAGTGCCAAATGTGACACCGGAGAGGGGGAAGAACCAGGAAAGCGGAAGTTCCATTTTTGGGTTGAACTCTGCTTTAAAAAAATGTTCGTCCCTATAGAGCTCATAGGGGTTCGCTTCTAAGTTTGTGTGTGATGTCACCTAGAATCCTAAGCATGTTATATAATTGATTTCTGTGTTATCAATGTTGCAACATTAGCCACATGAAAAGGCCCTCCCCCATGGGCAATAGTGTACAAATTAGTCTTGAAAATTGACAGACTTAATTTATAATGTTTGCCCCCATAAAGCTCATAGGGGTTCACTGTTAAATTCTGTTTTTTCAAACTTCACGCAAGATTTGACGAACCTGCTATAAACAAAACCTGGACTCTTTTGCTAATCCCTACTCAGAACCTATCATAGGCTTGTGATGTGCAATGTAAGTTTCTTACATTTTTCTTTAAATTATAAGATAAAGACCTATCAAATCCTAACCTTGTCCTTTTTTTTAAATAGAATCTTAAGTTGCACTTCCAGAATGCTCAAGCACCCATCAATGTTAGCCCATATGTGTCCACGCATACATAGGCATTTACAGGCATTTAGAGGTAGGGGTGTTTAAAGTCAGAAAAAAAACACTGCCAGCGCATTCAGTTGCAGCCGCGTTTTGGCAGAAAAAATGCATGGCGTGCCTAAATGTGTAAATGGGCATTATCCATTTGCCTACCGCCGCACACAGATGTACGTGGGCACAATGGCACAGGCAGGCAAATGGGCTTACAGGTACGTCCTTTTAAATTTGCCGCCTTTTGGGCAAGCGCACCTGCCACATGCTGTGGGAGCGTGCCTGCGGGTCCTGGGAACTCAATGTTCTCCGGCAGCCCGCGATTGTGGTGTGGCGAGGTAGAACAGGGAAGTGCAAACAGAGCATTTTCCCATTCTGCCTTGATCGGGAGCAGTGATCACTGTCATGTTCTAGGTAGTTCCTTCCCCCACAGTTAGAATCACTCCCTAGGACACACTTAACCCCTTCATCGCCCCCTAGTGGTTAACCCCTTTCCTGCCGGTGTCATTTACACAGTAATCAGTGCATTTTTATAGCACTGATCGCTACATAAATGACAATGGTCCCAAAATAGTGTCAAAAATGTCTGATGTGTCCGCCATAATGTCGCAGTCATGCTAAAAAGTGCAGATCGCCACCATTAATAATAAAAAAAAAGTATTATTAAAAATGCCATAAAAATATCCCCTATTATGTAGACGCTATAACTTTTGTGCAAACCAATCAATATACGCTTATTGCAATTTTTTTTTTTTACCAAAAAATATGTAGAAGAATACATATTGACCTAAATTGAGGAAAAAATTGTTTTTTTATATATGTTTGGGGGATATTTATTACAGCAGAAAGTGAAAAATTGTGTTTTTTCCAAAATTGTCTTTTTTTGTTTATAGCGCAAAAACAAGAAATGAGATAGGCAGTCAAACTAAAAGCTGTGTAAATTCCAGAAAATGTACCCTAGTTTGTAGACGCTATAACTTTTGTGCTAACCAATAAAGATACGCTTATTGACATTTTTTTTACCAAAGACATGTGGCTGAATACATTTTGGACTAAATGTATGACTAAAATTAAGTTTATTGTATTTTTTTTTATAACTAAAAGTAGAAAATATCATTTTGTTTCAAAATTTTCGGTCTTTTTCCGTTTATAGCACAAAAAATAAAAACCGCAGAGGTAATCAAATACCACCAAAAGAAAGCTCTATTTGTGGGAAAAAAAAGGACGTCAAGTGGTTAACGCTAGGCGCATTTAGTGATTGAGCATTAGTTCATTTCAGTGGCCAGAATAACTTATTTTTCTGGATAATGAAATTAATTAATGCCCAAGCACTTGATGCACCTAAATGCATTGACAAAAACGCAGCTTTAGGTGTGTTTTTGATGCTGCTTTTCTCCTGCCAGGAGAACGGCATTCAGGAGAGCTGGCCAAATGCCCAGTGTGCAAGGGGCCTAACTAAAAAAAAGCCCCAACATAAACTAAAGCCTTATTTACCTCTAGCATTAACACCTTACCTGTTCTTCAATACCTACCCCCTTCTCCAACCCTCACACCTAGAATATTTCCTAAAGAAAACCCCGAAAACGTAACATCCCCCTAATGGTTAATTCAAACATAAGCTCTTAACCTTCCCTATAAACCATAAACTGTATCTAAATACTTATACATTCTCTATAAATGTAACACTTATGCCCTGTACACACGGTCGGACATTGATCGGACATTCCGACAACAAAATCCTAGGATTTTTTCCGACGGATGTTGGCTCAAACTTGTCTTGCATACACACGGTCACACAAAGTTGTCAGAAAATCCGATCGTTCTGAACGCGGTGACATAAAACACGTACGTCGGGACTATTAACAGGGTAGTAGCCAATAGCTTTCGTCTCTTAATTTATTCTGAGCATGCGTGGCACTTTGTGCGTCGGATTTGTGTACACACGATCGGAATTTCCGACAAAGGATTTTGTTGTCGGAAAATTTTATAGCAGGCTCTTAAACTTTGTGTGTCGGAAATTCCTATGGAAAATGTGTGATGGAACCTACACACGGTCGGAATTTCCGACAACAAGGTCCTATTACACATTTTCCATTGGAAAATCCTATTGTGTGTACAGGGCATAAACCTAACTTCCAAATGAAGCCTGTCATGATAACCTCATGTAGGCTGCAATTGTTCAACCCTCCTGCTAAAGATGTTCGTTAGCTGGATGTATTGCTTTTCCTCGTGCTTTAAAACTAGGGATGAGCCGAACACCCCCTGGTTCGGTTCACAGCAGAACATATGAACAGGCAAAAAATGTGTGTGAACATGCGAACACCGTTAAAGTTTATGGGACGCAAACATGAAAAATCAAAAGTGCTCATTTTAAAGGCTTATATGCAAGTTATTGTCATAAAAAGTGTTTAGGGACCCGGGTCCTGCCCCAGGGGACATGTATCAATGAGAAAAAAATTTTTTAAAGATGGCCGTTTTTGTGATTTTAATAATGCTTAAAGTGGAACAATAAAAATGAAATATTCCTTTAAATATCGTGCCTGGGGGGTCTCCTTAGTCTGCCTGTAAAGTAGCACATCTTTCCCATGTTTATAACAGTACCACAGCAAAATGACACTTCTAAAGGAAAAAATGTAATTCAAAACTACTTGCAGCTGTAATGTATTGTCAGATCCTGGCAAAATAGATAAAAATCATTGAAAAAAACTGTGTAGGTCCCCCCGACCATTACCAGGCCCTTCGGGTCTGGTATGAATATTAAGGGGAACTTCATGCCAAAAATACAAAAAAAATGGCGTGGATGTCCCCCCAAAATCCATACCAGGCCCTTCAGAAAAATTGGGCCTTGGGTGGTGGTGCCCTAAACCAAAAATATTGTAGGAGGCTAGCATCATGAAGATTGAGGAGAAATAGGATAGTCAGCATAGGCAGTCTTCAAGGGATTCCAGATCCATAGCAAATTCAAATCAGTTACATCAGCATCAGCTGCTTGATAGCTTCTGATCCAAGACCAATTGATTTTCATGAAAGTGAGCCTATCAACGGAGTCTGTGGACATGCACACTCTTTGATCTGTTACAAACCCTCCAGCAGCACTGAATGTGCGTTCAAGAAGCATGCTGGATGCAGGACAGACCAGTAGCTCAATTGCATATTGAGCAAGTTCTGGCCAGTGGTCCATCCTCAAGACCCAGTAAGCCAGTGGATGTTCTGTTAGAAAGGTCTCCAAATCTGCTCTTGCCCCTAGATATTCCTGCACCATATAATGCAGACGCGATGAGGACTGAAAAATTGTTTGAAGGCATCTGTCAGCCGGCCACCTTCTCCACCGCTCTTCCACTGACTGAACGAAGCCTCAGCAACACATTGTCCAGCACCAGGAAATGGTAACCTCCCAGGGTCTGGAAATTGCACAAACCTTTCTTCAATGTCTCCTGAAGATGTTTCATCCTCTACTGCCTCTGCGAAGGCAGGATGAGTTCTGCAACTTTACCCTTGTAACATGGATCAAGGGTTGCCAATCAGTAATGATCCCTCTCCTTGATACCACAAATCCTAGGGTCCTTTTGCAGGCTTTGCAGAATCAGGGAGGCCATGCAGCGTAAGTTTGCAGAGGCATTCAATTCTGAGTCCTCAGGGTCACTAAGGATCACTTTATACCTCGTCCCAGGCACGTACAACACCTTGGGTTTCTGGGGACTGAAAACCAACCTTTGAAGACTGCTGCCGAGTGTTATCCTCTACATCCATGCTGACACAATCCTCCTCTTCCTCCTATTCTTCCTTTGTGTTTGGCGGGCCTGCAGGAATGCTATCTGGATAAAGGGGGGCCTTGAGAGGAAGACTCAAGTGCCCTGTCCATGATTCCAACAAGCATGTGCTCCAGCAGGAAGACTATTCATCATTCTTGTGTCCTCCCCAAATGGTGACAGGACAGTGCATGCATCCTTGATCAGTAGCTACTGGCGTGGTGAAAAGAAGCCAAGCTCCCCTGACCCTGTCCTGGTGCCATACTTGCACAAGTACTCATTGATGGCCCTCTGCTGTGTGTGCAGCCGCTGCAGCATTGCCAAAATTGAGTTCCACCTGGTGGGCATGTCACAAAAGAGGCGGTTAATGGGCAAGTTGCATTCCCTTTTAATGTCAGCCAGCCGAGCACTGGCATTGTATGACCGGCGGAAATGTTAACAGACTTTTCTGATCTGCCTCAGGAGATCTTGTAAGCCTGGATACCTGGTCAAGAACCGCTGCACCACCAAATTCAGGATGTGTGCCAAACATGGAACATGGGTCAATGTAGGGCCCAGTGTCAGAAAGTTGGGTCTGTTTCAGAGGTCATGGCTCTTACAGTAGGCCAATGACCCAAAGCACACGTCAGAAAGCACCCAGAAATGGTTTAAGACAAAGCGCTGAGTCCAGATCTAAATCCCATAAAGTACCTGTGGAGAGCTCTCAAAACAGCAGTTGAGAAAAGGAACCCTTCCAATCTGAATGTCCTGGAGCAGTTGGTGAAAGAAGAGTGGTCCAAAATTCCAGGAGAGAAGTGTAGGAAACTCATTTCTTTGTTACAGGAAGCAAATGATTTCAGTTATTTTTTTCCAAGGGGTGTGCTACCAAATATTACATTGAGGGTGCCAATAATTTTGTCCAGTCCATTTGTGAAATTTTGCATGGAATGTCAGATTTGGCTTTTTGTTTCTCCAGTTTTTTGTGTCATATCAATACAAACAAAAGAAATAAACATAAGAATGCCTAAACATTTGTAATTGCAACTATTTTCTGGGCGATGTGGTGCATTTTCTGACAGAAATGCAGGGGTGCCAATATTTTTGGCCATGACTGTGTGTGTGTGTATATGTATATATATATATATATATATATATATATATATATATATATATATATATATATATACACATACACTGCCTGAGGTGTATTAGAAACAGTACACCACCGAATGCACTGTAAATATAGGCTACACTAAGTGCAGAATATATATATATATATATATATATATATATATATATATATATATATATATACACACACACACACATACAGTATCTCACAAAAGTGAGTACACCCCTCTCATTTTTTGTAAATATTTTATTATATCTTTATGTGACAACACTGAGGAGATGATACTTTGCTACAATGTAAAGTAGTGAGTGTACAGCTTTTATAACAGTGTAAATTTGATGTCCCCTCAAAATAACCCAACATACAACCATTAATGTCTAAACCACTGGCAACAAAAGTGAGTACACCCCTAAGTGAAAATGTCCAAATTGGGCCCAAAGTGTATAATATTTTGTGTGGCCTCCATTATTTTCCAGCACTGCCTTAACCCGCTTGGGCATGGAGTTCACCAGAGCTTCACAGGTTGCCACTGGAGTCCTCTTCCACTCCTCCATGAGGACAGGTGCATGCTCTGTCCAATCATCATACAGCAATGTACTGCGATCTCGCAGTGCTATATGGGGCGTTCCACGGCACTCAAATTTCCCGTGAACGCCCCATATGTTCAGTTTGTTTTAGAACAAACGAACACCCAAATGAACCGCTGGCTCATCCCTATTTAAAATTTTGAATTGCTGTAGAGAATGCATTCAAGTAAAAAACTTTTTTTAACAACCTTTAGAACCACTTGGGTAGTAATGCATAGCAACATTTACCTTTAAATGAATCAATGTATAAATGGGCAAGCATACCTTTTCTAGCATCACTAAAATTTACAGCTGTAATGGTTTTTTTTTTTTGTAGTCCCTAATATGTACAGCACAATGGACATTTTAACTGTTTTGGAGCATTAATAATCTTCTCTAAATGTGCTGTCTCATAATACACCACCTAGATAATCCCTGGTAGAAGAATTGACTACCATCTGATTTAGACATTATATAGCTAAGTTTCACACTTGTGTCATTGCTCAGTAACACACTCTATTGAGTTTATTGATTCATCTGTGGAAAAATTTACAATACTTAAACTGTAGCCTATTAAGTCCTTGAGGCACATTACTGGTTTAGAACATATTCTCACTATAGGCACGACATACAATTAAAAGAGAAGTTTTTTTTTTTTTTTAATTTATACTTACCTAGGGGGATGCAGCATCAGAACGATGCTGCATCTGTCCCCAGCCATCTCTGCCTTGAGAACCGAGCCACTGAACACCGCCGATGGCTCGGTTCTCACAGATCTCCCCAAAAGGAGAGCTGCTGGCTGAAGCGCTGAGCTGTTTAGGGGCGGGGAGCGGCCGTCTCAGTGGCTCACTGAGACGTTGAGATTGCCATAAATCAAGGCAGCTGGCAGATCCAGACTTGGAAGTCGGGATGACGCACTGCTTCGACTGATGACAGTGATGTCAGCAGAGAGTGGACTTCAGACCGATCTCTGCTGAAAACAGGTCACAGGAGTGCAAAACGAATTGCACTCCTGTGACCCAGAGGAGAACCCAGCCTAAAAAGCTCAGGCTAGACTTCTGCTTTAAGAAAAACTCTATCATAATAGAAATTTTAGCCTGGCTGGTTGTTCATTTAAAGTATTATTTTAAATGAGTCTTCAAAAACATTTCCTTCCGCTTCTCATTTGGAAGATGGAAGTTTAAACACTACTTGACTATAAATCTTTCAATAGATTCATAATAAGCATTTAGAATTGATTATTTCCATTTACCTAATACATTCAAATGTACTTATTATCAATACATAATGACATAGCTTTTTATTTATTTATTTAATTTATTTTAATAATGAAAATAAATATACACTTTAATAAGTGCTGGCAGTAAGACTATGATATAGGTAGACAGTCTGGATCCTGGGTGCCTAAAATGGGGCCCATCAGTTCTCTTCATGTGGCTTGCCATGTGATGGGCATCCTGCAGAGCAAACATTGGGGTTGAAAAACCCTGTCACTGTCCTCCAATCATAGAGGTGAACTTCACTACCACCAACCACCAGTATAGGGGAATCTAACTACTACAGAGTGAAAGGGGCTCATTAACATTGCCACTGACTACTCATTTGGGAGGGTGGGTTAAATAACACTGCCAATTACTACTGCCCATATATGCCAATATTAATGTGGTCACTGGCACCAATGCTGGGGGGTTATTAATGCTGTCATTGGCGCCAGTGCTATTATAGTCACTGAAAGCTATGCTGGGTGCATTGCTATATTCACTGACATTAATGCTGGGTTTTATTACAGCAGTCACTGCCAGAAATGTTGTAGGTTATTATTACAGTGACTGATATCAAGGCAATTTTTGAAGTCATCTGCACCAATGCTGGGAAGAAGGGAGTCATTGCAGTCACTAGTGCCAATGCTGGGGGTTATTACTGTAGTTATTGGCACCAATGCTAGGGCTATTATTGCAGGGACTGATGCATGCTGAGGGGTTATTATTGCAGTTACTGGCACCATTGATGTGGATTATTACTACTGACACCAGTGCTGGAGGCTAATGTTGTAGTCAATAAATCCAATGCAGGGGGATATTATTGTAGCCACTGACTCCAATGTTAGAGGGTTGTTGTGATCACTGGCCCCAATGCTGGGGGTTATTAGTGCAGTCAATAGTATCAATGCTGGGGGTTATTATTGCAGCAGCTGACACATGCTGATGGTTGTTTTTGCAGTGACTGAAACCAATGTTGTAGATTATTACTGTGGTCACTGTCACCAATGCTGGGAGCTATTGTTGCATCCAATAAAACCAATGCAGGGGGGCTATTTTTGTAGCCACTGGCACCAATGCTGTGTGTTTTCTGTGGTCACTGGCACCAATGTAGGGGTTATTAGTGCCGGGGGTTATGATTCCAATTACTGACAGTTGCTGAGGGTTGTTACTGTAGGCACTGACACCAATACTGACTTTAATATTGAAGTGACTGACACCAACGATAGGAGTTATTTTTGCGGTCACTACCACCAATGCTGGGGGTTAATTATTGCAGTGATGACACATGCAGGATGGTTATTATTGTAGTCACTTACATCAATGCAGGGGGTTATTTCTGTGGTCAGTGACACCAATGCAGGGGGGGGGTATATTATTGCAGTCACTTGCACCAATGCTGGAGTATATTACTGTAACTGGCACTAATGGTGTGAGCTAGTATAAATTCACTGGCACAAATGCTGGGGGTATGATTCCAGTGACTGACAAATGCTGAGGATTTTTTTATTTCAGTCATTGACACCAATGATGGAGGGGTTATTACTGCAGTCACTGGTACCAATGCTAGGGGTTTATATGGTGGTCACTGGCACAAATGTGGATTATTACTGCAGCCACTGACACCAATGTAGGGGTCTGTTTTGCAGTCACTGGTACCAATGCTAGGGTTAATATGGTGGTCACTGGCACAAATGTGGATTATTACTGCAGCCACTGACACCAATGTTGAGGGTTATCACTGCAGTCACTGACATCAGTCCAGGGGACTATTATTGCAGTCACTTGCACCAATTCTGGAAATTAGGGGAGTTACTGTGGTTACTAGTACCAAGGCCGGGAGGTTTTATTGTGGTCACTGGCACTAAAGCAGGGGGTAATTGTTGTAGTGACCGACACATGCTGGGGGGCTTTACTGTAGTCACTGGGAACTATTATTGACATCACTTGCACCAATGCAAGGGGTTATTATTGTGGTCTCTGGCACCAATGCTGGGGGATAGTACTGTGATCACAGGTACCAATGGGTGGGGTTTATTGAGGTCACTGGCACCAATGCTGGGGGCTATTACTGAAGTCACTGGCATCAATGTTAGGGGTTATTATTGCAGCTACTGACGCAGGCTGGGGATTATTACTGTGGTCACTAGGAGCAATTATTGCAGTCATTGGCACCAAACCTGGGCATTATTATTGTTATCTCTGGGACCACTGCTGGGGGTTAGTATTGTGGTCATTGGCACCAATGCAGGGGGGCTATTTTTGTGATCACTGAAACCAATGCATGGGGGCTATTACTGCATATTCAGACATCAATTCAGGGGCTATTATTGCATCCACAGATACCAATACCGGGGGGTTACTATTGCAACCAGAGACACCAATGTTAGGAATTATTACCACTGCCACTGACACCACCAATGGGGCTTATTTTGCTCCCATTTTATCTTCAGTAAATGTTGCATTTGGTATCAGATGGAGAGGAGGTAAACCACTGCAGCTCCCGTTAAGCTCCTCCAAATTCTCTCTATAAGGTAATGTAAGTGTCCTAGACTTGGAGCAATCTGCTGCTAGTCTCACATTAGAACTCTATTGACCAATTTTTAGACTGGTCACACGTCTGTCCCCACTCTCTTACTTGGCTCCAGGGCATTGCAGACAACATGACCTCTAAGATGGCGCCCTCACAACACACAGGAGACACTACCAATAGCTCTCCCCCTCCTGTGCCTTCTCTACTGGAAGGTGACTCCTCACATACTCCCATTTCCCAGGCAGTAGTGGCACTACTTACCCCCCAAGATTACAGAGGCAGTGGATATCGCTGTGCTGAAAGGTTTGGAACAATTCCGCAAAGCGGTTCAGGAACAATCACAACATATCCTGCAGGCTGAGCAGTGCATCTCCTCCCTAGAAGATTTGTTTCATCATACTTCTTCTGCCTTTACACAGCATGCCCATACACAGCAATCGCTGTTAGATAAACTCAAGGACCTTGAAAACCTTAGCGTTATAGGCCTTCTAGAATCCTATAAGGCTACTTCAGCCATGGATATACAGGCATACCCCACTTTTAAGTACACAATGGGGTTTATTTACTAAAGCTGGAAAGTGCAAAATCAGGCTCACTTCTGCATAGAAACCAATGAGCTTCTAACCCCAGTTTGTTCAATTAAGCTTTGGTAATAAAACCTGGAAGCTCATTGGTTTCTACGCAGAAGTGAGCCTGATTTTGCACTTTCTAGCTTTAGTAAATAAACCCCATTGTGTACTTAAAAGTGGGGTATGCCTGTATTTAGTACCTGCATTCCTGAGGCTTTTGGCCTAACCATCCACCGCACAGTTGAAAGGTGACATTGAACAGGACCATCATTGCATAACTGCACTAAACCCAGCTCTGTAATTGCACAGTTTTTGAACTATACAGATATGCAGTCTATCTTGCAATATTCTAGAAAGGTTCACACAATTTCCATTGAAAATCATTGCCTATTACTCTTTGCTGATTACTCCACCAAGATCATGCAGCAATGTAAGGTCTTTGCACCCATATGCTCTGCCCTGTTAAATTCACTCTAGCCTACCCAGCCACTTTACATTTACAGTCTTCAACTCATAGTTACATATAGTTAGTCTGGTTGAAAAAAGACACAAGTCCATCTAGTTCAACCAATAAAAGGGGAAAAAAAAGAGGCCATCGCTCATTTAAAACACCTCAGGAGGCTGAACAATTCTTGAATTCTCTTTTGGATATGACTATGGCTCAAAATGCTCAAAGAAGCTGCACAGTCCTCGGAAACCACCACCTGAACGCATTAGATATGTAAGTCAATCTGGGCACTATGGGGTTGAATTACTAAAACTGGAGTGTGCACAATCTGTGCAAAGAATCCCAAGTTTGAAGCTTAATGGCTACCATGCACAGCTGCACCAGATTTTGCACTCTAATTTTAATAAATCAACCCCTCTGTGATTCGTTGACTTTTTCCTTTTGCCTTATGTTTCCCATTTAGTTGTGTGAGAATCGCTTGTTTTCGTGATGTCATGATATAGATTGTTATCTTGCTCCTGATATTTTTATAAATAAAAGCCAGTTTCCTATAGCTACAGTATGTTGTTTAACACCACATCTCTTAGCTCTTTACTGTGTGGTGGGGTTTGTCTATATGTCGCTCAAGTGGGATAGTGGATCCCTTTTTTTTCCCTCCTAAGGGCCACTACTTAATTTCTCTACAGTTTGTGAGGAGTTGTCGGGAGCACCTGTGGGTGTTTGTTCCATGCAGAAAAAATAAATATCTGTACTGGCTTACAGTTTATTTTTTGTTGTTCTGTTTACATTTGTTCATCACATGGATTTGTTTTAACTTTCCTTTTTGTTACAGTTTTTCAGATTTAGGGGCTGTTGTGCTTTTTATTATGGGCCATAGCTGCCTGATTTTCTTCTTGTTCTACAAACACCAATTTACTTGTGAGTAACTTTCCATGAAGGTAAAATCATAGAATGTTAAAGAACTGAGATCGCCCAACAATAGAGGAAAATTCAGAGACATTTGGGACGTCTCTGGGTGGATGCAGCTCTCCTTCAGGAGAACAGGAGCATCTGTCTTAGACGATTTCAAGTGCCTACTCAAACTATAGGTGAGTGAAGTACTTGGATCCCCAGTGGTATTTCATAAAGATGGAGTGATAATTCTTTTTCATAAAAATCTCCCATATACTCTAAAATCAGTTGATGCATATATGGTAGGCTGTAAGCTTACTGTTCACATATCGATTGCCTCTCATGATATTGTGATTACTAATATATACGCTGTCTATTCCCCCAGGAATTCTTTTTTTTTTCAAAACTCTCCTCTTGGGTATTGCAGGCTTCAGTGGGTCTACATCTCCTTGAAGACATTTTTATTTTTTGTGCATAAATTTTTATTTTTATAATTTGATTTTTATCGAGTTTCCAATTTTTAACAAAACAAGAAAATGAAAAGAAAAGGAAGAAAGTACATGAGTGTTCTCAGTCAGGGATATCCATATGAGACAATTTTATCACACAGGGACATGGATAATATATTTCATTGAAACAGATCTATAAGAGGAAGACTAAACAGAATAATATAGAAAACTAATAACTTACTAGATCAAGAACACAAACAATAACTCAATGACTGCACCAATGCATCCACAGTTTCCATGGGTTGTCAAAAAGTTTGCATTTACCTTCCCTAATAAATAAGGATCGTTCACATGAATAATTCAGTTTTACTAAGTTTTCAGGAAATTTCACCTCACATTTATTGGGAGCTTGAAACATCTTCTAGTGTCTAGCTATTGTTTTTCTTGCTGCCAGTCAGAAGAACATGGGCAACCACTGTTCAGAATAGGGACAGGATTTCATCAATTTGTAAATTTAAAATCACTAGAGCAGGGTTAGGCTTTAGTAAGACGCCAGTTATGTCAGATAGTAATTTGAATACCATGCTTCAAAAACTAGTGAGATTTTTGTAAGCCTAAAAATATATGGTATAGATTACCTATTTGTTCACATCCTCTCCGACAGAGGGCCGAATGATTAGATAAGAATTTGGACAATTGATACGAGTGAGGTACCATCTCATTACTAATTTTGTATTAGTTCCCAGTGATTTACGCAATGGGAGACTTTGTATATGTACCTAAACACCATAATCCTCTGGGAGGGAGCAAAGGATTGCTGAAGATCAGCTTCCCATTTAAGGAGTGGCTTTGTTTTAACAAACACCCTCTTTTGTTGGAATAAGTTGTAAAACAGGGACATTTCTATAGTCTTCGAGGCGGTTTTAACTTCGTTATGGATCTACTGGAAGATCGGTCCTGAATGGCCCTCCTCTACTCCAATGTGTGGCAGCTGTCCTACCCCATTGACAGAGAATTTACTTTTTATTCATTTCCCCCCATGATTCTTATTTATCAAATTGACTACTTCTTCTGCTCACCCTTGATGCTCCATATGGTCAGTGACTCAGAAATCTATGTTCTAGCTATCTAAGGACACAGATTCATTACTGTCACTATTAAGATTTTATACCCAGGAGGAGCTCATGATCCATGGCGATTTCCCTTGTATTTGGCAGATAATGCTGATTTTCGTCACACAATCCAATCTGCCTGGAACTATTATATACTCTCTAATAGTGAACATTTGCTGACTCCAACCTCTTTTGGGAAGAGGGTAAGGCATTTCTAAGAGGCAAAATTATATCTTATACTACTCCTTAGAACAATTCCAGATCGCAAGTGATGTTTTCTGCATCACACAGGCTAATCTGATCCACCATTGCTCTTTAGCAATTAAGATAACTTGGCATGCAGCAAAATGGCAGTTTGACCTATGGGCTAAACAATAGGAAGCTATTAAATCCTCTTACACCATGCTTCAATTCCAGAAATTTGTAAAAAGTCTGGTAAACTGCTTACTAAAAGTCTTACTAAACTTAGTAAAGGCCCCATCACCCTTTTCACATTTTGGCTTTAAAAACTGTATAGTTCCGTTACAACAGAAATAAACACTTTTTTGAAAAATTTTTACAGAAAAGAAGATTTTTCTCCTTCCTTCCTGTTCTGTCCGAGTGAAGAAATATCTCTCAAATGTGGTTGCAGACAATAATGAAAACCTGAATAAGTTCTAACCTTTCCCTCACGCCCTCCAAAACTAACATTTAAAAAAGTAGGCTTTGGAGTTGGCTTTAGGGATGAGTACATTTTGTTAACTTACCAAATGTTCCTGTACTTTGGTATTACCCTTTTACTGACACTGTCCCCCCACTCTTTAAGAGAATTTAAATGCGGGGAGGCGGCCATTCTGAACATGTGACTACTGTAATTGGCTGTTACAGCAGTCACATGACTAAAAGCTCCCAATCGCAAGTATGCATCGGGAGCTTTCCATGACATTTTAGTTACTGTGCTGTGAACAGGTAGCGAGTCAGCTCTCAGCACAAAAAAGTTCCCTACGGACACTTATATTCACATATGCCTGCACCTTGTTTTTTTATGTGTAAAGGTGAGCATTGAGCCTGTAGTTTCATGGTGTCATTTGTTGCTCTGTACATACAGCCTACAGTAGAGTAAATCTTCATATTCCAGTGTCAGCAATTTCTGCTTGTGTTCAAATATGAGGCATGTGGCATGGCACTGCAGAGATTACTGCATGATCTTGGTCTGTAGTCTAAGAAACAATATTTCCCATGAAGTAGCAACATATCCCAAAATCAGTCTAGTACTTTTCAGGTGAAAGCTAATCAATAATTCGATATGACACATGCGAAGCAGACAAAGCAAACAACAGATAAATCACCCTGCAGTCCTTTATAACCTTTGCACTCCCACATTTGTGATGCAACACAGAGGACATGCTGATTCAAAGATTGTGATCTGGAAGAAAAAGTTGCTTGCCCGAATTGAGACAAGCTAGGTAATAATAATATGGACATACAGGGGAATTGATCAGCTATGACACTACAAACTGCAGGCACAACATGTGAGCCCATCATTACAAGGGAAGGCAAACAAAGACACAGGGAATAAAACTACACTAATGCCTAATTAAAACAACAAAAGCGTTTGAAAATGTACAATGCCTTTACGTTCTGCAATATTTTCAGGATACATTTTTAACAAACTGCTTAAATAGTTTTTTGATATTAGGGCATCCAGTAAGGATAGTCTGATTGTCTTAAAGTCTTCTGTACTAAACCATCATGAAGTGAGAGGTAACACTCATTCGATTTTATAAAAAACAAAGCTGGTTTAACTGCTGAACAAAAAGATGTTTTGTGTGGTAACCCCAGATGTAATTGTAGTAAAATGAAAAATTACACTAGGAGGCCACATTCCAAATTAAAGCTGGCTATATTTTGACAAAGAATCAGAAAATATAAATTCATGAGAAAAAACACTTAACATTTCACCTTCATTACTGAGGCAGAAAGGGGAGGCAATGTCGTGTCAGTTTGCACTCTGGCAAATGGTTAGGAGTGCTCTGAATTTAAAACTTCTTTCCTTTATGAACCAATCATTTAAATGAATAAACCTTTCTCTCTCATTCTCTGTGGCCTTGAAAATCCATTTGGGGATAACTATTTGCATGTCCTTGAAAATATATGCACAGCATTTGTAGTCACAGTCATGAGTATTTACTTTTTACTTGATCCTGGAAAAATGTTACTGTGTTTATCTTAATTTATTCATTTGGCAAAATGTCTGTTTCACATAGGAGGTTCTACTGGAAGGAAACACAATTTATCATTGACTGCGCATTGACCGATAAGAATGCCATGGAATTATGGTTGCAACCAGATGCAATCTACCTCTGGATTTGTATGTTGGAAACAACCACTTGCAGCATGCATAAGGCTTGGACATTCTTAACATTTTTGCATCAATATTGGATAATCTTTTATCAGAGAAAATAATAACCTTGAGATATCCATAGCTATTAGACAGCCATCATCTAAAGCGTTCAATTCTGACAGGACAATTAGGCTGTCTATGTAGAAGGGGTGATGTAATTAGAGATATAAAAATGTTTTGGCTAAATTACAAAGTTTATTTCAATAGACTAATTTAACCTCCTTTCAAACCATTGTAAATAAAGGCTTTCCTACAGAGGCTTACATACAACTGCACCTTCATAGCATATGAATGTGCCTGTGCATTTACAGACTGTTTATGTAAATAAAATAACTCTTTCATTTATAGCCAGTTTTGTTTTACACTGCAATACAATGATGTATAAAAAACCAACAAGGGTTAACGCTGCGCTAGAAACCTAATTGATAAAAATGGATTCTGTAAATTTATAAACTTGATATCAAGAAAGCAGCCAGCATCAAAAAGTCAGATACAAAGACTCTGGATATAAATAATAAAAAACGATGCAGCGCTAAATAATTTGAGCAATAATGTGAAAAATGACAAAGAAAAAAAACTAAAGCAAAAAACCATAAAAATTATATATAAACCGCAATGTATCATGAAACAGTGCCACAAAATAAAAAAATATATTGGTTCACCAAAAACAATCCAAGTGTGAATAAATGAAACATTACGTATTAATTAATAAATATTATCCAGGTCATATTGATCACAACAAATGAAAAAAAAGCAAATATAGAAAAAGTCCCATCACACACAGTGCAAATCAAAGAAAAAAGTCCATAAGCATAATAAAGAAGCTGATCCAAGAATTGCGATGAAAAAAATCCAGTCTCCCAAGAGTTAAATGCACCCAAGTGAGTAATGACGCTCCTTACCGGCTCCCAACAACCTATACCAGCATCTGTAATGTTGGCTAGATCTGCATTGCTCGGGAAATATAAACAAAAAAAGGTCCCATAGTGTAATTGTTCCAAGCAGGGGATTTATTGAGTAAAAGGAGTACACAGATCCAATGGACCCCCAAGCAGTACTGCGTTGCAAGTCAGGTAGGCTTAGTATGGTGAGCGGGGTGATGAAAACGCCAACTCCTGGGTGCGATCCTTCCTCATACTCTTCGGCTTCTATCAGTAGCTTGGCGGTTGTGATGTGGGATTCATAAAGTGGGAAAACGGCCTGTGCACACGAGACCGAGAGGCAGCACAGTTCACAGTACAATGATACAATGCAATTTTCTTAAAGCAGGAAGTATGACATTAATAAAGCATGCAATCACCATGAATCACTGAGCCACTATTTAGCCCTTCATATAGTTCCAGCAGGAGGAGCAGGACAGTAGCATAAAGATCAATCGCTATGCACTTCTCAATGTAAGAGGAGAGCAATTTGTACTTGAATAACTTTTCCGGAAGGATTTCATATTTTGTATTCTTTATTGGAGAATTTATTTTGGGCACTTGGAAAAAATGTATTCTTTCATGCTTGCACCTGGTTATAAATTCACTAAACAACTACTTCCTATTCTGTTTTGTTTATGTAAGTATCCATGGGAGGACCACAGATGCCTTACAGCTTTTCTAATTCCAAAAACAAAAAATAACTATATTTCAGCTTACAAGTTCTTATACAGTATAAGATGCCTGCATTTGCTTTCTTCTTGTGGGCTTGTTTTCTTTATTTTCACCTGGCAAATAGCACACTCCATGTGCCTGGTTGGCCACATTAACTCACACTTCTGTATCTATGGAGAGAGCAAAGTTTGCCACCCAGACCCAACTACAAACAGGTCCGCCTTTGTTGCATTTCCATTACATGAGGGTGGGGAGATAAGTTGTTTACAGAAGAAAGGTAATATTGTTTTAGCTTTCAGTTCAGCTCATTGGAAGTAATGAAAACTGTTTCTGGCTGGATCAACAGGTGTTTTCTGAACCTATTGAGAATGCTCTTAATCTGGAAAAATAACTAATACACATCTAATGACTGATAAGCTGAAACATGGTAAATGTTTGTTCTTGAATTTCGTTTTCTTTTAAGCATCCCGTGGCATAATGTATTTTTGCAAGGCTATGGTACCTTTGGACAAGCATTAATTTTAATGAAATAATTGGACTACAGTAGAAACTACACTTCTATAGCCACTTACAATTCAGGCATCCATCTCCAAAATATTTTACGTATGTTATTAAATAATGAAAATGATATGGCAGAATTAATATGTTAATATAAAATGTAATAACCTGACACATGCTAATTGTCTCAAAGCAAAAATACATGTTTTTTTAAATTTCTTTTAAGCTGACTTTGATATTTCAATCAAAGTTTTCTAAGAGTTTAGAACTAATTTTTGGCACTATTGCAGCTTCAGAGGAGTGCTGACATGGTTCTTTTTGGGATTCGTGACCTAATTTTTCAAGCTCTATTTTTATGCCTGTAGCAACACTGTCACAAAGGAGTATTAATTTTATTGCCTGACAGTAAAGGACATATGTAAATTGCATTTTAGAGAGTGCCTAAGAAAGCTAGCTTGTTAGACTTTATAGAGTATCCTGCTGTCAACCCCAAGCAAAACTTCAACATAAAGCGACCCTGACAAAATAGGAGCCTTTTTATTATAATACTTGAATATATATATATATATACACAGGTAAAAGCCAGTAAATTAGAATATTTTGAAAAACTTGATTTATTTCAGTAATTGCATTCAAAAGGTGTAACTTGTACATTATATTTATTCATTGCACACAGACTGATGCATTCAAATGTTTATTTCATTTAATTTTGATGATTTGAAGTGGCAACAAATGAAAATCCAAAATTCCGTGTGTCACAAAATTCGAATATTGTGTAAGGCTGGGTTCACACTGGTCCGACAAACGCTCCGACATTGGGAGCTCATGTCGCATGACGTGTGAAATTTAATGTTTCCCTATGGGAGCCGTCCTAACTGGTCCGACACAAGTCGTTCCGACTTTAGAAATGCTCCCTGTACTACTTTGGTCCGACTTTGATCCTACTTCAGCCTATTGACTATCATTGAAGTCGGATCAAAGTCGGATTGCCGTCTTGCATGATCCGACTTCGGCACGCGACTTGTGCTCAGATGTTCTTGAGGGGGAACTCTGCGCCAAATTTTAAATAAAAAACCGGCATGAGTTCCCCCTCCAAGAGCATACCAGGCCCTTGGGTCTGGTATGGACCTTGAGGGGAACCCCCTACGCCGATAAAAACGGCGTGTGGGTCCCCCCCAATCCATACCAGACCCTTATCCGAGCACGCAGCCCGGCCGGACAGGAATGGGGGTGGGGACGAGCGAGCGCCCCCCCCCTCCTGAACCGTACCAGGCCGCATGCCCTCAACATGGGGGGTTGGTGCCTTGGGGGAGGGGGCGCGCTGCGGCCCCCCACCCCAAAGCACCTTGTCCCCATGTTGATGAGGACAAGGGCCTCTTCCCGACAACCCTGGCCGTTGGTTGTCGGGGTCTGCGGGCGGAGGGCTTATCGGAATCCAGGAGCCCCCTTTAATAAGGGGGCCCCCAGATCCCGGCCCCCCACCCTATGTGAATGAGTATGGGGTACATGGTACCCCTACCCATTCACTAGGGAAGTGTCAATAAAAAAAACCACAGTACACAGGTTTCAAAATTAATTTATTGGGCAGCTCCGGTATCTTCTTCCGACTTCTCCCGGTGTTCCGCCTCTTCTCCCGGGCCCCGCCGCTATCTTCTTCCAGCTCTATTGCCAGCGAGGGGCCCAGTCTGCTGCCGCTGTCTTCTCGCCGCTGTCTCGCTGCTTCTTCTCTTCATCTCTTCTTCCGATGTTGACACGACACTCTCCCCGGCTGGAATGCTCTCTGTGCGCTCTGCTCTGACTTATATAGGCGGTGACCCCGCCCCCTTATGCCGTCACAGTCTCTGGGCATGCTGGGACTGTGACGTTTTAGGGGGCGTGGTCATCACCCGATGACCACGCCCCCTTATGCCGTCACAGTCCCAGCATGCCCAGAGACTGTGACGGCATAAGGGGGCGGGGTCACCGCCTATATAAGTCAGAGCAGAGCGCACAGAGAGCATTCCAGCCGGGGAGAGCGTCGTGTCAACATCGGAAGAAGAGATGAAGAGAAGAAGCGGCGAGACAGCGGCGAGAAGACAGCGGCAGCAGACCGGGCCCCTCGCTGGCAATAGAGCTGGAAGAAGATAGCGGCGGGGCCCGGGAGAAGAGGCGGAACACCGGGAGAAGTCGGAAGAAGATACCGGAGCTGCCCAATAAATTAATTTTGAAACCTGTGTACTAGGGTTGTCCCGATACCACTTTTTTAGGACCGAGTACAAGTACCGATACTTTTTTTCAAGTACTCGCCGATACCGATACTTTTTTTTTAATGTCACGTGACAGTGTTTTTTTTTTTCATTTTTTTTTTTTTTTTAACAGTGCTTGCTTTTTTTTTTGGGGGGGGGAGGGGGTGAACGTTGTATGTGTGTGTTATTTTTTTTTTTTTTTACAATAATATTTCTTTTATTCTTTATTGTTTTTGTTTTTTTTTTTTAATCAGCCCTTTTGGGGGGCTTTGGTGAGATATCAGGGGTCTTAACAGACCTCTGATATCTCCCCCTTGAGACAGATAAAGAGACAGAGGATAGAGATTCCCCAGTCCCTTTCTCTGCAGCGTCAGCTGCACTGACAATGAATGGAGAGAAGACCGCAGCTTCTCTCCATTCATAAACTGACACATCGTAATCACAGGAGATTACAATGTTTCAGTTATGTGAATGGACAGAGTCAGCTGACTCTATCCATACACAAAGGAAGGAGGAGGGGGAGGACGGAGGAACTGAGGGGGAGAACGGACGGGACAGATAAGAGCAGAACGGAGGGGACAGATAAGAGCAGAACGGAGGGGACAGCTGAGAGGGACAGAGGAAAGGAGGGGGCACGGAGGAGGATGCAGTGACAGTCAGCTGTGAGCGATCACCGCTGTCTGTCACTAAAGCTGGTGAAAGCCGCTGGGGGAGAATCTTGTAACTCCCCCACGCGCCGATCACAGCTGACAGTTCAGGTATCGGGGGAGGCATCGGGAGCATTTGCCCGAGTACAAGTACTTGGGCAAATGCTCGGTATCGGTGCCGATACCGATACTAGTATCGGTATCGGGACAACCCTACTGTGTACTGTGGTTTTTTTTATTGACACTTCCCTAGGTGAATGGGTAGGGGTACCATGTACCCCATACTCATTCACATAGGGTGGGGGGCCGGGATCTGGGGGCCCCCTTATTAAAGGGGGCTCCTGGATTCCGATAAGCCCTCCGCCCGCAGACCCCGACAACCAACGGCCAGGGTTGTCGGGAAGAGGCCCTTGTCCCCATCAACATGGGGACAAGGTGCTTTGGGGTGGGGGGCCGCAGCGCGCCCCCTCCCCCAAGGCACCAACCCCCCATGTTGAGGGCATGCGGCCTGGTACGGTTCAGGAGGGGGGGCGCTCGCTCGTCCCCACCCCCATTCCTGTCCGGCCGGGCTGCGTGCTCGGATAAGGGTCTGGTATGGATTGGGGGGGACCCCCACGCCGTTTTTATCGGCGTAGGGGGTTCCCCTCAAGGTCCATACCAGACCCAAGGGCCTGGTATGCTCCTGGAGGGGGAACCCATGCCGGTTTTTTATTTAAAATTTGGCGCGGAGTTCCCCCTAAAGATTCATACCAAACACAGTGCCGGGCATTGGCGGGGATCCAAGTCGGATCCCCGTTCATTGAAAATCGGACACATGCCGGCTTCATGTCGCAGGGCAAAGTCGGATCCAAAGTAGGACGGCTGTCGTGTCGCACCAGTGTGAACCCAGCCTAAGGGTTAAATTTTGAAGACACCTGGTGCCACAAACTAATCAGCTGATTAACTCAAAACACCTGCAAAGGGCTTTAAATGGTCTCTCAGTCCAGTTCTGAAGCCTACACAAACATGGGGAAGACTTCAGATTTGACAGCTGTCCAAAAGGCGACCATCGACACATTGCACAAGGAGGGAAAGACACAAAAGGTTATTGCTGAAGAGGCTGGCTGTTCTCAGAGCTCTGTGTCCAAACACATTAATAGAGAGGCAAAGGGAAGGAAAAACTGTGGTCAGAAAAAGTGTACAAGCGATAGGGATCACCGCGCCCTAGTCAAGATTGTGAAAAAAAACCCATTCAAAAATGTGGGGGAGATTCACAAGGAGTGGACAGCTGCTGGAGTCAGTGCTTCAAGATCCACCACCAAGAGACGCTTGAAAGACATGGGTTTCAACTGCCGCATACCTCGTGTCAAGCCACTGTTGACCAAGAAACAGCGCGAAAACCGTCTCACCTGGGCTAAGGAAAAAAAGAGCTGGACTGCTGCTGAGTGGTCCAAAGTCATGTTTTCTGACGAAAGCAAATTTTGCATTTCCTTTGGAAATCGAGGTCCCAGAGTCTGGAGGAAGACAGGAGAGGCACAGGATCCACGTTGCCTGAAGTCTAGTGTAAAGTTTCCACCATCAGGGATGGTTTGGGGTGCCATGTCATCTGCTGGTGTCGGTCCACTCTGTTTCCTGAGATCCAGGGTCAACGCAGCCTTCTACCAGCAAGTTTTAGAGCACTTCATGCTTCCTGCTGCTGACCTGCTCTATGGAGATGGAGATTTCAGGTTCCAACAGGACTTGGCGCCTGCACACAGCGCAAAATCTACCCGTGCCTGGTTTACGGACCATGGTATTTCTGTTCTAAATTGGCCAGCCAACTCCCCTGACCTTAGCCCCATAGAAAATCTGTGGGGTATTGTGAAAAGGAAGATGCAGAATGCCAGACCCAACAACGCAGAAGAGTTGAAGGCCACTATCAGAGCAACCTGGGCTCTCATAACACCTGAGCAGTGCCAGAAACTCATCGACTCCATGCCACGCCGCATTAATGCAGTAATTGAGGCAAAAGGAGCTCCAACCAAGTATTGAGTATTGTACATGCTCATATTTTTCATTTTCATACTTTTCAGTTGGCAAACATTTCTAAAAAATCCCTTTTTTGTATTAGCCTTAAGTAATATTCTAATTCTGTGACACACGGAATTTTGGATTTTCATTTGTTGCCACTTCAAATCATCAAAATTAAATGAAATAAACATTTGAATGCATCAGTCTGTGTGCAATGAATAAATATAATGTACAAGTTACACCTTTTGAATGCAATTACTGAAATAAATCAAGTTTTTCAAAATATTCTAATTTACTGGCTTTTACCTGTGTATATATATATATATATATATATATATATATAGATCTCTCTCTCTCTATATATAGGTAGATATATATCTATATACAGTGGGGACGGAAAGTATTCAGCCCCCCTTACATTTTTCACTCTTTGTTATATTGCAGCCATTTGCTAAAATCATTTAAGTTCATTTTTTTCCCTCATTACTGTACACACAGCACCCCATATTGACAGAAAAACACAGAATTGTTGATATTTTTGCAGATTTATTAAAAAAGAAAAACTGAAATATCACATAGTCCTAAGTATTCAGACCCTTTGCTGTGACACTCATATTTAACTCAGGTGCTGTCCATTTCTTCTGATCATCCTTGAGATGGTTCTACACCTTCATTTGAGTCCAGCTGTGTTTGATTATACTGATTGGACTTGATTAGGAAAGCCACACACCTGTATATATAAGACCTTACAGCTTCCAGTGCATGTCAGAGCAAATGAGAATCATGAGGTCAAAGGAACTGCCTGAAGAGCTCAGAGACAGAATTGTGGCTAGGCACAGATCTGGCCAAGGTTACAAAAAAAGTTCTGCTGCACTTAAGGTTCCTAAGAGCACAGTGGCCCCCATAATCCTTCAATGGAAGACATTTGGGACGACCAGAACCCTTTCTAGAGCTGGCCATCTGGCCAAACTGAGCTATCGGGGAGAATAGCCTTGGTGAGAGAGGTAAAGAAGAACCCAAAGATCACTGTGGCTGAGCTCCAGAGTTGCAGTCGGGAGATGGGAGAAAGTTGTAGAAAGTCAACCATCACTGCAGCCCTCCACCAGCCAGGGCTTTATGGCAGAGTGGCCCGACAGAAGCCTCTCCTCAGTGCAAGACACATGAAAGCCTGCATGGAGTTTGCGAAAAAACACCTGAAGGACTCCAAGATGGTGAGAAATAAGATTCTTTGGTCAGATGAGACCAAGATAGAACTTTTTGGCCTTAATTCTAAGTGGTATGTGTGGAGAAAACCAGGCACTGCTCATCACCTGTCCAATACAGTCCCAACAGTGAAGCATGGTGGTGGCAGCATCATGCTGTGGGGGTGTCTTTCAGCTGCAGGGACAGGATGACTGGTTGCAATCGAGGGAAAGATGAATGCGGCCAAGTACAGGGATATCCTGGACGAAAACCTTCTCCAGAGTGCTCAGGACCTCAGACTGGGCCGAAGGTTTACCTTCCAACAAGACAATGACCCTAAGCACACAGCTAAAATAACGAAGGAGTGGCTTCACAACAACTTTTTGACTGTTCTTGAATGGCCCAGCCAGAGCCCTGACCCAGATGAGCATCTCCGGAGAGACCTAAAAATGGCTGTTCACCAACGTTTACCATCCAACCTGACAAAACTGGAGAGGATCTGCAAGGAGGAATGGCAGAGGATCCCCAAATCCAGGTGTGAAAAATTTGTTGCATCTTTCCCCAAAAGACTCATGGCTGTATTAGATCAAAAGGGTGCTTCTACTAAATTCTGAGCAAAGGGTCTGAATACTTAGGACCATGTGATATTTCAGTTTTTCTTTTTTAATAAATCTGCAAAAATGTCAACAATTCTGTGTTTTTCTGCCAATATGGGGTGCTGTGTGTACATTAATGAGGAACAAAAATGAACTTAAATGATTTTAGCAAATGGCTGCAATATAACAGAGTGAAAAATGTAAGGGGGTCTGAATACTTTCCGTCCCCACTGTATATAGATAGATAGATAGATAGATATACACATCTATATCTAGATATAGATATAGATATCTATATATCTATATATAAAACACCTCAGCAGTGCAAAGTTCAGGCTACAGTTTATATCCAAATCGCACAGTCACTTCAACAATATACTGTTGTATTTTTAATCATGGGAACACCATGATCTGAGGAAATCTTTTTGTGATGCTTCTGTCCAAACACATTTAACACACAGCTTACAAAAAAAGGCATGTGTACATGTTTTTGTATGCACCAAAAGGAAATATCACTAGAACACCAAAACTAGGTTCACATACTTGTAGAGATAACAAAGACTCCATATACTGTAGCTGAAATGTATGTATTATGCATTTTTTTCATTTTCTTACACACTTCTTTACAGACTGTAACCTAATGGATTTACTTTAAAGAAGCAGATGGCAAAATTGGTTATGTGCTTAGATCAATTTAGACAGCTCATCTTTTTTAGTTATGCTGGTATTTCTATATTTGATTCACTGCATTAGGAAATATAATGTCACCAAACATATAAAGAGAAGAGTTGTTGTTCTGCCTCAAAGGGCATGCAGTTTGATAAAACTGGTCCCAACAAATGATTTCCTTCACTAATACATACGCATGCTGGGAGTGCTGTATAAACTATATGTAGCTTCAGCTACATACAGTCAAAGCACAATCCTGGCCCAGTGGTTGTGGAGGTGTGGGGGGGGGGGGACATATCGGAAAAAAAGCCCCCTTTAACAAGGGGGCCTCTAGATCCCGGCACCCTTCATTCACTAAAAAAGTGTAAAAAGTAAATTAAAACACAACTGTTTTTGACAACTGCATTATTTAAAAAAAAATGTCCCCCGAAGTAGATCCAGCATCAATCACGATGCCCACCACTATCGCCAACCCAAAAAAAAAATAAAGCTCTGCAGCCGATGCAGGCTCCTATGATGTAATTGACTCAGCATGCCCAGGTCAGTGATGGCACAAGGGAACGGGGTCACCCAACGATGTAATCAGGTGGTCCAACCCCTCAGTTATTTAAGAGCTGTCAGACGGTGGGCTGTTAGACAATGGGAGCCTTAGTGGGGTGCAGAGCTTTTTTTTTTTTTTTTTTGAGGGTCAGTGGCAGCGGCAGCTATCATGATTGACTCCTAAACTACTTTTAGATGGGGGCATTTATTTTTATTTATTTTTTTAAATAAAGGAATTGTCAAAATTGTTGTTGTGTTCTTATTTACTTTTTATACCTTATTAGTGAATGAGTAGGGGGTACAATGTGTCACCTATTTATTCACATAGGGGGTGCTGAGATCTGTTGGCCCCCTTGTTAAAGGGGGCTTCCAGATTCCAATAAGTCACCCTCCGCACCCCCACAACCATCTGGCCAGGGTTGTGGGGAAGGGGCCCTTGTCCCCAATCAACAGGAAACGGAGTCCTCCTACCCAAAAGCACCCCCCATGTTGAGGACATGTGGCCTGATATGGTTCAGGAGGGGGGGCACTCACTCCCCACCTTTCCTGACCTGCTGGGCTTTATGCTCATATAAGGGGCTGATATGGATTTTGTGTGGGACCCCATGCCAAAATAAAAAATGTAAAAACGGCACAGGGTTCCACCCAAAATCCATAAAGGGCCTGGTATGAATTGAGGGGGGGCACCCCACATTGTTTTTCTTTAGCATTTTCATTGCCGGTACTCTTTTGTTTATATTCATCTGTCAGTGGGGAAGCCCGTTCCAAAAAATTTGAATTTGTAATGCCCCGTACACACGGTCGGACTTTGTTCGGACATTCAGACAACAAAATCCTAGGATTTTTTTTCCGATGGATGTTGGCTCAAACTTGTCTTGCATACACACGGTCACACAAAGTTGTCGGAAAATCCGATCGTCCTGAACGCGGTGACGTAAAACACGTACGTCGGGACTATAAACGGGGCAGTGGCCAATAGCTTTCATCTCTTTATTTATTCTGAGCATGCGTGGCACTTTGTCCGTCGGATTTGTGTACACACGATCGGAATTTCCGACAACGGATTTTGTTGTCGGAAAATTTTATATCCTGCTCTCAAACTTTGTGTGTCGGAAAATCCGATGGAAAATGTGTGATGGAGCCTACACACAGTCGGAATTTCAAACAACAAGGTCCTATCACACATTTTCCTTGCATTTGTGAAATGTCAGATGCAGGGAGACTAGTAGAGATTGTCATCTGCTGGCCTGCTTTGTTAAACATAACAGTTGTTCCTCCATGACCCCCCTTATCATTCTATTTTCCTTTCCTCTCCTCCTTCTACTCTTTTATAGTAGAAACTCTGAACGGCAATAGAGCTAAGCATTTATGGCTCCCTATAAACTTTATACATTTATCTTAGAACTGCCCACAATATATAGTCAGGTTCCTTTACCAGGTGTCACTTTATAGTCTTGTTGGTCACGGTAGACCTTTTTGACACAATCTATACTCGATGACCTGATACTCGACCACTGACAATCTTGTTTTCTTGTTAAACAATCTTGTTGTACAAGCAGCCGTACTACTGATACTATTGTTCATTGTAATTTATGAGCCCCACTTGCTGTCATACCCTTTTTTGAAAACAATAAAGAGAATGAACAAGAGGTTATTATGGCAAAAAGATTGTTGTAGGGAGCAAACATAATTTCTGAACAGGGGACCAAAATTGACTTTGTTTGCCACTTCATTGACTTTGTTTGCTCCCACATGATCTGCCTGCTGGAGAGCTGAGGGTGTTCTTGGCTATACCTGTAACAAGATTAGTATGGCACCTGCTTTAGGGAAGACTCTATAAAGCATGTTTTCAAAGCTCCTGTGCTGTATATTTACAGAAGGAGAGCAGGAAATATAGTTTATAAACCAGAAGAGCCATAAGCACTATTTACAAATCACTCAACCTTGGTACTAAAATGTGGCAGATGTCCATGCCAGCATTTATCCATGCTTTAATGTAAGTTTTTGCATATTTTATTCTTTAATGCAGCAAGCAGTGAAATAAGATGGCATGTACAAAAAGAAGCAACAACAAATAGCTTGGCTATGTGCAAATGATACATTTCTTAAATAGGTTGCATAGTTTAGGAAGTCCATTTTCAAACAAGTTTACTTTTTCTTTTTTTTTTTTAATGGAAGAATAAAAATAGAATCTCTGTGCTCTGAAATTAAATTGATAGCATTCTCCACAAAGCTAAATCTGTTTCATTTTAGATGCTAATTTCTAAGACAATGAGGCAAAGCAACATGACAAAAACAACTTCAAGTTAATGAAGTAAAGACAAATATATGTGCCAAATTGTGTAGAAATAGAGGAGGAGATGAGGCTTCAAAAACAAAACAACAATGTACGTGTGTAATATATATATATATATATATATATATATTATAAACACACAGTGTATATTTATAAATATGGTATGTACAGTCAGTACATCTGTCACAGTGTGGTAAATGACACTGGGAGAGCCAGTTCAAGTAGCTTAGTGGTGTCGGGGGGGGGGGGGGGTGTCTAATAAAAGTCTGGTGAGTTATGCAAACAAAGAGAAGGGCCTGCATGCAGTCAGTGTTCCTGTTGAAGTTGCTTCTGAGAAATGTTCTAGGGTCATGTGTTCAGGCCTGTTTGGCCTTACAGATAGGCACTTTAACCAAACCGACATCTCATGTAAATGACAGCTGCAAGACTGCACTAGAACAGGCTGAGATCATGCACAGACCAAGCTGGGTGGTAAATTGGTCAGGAGGCTGGACCTTGTTTTGGTGGTTGTATAAAGTTTAAACTGACCCCTGCAAGGCTAAACCTTTAATAGGGAAATAAAGCAGTGTTTAAAAAGAAAAAAAAAAACACATGTAAGATGCCCCTTGATAAAGGGGATGGGGCTCAATTCACTAAAGCATATTACATGCAGTATTGACGCATTTTTGCCAAATATCGCATGCAATACTGAAAATGTCAATTCACTGTCCCTTTGTGTGGTATATACTGTATCTCAAAAAGCAAAAATGCTTGGTAAATTCCACATAAAACAATTAAAGTCAATTCACTAAAGAAAATAAATAAATGCATGTGTTAAATAATTAGTGGTCCAGGCATGCAAAATTTAAAGAATGTGTGAACTTTCAGCCAGTTGTTAAGGAGCTGGCACCCACTTGCATCCTTGCAAGCCAGTAAATAGATTGTTGTTAAAGAGGAAGTAAACCCCAATGGGTTTTACTTCCTTTTTGCTCCCCGCAAGGCCTGCAAATTAAAAGCATAATGGGCTAGTATGCATCACATACTAGCCCATTATATGACACTTACCTGCAAACGAAGCCCACGCTGTCCCCTGTGCAGGCCGCATCCATCTTCGCCCCTTTTTCTTCTGGGGGCCCCAGACTCCGGCTCAGTGACTGGCCGCAGCCGCGTGACGTCACTCCCGCACATGCATGCGGGAGCCATCAGTCACGGCACGCACTGGGGGAAGAAACGGCATGGTGGTCCGTTTCTTTACAGCGCATGCGCCGATGACGACATCGGCACACTTCAAGTGAAATATCTCCTAAACGGCGCACTTTTAGGAGATATTTCCACTATATATAGGTAGGCCTTATTCTCTTAAAGTAAGACAAAAAGGGTTTACAACCACTTTGAGGAGCCAGCACCTGCTGTGTGCTTAACAACAATTACTCCCCCTTACTGTCAGTGGGATTCCCTGCTGAAAGCAGAACGTAAACAGAAGAAAAGCTGGAATTAAGAAAAAAAAAAACTACAGTACGGGGTCCTCCTCCAATCCATAACAGGGCCTTTGGGTCTGGTATGGATTTTGGGGGAAACTCATACCAAAAGCAAAAAGACATTGTCCTGAGATCCCTAGTTAAGTATTTGCCTCTAGGAATCAATGCATGGGTCAGAAATGTTTACTTCTCAGGAGTGTATTTTGTTTCCTGGAGGCCAGACCCAGCAATTATGAATATTGCAGTTTGCTTTCTATTTAATCCCACAAGCACAGCAAGAATGCACTCAAAGCAACATACATCTTTCTGTGATTAAGTAAGGGTCAAAAGTCAGGTCTCAGCAATAGTTTCTTGGTCATAGCTGTTTCCCCATGTGCATGGGATATAAATATGTTCCTCTAGATCTTTCCCAACACTAGAGTGACGAATAGATTGATAAAGTTGCTTCTTATTTCACCATAAATCCAAAGTCACATTACATTACACTATGACCTAAAAAGTTGTTCTGTCTGATATTGTATACCTTGATATTAATAGAGGGGGATCTCATATATGGCTGTTGTGCACATGATTTTATTAGCCCGTCATACTTTCATTTAGAAATGAATAATATAAATGCTTTCTTACCTATATTCCTCTTGAGTGAATCGTGGGATTACAGATGGCTGCAGAACTGTTATTATTACCATTGTGCTGTTAGACTTCACTGGATCTCCATCATCGTAAGCAATGACACCCAACTACAGAGAAAAACACACATTTTTTTCAGTTAAAATTATAACTTTTATTTGAACAATGAACATACTTTCCCCAGCAATATGCTGTAATAAAGGTTTTAAAGCAAAAAATAAATCAGACTATTCTATGTGCTGGCTAAGGAGTCTGTGTTTCTTTGTACCTCAGGGAAAGATGCATTGCAGAACACTAACAGAAGTTATGACCAAACAGAAGATATGGGGCAGATTTACTAAAATTGGAGCACACAGGATTCACTGTGCTGACATGTGTCTGCTGTCCTGGCCTCTTTATCTCATATTGTCTCTAGAGACGTGAGATTTCCCCCGTTTACCACCGGAGGGAGCTCCCCGTCTTGTCGTGCCTTCCGGACCTTAGGACCCAGCGGCAGACTGGGGAGTAAGCAGTCATGACGATGCTTGCACCTGTGCAGCCCAATCCATGGTCCGCTTCCGGTATCGGTACCGGATGGATGGTATTTAAAGCCGCTGTTAGCAGTCAGTTCATGCTACAGGAACCAAGGGACCCATGCACTTCAATCTCTCCACTCAGGTATTTACATAAGTAGCTTTTTCTGTGTTAAATTCATCATGCCTGTTACCGCTCTGTGCCACTTGATGCTTATACTGAAGGACATTGTCCTCTTTACTGCTGACACTTAGCAGCAGGTATTACATAGTGTGTTTTGTGCTTTATTCAGGCATTCCTTTAAAGTGATCTGTATCCTTGGAGGTGTGTGGTCCCTGGCATTAAGCCAGCTGCCGTATAAGCCCCTGTGAGTGTTAACCCCTATTATTCATTGTGTGCCATGATGATGTGAAGGTTATTTCCAGCTTACCCTCACACATTAGGACATTATCGTTTCCTTTTATATATTTTAGCTGGCCTTTTTGTACCATCTACGCTCACCTTCAGTGCAGGGCTCCCTCGGTACGGCGGTAGCATTTTTCCATCCTGGCAGACCTACCCCCCTCTTCCCTTTTTCCCCCCGTTCTAGGAGATACAGGTAGGCAATCGCATTATGACAGCTAAGATGCACATGCATGTAATTTAAGCAAATGAATTCATATTCTCTGTATTTATGTTGTGTTCTAATATACAACCATTGTCATATGTTTTTCGCTAGAAGGCAGTGTACTCTGCATGTGACCAGCATCCCCTGAGGAAGCCCGACGGATGGGCGAAACATGTTGGGAAGTACATTGTTTATGCTGTGTTACTGCATCTGCAATTAAATACATGTGGCACTTCCATATATAAATCTCCTTTTTATATTTTGATGTGAAAAATATTTTATTGTATTTTCTTAATAAAGTAAAAGTCTTTTTATACAAAAATATTTGATACTTATTCAACTTGCACCTTAAAAATCCCCACTCTTTTTGGTTCTAAACACACAGGATGTAGTGCATAGTAACAATCAGCTTCTATTTTTTATTGCCAAAGCCTAATTGAACAAGCTAGAGTTTTAGAAACTGATTGGCTCCTATGTACAGCTGCATCAGATTCCAGTTTTAGTAAATCTTCTCCATTGCGTCATTGTGGATGAGAGTGCTTTGATGTTTATTATATTTTATCCAAAATGAGCACAATTATGGACCTGATTCTGAAGAAGCTATGGTTTCTATACAATGCACTGATAAAGACCAAAAAGCCTCAAATAGCTGTCTGTATGCAGTTTGGAATAAATGCCTTTATAATATTAGGCTATATTTGCTCTATACTACAGCAATACTGGATGTGCAAGTAGCTGATGCGGTGTAAAAGAATGCTCTTCATAGTCCTACCCGCTGTCCTAAAATGATAAATATTCCTCTTATTTTTGAGATATGTGATGAAATGAGACATGTGAATGTCTTCTATTTTAAGAAAGTTTTACCATGCTATGCTAAATGATAACATGTGGAATATTCATAGTTATTAAGTTGATGTTTAGTAGTCCCTGGGTTAGTTCAACAATACAACTTAAAGCGCAACTGCAGCTGTAACTGTATCTGGGCACAAAAAATGTATTCAATTTAATATTTAAAGCAAACTCACTCATCTATATGTATATCCTGTACTACATTTTGTTGAGCAACCATTTTGAAAAACACCCCCTAGCATTTCTAGTTGCAGCCATCATGAGTAAGGGCAGAGGATTCGTGTACTGTAGCATTTACTTCCTGGAATCCATCTGCCCTTGGCTCAAACATGCAGACAGGAGGGTGTGATTAGTTTAGAAAAACCCCTCCTCCCTCCTCTAGATAAAAGAAGAAAAAAAAAACACCCCATGAAGACTCATGGAATGTGTAACATCATTTACGCCTATGTCAGAAACCAGGAAGCAACTGAAGGAATGTAAAGAAAATTTTAAAACAACTAAATATATATAATGTAACTTACTAATGCCAGTAACATGAGGACTAATGATAGTTAAAGTCGCTCTAAAGACTAGGTGTTTTTTTTTTTTTTTTTTACCTAAATGCATTACCTGCATTAAGGTAAAAAAACACCCCACTTACTATTTCCCTCCCCCCTCTCTAAATATTTACTTGAGCCTGTCAGGGATCCAGCACTGTGCCCAACTGCAGTCTTCCTCTTCTCATAGGGACTCGGACAGCAGCTCTAGCCATTAGCTCCTGCTGTTGTCAATCAAATGCTATGAGAAGGGACTGTGGGGTGGGGACAAACCAAGCTGTGTGTGCCCCCATAGAAGAGGAAGAGGGGCACACAGAGAAGAGGAATAGCCTGGAGTGCTAACAGAGGACCCTAGAAGAGGAGGTTCGGGGCTGCTCTGTACAAAACCATTGCACAAAGCAAGTTAATACTGATTGAGAGGATTTAGTTCCACTTTAATCAAAACCTTTGTAGCTAGAATTGTGATGTTTGGGATGTTAAGATCTGTACACGTGCGTATAAAGTAATTTTAAGCAGTGCTTTGTTTGAATGATTGATTCAGTTAATGAGTCAGAGCATCCCAGAAAGTAGTGCTCATTACATGATATATAATCAAAGTGGTACTAAACTCATTTTTTGATCATGTACCTACAGATAAGTCTAATAATATAATAACCTATAGCTACAGTGAATAACTCCTAAACTTGTGGTGTTTAGGAGATATTCACACTGGATTCAGCTGGTGACATCACCAGCGCAAGCACTCTGAAGGTCTGGCATACCATGCCAGACCTCTAGAGCTCCGTGCCTTAGGCGAGGGCTCCCACGCTCATGCACGACAGTGACATCATCATGGCCCTGGCCACTCATACAGCCGGAACCAGTGAACCCAGGAGGAAGATGGGGGGGGAGATGGAAGCCCCGTCAGAGGTGACAATGCACCGCTGGAGGGCTTCATTCTAAGGTAAGTATTTCATAATGTGCTGGTATGTGATGCATGCTAGCACATTATGCCATTGCCTTGCAGGGGATTTTTTTTTTTTTTTGAAAGCTGTGGTTTACTACCACTTTAATCTCCTTCAGTCACACTATAGAGACATTTTTTACCAAAGTTTATTCTCTAGTTAGTTGCAGAAAGTTCTGATAGTAAAGAAGTCCCTTTGCATTTTTTTTAACTTAAAGTGATTGTAAAGTCTTGTTTTTTTTACTATAAAAATAATAAACATGTTATACTTTTCTACCCTGTTGCAGTGGATTTGCACAGAGCAGCCTGGATCCTCTTTTTCTCGGGTCCCTCGTATGTGATCCTGGTCCCTCCCTCCTGTTCAGTGCCCCCTTAGCAAGTAGCTTGCTATGGAGGCACCCGAGCTGAGTCACAGCTCCCTGTGTCCGTTCAGACACGGAGTCCTGACCCGACCCTGCCTCTCTCTCCCCTGATTGGCTAGCTGACTTTGATTGACAGCAACGGGAGTCAATGGCACAGCTGCTGTGCCTCAGCCAATCAGGAAGGAGAATCTCGGATGGCTGAGACACTCGTGGACATCGCTGGACAGAGAGGGACCTTAGGTAAGTGTTATGCCCCGTACACACAATCTGATTTTCTGCCAACAAAACCGTGGATTTTTGTTCAAAGGATGTTGGCTCAAACTTGTCTTGCATACACGCGGTCACACAAATGTTGGCCAACAATTACGAACGTGGGAACGTGGTGACGTACAAGACGTACGACGAGCCAAGAAAAAGGAAGTTCAATAGCCAGTGCGTTTCCTTCTGCTTGATTCCGAGCATGCATGAACTTTTGGGCATTGGACTTGTGTACACACGATCGGAAATTCCGACAACAAAGTTTTGTTAGCAGAAAATTTGAGAACCTGCTATCAAACATTTGTTGACAGAATGTCCGACACCAAATATTCGATGGAACATACACACGGTCAGACTTTCTGTCAACAAGCTCAAATCCAACATTTCCCGTTGGAAAATACGACCGTGTGTATGAGGCATTAGGGGGGCTGAGGGGGGCTGCTGCTCACAGAAGGCCTTTTACCTTAATGCATAGAATGCATTAAGATAAAAAACCCTCTGCCTTTACAACCCCTTTAAAGTTTGTATAGAGAGGAGCTTGATGCTAATGGGCCCAAACTCTTCTTTTTAACTATTGCCCCAGAAAGTAGGGTAGGCAATGGAGGAGGAGATTATAAACATCCTATCTGCAACTCACAGAGGCATGTAAATTTCTATTCAGCCCAGTGAACAGGTAAGAGGCTTCATGGGATCTCTTACACATCCACCTTAATCTAAATTAAGGTATCCATTTTTTTTTGTTTTGGATAGTGTTTACAGGGATTAGAACAGCTGTCAGACTTGTATTGCTGTCTGTGACCCCTTTTAGAGAGACTGCTGCTCTTCTGCATACACCAGACTTTTACAGTCTGGTATTCTAGCTAGTTAGATCAGTGCTGTGCTAAGGGGATATTTATATAGGACCTTTTTTGAGGAGGAGGGGGGGTAACAGATTTCTATTAACTGATTTATATATGCAAATGTGTATTCTACAGCATTTTCAGGATTTTAGAACTTAGAACAGGCAGGGTCTGTTAAGCAAGAGCCAGTACCATATAGCTGTGCTTTAAACCACCATTTCTGTTTATTGCTTTTGTGCTTTGTGGTTTATCATACTGCTTTTACACTATATTACACAAGGCAGGGATGAACTGGGTGCTGCATATTCAAAAACATTTATTCAATGTCCATTCTCACCATGTCATTGTTGTGTGGGGCCTATTCCACTCCAGTTACAATATATTAGACCACAAAGGAAAAATTGAGTGCCAATTTTTGGAAAGTTTTGTCTGCTTTCACTGTGCCATTACTATTTAAAAATAAATAATATAAAGCTTATTTAACTACAGTTATACTACATTAAACCAGGCAGGAAGTGAGACTGCTAGATTTTAAAGAGGTTTTATAATCCTACTATCCATGTCATTGTGTCCAATGAGTCACTGTGTCTGATGTGTCTAAAAAAAATGATTTTCTGCTCTAGGAGTTATAATTTTAAAAATCAAAACTATGTAGTAAGTAAGTTTCTTACTCTCCCCATTGCACGCTCTCTGTACTGCTCCTCCACCCCTCCTCTTTCATTGGATACAGGCAGACACATGTTCCACACGTGTGTGCCTACTTAAACACCCCCATCACACATCAGGTTAGATCATGGACAGGCTGCCACTTCAGGGATCTCTCCTCACACAAGGTAAACTTAATTATCCCTTCATTATGGTTACTATTCTTCTGAATGTGACACTGCTTTCTAAATACTCTGCTCTCTGTATTTCTTTAGCAGCGATGAGTATTATGCTAGAGAATTTAAATATTTAAACACCTGTTACCGTTTCGTAAACTTCCCCCTTCTCAAGTGGGGGAGACAATCTGTAAACAGGACTTTGGTCTGACCTCAATATGGTCAACTAATATACTTTTTTGTCAACTAGCATTTACAATCTTTAGTGTTAAGCCCACTATGGCTATACATTATTTTATTCCTACATGTGTTTCTCCACACTTAGCAGTCAATCCTTGTAGCCCTTACCTTTACTATATTGTATTTCCCTATCAGACAAATATCATTATCTGGCAGCCCTTGCTCCCCTTTAGACATAGCCGGGCTCTCTGTAAGTATTTATTCTGCTTTCCTAGTCTATTTTGATTACTCTATCTCACTAACCCAGCATGTTCCTACCTCGTTCACCACCCCATTGGGACTTCACATCTCCAAACACACATTCCTCATTCTTCTTACACCAGTTTGCTTTCACATTTCCACACCCCCACACCCCCTTCCCTTTTCCTCTACTATCCTTCTAGTACTTACCTTTCCTTTCTCCCTTCTGCATTCCCCTCCCCCCCATTTCCTTCTCTCCTCCACCCCCTTCCCTTTCCCTCCCCCTCCCCCCCCTCTCCTTCTCCCCCCCCTCTCCTTCTTCCCCCCCCTCTCCTTCTTCCCCCCCTCTCCTTCTTCCCCCCCTCTCCTTCTCCCCCCCACATCCTTTCCCTCCCTTCCCCCCCATTCCCTTTTTTTTCCCCTCCCCCCCTCCTCCTTTCCTCCCCCCCTCCTCCTTTCCTCCCCCTCCCTCCTCCTTTCCTCCCCCTCCTCCTTTCCTCCCTACTTTTGCCCTTCCTTCTCTAAATCCCTCCCTATATGGTAATCACAGATCCCACGGCCATCACCTGAGTTCTACCAGACCTCAAACTTCTCCAGTACAGAGCAAATTCCACTTTCCTACACCTGGCTTGAGTCTACTAGCAGGTAACTATTTATTAGATGGCAGCTCAATCAACCAACTTTGGACAACCATTAATGCTTTCATTTATATATACTTTTTTGTGAATATTTTTTTCATGGCTTCTAATTGTATCCAATTTCATGCAGCCACATATCCACTTGGGTCCCACAACATATCCCCTGAGGAAGCCCCACTGGGCGAAACATGTAGTGATTAGGGACTACAGTACCGAGTGACTGTCTATACCCAAATAGATTTTGATATGTACTGCTGTATGTCATATCCATGTCATTATGTCTAGCCAGCATAATTTTAAATTTTTGTATATGTTAAATAAAATATGAATTTTATTTGATACTTTTATGTCTGTTGAAACTTCCTTTCCTGGCACCCATAAAGTCCCACCAAATTATTCTCCTGACTATATCTACTACTCAGGGATGGTGGTGCCTTCTCCTTGACACTGTCACCTATCCATTTTTAGTAATATCCAACATTTACCGTTGGAAAATAGGACCGTGTGTACGCTGCATTAGGGGGGCTGAGGGGGGCTGCTGGTCACAGAAGGCCTTTTATCCTAATGCATAGAATGCATTAAGATAAAAAACCTTCTGCCTTTACAACCCCTTTAAAGTTTGCATAGAGAGGAGCTTGATGCTAATGGGCCCAAACTCTTCTTTTTAACTATTGTCCCAGAAAGTGGGGTAGGCAATGGAAAAGGAGATTTTAAACATCCTATCTGCAACTCACAGAGGCATGTAAATTTCTATTCAACCCAGTGTACAGGTAAGAGGCTTCATGGGATCTCTTACACATCCACCTTAATCTACATTAAGGTATCCATTTTTTTTTTTTTTTTTTTTTGGATAGTGTTTACAGGGATTAGAACAGCTGTCAGACTTTTATGTCTGTCTGTGACCCCTTTTAGAGAGACTGCTGCTCTTCTGCATACACCAGACTTTCATAGTCTGGTATTCTAGCTATTTAGATCAGTGCTGTGCTAAGGGGATATTTATATAGGACCTTTTTTTGAGGGGGGGTAACAGATTTCTATTAACTGATTTCTATATGCAAATGTGTATTCTATAGCATTTTCAGGATTTTAGAACTTAGAACAGGCAGGGTCTGTTAAGCAAGAGCCAGTACCATATAGCTGTGCTTTAAACCACTATTTCTGTTTATTGCTTTTGTGCTTTGTGGTTTATCATACTGCATTTACACTATATTCCACAAGGCAGGAATGAACTGGGTGCTGCATATTCAAAAACATTTATTCAATGTCCATTCTCACCATGTCATTGTTGTGTGGGGCCTATTCCACTCCAGTTACAATATATTAGACCACAAAGGAAAAATTGAGTGCCAATTTTTGGAAAGTTTTGTCTGCTTTCACTGTGCCATTGCTATTTAAAAATAAATAATATAAAGCTTATTTAACTACAGTTATACTACATTAAACCAGGCAGGAAATGAGAGTGCTAGATTTTAAAGAGGTTTTATAATCCTACTATCCATGTCATTGTGTCCAATGAGTCACTGTGTCTGATGTGTCTAAAAAAAATGATTTTCTGCTCTAGGAGTTATAATTTTAAAAATCAAAAGCATGTAGTAGGCTTCCACCACATTTGCTCCAGGGACAAAGTGACAGTCTGTAATTTTCTGTGGAGGATCTTTTTGCTGTTCAAATTGCAATATTTTTATAACAAAAATACATGCTTTCCTCCAGTGACACTGTGACATTGCTGTTCAAACTTCGAAAAAAAATGACAACATTTTTATTAGAAAAGTAGTTGTAGGAGGTGGTAGACAATGAGGTGGTTGAGGCAGCGTGAGATTAAGGCATGGACCAGCAGGGTAATGTGCAGAGTGGATAAGAAGGAAGTTACACAGCAGAAACATGCTAGGAGAGGAAACGGAGAGCCCAGAAGTAACAGGGTCCTGTCAGGAGAGTTCACACGCCTCTTGTCTATGGCAGCTGTTGGTCTTATTCCAGCATCCTGGTTTTGGCTGTGATGCATTCTACCTGTCTGCCTATCCACCTGCAAGGTTATGGATGCATCCAATCTCTGTGGAGACCAAACCTGATTTAAGCCAGCCAAGCCTGCAGTTTCATGCTTCTGTTATTGTTTGTAACACATGCTCCAAGCTCCCTGTTTATCTGCCCTGCCCGCTAGTTTGGATTCCCTTGTTAACGACCTTGGATTGGATATTGAATATGCTCAGAACTCAGCCTGCCCTGAACCCAGACTGTCACTGACCACTCTTCCTGTCTGACAACTGCAAGTACACGTTTGCTGTGCTCAGATCGCATTTGCCCTGGCATGGTGGCCAGGCACTATAGCATTGTGTATAAGACAATCGAGTACCATTAGGCCTGCTTGCCTTATTGGAAAGGGGGCTGCTTTAGGTGAAGAACACAGAAGGTAGCTATAGTGTGTGACCACCTGCATTAGGGGTAAGCGTGACAGGTCCAAAGACAGTGGACATTGTGCTGTTATCTGTCGAAGTAGGCAAAAATAGGTACGGCTCACTGCAAGGTCTGTTCACAGGACCTCTGTTATCCTTTTCTGCTATCCCTCTACTTCAAACAAAGCATTACATTATTAAAATACATGATAAAACAGTATTACATCAAGTACTACAAATTTAAAAGATTATGATAATTATATCAAAGATTACAACAATATTATAAAAGATTACAAATACATTATTCTAAGACATTATTAAAGTGTATTTCCACTTTCACAGTCAAATTCTAATTTTTATATTTGGTAGATGTCCTCAATCACATAGCATAACTTAACATTTTGTTTTTTCAATTTGCGGTTTACGACTTGTATAATTACATATTTTGATATAGATATTTCCAGGTAATCAGGATTATATCTGTTTAATCCTTTTGCTGCCACTGACATAAGGCATACAGCAGCACTCAACCACTTCCAGCTGACCAGGTGAGTATGGTTTATGTCTGCTGCATTTCTCACTATGTTATATGTTTTCTTATGTATCCATGAACTTACAGTATATCATTATGATTCCCCTGACTCTACTGATTAAATGAATAGCTATGAAGCTGATAAACCGCTCATCATAGCAATTTACTCAAAAAATGACCCCTCCTGATGACGCTACTGCCCCCATCCATTCAGAACTACCATTTTACTAATACTGTTCCTCTCCTCTGGGTGTCGACAATAAAAACAAATTCTGTGTCCCTTGCAAAGCCTGATTCCCCTCTTGTATCCTAAGATTCCCCCTATTTTTTATGTTTACTATTTCTTTTTTTTGTGAATGAACAGAAATCGCTCAATGGTTGGTAAAACCCAGTTTGGGACCTGGAGTCCAGAAATTTCAAAACATCAGAGCAGTGCATGTGTAAGCCAGGAAGCTAAAGTGTATTTTTTTGTAGCTGAAAACCCCCTTTGAGGAAAAACCAAGGCATTTAATGAACTTTCTTTTAATAAAAGCGGGCAAGAAAAACCCTAAAAAGAAGCGAGTGACCTTAATGTGCTACCATTTGAGGCTGGTTCTCCAAGGCTACAATAGAGAAAAAGATTGAGGACTCTGTGTCCTCAAATCATTCTCTATTTCAAAAGTGAAATATTGAGGATCTTTTGAGACCCCTGATTTCTCAATAAAGCATCACAACCCAGAAGTATATATATTATATATTAATAATGAAAAAAATAATAGCTGCCGCTATGGTTAGTACTTCTCCCAATAAAATGATTTTGGAATTCTATGTAGCCTTCCAGAATTAACAAACTTTGATTAGACTCAGCTCCTACTGGATTTTTAAGTATTTTGTATGTGTTTGGGTCCAAAGTACTGTACATACAATTTTTCAAGCAGTACTCCTTGGACCTTGAAGAAGGGGACATACCCCGAAAGCTTGTCCTAAAAAATTGTATGTTAGTGCAAATAAAAAAAGTATCACGGACAGTACTTAATTTTCTCTGTCACAATTGCACTAATATGGCTACAATCAAATCAAGTATGGTCCAAAGTACAAGAACTTAGTAGATAAAAAGAGGGGTGGTGCGATGTTGGTCTAGCAAGTATGGTGGACCCACATCCCAAATGTATCAAGGTAAATGGAAAATTAATCCTCTTATGGGACTTTAAAGGGGACACCTACTCATGAGTAATAAGGAGTATAAATAGTATAGGTTTGTTGCAATGAATTTAGGTATTTATTAGGGTGTAAATCTGGATAGGTCTAAGGTACAAAGGGTACACGTACATAGGATACAGGATGCATAATACAAACACAAAAATTGTATAGCAATACAGTATGCAGGATCTCTGCATACTGTATTGCTATACAATTTTTGTGTTTCTATTATGCATCCTGTATCCTATGTACGTGTACCCTTTGTACCTTAGACCTATCCAGATTTACACCCTAATAAATACCTAAATTCATTGCAACAAACATACTATTTATACTCCTTATTACTCATGAGTAGGTGTCCCCTTTAAAGAACTTAGTAGGGTACTACTAAGTTCCAAATGTCCTTATATATGGGATGTCATAAGCCACTTTTGGTTTTGGTTTTATGGTTTCTTAACCAATTATACTATATATTTATATGGGCTTTGCTATATTATTTTGCACATATTGCTTTCAACAGTCTGGGGCTAGGTCTCTCATTCATTTGTCGTCAGCAATTTGATAACTTGCCAATAATCTATGCAATACATTCTTTCTGTTTATGCTATAGTGCAGAGACCTTGTCTTTCTATTCCTTTGACTGAATATGTACAACATAACTGCATATCTTTGTCAGCATTGAGGTTTTAATACTAATAAAAATTACCATATTTGGGATTAACAAAATGCTAAGGAGTTTGTCCCTGCCAGGTGCTGCTAGTTTTGCCAAACCCCCAAAGTGAAATTTACCGACAGGACGCCCCAAAATTTAAAGACACCAATTTTTTACTGACACAAATCATGCAATTTACTGACAGACACGTATTTTTACTGACACTTCGAAAAAGTACATAAAATTACCATTTTTAGTGCAAATATCAATATATAAGGTACAAACATGTAGCTAGTGCTATTAGTGATGTGTTTAACGTATAGAAAAAAGCAAAAAGCATATCTCTCCATTTACATGAAGGTCAGGTTAATGTAACCCAGTACAGAGTTCCCCCTGCAGTGCAAGGGGGAAATCTGCAGACCCTGATGTAAAAGGGAACCCTGTGGACTGTGATGTAAAGGAGAAATCTGTGGAGCTCAGCTGCAGAGGGGCATCTACCATAGCACAGCCTGTATGGAAGTTTGTGGCTTCTTTCCATATAAGCCGCTGGGCAATTCCAGGTTTAAAGATGGCCTCCGAACAGCAGCCATCTTTATGATGTGACCAGGGGCATTTTATGAAAGCAGTGGGCCGATGTGCAAGATCATAATTTGGACCCTAATGCTAGAGAAAGAAGAGTGGCGAGGCAAAACTTGTGGTTTTCAGGGGCTGTAGCTAGCCCCTGCTGGTTACATAATACAGTTAAAATGCCTGATGATTAAGGGGTAATTGCCTTGTGCAGCCATTTGGCTTTTTGGCTTTCACTCAGCTCCTTCCTGACAAGGTTGCCAACCCCCCAACTTTTTTTTTTACATTGAGAAAAGATGGAAAATCTACTGACAGAACAATTTTTTTTTACTGAGAAACTGTAATATGCCAGACTCCTATTAGTAACAGAGAGGGGATTGAGGGATAGAGACAGAAGGGGGAGGGAGGAAGGAGAGATGGGAAGATGGGAAAGTAGGAAAGAGGTAGAGGAAATGGATGGGGGGAGGTGGGGGGAGAGAGAGGTGGATGAGAAGGGGGGGTGGGAGGTGAAAAGGGGGGGTGAGAAAGGAGGGGAGAGAGAGGAGGGTGTGAGAGAGAGGGAGGTGTGAGAGAGGGGGATAGAGAGGGAAGAGAGAGGAGAGGGAAGAGAGAAGAGGAGAGGGAAGAGAGAGGAGAGGGAAGAGAGAGGAGGGGGGTGAGAAAGGGAGAGTAGGAGAATGAATAGGGGGGTGATCAGTATGTCTGCTACTCATAACTATAGCCCTTTCCCCCCATTATATGAAGTATAGTGCTTCCCCAGCCAAAGCACGCAGGTGACCCCCATTATAATGAGCACACACACCCTCTTAGGACACATGGAAGGTCCTCCATTTTGGTACAATGCCCCCCCAGAACGCACACAGGAAGTCTGTACATTCTTGGAGGGGGATTGGGGACACCCAGCCTGGAGAATCACTGAAAGAGAAGACAGGGGCCATCTCTGTATGTCCCTGGAGGGGGATCTGGGGACACCATATGGAACCAGTCTGAGGACTTGGGACACCAAACCAGAACATTTACTGAAAAAGAGGACAGGGGTCACCCAGCCTGGACATTTGCTGAAAGGGAGGACTGGTGTCACCTAGCCTGATGACCTGGGACACCCAACCTGAGGACTGGGGACACCCAGACTGGACTGACAGGTACTCCATGATGGGGTGATCAGTGCAAATTGATGATGCCGTGTTGCTAGGACACGGCGCAACCCTGATCTCTGTAAAGAGCCACGTCCGTGGCTCTTTAACCATGTGATCAGCTGTGTCCAATCACAGCCGGTCACATGTAAACAAGGAGATGCCGGTAATCGGCTCTCCTCACCTCACACTGACAGAGGGTGAGGAGAGGAGAGCCGATCAGCAGCATCTCCTCACAGGGGACAGCTAGGTATGTAATCAGGGCACTGATCATCACGTGTCACAAAACAGTGCCCATCATTGCCCACCAATGCCAGCATATAGTTCCCACCAGTGGCAGCAATCAGTGCCTACCACTGCCCACAAGTGCCACCAATCAGTGCCCATTAGCGATTTGCCAGTCAGTGCCGCCTATCAGTGCTGCCCATCAATGCCCATCACTGCTATCGATCAATGCCCATCAGTGTTGCCCATCAGTGCCACCCATCAATGCCCATCAGTGCCTATCTGTACCGCCTATCCGTGCCCACCAATGCAGCCTATCCTTGCCCACCAGTGCCGCCTATTAGTACCCATCAGTGCCACCCAACAGTGCCCATCAGTGCTGCAAATCAGTGCCTCCTCATCAGACCCACCTCATCAGTGCCCATAAGTGCCACCTTATCAGTGCCCATAAGTGCCACCTCATCAATGCCCACCAGTTCAGCCTCATCAGTGCACATCAGTGAAGGCAAAAAATTACTTAGTTACAAAATATACTGACAGAAAAAAGTAAAAAACATTTTTTTTTCAAAATTTTTGGCCTTTTTTTTCTATGTAAAAAATAAAAAACCCAGCAGTGATTAAATACCACCAAAAGAAAGCTCTATTTGTGTGAACAAAATAATAAAACATTTGTTTGGGTACAGTGTAACATGACCACGCAATTGTCATTCAAAGTGCGACAGCGCTGAAAGCTGATAAATGGCTTGGGCAGACACCCGGAAGTGCCTAGTAGGCAAGTGGTTAAATACTGTAGATTGATAGTGTAAAGGTGCGCTGATTCTATGTAAAGGGTGGGAATCCCAATTGATGCCTCCTTAGGGGAGATGCGTTGGAAAGATCTAGTTGTAACATCGGAGAGCACAGTCTGCACTGCGGGCGGCTGTGCCACAATTTTTTGCCGTAACATTTTTTAAGTGCCTTTTAAAAATTAATTGATTTTTTTATCAAAAGATAATGCACTATTAGTCTTCCTCCAATTTTTTATCATTCATCATGAGCTAATAACCGGGGGTCCACTTGAGCCCTTCACGGATAGAGGAATACATTTTATCACCTGCTGATAAGTAAGCGTCCATGCTTACTTATCCATCCGGGTCTGCTGGGAGCTGTTGTCCTCTGTGAATCTCTGAGATTTGGCAGACAGAGGAATGCATCCCTAAGCTATGGATCAGCACGCACGCTTGTGACCTATGTGGGTCTGGTAAGCAGCCAATTTTATTACTTTTGAGCGTGGTGGTGTCTTCATACTAAAGAGTCCACACACCTTGGGATCGGCATCTGTTCGATTTAGAACTCACAAGATAATTGGATGTGTTTTTAATTCAGCCCATTCACTCTGATGAATTTGATTTGCTTTCAAATAGACTATTTGGAACCTGAGAGAGACTGCTGATATATATTTACGCTCTTGTCAGTTTTTTTTTTTCCTTTTTAGATTATATACACGTTGTATTTGAATTGCATTGTTTATATTTTTTGATTATGCACATACAGTTTTAAGAAATGTTGCTTATCCACATGTGTTATAGGTCCATATAGACCACACACTTGTTTCCAATCTACCCATTGTGTTCACATTGCGCAACATTATTGTGCATTATATTTTATATCACTGTGGGTTTTCCCACCCTTTACATAGAATCAGAGCACCTTTACACTATAAATAACTTTTCATTCCTGGTATTCAGGGTTTTTCAGGTGCAGCAGACGTAATTCACCTACACACACAGATTACAACTTAAATAGAGCCATATTCAAGCAACATTATACAGCATTTATGCCCCGTTCCTTATATTATGTAGTGATGTATTACAAAAAGAGTTTATAATAACAATGACACGACAAAAAATATCCATGCATTGAATAAAAGTACCTAAAAAGCTTTTTTTGAGTGTGTGTTTATACCGTATATACTCGAGTATGAGCTGAGTTTTTCAGCACATTTTTTATGCTGAAAAAACCCCCTTGGCTTATACTCGAGTGAGTAAAAAAAACTCCAGAAAATGGAGCCGAAAAAGGGACGGGGCCGCCCTGCAGTGTGATCTCATGCTGTGTGTCAGAGATTTGAATTGCCATGCAGCCACTTTAACAATGTCCTGCCTCCTAGACTGCCTCTTGTGATAGACAGTACACTGATCCAATGCTAGGAATCATTGTGCCGTGTATCATAGGAGGCAGGACATCGTTACATCGGCTGCACGGTGATTCAGATCCAGCTCTGACACACAGCGTGACACACCATCGCATTACCAGGCACTGGAAGGCTGTACCTCATGGGCACTGGCAGGCTGTACATGGTGGGCACTGGCAGGCTGTACATGATGGGCACTGGCAGGCTGTACATGATGGGCACTGGCAGGCTGCATCTCCCACCCTAGGCTTATACTTGAGTCAATACGTTTTCACAGTTTTTAGTGGTAAAATTTGGTGCCTCGGCTTATATTCGGGAAGGCCTATACTCGAGTATATACGGTATTAGGACATTTTTAAAAGTCACAATGTAGAAAAGCAGCAACGCTTAGCATTCAAAAATATAAGCAAAAGCTTAACAATGTTTACTAAATAGTATTACATTTGGCAGTTATTACATTAAGTGTTGATTTAGACATGTAAAGTCATACTAGCAAGTATGGTGTGTTGCAAAAGGTCTCAAACGTCTGGGAAGGGGAGGGGGCATAGCTCATACAAACAGCAAAATGTCAGTACTAAGTAATACTTTTTCAGGTACATTAGTTTGGCATGCTGTGCTATACAGTGTTTTGCCTTGGAACTAGCACTTTTTCCATGAGTCAGTTAATGACAGCCTCTAGGTCCCTTACTCCTAATTATTTAGCTAGAGGGGTCCATTTCAGGTGGGGGAGGGCAGGGGTGGAGATGTGGGGTTGATAGATGTATAGTACATTTGCATGTGTTATCATCTATCTAAAAAATACAATTTTGCTTTCCAATTGTTAATCACTTATTTGAAATGTTGACTTCTTCTGATATTTTGTTTAGAAAGCAGAAAAGCAAAAAGGTGATTTTAGCCATTAAAAAGCAAATGTAACAACATACTAAATTTCTCATCAAGAACGCGATACACTGTAAAACAATGGGTTGTAACTCATACTGAAGCAAATAGAGGGGCGTTCAATAAAGTATTCTCTGATGTATCTTTGGTGGATATACATCCTAATGTTCATATATCTACTGTATGTATGTGGTATATATGTGTATAGTTAGTGACTGGACATAGCTTTCCTATAATGTTATAAAACAACAAGTAGATTTATCTTATCTTAGAACAAAAACAGTACATTTTAGAACTCATGCATGCCTGGCTTACTGTGGATTTCTAGGAGGTAACACTTGGTCCAAAGATTTAACACACGCCAAACCCTCACCAGCAATTGATGCAGTAGAAATAAATAATGTCTAGACCAATGACACCAAATGAACATGCAGATAATATCTAAAGCATGCCCTGGACATGGTGGGAAAACTCACAGTGGGAGTAACATAACTAGCATTTTATGAAGGCACTAAAACTACACAGATAACATTGAAAAATATTACTTACTTACCCTGAATATGGTGCTAGGATCCTCATTAAGATTGACCCTTGCTATGACACGACCAGTTTTTTCTTCCACATCAAATATGCTGGCACTGTATGGAAATTGGGCAACATCTACTTTATATCTGACGTAACTTGCTGGTGTACCCTTTGGATAAAAGAAACGTGTCATGTTAGGGCATATAGTCACTAGAGTTCTTCTGAATTAACAAAGATTAAGCAGGTGTGTATATTTTAGTGCTTTTTATGATTAAAAACTCCCTTCAGGTCTCAAAATCACTTGGCTCCAAGACCTGGGCCATCATTTAAGTTTAAAGAATAAAGGCCAAATTGGCCAAACGCTGCGCTAAAAATTGTGCTTGTTGATTAAATTATAAATAAACAAAATATGAGCAACCCACACCAAAAGTCTACAATACAAAACTCAAAATCACAAATTATATATAAAGTTGCAGCGCTAAATTTTTAAAAACGAAAAAATTGATACATCAGGTGAAAACCATGCTGAAACCAGAAAACTAAGGCAGTCAGTATGAAATAGTGCTAATAATGAAACAAATATAAATCACCCCAGTGACATTTATAATCCTATATAGGTAATCAGATAATTAAATAAACAATATGTGGCTAAAAGTCCTCAAAAACGGATCAGTGTAATCCACAGTAACAGTGTTCAAAGTCCAAAAACAAAAGAGAGTGATCAGTGAAGGTCTAATCGACACTGTGATGAAGAGGGAGTCCCTTGTTCCATAGAGCAAAACACCCAGGTGAATAGGTTGTCTCCTTACCAGCTGTGAAGACCAATAAGTTGGTCTCACCGAGCACAGGGAGTTGTGGTCTCCCAAAAACCTTAAAGGGACTCCAAGGCTATAATATCCGTATCATCAGCAAAAGGCTAGGAGGGACCAGGAGTTGTTCCGTCTGCGGTCAGCAGTATTACTCAGAATAGAAAACAGAAAAAGCTCCCATAGTGCAGTATGTAAGATAATTTATTAAACTCAAACAGATTTGCACTTACAGGAAGATGCTTGAATATAGGCAGAATATATGCAATCAAACGGGCCAACAGTGTATCCAGATGGCGGCGTCTCTCGAGGCTTCCTGGTATGGTTTGGAGCCCATATCAAGTAGTCATGAAAAAATAATTAGAGAGGGCTTGTGAGGGAGATTGATATGAACATTCACAGCCATAGTCTTGCACTCTCCTCCAGACTGCGCTATATGTCCATAATCTCTGAACAGCGTGTGACTGAGGTTGGGGAATATAATTTCAGTCTCAAGCTTGGAGTCCTCCTCTAGACCACGCTGTGGAAAAAAGTTCCATGGACTTTTCATTGATAGCTGCCTGTTACTCCTGCACAGGACTCTGTACCCAGCCACATATGTTCTGGTCTCAAATCTTGTTGCCCAGAAGTAGGAATACACACTTGATTATGCATTAGATATAATACTATTGAAGAGAACTCTTGCATTCATATATTATTTTCCAGCTACTGATACAAGTTGAACATATATTATCATTCCTAGTTTTCCTGAAGGATCATATCAGGGGCTTTCTGCACATCCCCTCTGCTCATAGCCAATTACACAGTATCCGTGATCTGCCTGTACACAATTTACAAGGATGAATGAGAATGTGAAATAATTATGCAATATTGACAGGGTGGTTTGGGGTCTATGATTGATTTTATTATCTATCTGTTGGATGTACAATAAAGTTATTTTTTATGATGCATTGGTCTAGATTTTTGGGATAAGTTTTATAGAGACCCAGTTCTGTGACAGTTTGGTCTTGAACCCATAACAAGTTTCTTTATTTGTTTATATTTTCATGATTACTTGCTAGGAGCTTCCAACCGTACTATTATTATTATTCAGTATTTATATAGCGCCAACAGTCTGCGCAGCACTTCACAATATAAAGGGAGACAATACAGCAACAATACAATTCAATACAAGAGGGTTAGGAGGGCCCTGTTCCTGCGAACTTACTCATACTAGACTTACATGATGGCCTATGTATTTTTGGGACCTGGAGGGATTTTTTGTAAGTTGTAAATGTTGTTTTTTTTTATTAACAAAAGAATGCTGTGCAAATACAGTGTAACATAAAATATTGCAAGGACTGCCATTTTATTCTCTAGGGCCTGGGGTCTTGAACTGGCGGCCCTCCAGCTGTTGCGAAACTACAAGTCCCATGAGGCTATATATATATATATATATATATATATATATATATATATGTAAATAAATAAATACCTAAAGCCTAAAATAAGATTTATTTAATGGCAAAGAAAATATCAATGCTAATATGCAAAGCATAGAATTCCCCAGAAGCCAAACAAAATCATTCCTTCTGTGAACTAACTACAATATCTGTTGATACCTAAATAGCATTAGGATATTGGCATACAAGTGCTGACATTTTCTAGTCACTTTATTTAATAAAAAAGAAAATATTGAATGGGTAATTTAAAGTGGTTGTAAACCCTATTTTATGAAATCTGACCTGGGCAAATATATCTGTACTGTTCACTTAGCTCTCCCCAAAGCTCTGAGTGTCATATCTTTCAGCTGCTCCATTTTTTTCTGACACACAAGATAACAGCAGCTGGAAATTTTTTGTCGGGGAGGGTGCTTAGCCACTTCCCGACCGGCGCACGCCGATGTACGTTCGCAGAATGGCACGGCTGGGCAAATGGACTTACGGGTACGTCCATTTGAATTCCCCGCCGTGCCATTGCGTGCGTGCCGGCTGGGAGCTCCGTGAGTCGGGTCGTGGGTCCCGCGGACTCAATCATCGCGGGGATACCCGCGATCGCCTCACGGAGAGGATGAATGGGGAGATGCTGATGTAAACAGCATCTCCCCGTTCTGCCTAGTGACAAGTGTCACTGATCACAGCTCCCTGTCATCGGGAGCAGAGATCAGCGTAGTGACACACACAGCCCATCCCCCCCCCTACAGTTAGAATCACTTCCCTAGGACATACTTAACCCCTCCCCGCCCCCTGGTGGTTAACCCCTTCACTGCCAGTGTCATTTACACAGTAATCAGTGCATTTTTAATTGCACTGATCGCTGTATAAATGATAATGGTCCCAAAAATGTGTTAAAAATGTCCGACATGTCCGCCATAACATCACAGTCACAATAAAAATCGCCGATCGCCGCCATTACTAGTAAAAAAAAAAATTAATAAAAATGCCATAAAACTATGTCCTATTTTGTAAACACTATAACTTTTGCGCAAACCAATCAATAAACGCTTATTGCGATTTTTTTTTTTTTTTTTTAACCAAAAATATGTAGAAGAATACGATCGGCCTAAACTGAGGAAAAAAAAGTTTTTTTATATATTTTTGGGGGATATTTATTATAGCAAAATGTAAAAATTACTGTGTTTATAGCGCAAAAAATAAAAATCGCAGAGGTGATCAAATACCACAAAAAGAAAGCTCTATTTGTGGGAAAAAAAGGACATCAATTTTGTTTGAAAGCCACGTCGCACGACCGTGCAATTGTCAGTTAAAGCGAAGCAGTGCCGAATCGCAAAAAGTGCTCTGGTCAGGAAGGGGGTAAAATCTTCCGGGGCTGAAGTGGTTAAAGATAGATAAGCAGAGAGCTTGTCTATTCACAGTACATCTCTGCGTGTTCCCTTGTTCCACTGCCTATGTGGAGTGGGGGTGTGTGCCTTTCCTCCAATCAGCTCTAACACAGTGTATGCCCAGCATCCACACCCACTACTGGAAGAGGAAACAAGATTTCTAACACAATGTGCACTTTCTAAAGAGTGTAGAAATGGAAAGAGAGCAGATATACATGTAAAATGTATGTAGGGAGATTTGTTTCATCTCTGTGTTTCATCTGAGGCTGTTCACTGGGTATACGTGAGGGTTTATATCCACTTTAACAGAAGATATGCAAAGGGTAGGAACCCATAACGGGACATTGGTTATAAATTGTCTGTAGTCAGAGAGGAGAAATAACAATATCTGATTGCTATGAGTGATGCACTATGCAGCAATCATTGTTCTGTGCGTTTATGTGCAGTTTGCATTATAAAGTACAGTATACAGCTTAATAATGACTAAAATTGCAGTATATCTTTATTAGTTCCTTCACACTGACACCATATTTTATCACGTGTTCTGGGAGTGCTTTGTTATGCAAGACATTTTTCTCCAAGTCACTAAATGTATACATGATTGCATGGGCTATCCTGTTCCTCTTGATCCCAAACTATGTTTGCTAGGAATAGCAATCAAATTCTACAATTTTGGAACTGTTACTCCTAATTAGTAAATCCATTGCATTCAATTGGTCATCTGCATCTGCTCCCATGCTTCAGAAATGGTTGTCAATGGTCAACCATTCTCTTCCTTTCAAAAACCCGGTATACCTCTGTAGAGGCTACACATCTAGATAGAACAAGGTTTAGTGCTTCTGATTTGCTGCCGCTGACTAGCCCCCTACCCTCATGGCTTGCATTTTTAATACATCTCTATTAAACTATCTCTCCTTATTGATTCACTTGATGTATTATGAGCCCCTGCTATTCACCAGCGTTTGCTAACATTATTAATTTAACCTTTTACAGCTTTATGATATGAGACTCACCATGCCACTTCATTGTTTTAATTTCTTTTTATGCAAATGTTTTATGCACTGTGGTAAAATCATCAGGGCTCCAATTTACAAGGGAAGGGTGCACCCCACTCGACCCCTATGGTGGGCAGATGTGCTTTATATAAACCCCACCTAAAATCTCCATACTAGCTCCTGGGGTGTAAAGGGCTTAGTGCAAGTCAGTATTAGTTTTGTGATAATAAGCCCCACATCCATGTGGTTCTGGAGGGCAGAGTGTGTATCAGTTTGGCAAGGGATCAACACACCCATTGCACTTCAGTGATAAAGATACAAACATGTACCCTGGATCTATCAGACTGGTATTCGTGTGTGTGTGTAGGAGTGGAGGCAATTTTGGCACTTTTCTCATGAGTAAACTTAAGACTTGGCATTTAAAATATTTTTTCTACTTGAATGCTACTTTGACAATATTTTTTTTCTATATGTATGTGAGTCTATCAGCCACCCCCCCCCCCCCCCCACACACACGCAATGCTCCTTGAAATCATTAACCTGCTTTTTCTTGGCTGCATTCTGCCATTTTACTATATATTCAGCCTTATAGTACTGGAAGGAAACTTTAAATCTATACACATGCACACTCATAAATACATAAACATGTGTGTAACACACTCACACACACAGGCAGCAGAGCTAACCTAAAAAAAATTGCATAGCAGAGACTGCATGGTCTTCTTAATTTGAAGATGCAAGCAAGCACCTACAAGTGTCTGCCATATGGGCCATTTTGGATGGTAAGATCTCATTTTTATTACAGCAGCATGTTACAAGTTTTTGTCATTTTTCACTCAATACCATAAACAGTCGCAACACATTTATGTTTGGCATTGTTAACTAAAAGCTGTCACTAATTCCTCTCACTTCCACTTCTCAAGTGGATGTAAACCTGATTCATGAAATTTGACCTAAGCACATATATCTGCAATGTTTTCTTATGCTTCTGTGTCTTTCTGCTGTTATCAGTATGATCATTTCTGACAAGTTCTCTGTCAACCAAGATAAAACCAGCCTGATATGTGTGTTGAGGGAGGTTGCTATAAATAGATTAGCAGAGAGCTTGACTTGTCACAGCACAGCTCTGCACATCTCTGCCTATGTGGAGGGGAGGCGCCTTTCCTCCAATCAGCTGTCTTGGGCTGTGTGCCAAGAATCCACTCCCAGTGCTGAACAGGAAGATAAAATCATTAACACGATGCGCACTTTCTAAACACTATAGAAACCTGAAGACAGCAGATATACCTGTAAAACTTATGTAGGGAGATTTGTTTCATCCCCGTGTATCATCTGAGGCTGTTCACTTCACTGGGTATAGGAAAGGGTTTACATCCACTTTAAGGTTGTTGAAGTAATTTTGTCACAAATTTAATTACATCAGCAAACAGGTATATGGGAAGATCTACTTTAGGACTCTTAATGGTTGGTGGTCAGAAAACTTTATTTCTAAAACTCATTTCAGCGAGAAAAACAAACTTCCTACAATAAAAAATCCAAGACCCAGAGATATTTTTCTTAAAAACTGACTAGCATTGATACACATACTTGTTTTTTTATGTTTTCTGCATATTTGGCTAATGTGGTATTTCTTTCCATAAAAAAATGAATTATGATAGCTCTTTCTAAAGAGAATTGTGTGTTACTCACATATGTGGTAACATTCAGGCAGAGACAACTTATACTATTTTGACAATGCCAATCATGCAGAAAGATTTAATATTTTGCTCAGATGGTCAATGTGCCAAGTACAATTAAGAAAAGGTCCCCGATAAGATGTGAGACTCTTTGGAGACAAGTGGGTATTTCCCACAAAAGAGAATATCCCTCATTTAGCCACTCCACAAAAACATGCTGGCATATAAATTGGCTCCTGTCTATAATGGCCCTAGTGTGTATATGAATGAAAGTGAGTTGGGACCTTAGATTGTAAGCTCCTTGAAAACAGGGACTGATGATGTGAATGTAATATATAAAACACAGTGTATGTACAGTGGATATAAAAAGTCTACGCATCCCTGTTAAAATGTCAGATTTCTGTGATGTAAAAAAATGAGACAAAGATAAATAATTTCAGAACTTTTTCTACCTGTAATGTGACCTATAAACTGTACAACTTACTGAAATCTTTTAGGTGGAGAGAAGTAAAAATAAAAAAATAAAATAATATAGTTGCATAAGTGTGCACACTCTTAAACTAATACTTTGTGAAGTATCTTTTGATGTTATTACAGCCCTCAGTCTTTTTTTGGGTAGGAGTCTATCAGCATGGTACATCTTGACTTGGCAATATTTGCCCACTCTTCCTTGCAAAAACACTCCAAAATCTGTCAGATTGCGAGAACATCTCCTGTGCACAGCCCTCTTCAGATCACCCCACACATTTTCAATCGGATTCAGGTCTGGGCTCTGGCTGGGCCATTCCAATACTTTAATCTTCTGGTGCAGCCATTCCTTTGTTTTTTTGAATGTATACTTTGGGTTGTTATCATACTGAAAGATAAAGTCCCTCTTCATGTTTAGCTTTCTAGCAGAAGCCTGAAGGTTTTGTGCCAATATTGACTGTTATTTTGGAATTGTTCATAATTTCCTCTACCTTGACTAAGGCCCCTGTTTCAGCTGAAGAAAAACAGTCCCAAAGCATGATGCTGCCACCACCATGTTTTACTGTGGGTATGGTGTTCTTTTGGTGATGTGCAGTGTTGTTTTTGCGGCAAACATATCTTTTGAAATTATGGCCAAAAAGTTCAACCTTGATTTCATCAGACCATAATACATTTTCCCATATGCTTTTGGGAGACTTCAGATGTGTTTTTGCAAAATTTAGCCAGGCTTGGATGTTTTTCTTCGTAAGAAAAGTCTTCCATCTTGCCACTCTACCCCATAGCCCAGACATATGAAGAATATGGGAGATTGTTGTCACGTGTACCACACAGCCAGTACTTGCCAGATATTCCTGCAGCTAATTTAATGCTTATTTAGGCCTCTTGGCAGCCTCCCTGACTAGTTTTCTTTTCATCAATTTTAGAGGGATGTCCAGTTCTTGGTAATGTCACTGTTGTGCCATATTTTCTCCACTTGATGATGACTGTCTTCACTGTGTTCCATGGTATTTCTAATGTCTTGGAAATTATACCCTTTTCTATTATACGCATTTTGTACCCTTCTCCCGACTGATACCTTTTAACAATGAGATCCCTCTGATGCTTTGGAAGCTCTCTGCAGATCATGGCTTTTTCTGTAGGATGCGACTAAGAAAATATCAGGAAAGACCTACTAGAACAGCTGAACTTTATGTGGGGTTAATCAGAGGCACTTTAAATGAGGGCATGTGTGTACTGACTCCTATTTACCATGAGTTTGAATGTGATTGCTTAATTCAGAACACAGCTACATCCCCAGTTATAAGAGGGTGTGCACACAAACCTGTTATACTTACCTGCTCTGTGCAAGGGTTTTGCACAGAGCAACCCTGATCCTCCTCTTCATTGGGTGCCCCCATGGAGAACCGCTTTCCATGGGGTCACCCATGCAGGTACGCTCCCGAGTCCCATGGCTGCAAATATTGACACAGACAGTGGGATTCGCCCCCCCTGCTCCCATGTCACTGGATTTGATGGCACCCGCAGCTATCAATCTATCCAATGAGGACAGAGACAGCGGCTGGAGCCGCTGGGCTCAAGCACATCGCTGGAACGAATGGGCTCATGTAAGAAAAAGGAGGCTCTGGGGGCATTTGACGCAAAGAAAGAATGCATTAAGGTGAAAAACCATGAGACTTTACAATCCCTTTAAGGCCTGCATGGCTTTATAGACTAGCACTTTTAAGGAGCACTTTTAAGTGAACTTGTAACTTCTTTCTCTCCCAGCAGAGTGGCGCTGTCCAGTAATGACACCAGCCTCAGGATAATGCTTTTTTACATATGTTGTATACTGTATGTATACATAAATGCATTAATTTGTGGTGGTGTTTTACAGTATATTTAAGTAAAGTCATTATTTGAATCTCATAAACAGTACATTATTTTTTTATTTTATACTTATGAAATAGTAAGTAGTTGAACTAAAAAATTCCCTGCCAGCTTTGCCAAGAAAATCTGGAGTTTCCCAAAGTGGAATTTTTAACACTAAAAAAGACTAATGGTTTTTGAAAGTCACACACTGTTCAGTAACCTTTTGTTACTTTGTAAGACTTTTTTGATGAATGTCTGCCTAGATGGCAGAAAAGGTATGTCTGAAGCATAACGTATGCTGCATAGCTTAACGTTTTGCAGATACACTGCCAAAAACTAATGTTCTCATATTATGGAACTGCCAGTACAAAGCTATCAACACATTGTAGCCAGTCATAAGAAAGAGCTAACAAAGGTTGTCATAGAAATATTAGTATCATTAATCATGGCTCTTCTATCGCTTCATTTTAAGAGAACAGTAGAGACATCATTGTTGGATATTAATATGAGGCATTTGGATAAGCTCACTTCACTATACTTTGCCAATGTTCTAGAAGAAAGTGAGTTGTGCTTTTAACTCCAGAAAATGTGGCCAGTAAAATGAATGTCAACAACAAATATATATATATTTTTTTTAAATGTCTACTGTAATGTCAATTAAATGAGAATAAATAAAGTCTGGATGTCACTATCTAACACATACATTCTTGGGGTATTTGATCTAACCTATAAGATAATCAGTATATTACACGACAAGACATTTCATTATTTCATAGTGCTGAAAATGTCTTTTACTTCTTAGTCCACTTCAAACATATGTTAAATCAAAGCAACCAGGGATTTCAGATTTTATTATGCTAAATCAAAGATAAGCCTGCTAAGCATAAATGTTTTAGAGGCCAGATACAGCTGTAATGTCATTCTTTATTCTTTCAAAGAGTATTTTAATGTCATCAGGTGATGTCCAGTAACCATAGAGACATGTATAGTAATATTATAGCTCCCTATTGATTTTTCGGTAAACCAGATTGCTATAGGATGTTATACTAAATTTTCATTTAAATCTTTGCATTGTTTATGGTTTCAAAAAATCTAACATAGGAAATCTGAGATGGCTGGCATTTAAGGAGTTGTTTTAACCTAAATATTTGTGCTTGACCTAAATCATGCTTAGAGTAGAGGTGTAATGTGAAAAAAACTGTTCCTTTGTACATCAACTAAAAGCTGGGTATACACATATCAAAATACATATCAGTATTTGTTTAGCCACTGAAGCCAATGGCTGTAGCACTGATCAGTGTATTATGACAGGTGGAGTCAATGCTGTCAGAATGCAGTAGTGCGGCACGGGAGATTCCTGCATCCAAATCGCTTGTGTGGATGTGGGGATCTGTCAGTTTTTTTTTTTTTTTTTTTCTTTCAAGCCACTGGTTGAACGAAAAATAAAAATCTGTCTACGTGCTTTAGAAAGAGCTCTTCAACTGCTGCCTCATTTAGGTCGATTTAACCCATTGGTGGGCTCAGGATAAACACCACATAAGCGGGTGGGCTCTCCAGCTGCAGTAAACAATGTTAAATAAAGCGCTATCAACTTAAAATGTGTTTGTCTGATGGACACTTGGACAGTCAATAAATAAGCCATAGAGTCTGTTCCAAAGCAAACAGAACAAGGCATCTCTAGCCTCAGCATATCTGTCTTTCTACAGCAGGGATAAGCAATTAGCAGACCTCCAGCTGTTGCCAAACTACAAATCTTATCATGCTTCTGCCTCTGGGTGTCATGCTTGTGGCTGCCAGAGTCTTACTATGCCTCATGGGACTTTTAGTTCTGCAACAGCTGGAGGTCCGCTAATTGCATATGCCTGTTCTACAGTCTTGTTTTGGCTCCATCAACTTTAGCTTTTCTTTCATTCTCTAACTATAGGCCCTCTACTACTGTTCTGAAGAGTTCACACAGACCATTATTACTGTACTCTTCATTTCTATGGGTGATTTCCTACAAAAAAAAAAAAAAAACATATTTCCCAATTGCAATTAAACCACAGGGCACTGGTAAAATTAAAGTGATTGTAAATGATCACCATGTAAAACAATCCATTCAGTTTAAAATATAAATGAAAGGAAAAACATTTTTGTATAAATCTAAAAAAAAAAAACATTATAAACACCCTCTGTTCTCAGCTGTATAAAAGCTGGGGGGAGTAGTAGCAGCAGCAGCACACTGAGATGGCCAGTGAATGGCTGCGCAGCGAGTGCATGTCAGGACTATTCTGATCATTGAAAGAGAGTACACTGAGTTCCCAGCATAGCTAGAAAACTGACCACAGTGTGCTTTCCTGCTTAGTGTGGTCAGTTTTTAATATGAAAGCAAGGAGACTAGCAGGAACACCAGCAATTTCACATAAAGGAAGCAATACAAAGAGAACAGGATATTTTCTCATACAAGTACATGGTACAGCCGGCACATATCAGGAATATTTAGAGTTGGGGTAGCAAACACTATAAGTAAAGTCAGTAAAGGTAGCTCACAACACTGCAGGGTGGCACAATGCAATGAGTTTTTCTTTAAATTGGAGTTTGCCTAGGCTACCATATGAGCTGATGCCAATTGAAATTGAGGTAGAAAGCTAAATGAATGCATCTTGCGTTTTGCTTATTTAAAAAATTTGAATGTGAAAATGTACTTTGACGCACATTAAAAATGCATGTACAAGCAACTCTGAAACTGTTTAGATGTGAACAGCATGAATCTCATGTTTTTTTTAGGCATAATGTTTTACACATTTTACAGCCAGAGGATCACAGCAAGGGTCATTCCTAGGGATACTGATAATAATGTAGAGTATACTTGTATATATATTTTAAAATATTTATCACCTGTATTTCCAAATCTCATAGTGTAGATATTTTTCAGCATAATGCTACAAAGCAGAACATGAAAGAGAACTCTAGTGTGCCTACTGGGGACAATTTAAGATTTGAAGTGCAGATATAGATTACTGTGCACTCCTCAGATGTTAGTGAGAATGCTTGTTGCTGAGAGGGGTTAGATGCCAGAGGTGTTTTGGGGCACTGTTTATTTTTTATCTGTTTTTTTGCCAAAAACTCTGCTCTTGAAACCGAGGCTTAAAATGGATGCACTGTTGCATGAATAAATGCAAGAACATGTTCTATTAATGGTGTCACTGTTTGTAACATCTAATACTATTGTTCACATCAGTCTTAAGGGTAGTATGTATGTGGAGTGGTAGTCACTTTTATACAAGCCATAAAAAGCGAAATTGAAGTTCAGCATGCAGTGTCCATAAAACTTCAGATTGAAGCAGGCTGAGCACTTTTTCTAAATTTTACTATAACTACTCAAGAGTTATTTCTGTTTCATAAATTAGAAAAGTTAAACTTGTGCTTTGTTTACATTTCTGCATTCTCTTGATTATAATTTAAAATCCTCTGATGACTGAAAATAGATGATGCAGAAAAGAACAAGCAGCAGACCTTTACATAAATATTCAAAGTTCAGATAGCAAATTATACATACATAAGTGATCTTTTTTTTGCACACTGTGACATCAGTAAGTAAAGAGTAAGAAAACTGATGGATCTTTCTGCATCAATAAATTCATTTTAATTAATAGGATCCTTGCTAGAGAAATAGGTTTACTACAGACAGGAAGATGTCTCCTCCAGCTCAATGAATGAAGGGTTATCTACCATTGTTTGCATTGTTAGAAGATGCTGATATTAATCAAACTTGTTTGATGGACTGAAGCGACATGCATGCAGTTAAAGTGCATGTAAGGGCAATACTTTTTATTTTTAGTTTAAGTAGAGGAGAGCAAGACAAGCCAAAATTGTATTGCTATCTGTGCCCAGCAGGGGGATTTGTACCCCTTGTATTTGTTCTAAATACCATTGTCACTGAGACAAAAAGTGAGAAGAAATTAAAAAATTTAGATTCATCATCACAGTCAATTGTGAGGACAAATCTTCCATTGGGGAATGGGATACATGTTCCAGTAAAAACATTGAGTAATCCCTTCATTTAAGAAGATTCCTTTCATTTCATTTTGCATCTCTATGGCAGTAATGAAGAGAACTCTCCCCAATGGTACACATCTTATTTATTTATTGTATTTATGTACATTTGTTATCTCTTGAATAAAAGAAAATACATATATATATTTTTTTCCTACCATACAAATGCCCCATGGCCAGTTTACTAATATGTCAATTACTTTACTGCAACTATTAAGGAAATGCAATGCAGGGGCATAACTAGAAATTGCAGGGCCCCATAGCAAACATTTTAATGTAATAGTGTAGCAGTACTTGGGAGCCAGAGATTAGATAAGGCTGAAGAGGACCTCTCTTTAGCCTTCTATGGATAAGTATGTACCAAACCAAAAGAATAACTACACATCAGATCAAGCTAACACACCTCAATGAAAACATTAAAATATCTAAACTAACTGCTATGTTCTAAATGTTATCTTTAACAGTGGAGAAAAAATATGATGAGATCCAAGGCTTTCTCTTTTACATTAATATTTTTTTTGTGTTGCTGTTGGAGCTGATAAAAAATTATTTCTTTGCTGTTTCGCTAATAAAAATTAAAATCCCTTCTGGGAAAACACACCATAGATAGCACAGTGGATTTGGAGCATATGAAGATCATATGACAGCTACCAGGTCCTGAAAGAATAGAATAATTGAAGTATCTTCTGATGGGTGAATGAATACTAATAATTTCCCTGCAAAGGCCAAAACACAATGGTCAAAAAGCCCCCTTCCCTGTGGTATTTATATGTCCAAAATATTTCTGCACCAATGAATAAAAACACATTCAAGGGGCACTGGGACTTTAATGTGAGTTAATACAAAGTTGTGAGAGAACAAAAAAATGTGAGGGCTCACTGGCTCAGGTTAGACTTCTCACATTAGACAAGGCTACCCTCCAGTGAATGACCCAGCAGGTTACAAGAAAAAAGCATGCACTAAATGAAAAAGCACAAGAACAAAGGATAAAAGAGTCCAAACTAACTTATTCGTTTATACTAAAAAACAGCCAACATGTTTTGGGGCTTAGAGAAAACTTTCCCTTCAACAGTGCTTTAGTTAAAAAAAGAACCTTGAATGGGCTCAAAATAGAGCTTTCCTGTGTGAATTTATAAAGGGAAGCTAATTGCTGGATCGGGAAAGGTAAAGTCTAGCAGTATCTGCATGAGCAATCAAGATAATCAAACTTGTCTTGATTGCTGACACAGATACTGCTAGCCAGTAACTCTCCTTGTACCACATCCATATTTGCAGAACATTAGAAAACATTATTTTTAATGGGTCTGGTTCACATATGTGCTTTGCATCCGCAGTCCGCATTGCACAAAATTCGTGTGCGTTTTCTAGGCAGTGTGGTGTGAATTGTAAGCACATAATCTTCAATGGGAGTGCATACGATTCGCAGATGTGTTCTGTTCTGAACAGGAATGCTCTCCCCCTCCTCCTACACCCCCCCTCTCCCAGGTCAGCTGATCCGCAGCTACAATGAAGAGGAACTGCTGAATTAATCATTTTTATCTTCACACAGAGAATAGAGCTGCAATTTGCACAGACTAGTGTGAACCCAGCCTTAAGGTTCTTATTTTAACTGAAGCCCTGTTGAAGGGAGAGTCTTCACTGACAGCTGAGATGTGCTGGCTATTTTTTTGTATAAACTAATGAATTCATTTGGACTCTTTTATACTTTGGTCTTGTGCTCCTTTTATTAGTGCATACATTTTTAGCCAAAAATCTCAACTTAGAGCCAGGGCTTGAAACCAAGGACAATGTTAATGCCCTAAGTACACTTGGTGTTTAGCCCCAGTGCATGGAGCTCAGATGTTTAGCTGTAGGCACAGGTGTGCTGGTCAGCCACACTGCTGGAAGCCTATCAAACTCTATAAAAGACTGACAACTGCTGTGGCTGGACAGGGTGCCCCCAGATGTACCTCTATTAAGGGCACTATGCCCTCAGGGATGAATGCAACCAGTCTGTGTTCTGGGCAATTGTCCTTTGGTGCATATTGCCCTAAAAGAAAGTCTGTCAAAAGAAGCCTCCCATAGAGTTTGACAGGTTGCTTTCTACCCTCAATGAGACACCAGAGCCCCATGCACCAAGGCTAATAGCCTAGTTGGGAATCAGGGATTACTTTTTTTTACACTGTTATTGCTTATAACAGTCATTCATTAAGTTTTAACTGTCATGAATGGCTTTCATGACAGCTTGCTTACTATTGTGATTGGCTACAGCTGACCTCCCAAAATGAGTCAGCTTTCCAACTGTAGAGATGTGTCATCCTCGATACTGGAGTTGTATATGACACGCGCTCTATCCTTTTATGTTTGTGAGTATGCTTTTGGCGTTTTTAATAAAATTTCAAAGATGTCTTAAGTAATGCACTAGGCGTTTGCTCCCTTCTTTTTCTGTTCATAGTGTTTTGGAGTCTCCCCACTGAAGGAGTGCAGCATTGTCATAATTACCATAATTACCATCTTCAACAGAGTGAGAGCCAAGGTTTGACATTCTTTTATCACTGTACAGTTAGGTACAGGGCAAATGCCTTTTGAATCTTTTTTTATAAAAATTAAAATGTGTTGCAGAATTTCTGAAATTATAGGAGAAAAGTATATTTGCCTTTAGGATTTCTGTTAATTTTGTAACAGCTTGATCTTAACTAAATTGTAGGAGTAAAAGTCTGCAGTTCAGTAATTTTTTGTGTCTAGCTAGTTAAAAAAAGCCTTAGATTACATCCCTGCACTTAAACATTCAAGCTTTAAAAATACATAAAACAAATGCTTTACTTGTGAACGTATTTTATGTTTATCAGTAAAAGCATTAAAATAAATGCATTAGTAATAGGTCATTTGAAAGATTGCTGTACATTTTGAAAGTAGAGTCTAGTAACATTTCAGTCTTTATAGTACATAGTCTAGTCTAAGAGCATTATGCATAAGGTTGATTGTAGTGCTAACAGTTCAATTACACCCCCTGCTAATAGATTGCAACAGAATGGTTGTTTGGAGGTTTTAGCTTTGTTAGGAGGTGGCCATAATTACATGGCATTCATCAGTGGCATCATTTTACTTTACTGAAACATGCAGTCTCAAAACTACAGGCTAAAACTTTCACTCTCCACTGCTTTTATGTTTAGCATTCTCTCAACTAGTGTTCTGTCAGTATAAAAAAAAAAAAAAAAAAAAAAAAAAAAAAAAAAGCAAAACTTCTAACAATGTTTATGTCCGGCACTCTCATTTGGTGTTCTTACAGCATCAAAAAGATATTTAAAAAACTCTTATTAGATTGCAAAATCTGTCACCAATATAGTATTTACTAATAAAATAATAAAAAAAAAGATATGCAAAAAAACAGCATCTAGTAGACACTAATATGGCAATATTTTAAACCAGAGAATGGATCTGAATATCCTTGAAGAATTCGAAAAATGATATTTCCTTCTATGTGGCAAAATGTTCAGCTGTTGCCTGAGGGAATGGAGGGGGAGAGGGTTGTCCCTTTTCTCTGTGGATCAAAACTAAAGGAGTTGTTAGAAGCTCAATTTGATTTTTTTTTTTTCATTGTTTAACTACATACTTAGCTTCTGTTATAAAACAGGTCAAATAAATAAACTTTCATCATACATTTGGGCCAAAATGTACTATGCTATATTTATTTGGTGAAAAAACAAAACAAATTGGTGTATACGGTTTAGTCTTTGTGAAAGTCTAAAAGTCTAAAAACTATGGAATATACAACACATATTTAAAAATTGATAAATCCTTATGTAACAATTACCTATCGCATTTCTTGAGGGCATAAAATGTCAGGGCAGTACAAATACCCCAAAAATGCCCCCTGCTTGAAAACTAGATAGTCCAAGGTATTTAGTAAGAGGCACTGTGACTTTTTTGAAGCTGTACTTTTTTGTCACAATTTCTTGGAAAAATAAAAAATTTAATAAAACTGTCTTTTTTTTCACAAAGTTGTCATTTTAACATGTTATGCCTCATACAGCGTCTATGCATACTTACAATTACATCCGTAAACATATTCTGCTACTCCTCCTGAGTATCAGGATACAAAATACAGTATACACATAGAAGGACCCAAATCCAAAGGGCACCTTTGGGCTTTTAAGAAGCATAGATAATTATTTCCTGGCTATTTGTCATATTTATTATGTCCCTGAAGTGCCAGAACAGGAGAAGCACCCACCCCATTGTGGAAAGTAAACACCCTGAGGTATTTTCTGAAAGGTATTGTCAGGAACAGGTGTGACCAGAAATGTGTGGACTACCTCAGAAAATATCAGGCAGAAGTAAACTATTATAATGTGTTTTAAAAACAAGTGAATAACATAAGTATAAATGCACCTCCAATATACCAAAACTGTGTAAATCAAAGCAGAGAACCAAATAAATAGTGACATACATTGAACAACTGTCCAAACCAAGTATATACAGAAAACAGGAAATGCGAAGCATAGTCCTAACAGAGCCAGGGTCATACACAGGAGATCAAGCAGAGGGAGCTGAGAGCAAGACAGGACAGGGAGACGGTAACATGAGTTGGAACAAGCAGGCAGGATGGAATCAGGGTACAGGGTTGGGGTCAGGATCAGGATGCAAAATGCAGGAACGCAGGTCGGAGCACATGGAGTCAAAACACCAAGGCAAAGAAGAAGAGCATAAGTACGGCTTAAATACACTTCATGTAACAAGCAACAGAAGATGCCTGATTCCCATGAATTTCTGGTTGCTGATGGACATGTGCTAGTGGACAACTAAACTGCAGCCTATAGATCTGGGAGCTACAGTGCCAGCAGCAGGTGAACCCTTTCCTGACAGTACCCCCTCTCTAAGGAGAGACCTTCGGACGCACCAACCAGCCATAGCTGAATGAGTCCATAAAAGATACCCAGTTTCTGCATAAGTCAAGAGGAAAAGTGTCTCATAGGCCAAAGAAGTCCTGAGTTCCAAATAAGATGCCCTGCTGCCAGGACCCAATAATAAGCTAGGTGTCCCATTGCCTGGGTCTGGTGACTGACTAGGTACCCAACCGTTGGGGTTAGGCAACTGGCTAGGTATCCTGTTGGCTAGATTCTCAAAGCAGTTTGACATTTAATCCCTCAAGGCAGTAGGCACCCCAACAATGAAGGTACCATGGGTCATCTACAAACCTAGCCCTGAGGGTCATGTGACAACACCGGAACTCTGACACCAGAATGTCTTGTTACAACCATGTAGCTTGCCTGGTTTCCAAGATTTGTTCCAGACATCAACGGCCATCTAGGTTTCCCCTAGGCACTGGTTACCCGACCTAGGTCCCCCACTGCACCTGGAATTGTGTCATTCACATCAAGGTCATGGAAAGGCACAAATTTACTCTGCCACTACCCTGGAGCTTACCACTACCAAGATCATGAAGGCAAATCATATCTACCAGCTACAATGGGTATGTCCGGACCTCCAGGCTTTGGAGCAACATACTGCAAGAGGGACCCAACTGAGGCACTGTTAAAAGAATCTCAGGCTAAACAGGTAACCCATACAAGGTACACGAAGACTCCGAGGTGTGAGATCCAACAGCAGACAGAATCCTACCCTTTGCAAGACATTCCAGCTGCAGCAGCAGGCATAGAGTCAATAAAAAATAGCTGGGCAGTAGGCACAGAGTCAGTAGAACCCGGCTGGGTGGTTACATAGTTACATAGTAGGTGAGGTTGAAAAAAGACACAAGTCCATCAAGTCCAACCTATGTGTGTGATTATGTGTCAGTATTACATTACATATCCCTGTATATTGCGGTCATTCAGGTGATTATCTAATAGTTTCTTGAAGCTATCAATGCTCCCCGCTGAGACCACCGCCTGTGGAAGGGAATTCCACATCCTTGCCGCTCTTACAGTAAAGAACCCTCTACGTAGTTTAAGGTTAAACCTCTTTTCTTCTAATTGTAATGAGTGGCCACGAGTCTTATTAAACTCTCTTCTGCGAAAAAGTTTTATCCCTATTGTGGGGTCACCAGTACAGTATTTGTAAATTGAAATCATATCCCCTCTCAAGCGTCTCTTCTCCAGAGAGAATAAGTTCAGTGCTCGCAACCTTTCCTCATAACTAAGATCCTCCAGACCCTTTATTAGCTTTGTTGCCCTTCTTTGTACTCGCTCCATTTCCAGTACGTCCCTCCTGAGGACTGGTGCCCAGAACTGGACAGCATACTCCAGGTGCGGGCGGACCAGAGTCTTGTAGAGCAGGAGAATTATCGTTTTATCTCTGCAGTTGATCCCCCTTTTAATGCATACCAATATTCTATATGCTTTATTAGCAGCAGCTTGGCATTGCATGCCATTGCTGAGCCTATCATCCACTAGGACCCCCAGGTCCTTTTCCATCCTAGATTCCCCCAGAGGTTCTCCCCCCAGTGTATAGATTGCATTCATATTTTTGCCACCCAAATGTAATTTTTTACATTTTTCTACATTGAACCTCATTTGCCATGTAGTCGCCCACCCCATTCATTTGTTCAGGTCTTTTTGCAAGATTTCCACATCCTGCGGAGAAGTTATTGCCCTGCTTAGCTTAGTATCGTCTGCAAATACAGAGATTGAACTGTTTATCCCATCCTCCAGGTCGTTTATGAACAAATTAAATAGGATTGGTCCCAGCACAGAACCCTGGGGAACCCCACTACCCACCCCTGACCATTCTGAGTACTCCCCATTTATCACCACCCTCTGAACACGCCCTTGTAGCCAGTTTTCAATCCATGTACTCACCCTATGGTCCATGCCAACGCACCTTATTTTGGTTGGTAGAAGATAATTAAGATCAGAATGGTCGTCAGTCAGAGGATCATCAGAGGTGGGTTGGACATCGAGCAGGGGACCATCAGGCTGAACATTTGGCACCGGATCATCAGAGGCAGGCAGGTTGTTGGGCACAGGACCTCCAGAGGCCTGCTGGTCATCGGGCACCAGACCCTTCAGCTGGGCATTGGGCACTGGGACCCTTTAGCTGGGTACAGGATCATCAGGCTGGACAGCAGGAACAAGATCATCACGCTGGACAGCAAGAACCAGATCATCAGGCTGGGCATTAGGAACCGGATCATAAGGCTGGACATTAGGAACTGGATCATCAGGCTGGGCATCAGGAACCAGATCATCAGGCTTGGCATCAAGAATTGGATCAGCAAGCTGGGCAACAAGAACAGGATCATCAAGCTGGGCAACAAGAACAGGATCATCAAGCTGGGCAGTGGGAACAGGATCATCAAGCTGGGCAGTGGGAACAGGATCATCAAGCTGGGCATCAGGAACAGGATCATCAAGCTGGGCATCAGGAACAAGATAACTCAAGCTGGGCAGCAGGCAGAGGACCACCAGGCTGGGCAGCAGGCAGAGGACCATCAGGTTGGGCTGTAGGCAGAGGATCATCAGTCTGGTCAGCAAGCAGAGGACCATCAGGCTGGGCAGCATGAAGATGACCACCAGGCTGGGCAGCAGAAACTGGATCATCAGGCTGGGCAACAGGAACTGGATCTGCAGGTTGGGCAGCAGGAATTGGATCATCAGGTTGGGCAGCAGGAATCGGATCATCAGGCTGGGCATCAAGAACAGGATCATCAAGCTGCACATCAGGAACAGGTTCATTAAGCTGGGCATCAGGCAGATGACTATCAGGCTGGACAGCTGGCAGAGGACCATCAGGCTGAGCAGCAGGAATAGGACCATCAGGCTTGGCAGCAGGCAGTGGACCATCAGGCTGGGCAGCAGGCAGACGACCATCAGACTGGGCAGCATGAAGAGGACCATCAAGCTGGGCATCAGGCAGAGATCCATCAGGCTGGGCATCAGGAACCAGATCATTAGGCTAGGCATCAAGAATTGGATCACCAAGCTGGGCATCAAGAAAGGTATCATCAAGCTGGGCATCAGGAACAGGATCATCAAGCTGGGCATCAGGAACAGGATCATCAAGCTGGGCAGCAGCCACAGGACCACCAGGCTAGGCAGCAGGCAGAGGACCATCAGGCTGGGCAGCAGGCAGAGGACCATCAGGCTGGGCAGCAGGCAGAGGACCATAAGGCTGGGCAGCAGGCAGAGGACCATAAGGCTGGGCAGCAGGCAGAGGACCATCAGGCTGGGTAGCAGGCAGAGGACCATCAGGCTGGGTAGCAGGCAGAGGACCATCAGGCTGGGTAGCAGGCTCAGCAAAGAGTCAGTGGGTCTTCAGGTCCAGGACCATCAGAGGTAGGCTAGCCCCATTGGCAATCAGAGGCAAGCTTGATCAGATTGGCTGGTGTAGAGGCAGACTGGAGCAGATCGGTTGGCGTGGAAGTAGACTGGAGCAGATCAGCTGGCATGGAGGTAGACTAGAGCATATCAGCTGGTGTGGAGGCAGACTGGAGCAGATCAGGTGGTGTGGAGGCAGACTGGAGCAGATTGGCTGGTTTGGAGGCAGGAATGGATAGCGGCAGGATTGTGCGAGTTGGCAAAAACTTCAGTTTCTTCTTGAGTTTAGCCACTGAAGTTCTGCATGTGAATGCAGGGCTGTGAGCAGGGGATGCAGCTGATGAAAAAGAGAGAGCAGTTGCTCAAGAGAATTTCTGAGGGATTGCCACAAGCAACAGAGGAGAGTTCATCTTCAACAGGTAAAGGCAGGGTAGGTGCAGCGAGTGGTAACATGGTACTGACATATAATTGGTAGCAGGGTATACTGGGCTACAAATGTGGTTGCTGTGGGTGATAGAGAGAGAGATACTTGAGAAGGCGGGTGTCTAGCAGCAGGAACGGGTTGGTGCAAGCTAACTGAGGCTGAGTGCAATATATCTGGCCATGCTTGTAGTAATGGTTGAACAAAATTCAGTTTACACTCTGCTTGTCTGACAAGAGACTGCACTGCATTAATACAATCCACTAGTGCCTGTTGGGAACACGCAGTGCTCAAAGAAATAAGCCGAGTCATCCTCCAATAACTGTACCAGCGATTCTACCTGAGCCATACTAAAGGGAGGAGAAAAGTCATTGCCTTTAGGAATACTGAACAAAGCCAACTCTGCACAAACTTGAATCAATGGCTGAACATCACCAAACAACATCCTGCCATGATCAACTAGGGAATGAGCAAGACAAATGCATTATAACAGCTATCTCTGGCCCACTCCTTCAATATCTAGTAGCAATATTAATTTTCTTCTGTCAATAGCAGAGTAAAGTATATAACCTCCTCAGGATGCATCTTGCAACAAATGACAGAAGAGCCTAGATGGTTTGCCTGTGAAGCCACTTCTGGTAAGGACTGGCCTTGGTGTTATATCAGGAAGAGGTGTGACCAGAAATGTGTGGAATGCCTCAGAGAATACCAGGCACAAGTAAAATGAAAAATAATATAATTTATTTTAAAATAAGTGAATAAAATAAATGAAAATGCACTTGCAATATAACAAAACTGTGTAAATCAAACCAGAGAACCAAGAACAGTGACACACATTGAACAACTGCCCAAAAAAAAGTATATACAGAAAACAGGAAATGTGAAGCTTAGTCATAACAGAGCCAGGGTCGTACACGGGATATCCAGCAAAGGGAGCTGGAAGCATGACAGGACAGGGAGAGAGTAACAGGACATGGAACAAGCAGGCAGGAAGGAAGCAGGCAGGAAGGGATCAGGCTGCAGGATCAGGATGCAGGAATGCAGGTTAGGAGCACATGGAGACAAAACACCAAGGCAAAGAGGAAGAGCATAGGCAGGGCTTAAATCTTCCTACAACAAGCAAAGGTGATGCTCGATTCCCATGAACATCTGGCTGCTGAGGGACACCCGCTGGTGGACACCAGAACTGCAGCCTATAGATCTGGGAGCCACAGTGTCACCAGCAGGTGAACCCTTTCCTGACAGGTATTGTGAGTCTTATGAAAATGTAATTTTTCTGTCACAGTTTTTTGAAAAATGCAGGAGCAAAAATAAAAATTATTTTTTTTACACCTACAAAATCTAAGAGGTGTGGTGAGTCATTTAAAGACTTTTTGCCACAGGTTTTTGTAAAACACAGAATGAAATGAAAATGTATTTTTTACACAAGTTGTCAATTAATAAGAAATTTCTATCGCACAGCATAGGCATACTTAGAATTACACATTAAAATATATTCTGCTACTCCTCCTGAGTATAGTGATATCACATGTGTGAGACTTTTTCACAGACTAGACACAAAGAGGCTCAAAATCCAAGGAGCACCTTCAAGCTTTTTAGGAGCATAAATTAAGTATACAATTTCATGACTACCTATCACATTTTTTGACTGGTGTGGTGGCAATCGGAGACACTGTGACTGGCTGCACTATTAGGGCTCATTCACACATGAGGTTGGGGGGGTTAAAACCCCATGGCTGAGATGTGGTTTTACCACTCCCCAACCGCTAGCCCCTTTAGCTACAGGGGCATGCACAAGCTGTGGCTTTGATGCTTTGCTTCACAGCTGTGGCAGGAATTATACCCTCTGTTTCTTTCGGCAGGTGTAGTGCCTGTCGATCGCAACCCATTCAAGTGATAGAGAATGTGGGGTCCAAGGGGTTAAAGTAGGTAGTGTGGAGGTGATAAAACACCTCCTCACCAACTCCTCCTCAGTGGGTAAAGATGACATGAACCAATTTTCACTTTTAATACAAACAGTCTAATTGCTCACATTACTTTGCCTCTGTAAATAATCAGAACTAAGTGACATCGCTCCTTGCTTTTACAGTAGCTTTCCTTTTAATGCACCTCACACAAAATCCTGTTTTAATGCATTACAATATTTAAAGAATGATAATAAAAGATGTAAATTATAGCTTACATTAACTGTGCACAGCACAAAACAGTTGTGAATTATTCACACTGTTGATGAATTACTGCAATTAAACCCTTAGGGAAGTAAGAACTAATTATTAACCATGGCAAGCTGAATTAATTGATATAGTGCTAATCGATTAAAATAAAGGTCACTTGGCATGGCATACCTTTTACTGTATACAAAATTCTTTAAAGACTTTCTAGTTGCTGTAATTCAGCTTTGCTGTAAAATATTTTGTGGTTTGTCATTTTTTGCTGACTTTGGAAACGCAGCAAGCAATAATGTAATATTTTTATTATATAAATATTACATATATTATCATTTTTACTTATGAGTTATATGTATTAATGTTGCTGTATTTGGTCACTGTACATACTGTAGGTGCAGTGCATCATGCAATCCATGATGGATTTGTCTGATTGCTCTTCTCTAAGTGAAAGATCTATAGACTTTCACTAAAAATTGTGGAAGTGTCATAAAGTTCAAAGATGCTCCTACACTGGTATAGATTTTGTTTCAAAGATGAGCAGAAGCATTATATGAATGTATCTGTCAGGAAGAGCATGCATGATGGCTTTTCTGGTTGGACTTCTGTGCATCTTCACTGGCTAATCTATGCTCCTTCTCGTGGACATAGGAATATTTTGGGGTACGCGCTCATGTACATGCTTGCACAATAGTGCTCGTATTTGTGCGCATACATGTGCGCATTGGTGTGCTTATGTGTACTTGTGATAGAGGTTGCTGCCAAATGGACTTAAACTGTGCCAGTGCTCAGGATCAGTTCTGCTTTGTCTTCAACCTTCTGTGTATCCTGAGACCCTGTGTTCCTGTATCCTAACTCCACCTGCACTGACCACAGCTTATCCTATGCCACCACTTCTGCCTGCACCATTTGCTTCTGTTCCACCGATTGGCTCCTGACCCTGCTTGTATCCTGACTATCCTCTTGCCTGTACTTGATCTGTTCTACCAGTGTATGAACTGGCCTTCCTGACTCTGCTATTCTTCCTGTGGTCACCAGTATCTGCCTATCATCTGTGCCTGCTGAACTACAGTCTGCTACCAGTTAATGTCTCACCTGCCTGCTGTTGCTAGTACCATCTTGCTTCAGTCTGCTGCCCACCATCTGTCCACCAACCGGCCTGCTTCACTGAAGACTACTGACAAATTATCCTGCCTGGCATGGACACCTGCTCTGCTGCTAGCAAGACATAGTGCCACCCTGCACTCCTGCACCTTATGTTCACACTACCAGGGGTCCCAAGTCAGAAGTGTAGGAGAGCCCTTTCATCATTGGTTCAGTCTCTGCTACTAGGTATGTGATAGCATCCTGCATTCCAGTGTTGCTTATTTTTATGAATGAGCTTAAAGTGTGCTCTGAATGCAAGTTCAGACTGAACCATGGCTGTTTGGGCATTTGGATGAACATTGACATCCTCATCAATAGCTGAACGTCATGTATAATAGTTGCTGAGGACAAGGGCCTTTTCTCCGCAATCCTTGCCTTGTGACTGCGAGGGTATGTGGGTGAGGGGGCTTATCAGAATATGGAAGTCCCCTTTAACAATAAGGGGGCACCCAGATACCTGCCCCCAGGGCTGCCAATAGGAGGGTAAAGGTGGCACAGCAGGAACGCTGTATGTAAGGTTAGTCACCCCCCCAATACCAGATCATCCCATATTGTAAATAATGTCTTCCCACATGTCTGCATAGTAAACATGCAGGTCAGGACCCAGATGATCCCAAGTGAAATCAGAAGGGAGTGATCTACAGCTGCTCATTGGCTAAGAAGGCAGTGGGAGGTGGTGCAGTCTGTAGCCTACCGGCTGCACCGCCTAATACTGCCTCCTACCACTGCCTCCTTGCAGGGTCTGTCATATATTATTGACATAAAGCAATTAAATCCCACAGGCTTCCTGTCTTGATTTGCATGCGGGATGGTGCAGCACTGTGAGTGGTGATTGTGATTTGGGGTGGAGGTCTGTAATGAAGCTCCTGAACTCACAATGATTGAGGTGAGGGAGGAGTGGTGGGAGAGTGTCTGTGGCCCCAGTAAAAATAAAGGCAAAAGCAGGGGATGCTAGAAGAGCATGCCTGTACAGTGCATAGTCTATTTTACCCACAGATAATTGTTTCCCCTCTAATAACATTCATGCAGCATAGGTTTTACCTTAATGTCACTCTGCTAAAAGGACAGGAATTTGGTTGGCATTGCAATAACTTAATAGAGGGAAAAGTATTTGTTCTACATCCACTAACCATTTACATATGACTAGATAACAAACATTTTGTGCATTCCTGACCCCTGCACTCTATACATTATGCAATACTGAGCCCTGCCCTGTCTGCATTATGTGCTCCTGGCCACACACTCTCTGCATTATGCACTTCTGTCCCCTGGACTCTGTACATTATGCACGCCTGAGCCCTACAGTCTTTGCATTCTCTGAATTATGCACACCTAACCTCTGCCCTACATCCTCTGCATTATGTACTACTAAGCCCTACACTTTGTGTATTACCTACTCCTGACCCCTGCACTATGTATATTATACCTGGCACCTACATTATGTACATTACACACTCCTGATTCCTGCGTTCTGTGCATTTTAAGCCCCTTCCACTGCAATTTTTCCACACTCCAAATTTTTATGTGCCACCTTATAAGTTTTCTGTGTGTCCAACAGTGGATGGGGCCCTGCTAGATAGGCTGTATAGAACCTCATGATTTCTAATACAGTAGTTGCCGTTCTGGCCCCTCAATGAAATGAGTTAGGTGCACATATTACCTCTATCACCTTACTGCAAACAGTAAAAAATATATACACAGTTTTTGACAAGTCATTTCATAACAAAAAAGAAAAAAAAAAAAAAAAAAAAAAAAAAAGAAAAAATGTCACATGATGTACATCCACCATCAATCACAATCTCTGGTGATGTAGATCTGTAGATTCATGTCAATCACGATGCTCGATGCACAATTTTACTTACCCCCTCCCCCGTTCCTGCAAGTGCCCCTTCTGTGCGAGCAGTTCCCTGGAGCTGCTTTTCTTAAGCACTCTGTCTGTGTGTCACACTCTAATGTGAAGTAAAATGCAGTACCATCAGTCCTGTATTGTAAGTGAAAAGGCCAAGGACCCACCCACAACCTGGAGTTTCAGAAGGTAGAGGAAAGCACCATCTGCCAGGGGAGCAATGGGTATAGAAAGTAAAACTGTTTTTTAATGTCCCCCTATACAAAAATGGGCATTTAACGATTCTCTGGAGTTCAGCTTTAATACCTATGGGCATCTATCTTACGTTATTTATTTATTTTAAACATGGAACTTGTTCAGTATTGGTGATTATTATGAATGTGCCCCCCCACCCCAAAGCACCCCCCCCCCCATGTTGAGGGCATGCAGCCTGGTTTGGTCCAGGAGGGGGGGAGCTCGCTCATCCGCACCCCCTTTACTGACCTGCTGGGCTGTGTGCTCAAATAAGGGTCTAGTATGGATTTTGGGGGGACCCCAATGCCTTTTTTGGAGTGGGTGTTCCCCTTAAAACCCATACCAGACCGAAGGGCCTGGTATGCTCTTGGAGGGGGAACCCATGCCATTTTTTTCCCCTTTAAGAACCTCAGAGCACAAGTTGCTTGCCAAAGTCAGATCAGTTAAAGCCCGGTTCACACTGGTATGACAAACACTCCGTCACTGGGAGCTCATGTGAAAATCAATGTTTTCCGGGGGCAGGAGGCGGAGCCTAGCGGAGCAGACATGCATTGTTAGAGCTCCACACCGCTGAGGAGAGAAGAGAAGGACAAAGCGGAGCCTGCAGGCTCAAAAGGTATCCATTTGAACCTTTTTGCCCCAGGGAACAAACTGTGAAAGTTTGGGCAGGAAATATGGTACTGGGAGGAAACCGTGGCAGAAATAAAAATCACCTCACAATGAGCTCACAGGCACTCACTGCAGCTGAAGCAGCTCCAGTCACCTCACAAGATACAGCATCAGGGCGCTCTCACAGACAGAAAATGTCACAGCAAGACTCTCCATTTGAGTCAGATACAGAACAAATCCTCTCACAAACTTCTCCACAAACCTCCTCAGTATCCCCAGTAATATTATTACAATTTGAAAAGATGCTTCATAAGGCTTTAAAACAAACCTCAGACCAAATAACAAAAAGCCTAACCAAAGAAATAAGAGAGCTGGGAAACCGCACCGCAGCCTTAGAAACAAAAATGGATGAAATTGAAATTACAACCCAAGAAAATATAACAGAATTGGAACAATTAAAAAAAGAGAATTTAATACTTCAAACTAAGCTCGAAGATTACGAAAATAGAGCCAGACGTTCAAACTTGCGCATAAGGGGAATACCTGAAACTGTGACAGACCTGCAATCTACTATTACTGCTCTATTACAAGAACTAAAGCCAGATATCCCTATTGAACATTTAGAACTGGACAGAGTACACAGAGCCCTCACAGCCAAAAAGAAAGATGGACTCCCACGTGATATAATCACAAAATTTCATTATTACAGAACGAAAGAACAAATACTAATTGCTGCAAGAGAAAAAAAGGAACTTAATTTTCAAGGACACAATTATCAAATTTTTGCTGACCTATCCCAACTTACTATTACTAAAAGACGATCCATGAAACCCCAACTAATGGAACTGCAACGCCACAACATTATGTATCAATGGGGCTTCCCCTTTTCAGTCAGATTTAACCACCAAGGTACAATTTACAGAAGCAGATCAGCAGATGAACTACAACAAACCCTTTTAAAATTAAATCTGACAGAACCCACAAGCAGCAGCACTCCCACACGCAGAAGAATGGCATCATCTTCACCTTCAGGCAGCACCCAGAAAATTTCAGAACAAAATGGGAATCATCATTCTCACAAAAGAGGCCGTTATGCCACATCATCCATGGACAAAGAAGATTCAATGGACTGACATCCTAATTCCTGATATCTCTTCATTTATTATACTAAGAGATGGTTCTCTATAAAAAACCTATATTTATAACTGAATGTAACTGCATTCTGATAGTCACACACTGTGTGGGATCATGTTACATTCCAGTTATATTTCTTATTGCTTCTGATTCATATAGCCTTAGAATATATAAGTGAAATAAGGAAATTCTTGTTCAGTTATATATTATCAGGTAATAACAATAGATTTATTACTTTTTAGGACAAATATGTTCAATAATCCAGAAGTAATGGAAGCTTTTTCTTTCTTTTCTTAAAACAAATATATTATTACCTAACTAGTTCCTAGAATTATGTTTTTGTTTATTCTAATCTGAAGCAATACAACCTCAATTTTATGAGTTAACATTTCTAAACAGTTGCATATGAATAAAATATGTAATTGTTTACTCTAAAAGGGTTAAAATCCCCAAATAATTCAAACTATCTTCATCAATACCAATGTTATTAACAGTACCTTTCTAACTGAATTATTTAGCCTAGGGCAAAACTAACCATATACAACCACCCTGGAATAAATAATTTCAACAAAAACTATATTCTGCACTCCAATTAATGAAACATCATTTTAATGTCTTTTGACATAGCACTTCTCTCCTGTAAGCGGAAGATCCGTGTACCCCCATTAGCCCTCCTCATTCTCCCAACCATATTATGTGGGAGTGTGACGAAGGCACTTATTCCCCTGAGAGAGATATTTATTCTCTTTCACGGGTAAATTGTGATTACTTGCAAAAAATAATTTATACAATGTATCATCTAATCTCATATGTTTTTTGTTTACTCTTTACTCCAGAATTCACTGGTTTCTTTTCTATCTTTTCATCTCTTCAGTCCACACAGGTTGATCTGCGCAGTCAGCTCTGCATAACAAAAAGTAAGTCAAAACTATTTGATCTGTTGCCATGGCACCACTGAATATACTCTCCCTGAATGTTCAGGGAATAAATGTCCCTCAAAAAAGGACCAAAGCCTTCCGTACTTTTCATAACAAGAAGGCTCACATAGTATGCCTCCAAGAAACACACTTCACCAAAGATTCTACTCCAAAATATATTTCTCCTTTTTATCAACAAATTTACACGGCTTCTGCCTGTACCAAGCAAAGGGGAACTCTAATTGCATTTCACCGATCCACACCATTCACCTTATCATCAGAAATTAAAGACCCAGAAGGTAGATACCTGATACTCATGGGTTATATAATGGATACAGCAATCACGGTGATTTCCTACTACGCTCCTAACAAACAACCTACACCATTCCTCTCACATATATTACAAGTGATTAATACACACAAAATAGGAACAGTGATAATGTGTGGGGATTCGAACCAGGTCCTCCTCCCATTTCTAGATAAATCACCTTTTACACCATCCAAAATAACCTCTAGATTACCTTTTTCTCCACTTCTTTCCAAATACAATCTGGTAGATTCATGGAGAGAAAGTAACCCAATGAAAAAGAAATTCACTTATTTCTCGTACCCTCATCAAACCTTCACCAGAATAGATCATATTTTTCTAACAATAGGAATGATACCAGAAATTATTGCATCAGATATATTTCCGATTCCGTGGTCTGACCATAATGCAGTATACACTACTATAGCCTCAGCCATACCAAAAGCGCATGACCCAATGTGGTACTTACCGGACATAATGCTCAAACACCCACTACATCAGATGGCCATTGAACAAGCTTTAAAGGAATACATATCAATTAATAATACAACAGACATCTCCCCAATAACACTCTGGGAAGCTCATAAGCCTGTCTTGCGTGGTACAATACAAAGACAAATGGCACTATTTAAACGGGAACGCAAAAATCTATCAATAAAACTAGAACTCAATTTTAATGCAGCCTACATATCATTCCAAGATAATCCATCTCAGAGTACAAAATCTCATCTGGAAAAATCTAGATTGGAATACAATCTATTTCTCACTGAGTCAGTTGATAAATCCCTCAAACGCTCCAAACACAATTTCTACATGAATACAAACAAACCAGGTACATATTTGGCTCGGGCATTAAATTCAACTAACAAATCTTTCAAACCAATACGTTTGAAATTATCAAAAAATGTTTATACTTGTAATCCAGTTAAAATAGTCCATAAATTTCACTCACATCTCGCAACTTTATACAAGACAAACAATGAATTTAATCCTACAGAGGCTGAATCCTTCTTCTCAAAAATAACCTTACCTGAGTTATCTCAGAATCAAAAAAGCAGTTTGGATGAGCCTATAACTATAGATGAAGTTGCTAACGCCATAAAAGACCTAAAACTTAACAAAAGACCAGGCCCAGACGGCTACTCGGCTTTATACTATAAAACATTCTCAGAAATACTCTCTCCCATTCTCACTGAAACTTTTAACAAACTTCTAGATGGACATTCTTTTCGGCAAGAAACACTAATGGCAATTGTTTGTATGATCCCAAAACCCCTTTCTGATGATACTTCCTGTGTGAATTATCGGCCTATCTCTCTGTTAAACCTTGATATTAAATTATTAGCAAAAATAATAGCAAAACGCCTCAATAGCATTATAGGAAAATTAATACATAGAGATCAAGTAGGCTTCATGCCAAATAGACAGGCAGGCGATAATATACGCAGGGCAGTGTTATTGGCACATATTGCTAAAAAACGGAAAATCCCTTTATGTTTTCTATCTCTCGATATTAAGAGGGCATTTGACACAGTATCCTGGCAATATATGCAATATTCATTACAAAAATGGGGTTTTGGACCCCACTTTTTAACATGGATCAAAGCATTATATAATAAACCCAAAGCCTATATAAAATATGCTGGATACAAATCTGATGCCTTTAATATCGAAAGAGGTACCCGACAGGGTTGCCCATTATCTCCCTTATTATTTGCCCTTATACTCGAACCCATGGCCCAATACATCAGAACAAACCAAACTATAACTGGCATTGAAGTAGGAGGTATCACACACAAATTATGTATATTTGCAGACGATATATTACTTTTTCTATCATCACCACAGGTCTCTGGTCCTAACTTAATACCAGCTCTTGATGGATTTGCAGCCCTATCCGGCCTTATGATTAATCCCAAGAAATGCCTAGTGCTTAATATTTCACTCACAAACATGGAGTTGATCCCGGCTAGGGCTGCACTCCCATTCACATGGGCAGAAAAATCAATCCCATATCTTGGAATTCATTTAACAGCATCTCATTCTGACTTATTCTCAACCAATTAACCTCCTGTATTAAGACAGATCACAAATCTAATAAAACAATGGTCGCAACTTCCTTTATCCTGGATAGGGAAGATTAATGCAATCAAAATGACTATTCTACCCAAATTGCTTTATCTATTCAGAGTCCTCCCTATTCCAATTCCTTCCTATTTTTTGAGAATAGTACAAAAAAGAGCAACTTCGTTTATATGGGGCTCTTCTAAACCACGTATACCTATACACACACTACATCTTCCCAAAAATAAAGGAGGCCTGGGATACCCTAATTTTACTAACTACTACAGAGCAGCACATTTGGCCAGTCTGTCCAAATACCATGCAAAACAGGAAATCCCATTATAGGTATTTATAGAGGCTTCAGAAAATTACCCTCTATTAATATCAAACTTATTATGGCTTGATCCTAAAGACCGCTTTAAAATTCATAATCCCATAACTAAACACTTCTTATCTCTCTGGGATAAACTAAAAACCAAATATCAGTTACAATCTCCACACAATCCTCTCCTTTCTTTTATCAGAAATCCGGCCTTTTATCCGGCATGGATCTACCCAAATTCTTTTAAAGCTTGGACAACATCAGGCATTTAGACACTAAATGACTTCATAGCATCTAAATCATTCCTTTCATTCCCATCGCTTAGAGAAAAATATGATCTACCAAACTCTGAGATATTTAGATATCTCCAAATCAAACATTTCTATACACCATTCCTAAAGGGGGATACACCATTATCCCAATTATCTATTTTTGAATCAATCTGTACAAAAGATCCATTTGCTAAAGGTACAATTTCATCACTTTATAATCAATTATATGGAGTACCAAATCCTAACAGACCCTCTTACGTTCAGAGGTGGGAGGAGGACCTGGGACGAACTTTAGAAGACACGGACTGGTCTAACATATGGCTCACATCTAAGTCATCTTCACCCAACATCTTAGCACTGGAGACAAATTATAAAGTCCTAACTCGCTGGTACCTTGTACCCGCTAGAGTGGCAAAATATTCACCTAATACCTCAGCTCTTTGTTTTCGAGGATGCCCAGAAATAGGCACACATTTACACATGTGGTGGACGTGCCCAGTAATCCAAACCTTCTGGAAGGAAGTCTTCGTGATTGCATCTAAAATATTTAAAAAAATAATACAACCAGATCCTTATATAACTTTACTTAATCTAAAACCGGAATGGTTAACACTCTCTCAATTCAAACTTATGATCCAACTAACAACGGCTGCAAAACAAACAGTGGCCAAGGCATGGAAATCTCCTACATTGGTACTAGCAGAAACAATTCACAGAATGAATAATACAATGTCCCATGCTAAGATGGTAGCCATCGATCAAAATCAAATTCCAAAATTTGAAAAACTTTGGCATCCTTGGATAAAACAACAGTTCCTGTCAAACTTCAATGACTCTGTCCTGTTACCATGGTAGCAGATTAAATGACTTACAGAGACACCCATTCTAAGGCTTCAAAGAGAACTAAAAAGAATAATAAACTGACGAGCGGGACAACCTTGTGGACCATACCTCTGCCTTTCTACCCTTTTTCTTCTTTCTCTTTCCTTTTCTCCACCTTACGATTAAAGCTCATTATCAGAATTTATTTGATCTATATACACTCTACCTGTAAACAATATGTATAGTAGGTATAAATCATTTAAATACCTACAAAAGTAACTAAGGAAATGATATATATCTTTAATTTAGGTTTACGTGAACCCAATGTTTAATATTTGAAATTTCATGATATTTACCTATATAAACCCTACTGTAAAACAATGAGCTTACTTTATAGATCCTTGTAAACTTACTTTATGTATCTTTATAATATTGTATACTCAATAAACTTCTTTTGACAAGGAAAATCAATGTTTTCCTATGTGAGCCGTCTTAACTGGTCTGACACAAGTCGGTCTGACTTAGAAAATGCTCCCTGCACTACTTTGGTCCGACTTTGATATTCTTCAGCCCATTGATTATCACTGAAGTCGGATCAAAGTCAGATCGCCGTCTTAGGCCAGGTTCACACTGGTGCGACAGGACACTTGTCCTACTTTGGATCAGACTTTGCTCTGTGACTTGAAGTCAGAGACACGTCCGACTTCAATGAACGGGGATCCGACTTGGATCCCCGCCAATACTAGGCACTGTGTTTGGTATGAATCTTGAGGGGGAACTCCACGCCAGATTTTAAATTAAAAACCGGCATGGGTTCCCTCTTCAGGAGCATACCAGGCCCTTTGGTCTGATATGGATTTTAAGGGGAACCCCTATGCCAAAATCACGGCATGGGGGTCCCCCCAAAATTAATACCAGACCCTTATCCGAGCACGCAGCCCGGCCGGTCAGGAAAGGGGTTGAACCGTACCAGGCCACATGCCCTCAACATGGAGGGTGGGTGCTTTAGGGCAGGGGGGTGCCCTGCCGCCCCCCCACACCAAAGCACCTTGTCTCCATGTTGATGAGGACAAGGGCCTCTTCCTGACAACCCTGGCCGTTGGTTGTCGGGGTCTACGGGCAGGGGGGCTTATCCGAGTCTGGGAGCCCCCTCTAATAAGGGGGCCCCTAGATCCCGGCCCCCCGCCCTATGTGAATGAGTATGGGGTACATCGTACCCCTACCAATTCACCTGGGGGAAAAAAGTGTCAATAAAAAAAACACACTAGACAGGTTTTTAAAGTCATTTATTAGACAGCTCCGGGGGTCTCTTCCGACTTCTCTGGCCTCTTCTCCCACTCTCCGGCCTCTTATCCCGGTCTCCGGTTCTTCTCTGTGGCTTCTCCACTACCTTCTGCTCTTTTGCTAGCGTTGGCCCGGTCCTCTTCGTCGTCTTCTTCTGATATTGACATGACTTTCTCTCCTGCTGTAATGCCGCGTGCGCGGTGTGCAACGACTTATATAGGCATGTGGCGTGGTCACCGGGTGATGTCATCTGGTGACCCCGCCCCCTTATGACGTCACCGTCCCATCATGCCAAGGGCAGTGACGTCATAAGGAGAGGGTCACAAATGACATCACCCGGTGACCATGCCCCAAGCCTATATAAGTCGTTTGCGCACAGTGCACACGGTATTACAGTGGGAGAGAGCGTTGTGTCAACATCAGAAGAAGACCAGAGGGAAGAAGACAATGGACAAGACCGGACCAACGCTAGCAAAAGAGCGGACAAAAGAGCAGAAGGTAACAGAGGAGCCCGGCAGAAGACACCGGAGAGAGGGAGAAGAACTGAAGACCGGAAGAAGAGTCCAGAGAGTGGGAGAAGAGGCCAGAGAAGTCGGAGGAGACCCCCGGAGCTGTCTAATAAATTACTTTAAAAACCTGTCTAGTGTGTTTTTTTATTGACACTTTTTTCCCCCAGGTGAATGGGTAGGGGTACGATGTACCCCATACTCATTCACATAGGGTGGGGGGTGGGATCTGGGCCCCCTTTATTAAAGGGGGCTCCCGGATTCCGATAAGGCCCCCACCCAAAACCCCGACAACCAACGGCCAGGGTTGTCGGGAAGAGGCCCTTGTCCTCATCAACATGGGGACAAGGTGCTTTAGGGCGGGGGGGGCGCAGTGAGCACCTCTGCCTCAAAGCACTGACCCCCCCCATGTTAAGGGCATGCGGCCTGGTACAGTTCAGGGGGGGGGCGCTCGCTCGCCCCCCCCCCTTTCCTGACCGTCCGGGCTGCGTGTTCGGATAAGGGTCTGGTATGGATTTTGCAGCATTTTCAAAGTCAGACTGACTTGTGTCGGACCAGTTAAGATGGCTCTCATAGGGAAACATTGATTTGCACATGTCATGTGACATGAGCTCCCAAAGTCAGAGCGTTTGTCGTACCAGTGTGAACCCAGCCTAAAGGAGCAAAACTGTCTACATTTTAAGAAACTGACTCAGACCTGAATAGCATTCAGACTGGTTATTTGCAAAGCTATGAGGTTACAGGCTCAGAGGCCTCTTGCTGCTGAAATACTAGGCTATACCTGCCTACTATGCCAAAATGTCAAAAAAAGAAAATGTCTCTTTTCAATCTATAGAGTAAATTTGTGCAGGTGATTGCAATCCTCTTCCAAAACACCAATAAAACACAGGATGCGTTGATATCCAGCTCTAATTTTATTGGGAGAAGCAATGGAAGAGAAGGTCCCGTAGTCCTAAAACCATTCCTTTCCTAAGCGACAATGCTGTTCCTATATAGATGCAGTACAGTAAGGTACTGCGAGAACTGTTACACCAAGACAGGAAGTGTGCAATATATTACATTTTTGTTCTTGGGATTAGATACCCTTTAAGGACATTGTCACTTCTTTAATTTAGCAATGTCAAAAGAGTGAAAAATATTTTCTAATGAGTTGAAAATGCAATATTGTGCTGTGCTTGCAACATTCTTGAGCAAATTAGGCCCTGAGTAATATGTATATTGGTCATGATTAATATTCATGGATTATGAACAGTAGGGGTAAATAAATATGTAATATGACGTTGCTAACCTCTAAGATTTCACCTCTGCTTTCTGAAAAAAAAAATACAAATTTTTACTTATTTTGGAGTAGAGAACAATACACAGGACTTGTGCATATATAGGCTTGTATTTGCATGCCACTTTCAGGTGAATGGACTCTTCCAAAAAAATCTTGCTAGTGCACACTCATATAATCCCACCCACTCCAAGAGACTCCAGTTTTATAGCAAGAAAAAAAGACTAACCAACACATAATTGTCCAGTGCAGGACTTGTATTAATAGACCATGGGAGGTACCCAAGCAATATACTAAGAGGTGGGCAACAACATCGCAAAACAGAATTGCTAACAGACCTGCAAAAAGGAATAATAAAAAAAAACTCAGCTAAGCACCTTGTTGCAGAAATCTAGAGAACATGTGAGCAGAGGACCAGTTGGCAGCCTTGCAGACAGATGTTTGATGCTCAAATGCCAAAAAGACAACAACAGCCCTTGTGGAATAAGCCTCATCAAAGTGCAGCACAATACCTTATGTGCTTCCCTAATTGATCTACACACAATGCTAAAATGATCACTCAATATTATTTTAAAACTACAAAGCGAACATAGTATATACACTTTAAAAAATAAACAAATATATTTAATCCTCCTCAAAGTTCTCCCATGAATAAATGAAACATAAATTATGAATTAAAAAATTGTCAAAAATCCTTCAGATAAGCATACAGCTTCACTGGGGATTTATTGTGCTCCCCACCTTCCACTATATGCTCTCGCCTCTGCTTTTGATCTAAAATCTAAAATAGGTCAACATGTGTCTTCCCCTTTAAGGGGTGCAATCCTCTTGACTCCACTAGATGGGACCATCCAGTTCTAGATGTAAATTGGAACCACTCTTGTTAATATGTAGTCTTCCTCGAGAATATGGTGTAAATATGAGATATGAGAATTTTCCACCTTTGTTTGCTAATGGCTCAACAATATATAAACAGCATCATAGTGTTCCATTTAAAAACATTAATTTAATTTGTATTACATACTATAAATTATACTCACATTATTTTGTACACTGACACTTGGTGTACTACAAAAAAAATCACAATTATTACTATCCTTTTAAGGACTTCAGGGAACTCAGTTGTCTCAATCACACATTCAGTCTACTTCCTGTTCAATGTGATGATGTCACCAGCCCAGACCAATGTTTATATACAGTATATACTGTGTTAGCATGTGGTTTTAAAATAATATTGAGTGATCATTTTTACATTGTGTGTAGATAAATTAGGAACACACATAAGGTATTGCTCTGTACTTTGATGATGATAATAAAAGACTTGGGGTGTGGGAACAAAATAACAGTGTGAGCAGCAGTTAAAGTACATATTTTTTTGTTGAATTGGTGGTTGCACAGGAGTTTTTCTCATTTATAATAGCCCTGGTGAAATAAGCTTTGATGGGGAAGCAATGGACCCTTTCCTTACATTTGTAGGTCCAGGAAATAAGTTATCTTATCCATCTGGCAATTTTGGATGTGGAAGCAGGATCTCCTCTATGAAGACCTTCAGGCAGAACAAAGAGGGACCCTTGAGAAGGAGCTTTGAGATTAGAGACCATGGCTACCAGGTAGACCCTGAAAGCCCTAACCACATCCAAGAAGCTTAGGGCAATTTCCTTGCCATGTTTTGGAGCAGGACAGAAGGAAGGGAGAATACAGTCTTCCTTCAGGTTGAAGGAAGGGACCACATTAGGTAAAAAAAGGAAGGTTTTTGTCTCAAGACACCTTGTGAAAGAGACAAAGGAGATTGCATTAGATTTATACGAGCATCTCCCCGGAGACTTGATTAGGGATTGTAAGGAAAGAGACTTCTGGAAGAGAATGGGTAAAGCAGAAACCTGTCCCTTGAGAGTACCTAGGGTCAGATGCTGGTCCAAACCAGACTGAAACCCAAAAAGCAGGTGATAGAGTTTTCCTTAGGGTTCAGCCATCTGTTTTCACACCATGGAAAGTAAGCCGTCCATGTGCAATGGTAAATCATGGGGGGTTGATTTTCTTGCCCTGATTATGGTAGGAATAACAGTCTTTTAGCACATGGGCTTCAATAGCTTATCTACCAGAAATCTGTGTGTACGTCTGTGTAGCACATTCTTTTGGGCCAATTTGGTGCATGGAGAATCACCAGGATCCTTTATTCCTCTATCTTGAGTAGTTGAGGAAGGATCTTCATAAGAAAAAAGGCATAAACCAGTTTAAAACAAGTCCAAATAATCATTTACTGTGAAAGCTAGAGGATCCCTGGTCCTGGCTAAGTTCAGCTTGTTGTCGAACCTGGAGAACAGGATTTCTATATCTGGTTTTCCCCATTTTCACAGAGATTTTGAAAAATCTTGGGGCACAGAGACCATTCCCCTAGTCCTTGGTTGCTTAGGAAGGCCGCCTGACGATTGTCCACTCCAGGGATGTGGACAGCCAGGAATGTAAGTTTCCGACCAGGAGAGTAGCAGATTTGTTTTTCTTAGGGCAGCTTAACTTCTGGTATCTCTCTGATAGTTAATGTAGGACACTGCTGTGGCACTGTCTGATTGTACCCTGACTGGGTGACTTGCATTCTGTCAGAGAGGTTACCTGGTTGGGCGCCGGGGCGCGTTGGTGCTCGTGTTCCTGTGCGTGCTGGGGTGCGTGTTCCTGGGGGCACTGGCGTGTCTGGTCTGACCGGCCGTGGCGTACAGGGTGGCGTCCGGGTGTGCGTGCGTGCGCGTGTTCGCCTATGGGCGTTACCGCGGGCGCGCCTGGTAGTGTTGGCGTGCACGCCGGTGTCGGGGGCGCGCCCGGGCGTATGCGGGGGCGCGGGGCGCTTTGGCGAATCTGCGCGTGCACGAGCGTGGCGTTTTGGCACCAATCAGCCTATTTGAGTCTGCCTCTATCCCTGTTCGGTGCTGCCTGATCAACAGCTCTGTGTCTAGTTCCGTGATCCTCTCTGTGTTCCTGTATCTCTGAAGTTTGACCTGTTGTGACCCGGCTTGCCTTTTGGACCTCCTTGATTGCTGCCTGAACCCGACCCCGGCTTGTTTGACCTTGTTTCTGCCTGCTCCCTTTGTACCGTTGCTGCCAGCCCGTTGCCGACCTCTGCCTGTGTGTGACCAGCCTGATAAACTCCTGCTCAGCATCAGTTCCAGTATTCCTGAAGTTCTACCTGTTGCTTGAAAGACCACCCTGCTCCAGGATCCTAACATCAGGCCCTCATACCACTCCGCATTCGCGGGCTTCCTGTTTACTCTATCAGGGGCCCCCGAATCGGATACCTAAGGGAGCCTACCCTCTGCCCAAGCGGACTCACCTGTCTGGTAAGTGTGGGACCTGACAAATTCACATCATGGGTATGTTGAACTTAAGTGGCCTGGAGTGAAACTGTCCAAAAGGAACAGCATCAAAGTAGGCTACCAATAAGCCCAGAACCCTCTTGCAGAAGCAAGGTGAAGGATGCTGTTTTAACCTGAAGGTCCACTGGTGGGAAGGAAATTTCCCCAGAGGAAGTCAGATTTTTGCTTGGGCTGTGTCCAGGATTAGACCAAGGTACTCCCAGTGGTGTGAGGGCTGGAGACAATATTTTGCAAAGGCAATTATTCTCCAAAAGTTTAAGGGAAACAAATTGTAATCTAGATGTTGATAGAAAAGGTTTTGGCTGAAGAGTCCCTCAGTAAGAGGTCATCCAGGTAACTTGTCACATGGATGCCTTGTGTTCACAGAGAAGCCAGATGTGGGTCAAACACTTTTGTGGGTCTGTGAATAGGTTTAACTAAAAACCCTGAAACTGTTCTTCCGAAGGAACTGGTACAAGCACTCCATGTGCCTGATGTTAATGCAAGGTGGTCATTAAATCTGCTTTTGGTCTGAAGCTAGGTGATTAGGAAGTTAAAAGAAGGGGGAGGGGACAAAGATAGAAACTCTATCTTGTACTCTTTAGAAATTACAAATCAGGGGGGTGTGGCCAGGACTGGCATGTGAGAGGAAGCGTGTCCCACAGCTCCGCTCCAGCACAGCCAAAGATCCACTCCCAGTAGTGATCCGACGGGAAATTACAGCTTTCCAGCTGGCTACCAACCCGCTCACCTTTCCGGTCCACCCACTGGCCCTCTGCAGCCACGGGATGGCAAAGAAAATGAAGGACTTCATGAATTCCAAAATCCAAGATGGCACCATCGCAGCCCTAGCACAGCGCATGCCGAGGGGAACTGAGAAGTCCAGAGAGGGGACCGGTAAAAGGATGCAGAAAAGTCAGGGTAAGGAGTACATGAGGGACATGATCTTTTATGCCCAAAAGCTGGAACAGAGCACGGGGGGCTGCAGAGCCATCCCATGTGGCTGCACAAGACACATCAGGACAGCCTGCAGAAAACACAGGATGGCAGGGAGAGCCTGAAAATTCAGCAGAGCAGACCCCCTCCTTGCCCACAGACACTGACACTGAGGACCCTGAACAATAAACTTTGGCTGAAATACTTAGGGCTGTACATGTGTGCACAGCCTCAGTGAATACCCTTTAGGAGCAATTTGGGGGCCTGAGAGAGGATGTATCCCTGTTGAGGCAGGATCTTCAAAAGATCAGGGAACGCATGACCACAGTGGAAAGCAGGGTGAGTAATATTGAAGACAAACTCCTGCCAGTTGCTCAAGAGGCCCATGTTGCTCACCAGCTGGCCAAGGACACTAATAACAGAGCTGACGACATGGAAAATCAGCTGCGACACAGCAATATAAACATAGTGGGACTGCCGGAGAAAACAGAGGGGAGAGACACCACCTCCTTTGTGGAAGGATGGCTGATCAAAATTTCAGGAAGGATGCCTTTTCCCCATTCCCACACCGCACACCAGGTCGCCCCCCACAACCAGGTACCCCCCGAGACCCATTTTGGCCCGTCTCTTACACTACAGAGACAGAGAAGCAGTACTGAGAAACACACAAGAGAAGGCCAATGTACAGGTGAGTGGTGTTAGAGTGTCATTCTATCCAGACTTCTCTGTGGAAGTGCAGAGATGCTGGGCCAAGTTTTCAGATGTAAAGAGGCGTCTGCGGTCTCTGCAACTGCCCTACACCATTCTGTACCCCACTAAACTGAGAGTCACTGCTAACCGGCAGGCAAACTTCTTTGAAACGGCCCAAGATGCGGCCTCGTGACTGGACCGCAACGAGCAGGCCCTACATCACCGTGGAAGAGATGAGGAAGGAGATTGATATGATTGACACACATGCAACTGTGGCACCTGGTTTCAGGCTCTGCTGACATCCATACAAGAGCCATATGGAAAGCTCATCTGATGTTCACTTTTTGCTTTTTTTCCTTTTCTGGTTTTACACATATCTGGTTCTTGTTTTTTCTGATCCTATGAAACAATGGCCGCACATAAAGGGAAAACCTATGCTTTGTTCTGCTGGGAGACATAATGTTACCACATGAACCGTGAGCTATCTTGTGAAGTTGGCAAGAACAAATGTGATCTATCTACCTGAGATGTAGAGAAAAAATGCCATGTTTGTTTCTGTTTCAAGTTAAAACACAATGGCCTGTCCTGTTGACGGCCTGGACATATGTTTTTTTATAATAAGTGGTAGGGCCTCTGTGCTACTTAATAAACGTGCTAAAAAATCAAATGTGTGCAAACTCATGAAAGTGATGCTGCAAAATCAATAGTGCTCACTGTATCACCATAAAGTATATGTTGTAGATAGGATTTCGCGCAAACACATAAATGAATAATAATTAATAAGTGCAAACTGATGTGTCACGTAAATTGTGTACAACCATTAAAAACATTAAAAAGTGTCCAATAGTGATAAAATAATATAATAGGTGATGGCCTCTAGCTTCCAGTTAGGCAATGAAGTATTCAATCAGCTATGTAATAGACTTTCACAAATACACAATGGTCAAATAGACTCCTTCCCTCTATATCAGGTCTCCCATTGCCCTTACCTTAAAGGGCTTAAGATAAAGCCTTAGTATGGATGTAGGGTGATGGTCTAGAAGTGGTTTGGTGGTGTCCACTGGTTGTTGGTTCCTGGTGAATAGATGCTTTGGCCGCTTCTTTTTAGGGGCGGTTCTGGATCCTGGGCTCCAGGTCAACCAAGCAAGAGAAAAGAACAAGGGGGCTCCCAATGGTGTAGTTTGTTTTTAAAAATGTTTTTAATCAAAAGAATAGAATTTCCAAACAGTGAATAAAAAACATCCACACTGTGGATACAGTGTGGGGCGGTGACAAGAAAAGATGGCGGCGGAACGCCGTCACCTGGTGCAAAACTTCCGGTTCACACTCCCAACACTTCTGGGTCAAAGCAGCGTCTAGTGTTGTGTGTGATGGCTAGCGGGATCCTACGCGTTTGACCATTGTGTATTTGTGAAAGTCTATTACATAGCTGATTGAATACTTCATTGCCTAACTGGAAGCTAGAGGCCATCACCTATTATATTATTTTATCACTATTGGACACTTTTTAATGTTTTTAATGGTTGTACACAATTTACGTGACACATCAGTTTGCACTTATTAATTATTATTCATTTATGTGTTTGCGCGAAATCCTATCTACAACATATGTTTTTTATACTTCCCTTACTCCTACCGCAGGCTTCATACGGAGGACACTGAATCCTGGAACTGCCACTACACGAGCCTTGATACGCTCGAGCCGGAGGGCATATGGTTCATGCTTGTTACCCTTGGCCGGGTCTCCAATAGGGGAATCCCCAAACCTATTCAGTCCTATGTGCCTAGACCCAGAACAGAGATTTCCAGATATTATATTGATACTGTGCACCCTACTATGTTCATGTATAATTGTTCCCAATGGTAGAAGTACCAATAATATCGTGGAATGTTAGGGGCTTAGGCTCCCCACTTAAACGCATGATGATTTTCACTTGCCTGAAAAAGTGCCATCCGATCACTTTATGTATGCAGGAAACGCATTTGACTGCAGAGACCCAGATCTGCCTTAAATATGCTTGAGTGGGGAAGGTGTACCATTCCATGCACACCTCTTATTCTAGGGGGGTGAGTGTGATGGTACACAGATCTGTAGACTTCCAAGAGTTTGATGCATGTATAGATTCTGAGGGATGGTATATTTTTTTGCATTGTTGTGTTGGGAGGTTGCAGTGTATCCTTGCACGTATATATGTTCCTCCCCCGTTTACCGTGGCAGTACTCTGGCTTCTGCTAGCATATTTGGAGAGCCAATCTACCATTGCTGGTTGTGGGAGACTTCAACTGCTGGTTGAGTCCCTCCATGGACAGACACCCAGGTTTGGGGGTCTCTGTCCCATCGAGGGACTCTCCATTGCTGCGACTGCTTAATGAGGTGGGTTGGGTGGATATTTGGAGACATAGGAACCCTTTGGACAAACAGTTTTTCTGCTTTTCCAAAACACATGGAACGCTATCCAGAATTGACCTGGCAGTAGGTATCCCAGCCATGCTCCCATCTGTCTCAGAGGTGGTATACAAACCTCGCAGTGTGCCGGACCACTCACATATGGTGATTAGCCTAATTGTATCCCAACGCAGAGCATGCAGGAATTTCTTGATGGCCAAGATTTTGCAGATTCCCCCTCGACACAATGGGACGCCTTTAAGGCTTATCGGAGGGGACTGCTTATCTTGGAAATTGTTAAAGTAAAGAAAAAATCAACTGGGCAGAGAGAGGAGTTGGAGAAACAGGTGCAGGAATTGGAGGAGCGATATGTACAAGACCCTACTGACTCGGCCAGCGAGGCATGGCAGTCAGCTCAATCTGGTTATGAGTGGCTGCTATCCTCCAAGGCGGAGAAAAAGCTATTTTTCTCCAAGCTAGCATTTTTTGAGGAAGGTGAGAGCACAGGATGCCTTTTGGCTAGGATAGCTAATTTGCAGCAGCGCTCCCCCCGCTATTGGAGCTATTAGAACACCTGAGGGCAAACTAGTGAGCACCCCTGATCAAATTCTGCAGGAATTAGCCAGGTTTTACAAAAACCTGTATCTTCCCATCGGTAAATACACCCCGGAGGAACTAACAGGGTACCTACAAGGCATTACCTTCCCACAATTCATGAGCAACCAAAAGAGGGCCCTGGACGCTCCGCTTACTATGGAGGAGTTACAAACAGTTACAAACAGCGTTAGTAGCATTCCCTAACTGTAAGGCCCCGGGGAAAATGGGCTGTCCATGGAAATTTACAAACAATATGCGAGAATACCTCTAAAAAAACTACTTGCGGTGTTCAATGTGGCTAGGGAACAGCAGGCCTTACCTCCCTCTATGTCCACAGCCAACATATTAAAACCCGGGAAAGACCCTGTAGACCCAGGCTCATATAGGCCCATATCCTTGTTGCAGAGTGATATCAAACTCCTAGCCAAAATCCTGGCAATCAGGCTAAACGGGGCCATTACGTCTATTATACACCCAGATCAGGCTGGATTCATGCCCAACAAATCGACGGCGGTAAACCTAAGCAGGCTCTATTTGAATATGCAATCCCTGGCAGATAACGTAGGACAGAGGGCCCTGCTCTCACTGGATGCTATGAAGGCCTTCAATAGTATTGAATGGGAGTATCTGTAGGGGATTCGTCAGCGGTTCAGATTTGGAGACGCATACATTTCTTGGTTACGCCTGCTCTACTGCGACCCGCAGGCAGCCATCTGGGCATCGGGTAGCATGTCACACGCCTTTGCCCTGGGTAGGGGCATGAGACAGGGGTGTCCGCTGTCACCCTTGCTCTTTGCACTAGCCATAGAACACCTGGCGATTAAAATCAGAGACCACCCGGGTATCACCGGCTTCCAGTATGGGGACAGACAATAAAAATTGATGCTATACATGGAAGATACTATGATCCTGCTCCTCCCTTAAGGAAGCCATGTCCACCATACCAGAATTTGGCAAGTACTCCGGGCTCAAGATTAACTGGACAAAGTCCTCCCTAATGTTCATCGACATGGGGGGTACACCTCCCAATACTAGCTCCATACCCCTAACCACCTCATTTAGATACTTGGGTGTCCAGGTGACGCCTAATGTTCATGATTATGGGAGAATGAATATCCCCCCACTGCTACAAAAGTTCCGGGACTGGATTAAGACGTGGAACCCACTCTGTCAGTAGCCAGTAGGGTGAACCTGATCAAAATGATCCTCATGCCTCAGTTACTTTACATGCTACACAACTCACCAGTCATAGTCACCCTAAAGACAGTTAGAATAGTGAACTCCCTATTCCAAATGCTAATATGGAAGAACCGCCCCCCCCCCAGGATTAAGCTTGAGCATCTGCAGTGCCCTAAGGATGAAGGGGGACTGGCCCTGCCAAACCCCTGATTATACTATCTAGCCACACAACTACAGCATTTGATAGAAGTTATGAATAGGGGCACTGAGAGAAGGAGAAATTACAGATTAGATATTAGAATTAGAATTAGAATTACAGATTGGCACCAACAAGCGTCCCCTCACTCCTCAGAGCCCATTCATTGTAAGAAGCACTTCTGGGTTTGCTCGGTGGACTGGTTTTGAGGTTGATGCCCGGTGAGAGGAAAAGATCACTTTTTCTGTGTTTCATGAATTTTATTGGGTTTCATAAAATGGTAATACAGAACAACATAGCATGAGTATTACATTATACAGTTTCCAATAATAAGTAGGTATATAATATCAAAGTAGGTGACTCCTAACATTTAGTCTAGCTTCCATTAGTGTCAAATATAGAAGAGGTAGCTTCTTTATAGGGGCAAAGAGGTACAGAAGAAAGTATACATGACCCTTCACAATGCCTTAGGGGCCGCCCATTATGTTCCAACATAATCAAGTCACACTGTTGAAGTCAAAACTAAGTATCATAGCCTACAACAATGATTTGGACAAGATCACTTTTTCTGAGCAGAAATAGTAGCCATAGGAGTATGACTTTTTCTTGTTGGGTAGAATCATCTTTCCCCCAGTGATATCCTTGATGAATTTATTAAGGAATTCCCAAAATAGACATTCACCATCCAAACTAGGCATAAAAAACTCTTTTTACAAGGTTGAGCCAGTTCTTAAAAAGTGTGCAATTAATTTGTGTTTGTATAGCAAAAGTCTTTCTGGACTCAGCTATCCTCTTAGTTCTTAGTTCGTATAAGGGTTGTTGAGGCTGTGCAGAGGCAGGTGCTGTAAAGCAAAAACTAGAGCATACCATTTCCACAGTAGAGAGCATTTGGTGCAAAGCCATAGCTTGCACCTCATAACATATAGGTCAAGAAAAATCCTCTATTGTCTCCACTACAAAATCGAGGTCCTCAATACTTTCCTTCATAATGTCCTCAAGTAAAGGAAGTTCCACCTCTGATTCCTGAACCAGGTCAAGTGAAATAAAGGATGTGCAGTGTTTCTGACCTCTTGAAACTGAAGGTTTAATGCCGCGTACACACGAGCGGACTTTACGGCATACTTTGTCCTGCGGACTTTTCAACGGACTTTATGATGGACTTTCCGAATGAACGGACTTGCCTACACATGATCAACCAAAGTCCGACGGATTCGTACGTGATGACGTACGATCGGACTAAAACAAGGAAGTTCATAGCCAGTAGCCAATAGCTGCCCTAGCGTCAGTTTTTGTCCGTCGGACTAGCATACAAATGAGCGGACTTTTCGACCGGACTCAAGTCCATCAAAAACATTTGAAACATGTTTCATTTCTAGGTCCATCGAACTTTTGGGGAAAAAAAGTCAGCTGGAGCCCACACACGATCAAATTGTCCGACGACTCCGGTCCACCAAACCAAGTATGCCGTAAAGTCCGGTCGTGTGTACGCGGCATTAGTAGCACTGAAAGTTTTCCAAAGAATTCAGGCATAGTGGCAGCGTAATCTGCTTTTGTCAAACCTGTTGGCTTGACATTTCTGAGAAGGAGCTAGAGTCAGAGAACAAATTCAGGGAGAATAAAAGATATATAGATGTATAGTGTTTCCAGTCTCTGTAAACTGAAGGGTATAGAAGTGCTGAATGTTTTCCAAAGACATAGTGGCAGAGAAATCTGCTTTTGTCAGACAGGTTCCACGGTGCATTTCTGAGAGTCAGAGAGCGGGAGTGGTGTCATAGACACACATGGCTCTGGAACTAGGGAACAGCTCCAACCTGTCCAAGCTCCTTTGCACCTGTGATACCTTGCACATGTGATTCACCATTACAAAGTGTGGGTATCCAAGTACTGTAGGGTACTCATATACATATACAGTACAGCTTCCATCCACAACATTCCACTGAAACTGCCCTACTAAAACTCACCATTGACTTACTAACTGCTAAAACCAATGGCCCTTACTCCATACTCACACTCTAATAGGGCGTACACACGGTCGGACTTTGTTCGGACATTCCGACAACAAAATCCTAGGATTTTTTCCGACGGATGTTGGCTCAAACTTGTTTTGTCTACACACGGTCGCACAAAGTTGTCGGAATTTCCGATCGACAACCACGCGGTCACGTACACCACGTACGACGAGACTAGAAAAGGCCGGTTCAGAACCAAGCGCGGCACCCTTTGGGCTCCTTTTGCTAATCTCGTGTTAGTAAAAGTTTGGTGAGAGACGATTTGCGCTTTTTCAGACTCGTGGCTTTCAGATCGTTTTTCTGCCGTTCAGTTTGTGCTTGTGGGTTTGTATCTGCTCTTCAGTGCGTGCAAGCAAGTTCCGCATGACTTTAGGTAGTCATTGTATTCTTGTTCGTTCGTTACTGGTTTTCAGGTCGCTCTTCACAGGCCTTGCTGTTCTTCAGTGCGTTCTGTTACTTCGTTCTGAGCAGCCGACCGTTTTCTAGCCATGTTTTGTATGCGTACTCCTCGTAGAGTTCGTGCTGTGCGGGGGCTTGGTGTTGGGGTCCTGACCTTGACACAAGTCCAGTCCTTGGACAGGGTGAGGAGGAGTTCATGGACCAAGAATTGGTTGCTTCAGCGTGACCAGTTCTGTCATATGCCTTTGCTCCGTGAGATCCGTGAGAATAATCCTGATGATTTCAGGAACTTTCTCAGGATGACGGACCCCGTGTTTCACCGTCTGTTGGCTTCGCTGACCCCCTATATCAGCAGGCAGGATACCTGCATGAGGCAAGCCATCACTGCGGAGCAGAGGTTGGTCGCTACCTTGCGGTATTTGGCCACAGGGAGAAGCCTGCAGGACCTCAAGTTCTCGACAGGCATCTCCCCCCAGGCTCTAGGGATCATTATCCCAGAGACCTGTTCTGCCATCATCCAGGTCCTGCAGAAGGAGTATATGAAGGTAAGATTTTTATCCTTTTATCTCACATTTTATTGTATTTAATGTTTGATAATATATTGTATTTCTTTCCTCATTCCCTAATTACCATGATTGTAATATGCTGTGAATGTCCCCTTTGTCCTCATGCATGCTGGATTGTTATGTAATTATTATTTTAGGTCCTTCATACATATTTGCCCTTCAATAACCTCTCCAGCATGGTGTCTCCTGCCCTATATTCACCTCATGTAGTCACTTAACAATGTATTTTATCAGCTCCATAGTAGTGCTTTACCCCAAACACCCCCTAAAATGTTTGGAAATGTTATTTTTTATTTAAATTCAGGCAGAGTGCCAGAGGGTTTTTTTTGTGGTGTCCCCAAATTTTTTGTAACCCTCCCTCCCCCAACTGCTAAGTCAGCTGATCCCAATTCTCTATCCTCAATCATCTATCTGCTGACTTTGCCAAACCCATACACACTATACCCACCTCTTTACTGGTCAGATTTATGGATGAATTCCCCAAAGCATGTAGTGCAAGGGCCTGCCTGTATACTTTCCAATGGTACTGTTTAAAGTTTTTGTATCCTATTATTATCTTGATAGGTAATAGCAGAATGTTCAAATGTGCTCAAATGTGTACAGTGTGTATTTATATCTTTGTATTATGACACTTCTTACCTGTCCAGTGGTCTGCCAATAGTGTAACTAAGGAGGGTCTGTTCCAAGTAATACCCTGTATTTAGGCATTCATCTCTCAATGAAGTGAAGAGGGTTACCTGTCCAAGAGTTCCCCCCCCTATAATGTTAGAAATGAACCATGAGGGGGGGAGGGGGAATATGATAGGTGTACCTTATACTTTGTTGTTGTTAAATTCCCCTTAATAAATGCTATCTGGAGGTTGCCCCATAATGTTTGTGTCTAATCTGCTTGCCATGTTTCTGTGAAAAAATAGTAATGTTTATTGTTTTTTCCTCAACAGTTTCCTTCAACACCACAGGAATGGCAGACTGTGGCCTCCCACTTTGCCCAGCGGTGGGACTTTCCTAACTGCGGAGGGGCAATTGATGGGAAACACGTCCACATCGTCCCACCACCCAACTCGGGGTCGTACTATTATAATTACAAGGGGTTTAATAGTATAGTGATGTTGGCGGTGGTGTCGGCTAATTACGAGTTCTTGTATGTGGACGTGGGGAAGAATGGCCGGATGTCCGATGGTGGAGCGATCACCCAGACTGGCGTCTCCAGAATGGCAGCTTGGACTTGCCACCTCCAGAGGACAATGTTGAAGGTCTCCCATTTGTGTTCGTTGCTGATGAAGCATTTGCGCTGGGGGACCACCTGATGCGGCCATTCCCGATGAGGACCCTCACCCCAGAACAGAGGGTTTTTAATTACCGGCTGGCCAGAGCCCAAAGAGTGGTGGAGAACACATTTGGAATCCTGGCCAGCCGGTTTCGATTATTTCTGACACCCATCCATATGGCGGAGTATAAACTGAACCATATAATACTTGCCTGCTGTGTTCTCCATAATTTTTTAAGAAAACATTCAGCCAACTATGCTGGCTCAGTTGGGCCTGAGGCCGGAATCCCAAATCCATCAACACTGACGGCGCTTGAAAGTGGCCGTCCTGGCTTGCCCTCCCTGAGTGCCCGTGATGTCCGGTTACGCTACCTGGAGTTCTTTGCGGGTAGGGGGGCTATCAATATGCCAGACAATCTGTGAAACCTTTTTCAAATAAAAAACAACCAAAAGAAATTCTTTGTGGACATTTACTGCTTGTGTTTTTTTTAGCTGACCCTGACAGAAATGTGTTGAGTGCAGAAAATGTTGTGATTGTGTAACCTTATAAAAAACAGTGTTGGCTGGTACTTCCTAAATGCAAAAACACATTTCACTACAAGTGCACTTGCAACTGCACTGAACCTGCACTTGTAGTGCAAAGTGTATTTGCCCTTAGGAAATAACCCCCATTTTTGCATAAAACAGCAATTACATCACCCCAAAAGTGTTGTAGTGTTGAGACACTAATCCACACATTCTTGAGTAAGGCACTTTTTTATACCTGCACAATCACATGTGCATTTACGAAAGGTTTTTAAAACAAACCAACATGTTTGTTGTATAACAATTTTTGCAGTAGCATTATCAAAAATCGAAATATCCATTTCAGATAAAACAGGCCTGTGTAAAACCAACAAGAAAGCCAAAAAACTTGAACTTACAAAGTTCACATTAGGTAAAACCTGAAGGCTATATCAGACATCAGTATTTAGGAACTGGGTTTGATATAGCGTTCAAATGGGGGAAATCACCCCTGGAAAAGCCAAATTTGGAAAATGCACACCAATTTACAAACGTCAACATGTGCTATCTGCCATCAGGGGGGATCAAGGGACGTGTTTTGGGGGAGCAAGCCCTTCCTCAACGCGACTTTATAATTGAGGAAGGGGTTGCACCCCCAAAACGCGTCCATTGATCTCCCATGATGGCAGATAGCACATGTTGGCACACTGTGTGCATCCTCCAAATTTGGCTTTTCTAAACATTGAAAAATTTTTTGGAAGATTGGACCACAATAAAACAGGTGATTTTGTGGGGTTTAAATTTGCCCCAAAACATCAATGATGTTGTTATTTTTTTTAATAACATCATTGATTTTTTGCTGGATGTTTTGCAGTTCGGCATTATACCCCATGATTTCCCCGATCAGTATCTGGGCACTTTCAGAAGTAAAGCGTTCTCTCTCCCTCACATCACGATCACCTAAAAAGAGATAAAGAACAAAAAAAAAAGGTCTCAAAAATCTGCCACCATCCATCTCTTTTACCTGAGCCTGTGGTCGCAGACACTCACCTGTTGTGGTGCCAATCTCCACCACGTCTTCTTCTTCCTCCTGCTCAGCATCTTGTGTTTGCGGTATTTCCCCTTCTTCCAGAGGTGGGGGGTCTCTGTTCTCCTGGGATGAGGGGTGTCCTCCGAGTCTTTTCTCCCCTATGTAAAACAAAAATGGTATACTTAGCACACAGATATTTGATGGCAGAACTAGAAATAGGAAACATTGCTTGGAAGTGGGGTACAATTGTCTATTTTAGCCGAGTTCCAAGATGTATATTTTTTAGTGTCCTTTGTCAAGCTGCAATACTTTACCTGTTTGGTACAAGCTTCACAGATGTAGCCCCCCTATAGTATACACTGGAGCACCTGTGTGCCCCCCCTAATAAAAATGGTGTTCTTGTGTCCCACACTAGTGCCCCAGTGTCCAGATGTGAAAACAGCTGCTCAGTGTCCTCTCCTTACACACAATCTAGTTGGCATTTCATTCTAGTAACAAACCCATCTACACAAACAAATATCTGGCATCCAAGTAGGCCCCAAAAAATGTGTAAAAATGCATATGGCCTAAACAATGGTGTTCTAGAGGCCGAAAGAAAAATGTTTGATACGAACGAATAATGGGCCCATGAACATTAAAGTTGCCCTTTTAAACGTTACAATTAATAAAAGCATATGGAGCAGAACGAACGGAATAAAGACAGAAAGAATAGGAACACAGCACAACTACTTACTTTTTTGCAGCACTCTCCGGATCTTTCGGTACTGCTCTGGCTCTCTCAACTTCAGGTCCGACCACCGCTTCCTGAGCTGATCTTTAGATCTTCGTACCCCGAAATTCCTCTCAAGACTCCTGACCACTTTCGCCATGATCTTGGCCTTTCGGATGTTGGGGTGGGGGTAAGGCCCATATTTTCCGTCATAGTCGGACTTCCTCATGATGTCGACCATCTCCAACATCTCCCCAAACGACATATTTGTGGCCTTAAAACGTCTCCTTCTGGATCAGGACGTGCCTGGATCCGGCCTTTCCTCCTCCTCGTTGCTAGAATTAGCATGCACCTGCTGTAACTCCGCCATCATGCTCTTCACCCACTGCGCCGAATGAAAAGGGGCGAGGAATAGACTAGAAAGAACGTCAGGGGCGGGCGGAGTTACACGCATGCGCAGTGTGTATAAAGCGTAACACGCGTGCATATTACGTATGATCTGTGAGCGGAGGAAGGAGCATTGGATGCGCCGATCGTAAGAACGAAGGTAAGAGACAAACTTGTGCCTATACTGCTTCTAGATTGAGGCCTATATTGTAACAAGATTAGGAGAGTTTTGTGTGACATTAGGCTTTGTTTTGTGTTGTGTCTTGCAGTGAACATGGATATCTTAATGAAAGACAATGACTTCATGTCAGTATTCGTAGAGATGCTAAGTGAGCTGCCCTGTCTGTGGGAGATTACCCACCCCCATTTCAAGAACCAAGCAAAGAGGAAGGCAGCACTGGAGCAATTGTGTGAAATTGTGAAGCAGGTGATCCCCACGGCAGACATCACCTATTTAAAGATTTTCATTGGTGGCCTGAGGAGCACATATCTGAGGGAGCGCAAGAAAGTCCTGGATTCGCAGAGATCCGGAGCAGCAGATGACATCTATGTCCCCAGGATGTTGTACTATGACAGGCTGCACTTTCTGGCAGGCCAGACTGAACCCAGGCCATCCCTCTCCAGTCTTCCTTCCACGCTTCCTTCCCCCCGGCTGAGGCTTCTGACGCCCAACCTGGGCCTTCCAGGCCACATGTGGAGGAGCCCAGATTGAGCCAGGTATAGCATTCCTCTAAATATTTCTGCTTGTCCAATCAATGATGTTAACTAAATGTTAGTTGGGAGTACTAATTTAGGATTGTGATTGATGATGCAAAAACTAAAACCATGTCCCTTTTTCATACACAGGGAAGTCTCAGCCAGGAGGTGGCCCTGCCGAGCCGGCTGGCTGATATCAAGGTCCCTCCACCCCCCCTGAAAATAGAAAGTGGCAGTAGGAGGAGTACCCTAGAGGAGGCTGCTATAGCATTCTTTTGGAGGGCTACAGAGGTCCTGGGAGCACCCCACACCATGGAGGAGAACATTGCTGCCTTCATAGCCTATAAAATGCAGAGGATGGAGGAGGGCCAAAAAGTCATGTGTGAGGCCCTCATATCGGAGGCTCTGGAGAAAGGTATGAGGGGCCAAATTACACCTCACACACATCTTGGGGATGGTCCTCCTCCTCCTCCTGCAGGTCCTCCTCCTCCTCCTCCCTCTCCTCCAGGTCCCCCCAGTCCTCCTCCAGGTCCCCCCAGTTCTCCTCCTCCTCCAGGTCCTACTCCTCCTCCTGCCACATCTCCAACTGCACAGCCACAGCCTGGAAGGAAGTGCGGAAGGAAGACCAGACAGTGATTGCCCTGGGTTCAGTCTGGTCGGCCAAAAGATGCAGCCTCTTGTGGTACCACAGCCTGGGGACACAGATGTCATCTGCTGCTATCCGGATCTCTGCGAATCCCGGACCAGACTGCCCTCCCTTAGATATGGACTCCTCAGGCCACCAATTTTGATGTTGAAGAATTGATGTCTGCCGTGGGGGTCCCAGGCTTCACTAATTTCTCCTGTTGATCCAGTGTTGCCTTCCTCTTTGTTTGGTTCTGATCCCTTAATAAAGGAATTTTTGTTTTGAATTATACTCTCCTATGTGTTTTACTTCAAAAAGGACAGTTGGTTTGTGAGGATTCAGGTACATTTCAAATATACAATGTGAAATGAACAAGGGACACCAACAACAAACAATCTCCTTGAGATTAAATAATACAAGATATCAATGGTGTTGGGGTAACTTGACACACAAAACACAGACAAAAATATTCGGGAGTAAAAATAAAAATAACATTGAACAAAGATCAGCCTTGGCAAAAATCCTAACATTAAAGAAAAAAAAAGGCTGAAAATCCAAAAAATAAAAAATAAAAAAAATATAAAACTGTCAGATGTGACAACTAATAACAATATATTCAGGGAATCCCACTAAAAAAACACAAATAAAAGTTTGTGAGAAGTGTGTGTGAATATGAGCAGCAAAACTACTTAATTCTTGTCACATTATAAAGAAGAAGAGAGTGCGCTGTATTAAACCATTTTTAACATTGCAGCGTGACGAAAGTGCTGTATCCATTGCGAACGCTAAGTTTACCAGAACGAGCTGTCCCGTGTCGGAATTTCTTCTGAGCATGCGTGGCACTTTGTGCGTCGGAACAGGCCACACACGGTCGGAATTGACGCGATCGGATTTTGTTGTCGGAAAATTTTATCTCCTGCTCTCCAACTTTGTGTGTCGGAAAATCTGATGGAAAATGTCCGATGGCGCCCACACACGGTCGGAATTTCCGACAACACACTCCGATCGGACATTGTCCATCGGAAAATCCGACCGTGTGTACGGGGCATTAGACCTCTCTGCTGCCTTCGACACAGTTGACCACCTGCTCCTCCTCAGAAAACTACACTCCCTTGGCCTCTGTGATTCTGCTTTATCCTGGTTCTCCTCCTACCTATCTCAGCGCACTTTCAGTGTCACTTAAAACTCCATCTCCTCCGCGCCTCTTCCTCTCTCTGTTGGAGTACCCCAAGACTCTGTCCTTGGGCCCCTCCTATTCTCACTCTATACCTCTTCCCTGGGCCAATTGATAACCTCCTATGGCTTCCAATACCACCTCTACGCCGATGACACCCAGATCTATCTCTCCACTCCTCAACTCACCCCCCTGATCTCCTCATGGATCTCAAACTTACTGAATGGCATATCGGTATGGATGTCACACCACTTCCTCAAACTCAATCTTTCTAAAACTGAGCTTGTTTTATTTCCTCCTTTCCGCCCCCCCCCATAACTTTACCATTAAGAACAACAGCACAACCATTGGTCCCTCCACACATGCCAGGGTGCTGGGTGTAATCCTTGACTCTGACCTCTCCTTCAGCCCCCACATCCAATCACTGGCTAAATCCTTCTGTCCTAAACTCCGTAACATCTCCAGAATTTGACCCTTCCTGACTAATGACACCACAAAGCAACTTATTCACTCCTTGATACTGCAACTCTCTCCATAATGGCCTACCCTTATGCAGGCTATTCCCCGTTCAGTTTATTATGAATGCTACTGCCTAGACTAATACACCTCACTAACCGATCCGTGACTGCTGCCCCTCTCTGCCAATCCCTTCACTGGCTTCCCCTACCCCATGGTATAAAATTCAAAATGCTAATCACAACATACAAGGCCATCCACAACATTGCCCCCAGCTATATCACCAACCTCATCTGCAGATATCATCCAAATTGACCCCAACGCTCCTCCCAGGACCTCCTGCTCTCTAGCTCCCTTGTTACCTCCTCTCATGTTCGTCTTCAGGACTTCTCGAGAGCCTCTCCCATCCTCTGGAACTCCCTGTCCCAGTATATCCGATCAGCCCCTAACCTGTCCACCTTTAGGAGATCCTTGAAAACTCACTTATTCAGGGAAGCCTATCCCAGACCCACCTAACAACTGTCCCCGAGCAACCCCCATCAAATCATTCCCCGCATCTATTACCTTTTGTACCACCACCCCCTCCCTTTAGAATGTAAGCTCTACAAGCAGGGCCCTTCGGTCCCTTCTGTATTGAACTGTACTGTAATTGTGCTGTCCCCCTCTACATTGTAAAGCGCTGCGTAAACTGCTGGCACTATATAAATTGTGTATAATAATAATAATATATTGGACTGGATTGGGGTTTTAAGTGTCCAAATACAAAAGTCGCTATAAGCCAGGCACTGAACATGTTTCTGTGGCTGAATGTAACAAATATGATCAAATATAATAGGGGTATCACATTAAAGTAAAAAGTACCCAATTCCTCTGCCTATAAAACCACATTGTGTGCTACGCACTGCGATTTATCTTATTAAAAGCCAAGAACTGATGTCAACACACAGGGAACCCTGTCTTATCTTATCCATCATGTTTGGCCTATTAGAGGTCCAGCCTTGGGCCATCATGGTGAGCATACCTGCGATGAGGCTCTTCAGGGTTTGGGAGCAATGGAAATTGACCATGGCCCTGAATAGAGCACAACGTCTAGCTACACATGTCAAGGAGAGTCCCTAATGCAGCATCCAGTGCCCAAAACAAACATTAAAGGCTGGTCCCACACATTGGGGACTGGGTAAGGTCCCTGAAGTACACACCATGGGTTACAGATCCAAAACCTGCTAGAAAGCCCCTGGTAATATATTGTGAGATCTTGATGAAGTGTCAGAAGGAAAATGGAATGGTTTAAGACAGAAAAATACTTCTCAAGAGGAGAACAATTGCATCACCTAAGGACATTAGCAAAGGTGGCCGGTCTAGCAATTTTTTTTACCAGTGTTCAATCACCTAAAGGTAGCCTGCATACAACCCATGGTCTTTGAATATATGTCCTGTGTTCTGTACTTTACGATTAAGATAGACATTTTAAGGGTTTCAACTTGCTCGCATCATTCTACATAATAATTAGTCCAGTTCCACTTGTATACAATTCTTTGTACTGCACATACAATATGTAGATATGCAGACCCTGCAATTCTAATGATCTATTTTTATATTTATAAAATGTTATCTAATTACTGGTATTACCCCAAAAGTAATAAGTATAATATCTAGTATGTACAGTATTTGCTGTGGAAAAATATTTCATTTTTTGGCTTTTTCTACCATTATACCATTATACATAAAAAAAATGTCAGTTCTTGATGTTTTAGTTAAAGACCATTTTATGTATTCAGGTTGGCTGAAATGATTGCAAAATGCAGTATAATGACAAGCAGTTGGCAAATATAAAAAATGCATGAGATCCACTGCTGGGAGAGACTCTTAATAATCAATGTAAATGCTCAGAGGGCTAGGTCATTTATAAGGGTTAAAGAGGTTTCTCACTTGGGGACAATAGTATTAATATATGACTGTGACTTACTGGAGGATCATAATCTTCAGCTGTAACTGTAACTATCACTGTGCCCTTTAGGGCATCTGGAGCCACCATTCCCCAGTAGAGTGCTCGACTAAACACAGGCGAGAAATCATTCATATCCTGAAAAACAAAATTAAAAACAGTATTTGTTTATTTTTTTTTACAGTAGATGCAAAATTACATCACAGGTTCAACAATTTAATTTGCAAAGAATATTCGGTCATCTTCCATTATCATAGACTGCCTGCAGCTTTCCTAATCCTATTAATACAATGTAACAATAATCCCATGAGGAAAAAATCAACCATTTCAATACTGCCTAAATGTGACACGGAGTACAGGAAAGTTCTCCTGCACATTCAGGGAAAAAAACATTTTTGACCAAGATGTTCTGTCCACAACACATTCATATGGTTGAGGAATAGATTGAGGAATAGATTATTTCTAAATAAAATAGGAATAATGCAGAATGGTGCACAAGTAAAAAAAAATGCTGGCTACATGGTACAAAAAACTTTAATGGATAGAAACAAAGTGGCAATTCACGTGTGGCAGTTAATAAGAGTGCATGTCACAAATATTTACTATTTACTGGCACATATTTACTGGCACATGTGAGTTGCCACTTTCTTTTTATTCATCAAAGTTTTCATTTTATCCATTAAAGTTATTGTGCATTACTATACTTAGATTAGAATATCCTGGCATTCTAAATAAAACACTGAAATCAGAATATTTGGAGGAACTATAGTAACCTTGCATCAAATCTAGGGATATAAAGTACAATTATAACATGCACTGTGTATTATCATAGTTACATAGTTAATCTGGTTAAAAAAAGACACAAGTCCACCCAGTTCGATCAAAATAGAAAAAAAACACACACACAAATAGAAAACCTCCATATACACTGTCTTATACCCACTGTTGAAGCCCAATAAAGCATGATCCAATTGGTCCAGTGAAGAAAAAAAATTCCACCCTGATCCCCCAATAGGCAATCAGATATTCCCCGGATCAATTTTACCTAAGAATATTAGTATCCAGATATATTATGTGCATATAGGAAAGAATCCAGGGCTTTCCTAAAACAATCTATTGAGCTGGCCAGAACTAGCTCTTCAGAGAGTCTATTCCACATTTTCACAGCTTTTACTGTGAACTTTTTTTATTTGGAGATTAAATCTATTTTCCTCCAGTAAAGAGTGCCCCTTTGTCCTCTACAATGACCTTAGTGAATAACTACACAGAGTTCACTATTTGGACCACTTATGTAGTTATACATGTTGATCATATCCCCCCTTAATCTCGTCTTCTCAGGTGAGAATAAATTAAGTTCATTTATTCTATCCTCATATCTGAGCTCCTCCATGACTCTTATTAGTTTGGTTGCCCTTCTCTGCACTTTCTCCAGTTCCACAATATCCTTTTTTGTTAACTGGTGCCCAAAAATAAACTGTGTATTCCAGACGAGGTCTTACTAATGATTTGTACAGGTGCAAAATGATATCTCTCTCTGCAGTCCATACCTCTCTTAATACAAGAAATTATTTTGCTCACTTCGGAAATTGCTGATTGGCATTGCATGCTATTATTAAGCTTATGATCTACCAGAACACTTCAGATCTTCTCTACCATTGATTCCCCCCAGTTGTACTCCATATGTGCACATTTCTAGCCCTCAAGTGCATAACTTTACATTTATCAACATTAAACTTAATTTGCCACATAGTTGCCCAATTAAACAGTGCATTGAGGCTGGCTTGTAAGTTGGAGACATCCTGTAAGGACATTATTCCACTGCATAGCTTGGTGTCATCTGCAAGAACTGAAATTATACTTTCAATCCCAGACCCTTATCATTTATAAATATATTAAAAACTTGCCGACCATGCCATAGCCGAACAACGGCTACATTGCGGTCGGCTAGTTCTGTGAGGGTGGTCTTTGACTTCCTCCCGAACTTGCACATGCCCCCCTGGGGAGCACACCTGGAGGTCTGAGATCCTCTGGACCCAGCACATCATGGATCAGAGTAAAGGGCCCTTTACCCTGTGATCACTTGTCAACAAACCGGTGCATGTCCGGTTCACCTCTCTCTTCTCCTCACGGTGATCAGTACAGCATGTGAGGAGAGGAGGGAGCAAGTGCAGCAGCATGAGTGGGCTAGATCTGAAGTGCCCACAGGGCTGATCCGTGCCCATTCATGCCTCATCTGTGCCTTATCCATGCCACATTAGTACTCATCTTTGCCACATCAGTGCTCATCCGTGCCCATCCATGCCACATCAGTGCTCATCCATGCCACATCAGTACTCATCCGTGCCACATCCATGCCACATCAGTGCTCATCCATGCCACATCAGTGCTCATCCATGCCACATCCATGCCACACCAGTGCTCATCCATGCCTCATCCATTCCACATTAGTGCTCATCTGTGCCACATCATGCCACATCAGTGCTCATCCGTGCCTCATCAATGCCACACCAGTGCTCATTCGTGCCTTATCCATGCCACATTAGTGCTCATCCATTTCACATCCATGCCACATCAGTGCTTATCCATGCCACATCAGTGCTTATTTGTGCCACATCAGTGATTATCCATGCCTCATCCATGTCACATCAGTGCTCATGTGTGCTACATCCATGCCACATCAGTGCTCATCCTTGCCCCATCCATGCCAGGTCAGTGCTCATCAGTGCCTCATCAATGCCACATCAGTACTCATCCATGCCACATTTGTGCAACATCAGTGCTCATCCGTGCCACATCCATGCCACATCAGTACTCATCTGTGCCTCATCCATGCCACATCAGTGCTCATCTGTGCCCATCAGTGCCACTACAGTGGCCATCAGTGCCCTACAGTGCCTCACAAAGGTGTAATAGGTAGTCAGGGAATTAGATGTGTAATTTATGTACCTAGAACACCTTTCGGTGCTCCCTGCATGTTGGGCCTCTGTATGTGGCCAAGCTGTGTAAAAGTTTCACACATGTGGTATTGCCATACTCAGGAGGAGTGGCAGAATGCATTTTGAGGTATAGTTTTTGCTATGTACATGCTATGTGTTAGAAATATCTTATAAATTGACAACTTTGTGTAAAAAAAATGTGTTTTCATTTTCTCCCCACATTTTACAAAAACTTGTGTAAAAAAAAGGACATGTTCAAAAGACTCATGATTTCTCATAGATTATGTTTTGGGGTATTTGCTTTCCAAACTGGGGTCATTTTTTGGCCATTTCCATTGTCCTGGTGCTCCAGGGCCCTCAAAAGTGTAATAGGTATTCAAGAAATTAAATGTGTAATTTATGTCCCTAGAACACCTGATGGTGCTCCCTGCATGTTGGGCCTCTGTGGCCAGGCTGTGAAAAAATCTCACATATGTGGTATTGCCATACTCAGGAGGAATAGCAGAATGTGTTTTGGGATGTACTTGCAAGTATGCATATTCCATGTGAGAGAAATAAGCTGTTTATATGACAATTCTGTAAAAAAAAAATCTTCATTTTGAAAAGAAATGTGGGAAAATTACAACTTGAAATAACTCACCATGCCTCTTACTAAATACCTTGGAATGTCTACTTTCCAAAAAGGGGTCATATGGGAGGTATTTGTACTGTCCTGGGTTTGTTAGTGTCTCAAGAAATGAGATAGACCATCAGTACATCAGGTGTGATAAATTTTCAGTGATTGGCACCACAGCTTGTAGACTCTATAACTTTCACAAAGACCAAATAATATACACTGATTTTGTTTATTTTTACCAAAGATATGTAACAGTATAAATTTTGGCCAAAATTTATATAGAAAAATTACTAATTTGTAAAATTTTATAACAGAAACAAAGAAAAATGTGTGTTTTTACAAAATGCTTGGTATTTTTTTCATTTATAGCGCAAAAAATTAAAAAAAAACAATGGTGATTAAATACCACCAAAAGAAAGCTCTATGTGTATGAATAAAAGGCAGAACATGCGAAGAGGCAAAAAATTTGTTTGAACACGCGAACACCGTTAAAGTCTATGGGACACGAACGTGAAAAATCAAAAGTGCTAATTTTAAGGGTTAATATGCAAGTTATTTTCATAAAAAGTGTTTGGGGACCTGGGTCCTGCCCCAGGGGACATGTATCAATGCAAAAAAAAGTTTTAAAAACGGCCTTTTTTTTGGGAGCAGTGATTTTAATAATGCTTAAAGTGAAACAATAAAAGTGAAATATTCCTTTAAATTTGATACCTGGGGAGTGTCTATAGTATGCCTGTAAAGTGGTGCATTTTTCCCATGTTTAGAACAGTCCCTGCACAAAATGACATTTCTAAAGGAAAAAAGTCATTTAAAACTACTCGCGGTTATAATGAATTGTCTATGGGAGAAATCAGAAGTGCTCATTTTAAAGGCTTATATGCATGGCATTGTCATAAAAAGTGTTTGGGGACCTGGGTCCTGCCCCAGGGGACATGTATCAATGCAAAAAAAAAGTTTTAAAAACGGCCCTTTTTTTGGGAGCAGTGATTTTAATAATGCTTAAAGTGAAACAATAAAAGTGAAATATTCCTTTAAATTTCGTACATGGGGGGTGTCTATAGTATGTCTGTAAATTGGCACATTTTTCCCCCATGTTTAGAACAGTCCCTGCACAAAATGACATTTCTAAAGTAAAAAAAGTCATTTAAAACTAATAGCGGCTATAATGAATTGTCAGGTCTCGGCAATACAGATAAAAGTCAATGAAAAAAAAACGGCATGGGGATCCCCCCAAAAATCCATACCAGGCCCTTTGAGTCTAGTATGAATATTAAGGAGAACCCCGAACCAATTTTTGTTTTAAATTGCGTGGGGGTCCCCCCAAATTCCATACTAGGCCCTTCAGGTCTGGTATGGATATTAACAGGAACCCTGCGCCATTTTTTTTTTTAAATTGCGTGGGGGTCCCCCCAAATTCCATACTAGGCCCTTCAGGTCTGATATAGATTTTAAGGGGAATCCCGTGCCAAAATTTAAAAAAGAGTGGCGTGGGGGTCCCCCCAAAAAATCCATACCAGACCTTTATCCAAGCACGCAACCTGGCAGGCCGCAGGAAAAGAGGGGAGATGAGAGAGCGCCCCCCCCTCCTGAACTGTACCAGGCCACATGCCCTCAACATGGGGAGGGTGCTTTGGGGTAGCCCCCCAAAGCACCTTGTCCCCATGTTGATAGGGACAAGGGCCTCATCCCCACAACCCTTGCCCGGTGGTTGTATGGGTTTGTGGGCAGGGGGCTTATCGGAATCTGGAAGCCCCCTTTAACAAGGTGACCCCCAGATCCCGGCCCCCCCTTTTGAAATGGTAACAGGTACATTGTACCTGTACCATTTCACAAAAAAAGTGTCAAAATGTTAAAAAACCACAAGACACACTTTGGGACAAGTCCTTTATTAAAAAATAAAAAAATAAAAATGACCGACAAAGTCCATTCATCTTCTTCTCTCGCTCCGCGGACGGACCGTAAAATAAAAAAAACACCTGCAGGCCACCACCAATCTGCCTCCATGGGAGGCTCCTACTGTCAGATGCATCCTCGCAGGTGACAGTTCTTATATAACTGAGATCGGGGCCACACAGTGATGGACCCGGGTGACCCGCCCCCTCTGATGCATGGGGACTTCCCAATGGCTTCTCCGTGGTGTCAGAGGGGGCAGGGCCACCCGTTTACGTACCTGGGTCACCCTATAGCAGTAAGGCTGCTATGAGGTGGTCGGCAAGTGGTTAAATTACATGTTTTTTATTGAATCAACTTTTTTTTAAAGCATATTTTTTTGGGGGTTTCCAAAATATAATACATAAAAAAAAAAAAAATCTTATAGAAGATACAAGTTGCAAATACAGCAGATACAATGTTCAGCCATATATGAAAAATAAAAGCGTAAAAAAGAACCAATTTTTCCAAGCCTGTAGACTTTACCTTACACATTAGCCATGTGTGGAGAACTATGTCAAACGCTTTTGCAAAATCTAAGTATCCCAAGCCACAGCAACCCCTCTGTCCAAGGTTTTGCTCACAACCCTATAAAAAGTAATCAGATTTGTCTGAGAACTTCTGTCTTTTATGAATTCATTCTGACTTTTGCTTAAAATGTTTTTTTCTAACAAAAACTCATCTATGTGGTCTTTTATTATACTTTCCAGTATACTAACAGGTCTATAGTTACTTGGTAAAGACTTTGACCCCTTTTTGAATATAGGCAACACGTTGGCTTTATTCCAATACAGTGATGCCAGTCATTAAAAATAAGAAACAATGGCTTTTAAAATGACAGAGCTCAATTCTTTTAGGATCTGTGGGTGTATGCCATCTGGTCCAGGTGCTTTTTTCACAATTTTTTTGTCTAAATATTTCTCAACCATATACATTTTGAGCCATAGCGAATCATTTGAGACCGTGTCAATATCGTCCCAATTATGGACATGAGCTTCCCGATGCTCCTTTGTATGCACAGAGCGAAATAAGGCATTTAATAAATGTGCCTTCTCTTTGTCCCCAGTCACCCACTTTAGATTATTTTGTAAAGGGCCTACATGCTCAGACCTGACCTTTTTATTAATAATATATTTGAAGAATTTCTTTGGTTTTGTGTTACTCACTTTTGCAATCTGTCGTTCGTTTTGAATTTTTGTGGTTTTGATTTTTCCTTTTACATATTCTGTTATATTCCTTGTAACATTTAAATGATGTTCCTTTATTTTTATATTTTTTAAAAGCTCTTTTATTATTTTTTTAAGCTTTTTAATTTTGCCATGAACCACATATGTTTTATTTGTAGCCCTTTAAACTTGTTGCCCATGGAAATATATTTAGCAGTGTGTTCCATACAGTCATTTTGAAGAATTCCCATTTCTGTTCTCTGTTCATTAATGCCAATATTCCCTCCCAGTCTAAGTTTCGGAGAGCAGCCTTCATCTTTGGAAAGCTTGCTCTCTTAAAGTTAGGTATTTTTATATTTCCAGTATGAGCTTGTTGCTTACAGCTAACATTAAATGAAATTATGTTATAGTCACTGATACCCAGATATTCTTTTATATGAACATTAGTAATAAGCTCTGCATGGTTTGAGATTACAAGGTCCAGCAGAGCATAATTCCTATTTGGGTCCTCTATAGATTGTACCATAAAATTGTCTTGTAATAGGTTTATAAATGTTTGCCCTTTAAATGTTCGTGCAGTACCATTACTCCAGTCAATCTCTAGGTAATTAAAATCCCCTATTATTATCACTGTCCCAGCCCTTGCAGCCCTTTCTATCTGTGCAAGGAGTTGACTCTCCACTTCCTCATTAAGATTGGGTGGACTGTAACAAACTACAATGATTAACTTTGTAGTACAGACACCCATATGCAATTTCACCCATAGTGTTTCAGCCTCATCACACTCTCCATCTACTAGGCCCTCCTCTTTCACATTTTGCTTTGAGATCACTTATCATATAGAGATATACACCATCACCTTTCCATTTCACCCTGTGAGTATAGCCAGGAATAATAATAGCCCAGTCATGTGAAGAGTGAAGCCAAGATTCAGCAATTCCAATTAAATTATAGTTCTCTTCCTACACCAAAGCTTTGAACTCACCTATTTTGCTTAGTAGACTTCTGGCATTGGTGAACAAACACTTCAATATGTTGTCACATTTTGCTCATGTATTTTGCATATTTTTTTATTTTTTATTTTAATACGGATGGTACCATTTCCAATGGTTGTTTGTAACATGGGGACCTTTTTTATCATGTGCCATAGCCCTCCACCTTATTTTTATAAATTCCACCCACCAATAGGGCCTGACCCCTGTCTGACCTGTCTGCCCTATTATAATCTAATCTTATGCAATGACAATCAATCAGATTTGGAGTAGTAAAAATGAAATGAAGATTAAGTTGGTTGTATCATGGTGTGCACTTTGCCGATTTCCTGCACTTAACACTGCCTTTTAAAAAATTACCTTGATAATGTATACCCTTGTAATACAATAAAGGAAGTATGCTTTCCTTAACTATCAAATGCTTAAAACAATAGATTTTAACTATTTATTACAGAAGCTTTATTTTCACATCCAGCCATCGAGAATATCATGTAGATAGTGACTTCAGCTGTGTACAGTAATTTTGGCACACAATTCACTAAAGAATCCCGTATGCATTATGAAAATCATCTGACTCATTTTTCAGAAATTTTGATTGACACAGTAAAAGAGTCAATTAATCAAAGTGTAATATCGAATGTGAGGTAAATACCGCACAATTGTTAAAAATGTGAGCTAAATACTGCAAAAAAAAATTAGATAAATTATTAAAGTAAATTTACTAAAAACACATGTATTCATTATTTATCACCTGGTGTAGGCAGCCAGTATTTTAGTAATGCACAAAATAGCAATGAGGGGACCTCTGCACAGGCCAATAAGTTAAAAATGTACAATCAGTATGAAAATGTATCAGTGTGAAAATATTCTACTCTGAGTTCAGGAATGAAAATAATCTAATATTAAAATCAGAAGCAGATCATTACGTGAATGGAAGTCCACTAGAATGTTTGCATAGTTTCACATAATTTTATGTGTACATTTATTTACAGAACTATCTTCCTCCAGTGAAGTGTTAACATGTAAAAAAAAAAATTGTGAAAAAAACAAAGTAAAAAATAATGCCAAAATTAAGTATTACATATTGCATACATACTGCGTTATTTTAACTGACAATTGTGCCATCATGCAACACTATACCCAAATTAAATGTATGTCAATTTTTCCAACAAATAGAGCTTTCTTTTGATCACCGTTGGGCTTTTTATTTTTTGCACTATAAACAAAAAAAGACCAACAATTTTGAAAAAAGTATATATTTTTTCTTTTCTGCTATAAAACATGTCCAATTTTTAAAAATCAAATGCATTCATAAATTTAGGCCAATATATCGTACTACATATTTTTGGTAAAAAAAAAAAAATCCCAATAGGCGTATATTGATTGGTTTGTACACAAGTTATAGCGTCTATAAACTATGGGATATATACTGGAATTTTTTGTTTTTCTTCTATAGTAATGGCAGCAATAAGTGACTTATAGAGGGACTGTGATATTGCGGTGGACAGTCTGACACTAACTGACACTTTTGACACTTTGTGGGAACCAGTGACACTAATACAGTGATCATTACTAAATGTACTAATGATACTGGCTGGGAAGGGGTTAAACATTTAAGGCAATCAAATTGTTAAATGTGTGCGTAACCAGTGTCTGTGTGTACTATGTGTGGTGTTTTTACTATGGGATGTGATGGATTTTATTCCCTGCTTTGCAAAGCTCTGTCCAGCCTATCTCTTTAATCATCAGCAGCTGCCGGCACATCCATTGGCCGGCACTTGCTGATTGGCTTGTGCTGTGTTTAATCACTCCTACCGGAAGTGAATAATCACTCATATATCTATGATTCTTTACAGAACGGCCACCCTGTAGCAGTAAGTCTGCTATGGGGCGGTCAGCAAGTGGTTACATTACACATGTTTTTTACTGAATCAACATTTTTTTTTTAAGCATACTTTTTTTAGGTTTCCAAAATATAATACATAAAAAAAGAAAGATCTTATAGAAGATACAAGTTGCAAATACAGCAGATACAATGCTCAGTCATATATGAAAAAAAAAAGAGTATGCATAAAGTAAAGGAATGATATCTCCTATATCAACCACAGTGAAGTCCTCTTACTTTAGTAATGCAAGATAGTTGCTATGTGGTAATAAATGAGCATCTTATGCTTGATAAGATATATAACAAAGTACAAAACAACATACTTAAATCAAGTACAGTATGCATGAGATAACAAAACTAGGAACAAGAACAAACATTTGTGATCATGTGATCAAGTATGAGATCAATATAAAATCAGCCATAAGTTGAGAGATAGATAGTAGTACTTCTCAGCATGATGTATTTCTCAGAATAGGGCCTTGACGGGCTATCCAATGTATCCCAAATGGCATGAAACAGTTTATATATCCCCGTTTGATAAGCTATACATGTTTATAGCTCACATCTAGGTTCAACTGATGAATTATCTCAGAGACATTAGGAATTTTAGTGAGTTGACTACTATTGAGATAAATGCTGCATGGGTTATTTTAACTCAAAAATGCATGCAGCATTTATCTCTTAGTGAATTGACCCTTAAGTCTCTTGTTAGCCAAAGCTGTCATTAGTAAATAGTGTATAATTCATACACTGTACATGCAATGTTGCTGATATTTCTGGAAAAAAATTGGAAGCGTGCTTTCCTGCCATAGGGAAAAAATGTACTGAACATTCTGCATGTCTGTTCCAAATTGTGTGCTGCTCCCTGCTTGTCAGGACATTCTGTGATAAATGGTAATCATGGGACAACCTGGATAATAAGGGTACATAACCAACAAAGTGAATCAAACAGAGAAACATCTAACATGTAATGTAGAGGATATATTTACATATCATTCAAATCCCAGGGAAAGAGATTATAATTTATTATGTACAAAATGTTTCTTGTAAAGCATCCACAAAATGTATTCTTATTATTCCTATTTTTAATTCATTAAATGCACTGATATTTAAGGATCATAAATTCTACAAAAATTGCTGCAGATTATAAAAAAATTAGTTTGGATCTGGATCATTGTTCATACAAGTCCCCCTTGTATTTTTAAGTAAAAAAATTCAATTTAAACTATATCCTTAATTGGACACATTCGGAAAAAATACACCTGACTCCATTGCTATTTCAGATTAATATGGGCAGCATATGTAATTCCCCTAAATAACCATTTTATAATAATGCACTCTAGTGTGAATAAAATGACATGGTATTACTAGTACAGAGATGAAACCTAGCAACCATCATGTTTTGGTAGTTTGCCAGAATGGCGTAATTTATTTTTATAGAGCAGAGTGCCAGTATCAGAATTCTCAAGAATTTTGCCTTATTGGTATCATGCAAACATTCTTCTTAATGCTAAAAAAATTCCTTGTTAATGAGCGGTATCATTGTGGAAAATATACTCACTATAGAGACCTTTGTGTAATTTTAACTAATAAGGATATAATACTGTCATTCTATTCATATTCTGCTTGAGAAAAAACAGATGTTTTAAAGATATTTTTAAGAAATGCATACCTAATGTATTATGACTCAGAAATATTAAACTTATACCTATACCACATATGCAGTACAGTTGAATTTGTTTTACAATGAATGGTTAGATATAAGCTATCTGATTGCTTTACTTTTTTTTTTTTTACTTTTCCAAAGAAAAATATGTCTGCTCAGTCATTAAGTGGAATTATACTGTATGCCTTTTTAGCTCTTGTGGTGAGCCCCCTCTTCGTCCACTTGAAATATTTGGGAACCATTCTCTAGGATGCAGAAACAAATCTACCAACTATATTTACAGTACACTGTAGACTACAGGAAGTACACAGTGCTAGTAAATACACAGACAATATAATAAATGCAGAGCACTAGGCTAATATATGGACATTTTATAGAACATTGTAAAAAACATTTTAAAACATTTATACTACTTTAACCGAAGATCCATATTTATCATGCGAACAATGTCAGAGACCACAGTTCTTTGTGCATTGTCCTCCCTTAATTAAACTACAGATCTTCTTTTTCGCACCCACGATGCATGTATTCATTCTCATAATTGTAATTTATTTATCAGCAGACTTCTTCTGTTAACAATTCAGCAAGATCTCATACACCACTACAATGCTAAATGGTTTCTAATAGTATTTACAGTCAATAGGGCAAGATAACAATGGCAATGCCACTATTTTCTAATGCTGACAACTGAAAATGAGAATAAATCAAATTGTATTAACTGTTTTAACATCAATTTATTCCATATTCTATAGTAACTTACAAAACATACAGTATTATATAATGATTGCAATTACTTATTGTGTTTCAGAATCCACAGGTTTAGCTCTTCATTCATATAGAAAATTGGCTGCACACAATCAAGCTGATAAGTGAAGGTTAGTTGTAAATAGCACAATTATATATTCCGTAAATGTGTACACACATGACATAATAGCTGTTATGCATAATATTTCTTTCCATGAAACCTGATGGCTGAAAATTACCATAAACACAGCCATGCACTATTCAGATTCAGCTCCTGCCTTTCAACGGCATACATTCAAATTATTTTTCTAAAGCTAGTTAGAAACTTTAAATACATTACCTAGGTAGGAAACTATTATGTATGGTGCAGTTACCAATATTTACCACATGCTTGTAATGTAAATTGTATAATTTCAAAATGTATACTAACCATAACATACAGTTTTGTACTGTACATGTTAAATGACTGGACAATGCATAAGTATTCAATGTAAATTTATACTCATTCGTTCCACTATATTTAGAGAGGGAGTCATGGTTGTCAGCCAGACTGAACTTCAAACATGTCTTTCTCTGTTCATCTCCATTGCATGGGGGTGGGTTAACTAGTAGTTTAAAGAATGAAGACAACATTATTTTTGCTTGTAGCTACAAGTAAATTGCAAAAACAATCTAAGATCAACAGGTATTTTCTGTGCTTGCTGGAAATGTTCTTACCTTGAAAAATATGACTTTTGTACTCAAAATATATTTTTTTCTGCATTCATTGTAGGTCAAGGGTTATATTTTAGATTATTATCTACTAAGTATGGTGTCATCTGCAAGAGTATGATGCTAGGTGCAACAAAAAAAATAGAAAACCATACTAACTGATTAACCACTTCAGCCCCAGAAGATTTTACCCCCTTCCTGACCAGAGCACTGCGCCGGTTTAACTGACAATCGCGCGGTCATGCGACATTGCACCTAAACAAAAAACATCCTTTTTTCCCACAAATATGCCCTGTACACACGGTCGGACATTGATCAGACATTCTGACAACAAAATCCTAGGATTTTTTCTGATGGATGTTGGCTCAAACTTGTTTTGCATACACACGGTCGCACAAAGTTGTTGGAATTTCCGATCGCCAAGAACGCAGTGACGTACACCACGTACGACGAGACTAGAAAAGGCCAGTTCAGAACCAAGCGCGGCACCCTTTGGGCTCCTTTTGCTAATCTCGTGTTAGTAAAAGTTTGGTGAGAGACGATTCGTGCTTTTTCAGACTCGTGGTTTTCAGATCGTTTTCTGCTGTTCAGTTTGTGCTTGTGGGTTTGTATCTGCTCTTCAGTGCGTGCAAGCAAGCTACGCGTGACTTTGTCATTGTGTTCTTGTTCGTTCGTTACTGTTTTTCAGGTCGCTCTTCACAGGCCTTGCTGTTCTTCAGTGTGTTCTGTTACTTTGTTCTGAGCAGCCGACCGTTTTCTAGCCATGTTGCATATACGTACTCCTCGTAGAGTTCGTGCTGTGTGGGGGCTTGGTGTTGGGGTCCTGACCTTGACACAAGTCCAGTCCATGAACAGGGTGGGGAGGAGTTCATGGACCAAGAATTGGTTGCTTCAGCGTGACCAGTTCTGTCATATGCCTTTGCTTCGTGAGATCCGTGAGAATAATCCTGATGATTTCAGGAACTTTCTCCGGATGACGGACCCCGTATTTCACCGTTTGTTGGCTTTGCTGACCCCCTATATTAGCAGGCAGGATACCTGCATGAGGCAAGCCATCACTCCGGAGCAGAGGCTCGTCGCCACCCTGCGGTACTTGGCGATGGGGAGAAGCCTGCAGGACCTCGACAGGCATCTCCCCAAAGGCTCTGGGGATCATTATCCCAGAGACCTGTTCTGCCATCATCCAGGTCCTGCAGAAGGAGTATATTAAGGTAAGATTTTTATCCTTTAATATCACATTTTATTGTATTGAATGTTTGCTAATATATTGTATTTCTTTCCTCATTCCCTAATTACCATGATTGTAATATGCTGTGAATGTCCCCTTTGTCCTCATGCATGCTGGATTTTTCTGTAATTATTTTTGTTGTCCTTCATACATATTTGCCTTCACTTACCTCCCCAGCATGGTCTCCTGGGCCTATATTCACCTCATGTAGTCACTTAATGTATTTTGTCAGCTCCATAGTAGTGCTTTACCCCAAACACCCCCTAAAATGTGTTGAAATGCGATCTGTGCGTTAAATTCAGGCAGAGTGCCAGAGACTTTTTTTGGGGGGTCCCCAAATCATTTGGATCCCTCCCTCCCCCCAACTGCTAAGTCAGCTGATACCAATTCTCTATCTATCCTCAATCATCTTTCTGCTGACTTTGCCAAACCCATACACACTATACCCACCTCTTTTGTGGTCAGATTTATGGATGAATTCCCCAAAGCATGTAGTGCAAGGGCCTGCCTGTATACTTTCAAATGGTACTGTTTCAAGTTTTTGTATACTATTATTATCTTGATAATAATAACAGAATGTCCAAATGTGCTCAAATGTGTACAGTGTGTATTTATATCTTATTTTTATGACACTTCTTACCTGTCCAGTGGGCTGCCAATAGTGTAACTAAGGAGGGGCTGTTCAAAGTAATACCCATTATTTATGCATTCATCTTTCAATGAAGTGGAGAGGGTTACCTGTCCAAGAGCTCCCCCCCACCTATAATGTTAGAAATGGCCCATGAAAGGGGGAATATGATAGGTGTATCTTATACTTTGGTCTTTAAAAATTCCCATAAATAAATGTTATCTTGATGTTGGCCAAGAATGTTTGTGTCTAATCTGCTTTCCATGTTTATGTGCAAAAAGACTCATTTTTTTTGTTTTCCTCCACAGTTTCCTTCCACGCCACAGGAATGGCAGACTGTGGCCTCCCACTTTGCCCAGCGGTGGGACTTTCCTAACTGCGGAGGGGCAATTGATGGGAAACACGCCCACATCATCCCACCACCAAACTCGGGGTCATACTATTATAATTATAAGGGGTTCAATAGTATTGTGATGTTGGCGGTGGTGTCGGCTACTTATGGGTTCCTGTATGTGGACGTGGGGAAGAATGGCCGGATGTCCGATGGTGGAGTCATCGCCCAGATGGAGTTCTACAGGCGTCTCCAGAATGGCAGCTTGGACTTGCCACCTCCAGAAGACAATGTGGAAGGACTCCCATTCGTCTTCATTGCGGATGAAGCCTTTGCGCTGGGGCACCATCTTATGCGGCCATTCCCAATGAGGACCCTCACCCCGGACCAGAGGGTTTTTAATTACCGGCTGGCCTGAGCCAGAAGAGTGGTGGAGAACATGTTTGGAATCATGGCCAGCCGGTTCCACCTATTTCTTACACCCATACATATGGCGGAGTATAAACTGAATCATATTATCCTGGCGTGCTGTGTTCTACACAACTTTTTACGGCAACATTCTGCCAACTATGCTAGCTCAGTTGGGCCTGAGGCTGGAATTCAAAATTAACCAACCCTGACAGCGCTTGAAAGTGACCGTCCTGGCTTGCCCTCCCTGAGTGCCCGTGATGTCCAGCTAAGATACCTGGAATTCTTTGAGGGTAGGGGGGCTGTCAATATGCCAGACAATGTGTGAAACCTTTATCAAATAAAAAAACATTAAGCAAATCTTTGGTGACATTTACTGCTTGTGTTTGTTTTAGCTGACCCTGACAGAAATGTGTTGAGTCCTGATAATGGCCTGATTGTGTAACCTTATACAAAGCACTGTTGGGTGTTATTTACTAAAGACAAAGACACTTTGCACTCCAAGTGCAGTTGAAACTGCACTTGGAGTGCAAAGTGGATTTGCCCTTAGGAAATAACATCCATTGTCACAGAAAACACCATTTAGAGCACTCCAAAAGTGTTTTAGCGTTGAGACAATAATCCACACATTTTTGAATAACAATCTTTTTAATACCAGCACAATCACATGTGCATTTAGAAAAGGTTTTTAAAACAAACCAACATGTTTGTTGTATAACAATTTTTGGGGTCACATTAGAAAAAGTAGAAATGTCCATTTAAGATAAAACGGGCATGTTTAAAAAACACAAGAAAGACACAAATCTTGAACTTACAAAGTTCACATTTGGTAGAACTTGAAGGCAATATCAGACATGAGTATTTAGGAACGGTGTTTGATATTGCTTTCAGATGGGGTGAAGTCACCCCTGGAAAAGCCAAATTTTGAAGATGCACACAAATAGTCGAATGTCAACATGTGCTAGCTGCCATCATGGGGGAACAAGGGACGTGTTTTGGGGGAGCAACCCCTTCCTCACAGCTATTTTATTGAGGAAGGGGTTGCACCCCCAAAACGCGTCCATTGATCTCCCGTGATAGCAGATAGCACATGTTGACACACTGTGTGCATCCTCAAAATTTGGCTTTTCTCCAATTAGACAAAAAATTTTAAAATTGTAGCACACCATAAAAGAAAGGGATTTGGAGGGGTTTTAAACTCTCCCCAAAACATCAGTGATGTTCTTATTTTTTTTGAAGAACATCATTGATGCTTTTCTTGATGTTTTCCAAGTCTCTATTACATCCCATGATCTCCCCAATCAGGATCTGTGCACTTTCTGAGGTGAAATACCCTGGATCCACAACATCACGCTCACCTAAAAAGATATAAACCAAAAAAAAACATGTATTATAAATATGCCGTCATCCATCTCTTACCTGAGCCTGTGGTCGCAGACACTCACCTGTTGTGGTATCAATTTCCACCACGTCTTCCTCCTCCTGCTCTTCTTTTCTTTGGGGGATTTCCCCTTCTTCCAGAGATGGGGGGGTCTCTGGTCTCCTCGGATGAGGGGTGTCCTCTGAGTCTTTTCTCCGCTATGTAAAAAAAAATGGTATACTTAGCACGCAGATATTTGAGGGAAGAACTATAAATATGAAACATTGCTTGGAAGTGGGGTACAATTGTTTATTTTGGCTGAGTTACAAGATGTCGAATTTTTTGTGTCCTTTGGCAAGCTTCAATACTTTACCTGTTTTGTACAAGCTTCACAGATGGAGACACCCCTATAGTATACACTGGAGCACCTGTGTGGGCCCCCTAATAAAAAGGGTGTTCTTGTGTCCCACACTAGTGCTCCAGTGTCCAGATGTCTAAACAGTTGCTGAGTGTCCTCTCCTTACACAGAATATAGTTTGCATTTCATTCTATTAACAAACACACCTACACAACCAAATTATTTTCAGACAAGTAGGCCATAAAAAATGTTGGCAAATGCATATGGCCCAAACAATGGTGTTTTATAGGCCGAAAGAAAAATGTTTGATACGAACGAATAATGTGCCCATGAACATGAAAGTTGACATTTTAAACTGGATTAACAGTTAAGAAAAGCACATGGAGCAGCATGAACGTAATAAAGACAAAAAGAATAGAAACACAGCACAACTACTTACTTTTTTGCAGCACTCTCTGGATCTTTCTGTACTGCTCGTGTTCTCGTAATTTCAGGTCCGACCACCGCTTCCTGAGCTGATCTTTCGATCGATGTACCCCGAAATTCCGGTGCAGACTTTTGACCACTTTCGCCATGATCTTGGCCTTACGGACATTGGGGTTGGGGTAAGGTCCATACTTTCCATCATAGGCCCTCTTCATTATGTCGACCATCTCCAACATCTCCCCAAAGGACATATTTGATGCCTTATATCGTCTCCTTCTGGATCGGGACGTTTCAGGCTCCGGGTTTTCCTCCTCCTCGTTGGTGTAAATATCAGACACCTGCTCTGACTCCGCCATGTGCTCTTCCCCACTGCGACGAACAAGAAGGGGCGGGGAATAGACTAGAAAGAATGTCAGGGGCGGGCGGAGTTTCAAGCATGCGCAGTGTCTATAAAGCGTAACATGCGTGCGTAGTACGTACGATCTGTGAGCGGAGGAAGGAGTAACGGAGGTAAGATTTAACATTGGGCCTATACTGCTTCTAGATTGAGGCCTGTATTTGCACAAGTTTAGAAGATTTTAGGCTGACATTAGGGTTTGTCTTGTGTTGTGTCTTGCAGTGAAAATGGATATCTTGAAAGATAAGGACTTTATGCCAATCTTCATTGATATGTTCAGGGAGCTGCCTTGTCTGTGGGAGATAAACCACCCTGAATATAAGAACCAAACAAAGAGGAAGGCAGCGCTGGATCAATTGCTGGAATTTGTAAAGACGGTGATCCCCACGGCAGACATCACCTATTTGAAGATCCTAATTGGTGGCCTGAGGAGCACTTATCTAAGGGAGCACAAGAAGGTCCAGGATTCCCAGAGATCAGGAGCTGCAGTTGACATTTATGTCCCCAGGCTGTGGTACTATGACAGACTGCATTTTCTGGCAGGTCAGACTGAACCCAGGCCAGCACTCTCCAGTCTTCCTTCCACACTTCCTTCCCCCCCAGCTGAGGCTTCTGATGCCCAACCTGGGCCTTTCAGGCAGCAACATGTGGAGGAGCCCAGCTTGAGCCAGGTATAGCATTCCTCTAAATATTTCTGCTTGTCCAATCAATGATGTTAACTAAATGTTAGTTTGGAGTACTAATTTATGATTTTGATTGATGATGCAAAAACTAAAACCATGTCCCTTTTTCATACACAGGGAAGTCTCAGCCAGGAGGTGGCTGGGCCAAGCAGGCTGCCTGATAATCCAGGTCACTCCCCTACACCTTCAAAGACAAAGTGGCAGGAAGAGGAGTAACCTGGAGGAGGCTGACATAGGCCTCTTTTGGAAGGCTACAGAGGCCCTGAGAAGCCCCCACACTGTGGAGGAGGACTTTGCTGGCATAACTGCCTGCAAAATGCTGCAGATGGAGGAGGGCCAACAACCCCTGTGTGATTCCTTAATTTTGGAAGCTCTCAATAAGGGGTTGAGGGGCCGAAAAACATCTGCTACCCACATTTGTGACCTCACACATAGTCCTCCTCCAGGTCCTCCTCCTCCTCCTCCTCCTCCTCCAGGTCCTACTCCTCCTCCTCCTCCAGGTCCTACTCCTCCTCCTGCCACATCTCCAACACCAGAGCTACAGCCAGGAAGGAAGTGTGGAAAGAAGACCAGAAAGTGATGACCCTGGGTCCAGTCTGGTCTGGAAAAAGATGCAGCTCTTGTAGTAGCACAGCCTGGGGACACAGATGTCATCTGCTGCTTTACGGATCTCTGGGACTTCTGGACCAGACTGCACTCCCTTAGATATGGACTCCTCAGGCCACCAATTTTGATGTTAAATAATTGATGTGTGCCCTGGGGGTCCAAGGCTTTGCCAATTTCTGATGTTTCTCCAGAGTTGCCTCCCTCTTTGTTTGGTTCTGAGCCCTTAATAAAGGATTTTTTGTTTCAATTATACTCGCCTATGTGTGTTTTCCTTCAAAAAGGACAATTTGTTTGTGAGGATTCAGGTACATTTCAAAAATACAATGTGAAATTAACAAGGGACACCAACACCAAGCAACCTTCTTGAGATTAAATAATATAAGATATCAATGGTGTTGTGGTAACTTGACACACAAAACACACACAAAAATATTAGGGCGTAAAACTAAAAAAAAATAAAACAAAGATCAGCCTTGAAAAAAATACAAACCCCCCCCAAAAAAAAAAAAACGGCCTTTAAAAAAAAAAAAAAATGAAAACAACAAAAAAAAAAATTTTGTCAGATGTGACAAATCAAAATATATTGAGGGAATCACGATAAATAATAAAGAAAGGAGTTTGAGAGAAGTCTGTGTGAATATGAGCAGCAAAACTACTTCATTCTTCTCACATTATAAAGAAGAAGAGAGTGCGCTGTATTAAACCATTTTTTACATTGCAGCGTGACGAAAGTGCTGTATCCATTGTGAACGCTAATTTTACCAGACCGAGCTGTTCCGTCTCTGAATTTCTTCTGAGCATGCGTGGCACTTTGTGCGTCGGAACTGGCCACACACGGTTGGAATTGACGCGATCGGATTTTGTTGTCGGAAAATTTTATAGCCTGCTCTCAAACTTTGTGTGTCGGAAAATCCGATGGAAAATGTCCGATGGAGCCCACACATGGTCGGAATGTCCGACAACACGCTCCAATCGGACATTTTCCATCGGAAAATACGACCATGTGTACAGGGCAATAGAGCTTTCTTTTGGTGGTATTTGATCACATCTGCAGTTTTTATTTTTTGCACTATAAAACAAAAAAATAGCTACAATTTTGAAAAAGAGCAATATTTTTTCTTTTTGCTATAATAAATATCCCCCAAAAATATATTACAATAAACTAATTTTTTCCTCAGTTTAGGCCGATATGTATTCTTCTACATATTTTTGGTAAAAAAAAAAATCACAATAAGCGTATATTGATTGGTTTGCACAAAAGTTAGAGCGTCTACTAAATAGGGGATAGTTTTATGGCATTTTTATTATTTTTTTTTTATTAGTAATGGTGGTGATCTGCAATTTTTATTGTGACTGTTACATTATGGCGGACACATCTGACACTTTTGACACTATTTTGGGACCATTGTCATTTATACATCGATCAGTGCTATAAAAATGCACTGATTACTGTGTAAATGACACTGGCAGGGAAGGGGTTAAACACTAGGGGGTGATCAAGGGGTTTAGTGTGTCCCATCCCCCTCACAGTGGGTAACTGTGGGGGGATGGGCTACCACTCACATGACAGCAATCACTGCTCCCGATGACAGGGACCAGTGATCTCTGTTGTGTCACTAGGCAGAACGGGGAAATGCCTTGTTTACATCGGCATCTCCCCATTCTGCGGCTCCGTGACACGATCGCCGGAACACCGGCAGACATTGAGTACGAAGGGTCCACAGGCATGGTCACACTGTACATGGCGGGCTGCCGGCGACACGTGCGTGTCTGCTAGCCCCGTCAATTAAAGGGGATGTACGGGTACTCCCATTTGCCCACCACTGCTAATGTGCCGACGTATATCGGCGTACAGCGGTCGGCAAGTGGTTAAAAAGAAAGAAATTAATACAGGTCAGACAAACCGCTGGTTGCAAAACCTTATGCCCCAAATTGGCATTAACTGACACTACCACATCCACCTTGTAAAACTTAAACTGAAGACCAGGTGGACAGGTTACAAACTTGTGAAATTGATGCTAGAAAGCCCACGATGTCCTTACTGCTCTTGTAAAATATACTGTAACCAAAAATGGTAGGTCCAGGTGCTTGATAGCATATGCTTGGTCATCAATTTGCTGGATCCAGTATGAAATAGTAGCAGTCAATGCTGCAAGGCCCTTATTTAGGCTTCCTATAATCACAAAACTCTAGGCCAGTGGTTCTCAACTTCTGTCCTCAGGATCCACTAACAGGCCAGATTTTAAGTATTACCGTGGGGAGATGCAAACTAGAATGCTAAAATCACTGAGCACCTGTGATGTATTTCAGTTATCTTGCAAACCTGGCCTGTTAGTGGGTCTTGAGGACAGGCGTTGAGAACCACTGCTCTAGTCTATGATGCAACTCCAAAAGACAGCTGAAATAAGATTGCCAATGCTGCTGATACATGACCTTTAATTGTGTTCAAGGTAGACAGCTGCTCTATTCTGTACTAGAGAAAAGCCAGGAGACGGTCAACAGAGAAAAAACAAGGGCTTACCCCTAGGAACTCACACCATGCAAACTACATCATCCAAATATAATGATAAACTATATGAGACATGGCCTTGTAAGCCTAAAATGAGAAGCATGACCAAAGCTATTTAGGCTATAGTTCTCCTGTAGGTCACACAAGTGCAGTTCGTTCTGCAGTGATCCATTTTCAGCTGACAGCCGGGTTAAAGTCCACTGTCGACTGACTTCACAGGACCATTCCAGGCTCTGAAAAGATCTCGGTCATATGGTCAGGATCCACCTAGATGCCTGGAACAGCACCACAGCTCCAGTGAGCACTGGAGGGGGGAGGAACAGAGCAGAGAGCTGATGACTGACAGTTATGGGTTCTCTGCTCAGAGCATAGAGGAGAGTTAAGCAATCATTGGTATATGATCTCTTAGTTCTCACCACAGAGCTGGGGAGTAACAGAAGCAGCATTGTATCAATGCTACATCCACCTAGGTGAGTATAAATGTTTTTTTTTAAGTCCATACTTCTCTTTTAAGCATATTGTGGATGACTGCATCTAAAACCCTCTGTCCCTCGTCACTTGGATTTCAACAGCCACACCAATAGACTTGGAGTCACCAGGATTTCAACAAGTTTTATCTGGCATAATACTGTAGATACAGCAAAAGTTTTACTGATGGGTAAGCAAAAATTAGAGTGTAGTGATCCCACTTAGCCACAAATGGGTCCACCACAAAAGGATCCTTTGCCCTTGCAACAAACCTGTCCACTTTTAGGGTTGACGTAATGTTAGAGTATTGCCATCTGGTGTTCTCATTAATGGCAGACTTGTTGGAAGATTTTCAGGTGAAGGGCCTACTCTCCCTCATCCAGACTTTATCGACTGAGATAGTCACCATGCCAAATTTCTACTCCTGATATATGTAATGTGGAAAGAGCCAGCACATAATTCTCTGCCAAACTCAAAGTGTAAGACACTTCCAGTACTTCTGATGCATTCTTAGCCTCCTTGATGATTTATATACGACTGCACCCGCACGGGGCATCCCGCAGGGAATTATGTGAAACTCAGAGGGGAGCACCTGAGCGTGATCACTGTGGCTTGCTTTGGATTATCTACACAGCAGTTTCCAAATCGCATGGATCATTGGATTATCTACACAGCAGTTTCCAAATTGCATCGACTTTAGAAGCACTTTTGAATTGAAATAATTGGATGACACATATGCACATAGAAGCACTTTTTATTCATCTATATGTTTTAGTGGATTGTGTCCACTATATGATTTTATGAACACTATATGATTTTATGAACAGTAATTTTGATACAACCAATCACTATATGGGTGCACGTTACAGCACTTCATACTAGTGTGATTATATATTTTCATTTGTATGTTCATTTTTAAGTATTTATAACTATTTGTTGCACTATTGTCACTTTTTACAGTCACTAGTTACTGGATGCATCACGGTGTGTGATTCACACGCATATTTGCACTTTGGTTATCACATATATATAATGTGAAAAGTATATTTGAAAGCACAGCGTATAGATTTATTTCTGCAGAATACTGTACATATTGGCCTAAATTGATGAAGAAATTTGATTTTTTTCAGTTTTTTTATTGGATATGTTTTATAGTAGAAAGTAAAAAATATTGTGTTTTTTTTTTAAATTGTCAGTATTTTTTTGTTTATAGTACAAAAAATAAAAAATGCAGAGGTACCAACAAAAGAAAGCTCTATTTGTGGGAAAAAAGGACATACATTTTATTTGGGTACATCGTCACACGACCACACAATTGTCAGTTAAAATACTGCAGTGCCGTATCTCAAACATGGTCTGGTCAGGAAGGGGGGTAAATCTTCCGGAGGTCAAGTACAACTGCGCAAATATTGTGAAACAAAAAAGTTGCAACTACTATATTTTATTAAACTAGACCTCTGTTTTCAGAAACTATATAATATAATGGGGGTTTTAAGTAATTTTAACATAACTAAAATGTGAATAATGCCAGCAAAAACATTAAGAAAATCTAGAGAGTAACTATTTCAAGGAAGGAGCTGAATAACCGTGGTCTTATTTATCAAATACTGGAGGATTCAATACAGTCAGAGATGCCCACTTTAAACTTCTTTTCAATGTGGTATAAAAATGAAAAGATTGTGGCAAAACAAACATCCCAGTTGGTTGCTTCAACCCTTTATAGATTTAAATGTGAAAAATATGTGAAAGAAAAAACTAAATATTGGAAATGCTTTCATGTATGAAAAAGATACTGCAAAAAGATGCCTTGCTGGGTGAATCCACCATTTTAAAGTGGTTGTAAACCCATTTTATCTTTTTCAGCCAATTCCCTGTGTTAGCTAATGCACTATATATGCTTTATTAAAAAAATGCTGCTGTATACCATATTTCAGAGCGCCGCTTGTTGTGGAAAATTTTATATTAATGTATAGTCATAAGAGTCTCCCAAATGTCTGTCCTCTTGCAGCCCGTTCTAAAGAGCTGACTGGGATAGACTGACGCTGGTTGAGATCCGTTTGGTAGTGAAAAGCTTTTTGGGGATGTAGAGAAATGTTTGCGGAGTGGGGACGTGTCTGCCAGCTAAGGGCCCCTGTGCGATGCACAGAACGATCGTCTGGTGGGGGTGTGTTCGCTCTGCAAAGACATTATCGGTTTAACGAGTGTGCTCTCATGTTTCCCCTGTGTGCCTGATCAACACATTTGTGGCCCAATGAGTGTACGCCTACCGATAATCTCTCATCCACAAAGACAGTAGAATAATCCAGGTATACATTGTTCGCTGGAACAATGTATAATAGGGATTTCTATCAATGGAAATACGGGAGTCTTTTGGGTTGTTCTGGTTGGAGACAGAATTAATGTTTGAAAGCCATGTGGCTTCTAAAAGCATGCATGCACCCTGTCTCTGCTCAGACACATTCATAAGACTCCTGTAGTCATTGTTCATTGGTTGTTGCATTCCCCTGTGTTGTTAGATCGTTATATGGTCATTCACATCCTGTGAGGTCATATCCTGTGAGGTCACAAGCCTCGAGTTTTGGGACTTTCTGTTATGCTAATAAAGAGTCAGCACACGGCTGAGCAGGCAGTGTGATCTTGAAACTGGAAACGTAAGGATGTGGTCTGTCTGTCTGTGAGAATGAGGCACACACCAGAGGATGGGTTTTCCCCCAGAGGATGGCATACGATCAAAAGGTGAGATGCATTTATATCATTAGACGAAATTGTTATTATTATTAGAAACAGGAGATTTGGCTGTGTGCTCTGCGTATAGCCAAATTTCCATGTCAGAATGGTGAGCCAGGTAGGAGTGAACAGAACCACCTTCAGAATCGGATTATTAAGATGTGTTGGGGAGGTTCTGCTTCGCGAAAAGAACACATTTTTCGTCTTTTGAAATAATGCTGGAAGTTTGATCATATGTGTGGTGTGTGCCTGTGTGTGTGCGTGTGTGATTTGTATCTCAAATCTTTGTGTAAGGAGACTGTACATTATGTAATAAGTTTATGAGAAATAGAAATGTATGAATTGGGATTATTTGCAGCCTGCAATGTGTGTGTGTGGCTGAGTAGTTTTGTAAGTAGCTGAACCTGTTTGTAAAGATGCCATGAGTTTAGTGAAGGGGCAGGCATTGTTGTTTTTGTGTTAAAAGGGGCTACGCCCTGGGGGAAGGGAACTATAATGATCTGAACAGACATACAAGCATTCACTGTCTGTACCTCTCAATGTCTTGTTCCTGTGAAAGCTGATGTGAACTGAGTTTGAGAAGAGATGGTATGTTAACCGGTTCAATACCGGGCAATTTCACCCCCTTCCTTCCCAGGCCAATTTTTAGTTTTCAGCACTGTCGCACTTTAAACGTCAATTGCGCGGTCGTGCGACGTTGTACCCAAAAGAAATTGACATCCTTTTTTTCCACCACAAATAGAGCTTTTTTTTGGTGGTATTTGATCGCCTCTGCGGTTTTTATTTTTTGCGCTATAAACAAAAGAAGAGCGACAATTTTGAAAAAAACACAATATTTTTTACTTTTTGCTATAATAAATATCCCAATTTTTTTTTTTAAAAACACATTTTTTCCTCAGTTTAGGCCGATACGTATTCTTCTACATATTTTTGGTAAAAAAAAATCGCAATAACCGTATATTGATTGGTTTGCGCAAAAGTTATAGCGTCTACAAAATACGGGATAGATTTATGGCATTTTTAAAAAAAAAAAATTTTTTAATTTTTTTTAGCGGCGATCGCGATTTTTTTTGGTGACTGCGACATTATGGCGGACACATCGGACACTTTTGACACATTTTTGGGACCAATCACATTTATACAGCGATCAATGCTATAAAATTGCATTGATTACTGTGTAAATGTGACAGGCAGTGAAGGGGTTAACCACTAGGGGGCGGGGAGGGGTTAATATGTTTCCTAGGGAATGATTCTAACTGAAGGGGGAGGGGACGCACTAGGGGAGGAGACCGATCTGTGTTCCTCCATTCTGGGAACACAGATCGCTCTCCTCAGAGCTGACAGGCTGTGGATCTGTGTGTTTACACACACAGATCCACATGCCGGCCCGGTTAACGGGCAATCGCGGGTGCCCGGCGGACATCGCGGCCGCCGGGCACACGCACCGGGTCCCGAGGAACGCGGCGGGCGCGCGCGCGCCCCCTAGACGGCCGGGAATCCCAGGACGTCATATGACGTCCACCCAGGATGGGAGATCCCATCTGTGGACGTCATATGACTATGGGCGGGTAGGGAAGTGGTTAAAGCCGTGTAATTGTGGGTTATGTGGCTTGGTTGTTTCATTAGATAGCATGTGTTCCTAAGTTGTGCTTTTTCGTAACTTTAACACCTTTAAATGTTTGTCTAAGTATCCATTTAGTATCTCAAATGTGTAATTTTTTGGGGAGAAATTTTTGGTTTTGGCAGGAAAATGGTTTTTGTCTGCTATTTCCTTTTGTTCTTTTGTTGTCTGCCATGTGACTCCTTTGTGTGTGAACTTTGAAATGTTTATCCATATTGGTCAGTTTTGGCGGGAAAATGCGCCATTTTGTTGGGGTCTGGCCTTTGTTGTGGTCACCATGTGCATCGGCGGCCATTTTGAAGACCTGTGGGAGGTTGCAGGTATCTAGGTAATAACATGGGGTGAGTTTCTGTTGACTTTCTTACTCTCACAGTCAAATGTGTATTGTTTAAGACGTTTTATTTCATGTTTTATGTAACTTTGGCGTTTTGGATATATTACATACTTGCATGGTTGGTGGGGTTGGGTGGAGACACCAGTACTTCCTGAGTGTGGGTGTGTGTCTGCGGTTGTCCCTGTCCCTGTGCATTGTAACTCATTGAGATGCTCATATTTGTTTAAAGGTACCCATATAGCGCCATCGGTTTGCGCAGAGCTCCACACGTGCATCGCATGCTCACATCGGTCCCTGCCCTCGGGAAGCCCGCAGTCCAGGGTCCCCAGTTTGCATTTATGAGGGCCAATTTTGGACTAAGGCCAATCGGCCTGCCAGCATGTCTTTGGAGTGTGGGAGGAAACCGGAGTGCCCGGAGGAGACCCACACAAGCGCAGGGAGGACATGCAGAGACCGGGCGGGTGGTGTCATGGTTGGAATTCAAGCCAGATGCCCTTTTTGCTGCTGGGCGGGGGTGCTAACCACTACACCACTGTGCCACCCAATATTGTTTAGTTAAATATGCCTATATTTCAGTATAGGCCCTAATTGACATAGCCTAAAGTGTTTGTCTAGGGATAAGTGTTAAAATTGGTGTCTCAATTGTATAGTCAGTTTTTGTAGGGAGAAATCCTGGTTTGTCTTGTCATTTGTTAATGTCGGCCATTTTTCTGTAGTCCGGGTTTCATTCACCATTTTTCCGTGGACCGATTTTCGATTGCTGCAACTGCCTTTTTGTTTCTGCTGATTTTAGTCTCGAGCGAAATATCTCTGGTTTTGTACTGAATTCCAGTTCCAGTGAATCATTTAGTTTTTATTCCAGTTGTTTTAAAGAAGTTTATGTTTCTAGTGAAGAAATCTCAATTTTGGCGGGATCAACAACTAAATTTCATGTGTTAATGGCGCCATTTTGTTTGTGGTTTGCAGTGGAAGGGAAAAGACTTTGGTCCTCCTTCAACCATCTTTTTGCAGGAGTTTCAGTTTTTGGCTTTTGTTACACTGTTGTGTGGTATTTCGGTCAAAACTTGTGGTTTGACTTCCCAGGGGATATGTGAGTCAAGGGGGATTCCCTCCCATTTGCAATATGGGGGCTTATTCCACCCACTCCTGGACAAAAAGTTTTTATTTGTTTATGTTAGCCATAGATTTTTCTAATGTTTTGACAAAATATGAAGCTATTAGAGGCTTTCCCTCCCCCTCCCTCTTCCTACTCAGGTGTGCAACAGGAAGTTGGTGGGAGGGGCTTGGGGTCTTTTGACTTGTGTTTGGAAAGACAAAATCATTTTTATTTTTAAATTATATTAAGGTTTATACTGTAATACAGTTTTGGGTAGAGAGCAAACAGGAGACATCCAAGTTATTGTTGTAATATCTAGGTACAGAGAGAAGCCGCCGTGTTTTGTAAAAGAAGCAGGCAAAAGTGCTCTGTGTAGATTCATCTGGCGACGTAGTGTACAGTCGTACAGCACAATGCGCTTGTGTATGCATACACTGTGAGGGGTAGAGACATAATTTGTGGGTTGATCTGTGGTTGTTGGTGAATCATTTGGCATAGTTAATAGTTTGGTTGTTAAAAGAGTGGTACTCTGTAGTTCTGTGCCAAAAGTGGGACAACAAGCCATAGAGTTGATGCCTCATTTTAGTGTTTCTAGTTGAGTGACTAATAGTGATTGTAGTCCATCAATCCACCGTGTAAGAAGGCACCGGGCGGTGGTCTCCGAAATTGGTGCAAGGGTTTTCCCTGGACGCAGGGGTAAGACGATAAGGCGATTTGAATCGCCATGGGCAATGGCAGTCCGTGCAAGGGAAGGAATGCAAGGCTTCCCACAGTCAAATGGATGCACAAGAGCATGGAGTCTAGTTCTGAGGAAAAGGCCATTAAACCCCAGAAAGATTGACATAGGTGGTCCAAGGATACTATTTTGGGTATCCCTCTGGAGTTGATGTAGCGCGACTGCGGCTTCAGAAATTTGTAATGTTGAGTGAGTTGATGGATGCGTAGTAAACGTTTGTGTGATTAAAAATACACAGTCCTGTTTTTGAACTTTGTGTGGCTGGTCCATGCAAAGATTTCGAAATTCTCTTGTGCCTTTCAAATTGTATTCTTTTTCTATCGCTAAAAGAGTGAAGGCAGCATTTCATCTGGTCGTTTTTATTTTTTTTCATTTTCGTTTTTGGGAACTATGAAATATCTCCCCCACATTTGTATCTAAATGTTTGTCTCATTGTTTGTATGTGGTAACAAAATGTTTGAACCTATCGCGACAGCCCTCTTGCGTGTCGTGGCTGTTGTATTTTAGAAAAACCAGTGAAAGTAAGATTTACAGAGGGTTTAGTTATTGTCGGTTTTGTGGAATGTCAGTGACAATTTACCAATGTACATGAATGTTGTTATGTTTACCATTCTTTGAAGGATAGAGTTAATAACTTTTGTTTATAAGTATCTTTTCAGGTCCAAAGAGTTTATGTACATAAAAAGCAGTTGTATAAGAAGGTAAAAGTACCATAGGCTATTTCACTGTTTTATTCTGCACCATTCTAAACCCTGCATGTCTTCCTCCAGTTTGTAATGAGGAGGGAAGAAAAGGGGGGATGGGAGTGGTGAGAATAACACATTTTCAAACCAACAATACTAACCGCTCTAATTCCAACCATTTTTGTGCCAAGACTGTCTTTCTTTGATAGAATTTGAATCAGTAAGCAGCAGTCTGGTGAATGAGGCTCCCATCCCAGATGCTAAGAACCTTTTTGTCACTGGTTCCAGGTATTACATCCCAGATGGTAAGCCACGCACAGGTTATGCAGTGACCACAGTCCCGATGTCTGGGTTATTGTCATATGAGGTTTGTTTGGAGGTCAACCAAAAACAGAGTTGTACTTTCCTCATTAGCTGTCACCTACATTCTCAGCTGATGGGGTGGGTGCAGTCACTGTAACATGATTTTCAAAAAGTCCACCACAGGGTTCACGAGTCCATTCTGGACCCTGACACAATAACCAGTTTACATTCCTTCCAACCAGGTGACTGGGTCATTGTAAAGAAGCTTGAGAAATGAGATCACACCAGCCACTGCAAGAAGCGGATCAACCACAAAGAGTAGAGAAGTATCTTCGTTAATGTATATTTTTTGTTTAATACATTTTGGCAAGGGTAATGATGAAAAGCATCCCAACTAGCTAAGAAAGAGAACAGGACACATGGTAGGGTATTTAGTGTCCCAGCGATGACGGCAGTACATGCTATATGTGACGTTCATATTGGTGTGAGGAGTTTTGACAGACTAGTAAAATCCAAACAGACACCTGTCAAAGGAACTTAACAGAACATTTCTAGAGGGTAAAATTAATTATAATTTTAACAATAGCTCTGGTTCTTGCCAGCTTTGGTATCGGGATAACTAGATAGCCCACAAGTGTGCTTCAACTGTAGTTTGGTATTAATGCGGATCTACAGCTTATAAGGTAATTTCCCTTAGGCAAGAGGTTCATGTGTGCTGGTGAAACTCATCCCAGCATCTTATGTCACGGCTGATCGTGAAGATCTGATGGCGCGAGAGAAGGTAAGAATGGCAGGGACAGCTGGAAGGGAATTGTTTGTACACGGTGGGGGCTTGAGCTTATGAAACGCTTGAACAATTTCTCATCCATAGATGGTGAGATGTTTTCATGTAACTGTTGAAGCTACAAGGAAGTTCCCACAGTCCAAGGGGGTTTCTGGGAATTCATAAGTAAATATTTTTATATCTGGATCGGGGATAGTAGTGACAAAGTTCAGGCCCATATGGATAAGGTTTAGATCCCTGCAAGGCAAAGCCAGAGCTATAGATAGTGAAGGTTGGAATCCTTTTTAAGGGTTTGGGAATCGTTGGGGATTTAATTTTTATCTTGCAGTGGATCATAGTGAAATAAGTAGGGGTATATATACTCATGTTGTTTTTGTTTCTATTCCTTCCATATGTCATGATGAGGTGCTCCTGTTGCCTGATTGGACTTGTGACCAGAGCCTGAGCAGATGACCACATCTTCCCTGATGAGATGCCCCGAAGCCCAAACCACGTACAAGAGACAGAGGATCCCAGACGACCGGCGACTACTACAGCTCACCATGTCATCTCCAACAAAGTCTACATGTCAAGCCGTGTTTTACTTTTTATGGACTAAGAAGATGATCAGGATTCATCGAGGGACACATGGGATCATATGACAAGAGGAGGGAACTGTTGTGGAAAATTTTATATTAATGTATTGTCATAAGAGTCTCCCAGTGTCTGTCCTCTTGCAGCCTGCTCTAAAGAGCTGACTGGGATAGACTGACACTGGTTGAGATCCGTTTGGTAGTGAAAAGCTCTTTGGGGATGTAGAGAAATGTTTGCGGAGTGAGCTAAGGGCCCCTGTGCGATGCACAGAACGATCGTCTGGTGGGGGTGTATTCGCTCTGCAAAGACATTATCGGTTTAACGAGTGTGCTCTCATGTTTCCCCTGTGTGCCTGATCAACACATTTGTGGCCCAGTGAGTGTACGCCTACCGATAATCTCTCGTCCACAAAGACAGTAGAATAATCCAGGTATACATTGTTCGCTGGAACAATGTATATTAGGGATTTCTATCAACGGAAATACGGGAGTCTTTTGGGTTGTTCTGGTTGGAGACAGATTTAATGTTTGAAAGCCATGTGGCTTCTAAAAGCATGCACGCACCCTGTCTCTGCTCAGACACACCCATAAGACTCCTGTAGTCATTGTTCATTGGTTGTTGCATTTTCCTGTGTTGTTAAATCCTTATATGGTCATTCACATCCTGTGAGGTCATATCCTGTGGGGTCACAAGCTTTGTAAGAGGTGTTTGGCTGTTGGAAGCCGAACCCTCGAGTTTTGGGACTTCCTGTTATGCTAATAAAGAGTCAGCACACGGCTGAGCAGGCAGTGTGATCTTGGAACTGGAAACGTAAGGATGTTATCTGTGTTTGTGACAATGAGGCACACACCAGAGGATGAGTTTTCCCCCAGAGGATGGCATACGATCAAAAGGTGAGATGCATTTATATCATTAGACGAAATTGTTATTATTATTAGAAACAGGAGATTTGGCTGTGTGCTCTGCGTATAGCCAAATTTCCATGTCACGCTCGACCCTCACGTGACCACCTGCCGTTCCCTCCCAATCTGACAGCTACAATGGGAGGGGCTGAGAATCCCCTGCTGAGGTCAGTTGGTAGGAGGAGAGGAGAGGAGGAGAGGTGGCGGGCGGTCATGTGAGCGCAGAGCGACGCTCTGAAATAAAATATACAACAGCATTTTTTAATGAAGCACATACAGCGGAGACATTGCATTAGCTAACGCAGGGGATTGCCTGAAAATTATAAAGTTATTTCAGCAGCAGGATGGGGCACTGTTACAAGCTGAAGACAGGAAGGGGAGGGAGAGGAGGACAGAGGAGACCTGTGGATGACAAAGGCACGTAAACTGACCACGGTGTCAGAGCTCAGCAGCTTTGATAAACTGTGGTCAGTTTACAGGGGAGAGGGCAGAACCAGGCAGGATCAGCTGTTATTTTAGATACTACAAAGGGCCAAATGATACAGTACAAGCCCTGTGCTGTTATTAGTGCTTTATAGGAACAGGATCCATTTTTTTTAGGGTAACAAATGCTTTAAGTGTATCCCATACCGACTTAATTAGCACCAACAGCAGCATCTTTTCCTGGCGTAAAGTTGATGTGGACGCTTCATCATTGCTCTGTGATGAGGTTGACCCTGTATCTGACTCCACATTAAATGTAGGGACTGTGAACACTGCTTGAATAAGACACCTTCTCAGAATCTTTTGAGTGCACAGACTGGGGAGGCTGACTTTTTTCACTCATGGTTATGAAAAAGCACATTCTACTAGACAAAACTTTCCAAAAGGTCACCAGGGAGTTCAAGGATTAGGATGGCCCTGACATACCTGAGGCTGGGGGTGGGGAACCTAAGGATGGAAGGGATACCACTGGTGATGATTTGCAGACTCTACACAATATCAACTCACACCCCCCTGCAGTGCCAAAGCATATGTGGTCCAAAAAAGGTGATCACTATTCTAAGGGCTCCCGAGATGACACCCCCATCTCCAACATGCCTCTTCCAACAATGCCCACAAATCTATGCTAGTTTGGTTTAGGGCCAGCCAACAAAGTACTTAAAGTTAGAAAGATAAATACAGACTGGTTGCCACAGCTCAAAACAACCAGCATGAGAGGCAGCTTGCCATGGAACCTTGAACCAGCAGCATTCCTGGTTCAGCTAAGGCAGTGTGCAAATGCATACATGGGCCCTGAAGCTGGAAGCTTGTATGTTGCAGCACCATCTTTCTCCTCTGCTTCCTGTCATTTCCTTCTCAAATGAGGGCAAACGCCCACAACCAAGATGGATGCCACTGCCCTAAACTTCCCCAAGAGTTCTCTTGCCACAGCTTTTACATAGCTGTGGGAGCTTGGCTAAACTATGCTGAACAAAGTGTCCTGAATACTGTAGGTTACAGATCATCCCACAGAAAAATCAGCATCTCTTAAATGTCCAGTTCTCCTTCTCGGCCAGCTCCCTGCAGAGCTAAATGTCCACTCTCCTAGCTCAAATGTTAACCCCCTTAGGGGGAACCCTGAAGTCTCCACATACTGCAAAAAAATTAATTTTTCTCCCCTGCAAACAGACAGGAAGAGACAGATAAGTGTGGAGGCATGAAAGGGGAAAAACTGAATGTTACTTTCTAATAAAGAATCTTTATCCAAAGTATCAGTTGTCTGCTTGAGACATTGGCTGAAGCTGAGGTTCTCTCAGCCTGTCAGTGGTACACTGTCATTGACCATTTGACTGGCATGTCAGATGGGCCCCCAGGGCAAAAACTCCACAGGCTGCCCACAAAGAAACTGGACCATCATAGCCAAATATGCATGCAGCAAGGAATTGCGTGTGTTCAATGGCTGAAACTAGCAGGACCTACATTTCCAGGCCTGTCACCCAGCCTGTGACTTGCGTGAAGTAAAACCAAAAAGAACTAGGATTTCCAGGAAGAAACTCATGTGTTCTAACTCCTAGGAGCTAGGCTAATAACTGAATGTGTCCACAGCATGAAGGGCAACCCCCTGGGTTGTCTTTTGTTTTTTAGTTGCACCTACAAACCTACTCCTGCGGGTGGAACTATATCCAATAGTTGATGATATAAAGGTGAAGCTGTGCCCTCTGGTAAATAATAGACATTTTCATCCGAATGCATTTTCTTCTGAATTTCGGGGATTTTCGTGGTCGTTTTAACAAACGATAACAAACGCGCAGAATCCGAAATATCCAAAATAAAGAAATGCTTTATTTTTGTATCCATTATATTTTTGTATCGTTGTGACAACAGTTTGATATAGGTAGATAGAAGATTCTATATGACGGTGACAATAGCGATCTGTGTCTATCAAACCTGCGGTTGAATGTGCCTAACCTAACTCTATTAATCCAAGATTATTTGACATAGAGAGAAAAGATTTGACATTATAGAGACATGAAGATTCGAAGAAGCAACTAAAAACATACGATCGCCACGTCCAGACATTTACGGTCAAATGCTCTGCCCATAGGCTATTGAAGAATTTTAATGTTGTTTGACTAAGTAATAATAATTAATAATTATAATTATTACTAGTTAAACATTAGAATTCTACTATAGCTCGTGGGTGGAGCATTCGACCGGAAATGTACAATTGTGGCATCGTACAGTTTAGCTGCTTCGTCCAATATTCTTAGAACATCCGACAGACACCATAAGCCTTCAATTGACAGATTTGACCTTAATTAATTGGGAATTTTGGACAAATGCATTTTTTAAAGGAACAAAATAAAAACAAATTTCGGGAGTAACTAAATACATTTATTTTTCGGACCAAACCAAAATTCCGAAACAAAATATTTCAGTATGAACATGTCTAGTAAATAATAAAGTATATCTAAAGCCAAAACTTTTTTTTAGTTTTGTATATAGTGTGAGAAGATTAGAACAGTTAGGTTTTCATTGCTGTATATGTCCCTACTGGAAAGATTTACCCTCTTTACGTATTCAGAATTTTGAGTTGTTGCCAGAGCATGGCAGGCTTCCATTAACCACAAATTCATAGTGGTATTTTGGAAATTTAACTTTTACAAGCAGTTTTCCAATACTAATTTCATTTAAAGTTGCTTTGATGTTTTTGAGTACTTTGCATTTTCAAGTTGCTAATTTACATACTTCTGAATTCATACTTTTGAAACTGCTGCTGAAAATATGCAACAAATATTGGCTTTCATGAAAAGTTCAACTGCATAACTCTGTTTTGTATAAGCTGCAATGCACTCTAAAGCCCCGTACACACGATCGGATTGTTGGCCAACAAAACCGTGGAATTTTGTTCGAAGGGCGTTGGCCCAAACTTGTCTTGCATACACATGGCCATACAATTGTTGGCCAACAAATACAAACATAGTGACATACTACGTTGTTTTTCAGCTCTTTAGCGTCACCCTTTGGGCTCCTTCTGCTAATTTCATGTTAGTAGAAGTTTGGTGAGTGTTGATTCGCACTTTTCATTTTGCACTTTTCCTTTCGCACTTTTCATTTCACACTTTTCAGTTCATTTCTGAACGGCCATTTGTCAACCAGCCATGTTGCGGAATCCGAGGAGATAACATTTTATTTTTTATTGGCCTTGGCGTTATTGCTTTGACATTATTTTTTTGGTTGAATAATGATTTGATTTGGTATATTTTCTACATTTTTGGATGCATAGAATGCACTTTTTGGTTCAGTTCTATTGGCAGATAACATGTCTAATTTTATTTGTTTTCTTTTTTTAATGCACAATAAAAAAATTGTGGAGAATAATACTTAGCTATGTGTTTTACTTCAAATGACAGTTTGGGAGTAGGCAGTTACTTTAAAAAAAATACAATGTAAAATTGACAAGTGAGATCAGCATAGTTGTATCTTTGATCTTAAAAACTATGGGATAATGGTGTTGTGGTAACTTGCCTAAACAATAATAAATAAAAAAGCATAATAATATTATTCTTAATATTACTAGAAAAAAAAAGCCTTTGGAAATTTGTTTGCAATAACTCCATCAGTATCACCAGCAAAGCAGCTTCATTATTATCCCATTAAATTAGAAGAGAATATGCACTGCATTTCGAGATTTCATATATTGCCACGTCATGGATGTTAATTCTCCATTGCGAACGCTAGTTTACAAGACCGACAGCTTTTGGCTCGTCCTTGCTTCCGAACATGCGTGTTTGTACTTTGGACTTTTGTCCGATGGACTTGTGTCCGATGGACTTGTGTACACACGCTTGGAAAATCCAACAACAGACATTTTTACGTGAAAAATTTGAAAACCTGCTAGCCAACATTTGTCCGCAGAAAATCCGACAACAATTGTCTGATGGAGCATACACACGGTTGTATTTTCCCGCCAACAGCCTGTCATCACACAATTCCTGTTGGAAAGTCTAATAGTGTGTACAAGACTCTATAGCTTTTCACCTAAACTTTTTTTTTTTTTAAGGTAGGTCTGTTGGATCAGCTGATGGACTATCTGATATTCTGCAAATGAGCCTAGTCTGTCCCTATCAATATTGGCTCAATGGTTTGTGTTTGATAGAACTGGGAATAGCTGAAATGCAAAACAGAAATGCTTTGAGTTGGGATTGCGTCGTTAAAGGTATTTTTTATATTATTATTCTGTGTCTATGTTTAATATAAAAGATTCATAGGAGATGTGCACATTGATATCCTTTTGTCAAGGGTTATTTAAATAAGCTGCTAGGACTATATTTGATGTCATATCACTAATTTAAAGAAAATCTGTTACTTTGCTCATTCAGGGCAAAGAGACAGGTTCTCTTGTAAAAACCCCCTTCAATATCACTCTTAGTTTCTCTGTACTGTCCCACTTATTAGTTGCTCCGTCAGTCCTTTCAGACATACAGGAGTGTATTACCTTCTCCTAGAATACAGTGATCCAGTCCAATTAGCCAATTGCTAGGTCTGAATACTGTCACATGAGAAAGAGGAAAAAGTTTTACGTAAACTCTGATACCATCCAAAACAGGGTTTACAAAGGATGAGAATGCTAGAACATGGCACTGAAACAGAACAATATAGAAGCTGAGGATTGTGGGGAAGAAAAGTGTCATTTGTGGGTGGTTATTCAAGCAAACAAGTAAATCTGACACATTGCCCTGAATAGGGGAAGTAACAGAGTCTCATTAAAACAGCACACAGCCTCAGTGGCTGCAGTGTGTCCTGATGAGTGCTACAGTATGTATATTAGACTACAAATGCTGAAAGTTACAAAATAAGGACCCAACACATCTCCAATAAGAGAAGGAAGGAAAGGAGAAAAAGGGGGTTCTGAGATGGAAGTTATTAAGATTCCATAAATAACAGTAAAAATAAAACATTTAAGTTGCCTCAAAGAAATCACAAAAGTCAGATGGAGAGGATAAAAATAGACAGCTCACTTGTGTATGCTGAGTGCATTTGCTTCTTGACTGGTGAATATAAATGAAACGACTGATGACAATCTAACACTGGACCTAGCTTTTCAAAATGAAAAAAATTATTTGAATAAAAAAACAAAAATGAACATGCACGTCTAATGTTGATATATAACGTTTATCTGTATTCTTTCCAAAATAAAAAGGAAGTGCATTTTCATTTTAAAGAGCTTAGATGTTTGAAATAGTAAATAAATACTAATTTACAGTCAAGCGTCACCTTGGGGACAGTTATTCAAATTCATCCACCACCACAGTGACTGGGAATAGCCCACTTGATTACTAAAAATTTTAAGTGCATTGAAATTGCTGCTCTGAGATCTGCTATGTCGTAGTAAAGAGTTAAATGTTTCATTTGAAAGTGTTTAGGGCTAGAAAGATGGTTTAGCTATAAATGTACATACTGCCAAATGTAAATTTTCCAATTCACAGAGTCATAAAAAGCATACTTTTTTTTGTTAATTTAACAATGGCAGTGACAAATTTTAACACATGCACATGCTGCTTTAAAACTGGGCATACATTGTAAAATAATTCTGCCTGACACAAAAATATATAGATAATAATATATATATATATATATATATATATATATATATATATATATATATATATATATATATATATATATATATATATATATATATATCCAGTGGGGACGGAAAGTATTCAGACCCCCTTCAATTTTTCACTCTTTGTTATATTGCAGCCATTTGCTAAAATCATTTAAGTTCATTTTTTTCCCTCATTAATGTACACACAGCACCCCATATCGACAGAAAAACACAGAATTGTTGAAATTTTTGCAGATTTATTAAAAAAGAAAAAATGAAATATCACAGGGTCCTAAGTATTAAGACCCTTTTCTCAGTATTTTTTTTTTTGTTTAATAAGTTTTTATTGAGTTTTTATGAAAGAAAATAATTACAAAAAGAAACATTTATGTCACAAACTGGGTACAAACATTAAGAAAGGCAAAGTCAGTTTCAATGTACGGATATGTGCAATAAATATCAAGAAGCCTGAGATACATTAAACAATTCTGTGTATTCAGAAAGGAGGATGAGAGTCAATGTATCAATTGGGTAGAAAAGAAGACTTCTGTCATTATAAACATAGAAATCAAAATGTAAAAACAAGATGAGAAACCTTGCTTCAGTTAGATAAGAGAGATGTAATGTAACGAACAGAAAGCATAAGATGCAGAGAACTTGATAATAGGAGAGAAAATGAAAAGAGGAAAAGGGGGGATAGTAAATAGGATAGGGGGTAAAAGGGGAGGGAAGAGGGTGGGGGGGAGTGCTGGCATGCATGTGCGAAATGTTGAGTGATCAAAACATTTTTTTTTTTTTTTTTTTTATGACGATATATAAGTGGTGAATTTATGAGATCTGTACAATAATATCCTTGTATGTAGAGGTGGACTGAAAATTTACCCAAGGAGCCCAAGTGGCTGAGTGTTTTTCTGAAGTTCCTTTACTGTTATGGGTAATACTTTCCATGAGTTGAACTTCATCAACCCTCTGCAACCAGGTCCTAACAGGCGGAATTGCCACTTGGCCCCAGAAGGCGGGTATTAAAGCTTTGGCTGTGTTCAAAAGATGAGGAATAAGTGAACGCTTATATGGGCCTATGGAGGTTGCAGAGGCATGAAAAAGGACAGTCCACGGGTCCATGGGCAAATTAACCTCCGAAATCTGTGAAATCAAGTTGCAGATGGCCGTCCAATAGGGGCGAATGAGTGGGCAAAACCACCAGATATGTGCATGAGTGGCTTCGTTCCCACAGTTCCTCCAGCACAATGGGGAACTGGCGGGGAACATTTGGTGAAGTCTGACGGGGGTATAGTGCCACCTAGTGAGTAGTTTATAATTGACCTCTGCCATCTTAGAAGCTAGAGAGGAAGTGTGGGCCAATTGTAAGATCCTATCCCTTAGATTGTCCGAGATGGGAGAACCCAGATCAGCTTCCCATTTTGCTAAAAAGGGTGGAAACTCAGGATTTTGAAGGGCAATAATAGCTCTATAAAATAGAGAGATACTATGTAAGGGAGGGTCTTTTGGGTAGAATATATCTTCTATTCGATTTAGATCTTGCAGACCTCTGAGCGGGTGAGGGAGAGAGCTTAAGAAACATTGTAGTTGAAAGTATCTCCATTTGTCTAGAAATGAGGCAGGTTTGGGGTCAATAATCAAATGTAATGGTTTAAGTGTATTGCCACGGAGGACGTGATGTAATAAGAGGGGTTCTCCGGGTCTCCACATTTGGAAACCAGGGTCTAGTAAGCCTGGTAGAAAATATTTGTGATTTAAAAGAGGTGTTAAAGGAGAGTTATAACCCCATGAGAGTTTTTTATGTAGGGCGTCCCATATAGCCAATGAGGATATAGTGAGTGTTGAGGTGGTACGGTCAAGATTCCTGTAGGAGCGGGGTATCCAAGGAACTACCGAGAGGTCAGCGCCGCTCAAAAGACATTCAAGTTGAACCCATAATTTTGAATCAAGAGCATACTTCCAGTCGGCTATCCTAGAAAGGACAGCCGCTTGATAATACGCCTTAAAATTAGGTAGTGCCAGTCCACCAGACATCTTGGAGCGAAATAGTATCTCTCTAGATATCCTGGGGTGACCGTTCCTCCAAATAAAACGGGAGATCATGGTTTGCAAAATGGTGAAGAACCCCACTGGAACCCCTAGTGGGAGCATTTGGAAAAGAAAGAGTATACGGGGCAATATATTCATTTTAATAATATTTACTTTTCCTAGCCAGGTATGAGACAGATTGGACCATTTTCGTAGATCCTCCCTAATCCTGTTAAGCAATGGAATGTAGTTGTGTCGGAAAAGGGAGTGAAGGTTGGGAGTGAGGTAAATACCTAGATATTTCATATGTTTTGGTTCCCATCTAAAGGGGAAGAGGGGTTTCAGGGAAGACACCTCGGATTGGGAGAAGTTAATGTTTAAAATTTCCGATTTTGATAGGTTTATTTTGAAATTAGAGATTGACTGAAAAACGGAAAATGCTGACATTAGGTTAGGTATGGAGATGCGGGGTTGTTGAATAAAAAATAATATGTCGTCAGCATATGCTGCGTATTTATGGGAACTTTTACCAACTCGAATACCCTGAATATCATCATTGTTCCTAATTGTCGCTAGAAAAGGTTCCAAGGTAATAGCAAAAAGGAGGGGGGACAGGGGGCATCCCTGCCTTGTACCATTATGTAGAGAAAAAGAATCACTCAGCGTCCCGTTGATTCTGATTTGTGCTGTGGGATTAGAGTAGAGGGATAAGATACGGTAGAACATCTTAGGACCCAGTCCAAAATGTCTCAAGGTCATTCTAAGATAGTCCCAGTCCACCCTATCAAACGCTTTTTCAGCATCAGTGGAAAGGAGTAGGGTGGGCTGGGCGCTTCTCCGAACATACTGAATTAGGGAAATCGCTCTGAGGGAATTGTCTTTTGCTTCTCTATTGGGAATGAAACCTGATTGGTCTTTGGAGATCCAGTTGGGCAGTAGGGGGAGTAGGCGATTCGCCATTACCTTGGCCAATAATTTGATATCTGTATTTATTAATGAAATTGGCCTATAACTATTACAGAGGGTAGGGTCTTTATCAGGTTTAGGGATGACAGTAATGTGAGTGGAGAGGGATTCTGGGCGTAAGCCTGAGGATTGGGAAACTGAGTTTGCATAAGCTGTAAGACGGGGGAGTAAGATGTCACTGAATGTCTTGTAGTATAGAATAGTGAACCCGTCCGGGCCGGGTGCTTTTCCAGATGGAGTGGACTTCAAAGCAGCCTGAAATTCCTCTACCGAAAAGTCTGCCTCTAGTTCTTTAAAGATAGAAGCAGGTAATTTAGGTAGTTTAGCTTCTTTTAAGTAGGAGAGCATGCGTCTACGTCTCTCTTCCTGAGGTAAAGAGAATAAGTCATTTTTGACATTATAGAGATCTGCATAATACTCCTTGAAGGCCTTTGCTATGTCTGGGGTTGCATGCGCGAGCTCTCCTGATTGTAGTTTAATTTTGGGAATAAAGGACTGCGTTTGTTTAGTTTTTAATGACCTAGCCAATAACCTACTTGGTTTGTTTCCCCATTCATAGTATTTTTGTGATAAGCGTTGGAATTTTCTCTTAGTGTCTAAGTTAAGAAGAGATTTTAATTCCTCTCGTTTAAGTGTGAGTGATTGGAGATGTTCATTATGGAGAGACAGTTTATGTTGCTTATCAAGAGTAGCTATTTGTTGTAGGACCTGTTCGAGTCGCTGACCATGTTCTCTTTTCAATCTAGCACCAAGTTCAATGAACCGACCTCTAATAGTGACCTTGTGAGCTTCCCAAACAATGGAGGGGGAAGTATCAGAGGGTTTGTTTTCCTTGAAATATTGTGAAAGATGAGAGGACATTATGGAAACCTCGGTTTCATTAGTTAGAAGGGAATCGTTGAGTTTCCAGTTATTGGTGCGGCGTGTTAGAGAAGGCATAGACAGCGTCATCGAAACAGGTGCATGATCCGAGATAGTCGCGGTGCCTATGTGGGCAGACTGTAAGAGGGGGAGGTGAAAGTGATCTAGAAATATATTGTCAATTCTGGAGTATGAATGATGTGTTGTGGAGAAGTGTGAGAAGTCTCTTTCTTTGGGATGAAGGAGGCGCCAGACATCCATAAGTTGGAGGTCCAAGAGTCTTCTTTTAATAAATTTCAGGCGTTTAAAGGAGATATTAGATCTTCCTTGGGACGTATCTAGTGTAGGATCTAGGGACATGTTGATATCACCTGCTAATATAATAAGACCTTTGGCAAATTGTGATAATTTGGTTAGGATTTTTGATAAAAAGGTATGTTGATTTTGGTTTGGGCAATAAACGTTTGCTAGAGTACATTGGGTATTACCGATGAAACCCTGGAGGAAAAGAAAGCGGCCCGAATCATCTGCTAGCATGTCAGATAAACGAAAGGATATACTTCTGCTAAATCCAATGGCCACTCCCTTAGCTTTATTAGTGTCAGATAAACTATAGTACCATTGCGGAAAAAGAGGTGAGGTCAGTTTAACCGGTGTTGTATGAGTTAGATGTGTTTCCTGAAGAAAAACAATAGAACAAGCGGCTTGTTTTAGTTCACGGAATGTTTGGTGCCGTTTAGCTGCGACATTAAGACCTCTAACATTATATGATAGAAGTTTCAATGTAGTCATTGTTACATCTAGGTAGAACATTTCAGTCTATGCTTCCATGCATGCCAACAGGGGAGAGGGAGGGGGGGGGGAAGGAGGAAGAAGAGAGAGTAAGGTAAGAGATAAAGAAAAAAAAAGGGAGAAAGGAAGAGTGAGCTTATAGAAAAATCATATACATGAATTAAAGAACTTTTGGGAAACGTATGAATAACACGCAGAAATCTGCAGTGGTCCCATTGGGGAAAGAGAGATCGAGCGGCCATCCAAAACCTTAAAAAGGGATTGGGTAAAATAACTTCTAAGGCCGCACGTCCTCGTCAACCCCAGAAGGAGGGGGGGACTGGGTTGTGTTGTCGGGGAGGAGCAATATAAGAGACGCGCCCCAACAACATTCGGCCTTTATCATATAATCAACTTGTAATTAAACATAGACAAAATTAGTTCCAGCTAAGTAAAAATAAGGGGTCATGTAGGTAGGAGCAAAAATCAACTTAAACCTTGAGGAACCTACTGAGCAGCATAAGTTGTGGACCAATACTGATACAACGACATACTAACAAAAGAACATGAAAGGAGATCAGTGGTCAAACTAAACATAAGTCAGAGTTTATCAAAAATAGTCAGGTAAGTGTACAAAAAAAAAAAAAAAAAAATTAACATTTGAATTCTGACTTGGCATCAATCTGCTGTAGGAGAGTAGGCCTCTGTACTGGTGAATCGTGGTTGAATGAAAAAAGGGCAAAGGACAAAGTTGCGCAGTTCATCCATTCTTTTGTGCAGAGCCCGGTAGAGAGGAGCGACTTGCCTTTGAAGGGGTTTTTCTCCAGACTGAATCTGTAAGATTCGAAAATTTAGGAATGGAGTTTTGCCAGCCTGAGAGTTCCAAAGGTGGAAGATTAAGAGCTTGCAAAAAGGTTGTAAGTTCCTCCGGGAACCTTAGTGTGTGGGATCGGCCATTTTTTGTGGCAATCAGGCAGGCTGGGAAGCCCCATCTATATGTGATCCCTTCTGTGCGCAGGAGGTCAAGAAGCGGTTTTAGAGCTCTACGACGGTCTAAGGTGTCTTTAGAGATGTCTGGGAATATGGTGATGGTCGCCCCATCAAAATCTATGTTAGGCAGGCCCCGCATCTTCATCATAATTGCATTTTTATCTTCGAAGTAATGCAGGCGACAGATAACGTCTCTGGGTTGGTCAGAGATAGTATTGCGGGGTCTCAGAGCCCGGTGTACCCGGTCAAAGCGGAGTGGTGCGGTGACAGGGTTACCCATAATGGTGTTGAAAATTCCTCGTATTGATGGTTCTAGGTCACTGTCTCCAGTGGCCTCGGGTAGGCCTCTGACCCGTATGTTGTTTCTTCGATTGCGGTTCTCGAGGTCTTCGAGCTTATATAGAGAGGCCCGTTGAGCAAACGCTAGCTGGGTAACAGTGTCTTGCAGTTCTTTAATGGCTAGAGCTTGGGTATCCTGCCGTTGCTCTGTCTCCTCCACTCTGACTAGGATGTGGGACATGTCAGTCCTAACTGCAGTTATCTCTTTTTTAATAGATTTTTCCAGGTTATGAAACATGCCTGCAAGTTCTTTTTTAAGACCGCTCATCAGCGTAGACATTTCGGAGCCAGCAGGGGACCCTGGGTCCTCCATGAGATCGGAGCAGTATGAAGAGGCTGGAGAGCTTCCCCTCACAGAGGCAACGTGAGATGAGGGAGAGGCGCTTAGTCTCGAGGTTCGGGCCTGAGTGCCGCGTGCGTTAGACAAATATTTTTGAATAGAGCCTGCAGATATTGAATTAGACAGTGACCTTTTGCCAGATCTTTTACCTGCTGCGGAGCGAGATTTAGCTGATTTGGAAGGCATAGCTGGAACTGTTAGGCCGGTAGTCGTGTGGGGCTCCTCTCGTCTACATCTGCTCAGTGTCAGTCATATTTCCATATACTGTGGTTGCTTGTAAAGGTTGTAAAAGTAAAGAGGAAAAAAAAAAAAAAAAAAAAAAAGGGCCAAAAACTTTGCGGATATTGAAAGACCCCCCTCAGCTGTAGATCAAGGGGAGAGCTGATTGAAGTAGACTCTAGATAAATAGGTGCATTGTTGTTTGTTTGCATTGAGCAGGTAAAGTCACAAATGTAATTAGGGAATATTTGGAATGCAAAGATGGCCGCCGACCTCCGTGGGTAGGCCGGAGCCTCGGACTTTCCTGACAGGCTAATCCGGCCGGGTGAGCACCGATAGCGCGGAGGTCCCGGGTGGCTTCTTATGGGCCCAGAAACAAGGTTTCCCACTAATGGGGGGCCGACTGAGAGGTGGATGTCAAATGGAGGAGTATCAGGTACTCACCGCTGTGTAGAAGGCAAGCTATGACGGAGCGGTGGGCCGCGGGGTGGCGTCGGACCTCCGGGGGTCGGTATGGCAGAGGAGGGATCTCCGGATGGAGGATACCTGGGCGGAAGAATCCCGAGTGCGGGCTGGATGCAGTGCAGGAGCCTCTCGGAGGTCTCCGGTCCGGAGCTACGGAGAACGGGAGGCTCCGGGTGCCAGGTAAGGGCCCAAGATGGCGGCGAGAGTCCGAGGCTCGGACTGAGTTGTAGGCCCCGAACTGCTTCTAGGGGTCAAAAAGGGCCAAAAGGGTTGAATATACCCCAGGGGTCGTAGCCATGAGTGTCCCGATACCCCTGAGGTGTGTAAGTAGCCACGATGGTATGAGGAGGGGCAGGGATGGCTTTGGATGCGGATAGCCTAGGCAGAGCAGAGGCAGTACACGTCCTCCCTGTTGAACGTCCGGACACGCCCACCTCCTTTGCTCAGTATTTAGTAGAAGCACCCTTTTGATCTAATACAGCCATAAGTCTTTTTGGTTTTTCTTTTTTACATTACACAGCACCCTGCATCTCTGGACCCCTTTACATTACACAGCACCCTACACCTTTGGACCCCTTTTCATTACACAGCACCTTGAACCCCTTCACAGAGCAGCCTGCACCTCTGGACCCCTTCACACAGCACTCTGCACCTCTGGACCCCTTCACACAGCACCCTGCACCTCTGGCCCCCTTCACACAGCACCCTGCAACTCTGGATCCCATCACACAGCACCCTGCACCTCTGGACCCCATCACACAGAACCTCACACCTCTGGACCCCTTCACACAGCACCCTGCACCTCTGGACCTCTGCATGTTACACAGTCCCCCCCTGGACCCCCTGCATGTTACATAGACAGCCCCCCTTCCTACCTTAATCACGCAGCCAGAGGGAGAGACACAGCAGCGCTGAACAGAGGAACTGCTTGAGTTCTTTTTCATATTAACAAGCTAATGATTGGTTGCTAGGACCACCTAGCAACTAATCCCCTGCTGGTTAACTTAAAAAGATAACTTCAGCAGTTCCTCTATTAAGCAGTGCTCACTGTCTCTCCATCTGGCTGTGGTATAGGAGGCGAGAGAGTGTCTTCTTTCTCCTGCACTGCTCAGCCGGCTCTGGAGGCTATAGATGTCACCTGGTGACCCCAGTAGTGGTACGTTCCACACCCAGCCCGGGCACCCCCACACCCTGTCAAAGCTCGGCTCTCCCTGGCTGCCCTGTCACCACGCCGATGCACTGCCTGAGCCCACCCCACTGTCACCGCTTTACTTGATGACCGCTTCACTCGGCACCCAGCCTGACACCCCTCCGCAGTGTGTGGCACCTGGGGTGGACCGTCCCCCCTGCCCCCAGTTGGTATGCCACTGATTAGGATCTAGGGAAAATTAGGGCAACTGCACTTGCAAAGTGCGCAGTCTATTTGCTTTCAGTAAATCAAACCCATTATGTACCCTCTGACACAGTTACATTGAAACAGCAAGCCAAAAAACAACTACTGGTTATGTTCAGGACTGAAAGTATATTTGTCCCAGATTCAGACAGTTTGCAACATTTTTTTCTTTATTTTAGTAAGGAAGCTGAAGTGGCTGGGCTGGCATATTAGATAAGTCCATCTGCAGGAGGTCTGGTTAATCTTGAATCTTTAAGGCCCTGTTTACATCTAGTGAAATCTAAAGAAGCTCCTGCTATTTTTCAAGCAGCGAGCTTCATGTGATGCGGTTTTGCTGCAATTGCAGTGTGATTTATCGCATGACAATCATAGAAAAACTGAACTGCATTTAGGTGCTATTGAAAATGAATGGCACCTGAGCATGCATGCTGTGTTTTGCCAGCATTGCAGTACGATTTGGAATCACAGGCAGAATCTCAGCGATTTCCCCCACCTCAATCCCAAATTGCCAGATGTGAACGGGCCTAAAAATCCCCTAGAACTAATTCCTGTGCATGTCTGACTGGGGAGCATTGCATTACCGGTGTGATGAAAGGGAGCTCATATCTGTGTGATGAAAGAGAGCTCATATTTTTGCGACATATTATATATTGCGACACAGCCTGTGTGGCAAGGACTTTTGTTTTGGAGAGATAGCTAGGTGCCTGGGCAGCAGAAGTTTGTCTCAGGTCTGTTAGCCAAAGCCTCCATGTATTAGTAAGACACCAAGTAGCAAGGATTTATTTTATTTTTTTCAGTTTTTTTATGTCTGTATATCATGTAAGAAATGTATATAAATCACAAGGTCTGCTGTTTGCTGTTTAAAGTGCTGTGGACTGCTCCAAGGACTGATACACATCCCCTCCTAGGCTAATCCCTCACGCAAAAAAAAAACAAAAAAAAAAACACACACACACAAAATTACCCCTAAAAAGGTTTCTCATGCATTGGCACCTGTTCATGCATGGTAAAACCTTTGCACCAAAACGAGGCTAGCACACTGCTATACCCTTATTGTGAAAATAATGAGTCACCCTTTTTAACAAGGTTTTAATACCAGTTTTGCTTATTTCATCCTTTCTATTAGATTATAGTGGTGATTGCTATGCATGATTATATTTATATTTGCATCTATTATAAAAAGCTTATTCTCTAAAAATGTGTTTAACGTGTTTTGTTCCTTTGATTACTTGGGAACTTGTTAGTTTATCTTCTTTTTAGCCTAAAGCAAATGTTTATACCTTGTTAACACTAATTAGTTGAAAATTCTATTCTATAATGGCAAACTATCTAAATTAATATCCAAAGCTTAGCTACCATGCTGGAAAACGACATACAAAATCACATCACTTTGGGGACAATGGTATTATTTTTTTTAACGTTGAACATTTGATCTGCTTTCTTACAGGTAGACTACTTATAAAGTATTGTTCATTTACTACACTTGTTTTTTAAGCCAACATGTCAGATGCCTAAATCTAAACTGGCTAGTTCATGTTTTCTAGTGGCTAATTTTTACTGACAGTCTACTGAGTGGAATGGTACCTGTTGATTGGAGAAAAGCCAATGTAGCACCAATATTTAAAAAGGGCCCAAAATACATCCCTGGGAATTACAGACCAGTTAGCCTAACATCAATAGTATGTAAACTCTTGGAGGGGATGATAAGGGACTATATAAAAGATGTTAGAATGAGAATGGTATCATTAGCAGTAATCAGCATGGATTAATGAAGAATTGTTCTTGCCAAACCAATCTATACATCTTCTTCTGAGGAAATGAGTTGCCATCTAGATAAAGGAAGGCCCATAGACGTGGTGTATTTGGATTTTGCAAAAGCATTTGACACAGTTCCCCATAAACTACTGTACAAAATAAGGTCTGTTGGTATGGACCATAGGGTGACCCTACTATAGGGATAAAACTTTTTTGCAGAAGGGAGTTTAACAAGACTCGTGGCCACTCATTAAAGTTAGAAGAAAAGAGTTTTAACCTTAAACTACGTAGAGGGTTCTTTACTGTAAGAGTGGCAAGGATGTGGAATTCCCTTCCACGGGCATTGATAATTTCAAGAAACTTTTAGATAAGCACCTGAACGACCACAACATACAGGGATATACAAGGTAATACTGACATATAATCACACACGTAGGTTGGTCTTGATGGACTTGTGTCTTTTTTTAACCTCACCTACTATGTAACTATATGTAACTATCCAATTGTTGCTATATATTCCTCTTAGTGAGAAAATAGGGGAAAATGGGGGGGGGGGAGGAAATCAGGACTTTAATTGAAACATGCAGGTACAAAATAAATAGATATATTAGATTGAGAAAAACTGATATTTAATAGTTCATAACAAGGTATTATGGTGATATTACGTCAGACCCAATTCGATTCATACATGGTAATAAAACAAAATCGAACAACATGCATGATTAAACATATATAAAATACAATTTAGCCAATATAATCTGGGGCCTCTCCTAATCCCCAACTTAGATAATAAACAAGTTTATACAGTGAAGTAATACATAGTCCAATGGATAATATATATATATATATATGTACACATACACAATAGTGCGGGGCCTCATGGATCCCTATCATAAATATTCATTATATCATCCCATGAGGAATAGACATAGACACACATGGAACCAATTATCTAAGATAATAAGCATAAAGTGGTTTGAATGGGCAAAGCGAAGTACACAGCATCTGTAGCTCAACGCATTTAATTTCTGAAGCCATTCTTCAGGAGTGAAACACGTGAAAATGGATTTATGATAAAAAGTATAATTATATTAATACTCAAAAATTGTTTAATCATGCATATTGTTCGATTTTGTATCATTACCATGTATGAATCGAATTGGGTTCTGAAGTATTATTACCATAATACACCCTGGTTATGAACTATTAAATATCAGTTTTACCTAATCTAATATATCTATTTATTTTGTACCCACATGTTTCAAATAAAGTCACGATTTCCTTCTCCCCTTCCCCCCCCTTTTTCCCCCATTTTTTCACAGCGACAGGGATGGAGGTATTCGACCTTACCAAGCCATTTCCTCATTTAAAGTCCCAAATTTGAATTCCTCTCCTTTTTTGTAATATATTTCTCTTAGGTTGATATTTACCTCCTTTTACCACACAACCTTCTTGTTATATTTTTATTTTATAAATTATAGTGTTAATTGAAGTTCACAAGATTTTAAAGAAGAAATTAGTAGACAGTACAAGAGTATAGCAGGTATTACACTGGGTTTCAGACTGAGAAGGAGTACATTACAAATAGCCGCAAATTAACTATAATATGCTAATGCAGTGGATTCATTAGCAACCATGAAGGCTAAGCAATTTGGGAAAGGTGGACATCATCCCTGTGTGCATCATTATAGCTGCTGGAACAAAGATAGGGAGCCACACTGATGCAGTGAATAAGAATATCCAACCTCTATGGGATAGGGTAGTCCACCAGTCGCAACCCAATGCGATGGAAAGAGAATGAAGATACACAAAAAGGGAAGAAAAGAAAGGGAGGGATAAGGGGGGAGTTGAGGGAAGGTGTCTGCAGTATCTTTGAGGCCTCATATCCTAAAACAAAAGTGCATTTTAATGAATCAAAAGAAAGAGGGGGGGAAAAAAAACCTTTCACAATGTCAACAACTCTTAGAAGTCAACATTACGTATCTCAAAAGAGAATCTAGGAGGACTATATCCCTGAAAATGTGTGCTAGTAATCATGCAGCTGGGCTGTAAGTTCCTCCATCCAGATCAGGGAATCAAGTGACCCAATCCATACCTTTAACCACTTCAGCCCCAGAAGATTTTACCCTTTCCTGACCTGCATGCTTTTTTCAAAAGCTTCCCACCAATAGGTGTGGGAAAGCTGCAAACTACACCCCTAGATATGTAGGAAGAGCTAGTCTGCAGAGTGCGTTCCACCTGCATTCCAAGCGCCCTACTTCCGTATTGGATATGACGTGAAAGTGTAGCCCCGCCTTATGCATTTCGTCATTGGACGTTCTCAAAGGTGGTGCAATCTTTCCACATTGGACGACTAATATAGGCGAATGGACATGCAAATCTGTTGGACAGTTGGTTAGTTACATTTATGTAACATGTATATGCTTTAGGTCTTATATGTATATATTTTTTGACCTGATGGACACATTTATACATATATAATTTCTTAATATTTTTTGTGTATGTTACTTTTTGATTGATCACTCATACCACCTGTTTGTATTTGCTTTTTATGCACTGATATTTGTTTAACTACATTTGTGCGTGTACGGGTACATCCACCACTGGAGGGTACACATGAATACACTTAGTCCTCACAGGAGAGGCGCACATCTGATTTATTCCATACAGGATAGGCACCCCTTGTTTCTCTTTGTAAACAGGGCACTCACTTACCACTCTTTTTTGCACTTACCTTGTACAATAGGGTAGCCCCAACCACCCCACTTCATACCTCTACTTACCGTAAGTTCCCTTCGGAACCCAATAGGGGGGGCTGCAACCCGTTATCATCCTGAGCACGGAGCATATCACATATTTAGTGATCTCTGTCATGTTCTAGTGAGCCCATCCCCCTACAGTTAGAACATGCTGAGGGAACACAGGTAACCCCTTGATCGCCATCTAGTGTTTAACCCCTTCCCTGCCAGTGACATTTACACAGTAATCAGTGCATTTTTATAGTACTGATCACTGCATAAATGACAATGGTCCCAAAATAGTGTCAAAAGTGTCCGATCCGTTTGTCACAATGTCGCAGTCATGATAAAAAATGCAGATCGCTGCCATTACTAATAAAAAATAAATTATTAATAAAAATGCCATAAATCTATCCCCTATTTTGTAGATGCGATAACTTTTGCGCAAACCAATCAATATATGTTTATTGCGATTTTTTTTACCAAAAATATGTAGAATGATACATATTGGCCTAAACTGTGGAAGAAATGTTTTTTTTTAGATTTTTGGGGGGGATATTTATTATAGCAAAAAGTAAAAAATATTGCTTTTTTTCAAAATTGTCACTCTTTTTTTGTTTATAGCGCAAAAAAGAAAAACCACAGAGGTGATCAAATACCACCAAAAGAAAGCTCTATTTGTGGGAAAAAAAAGGACGTCAATTTTGTTTGGGTACAATTTTGCACGACCTTGCAATTGTCAGTTAAAGCGATGCAGTACTGTATTGCAAAAAAGGGCTTGGTCAGGAAGGGGGTAAATCCTTCCGGGGCTGAAGTGGTTAATCCCGAGAGAAAATAGTTCCTATAATCTTTCCTCATAGATGTGCTCCTCCATGCCTTATCAGTTTTGTTGCTCTTCTCTGCACTTTCTCCAGTTTCACCAATATCCTATTTGAACTGCATGTTCAAGATGAGGTCTTGCTAATGATCTGTACAAGGGAAAAATGATATCTCTCTCTGCAGTCCATACCAAAGGATTTTGCTTGCTTTGGAAACTGCGGCTTGGCATTGCATGCCATTATTAAAGGAGTTGTACACCCTCATGTTTTTTCACCTTAATGCATCCTATGCATTAAGATGAAAAAACTTCTGTCACTGACCAGCCTCCGAGCCCCCCCGTTTTACTTACCTGAGCCCGTTCATTCCCACGCCGGAGACACATACACCCTCTCTGGCTGGGGTCTCGGCTCTTGATTGGATAGATTGATAGCAGCGTAGCCATTGCCTCCTGCTGCTGTCAATCAAATCCAATGATGCGGGCACCGGGGAGGCTGAGTCCAGCATTCTGTGTCTATGGACACAAATGCTGGACTCACGAGCGCACCCGCATGATAACTCCCAGGGAGAGTGCTTCTCTTAGGGGGTTTCCCAATGCGGGGAGGAGCCACAAGCGCCATTGGGGGACCCCAGAATATGAGGATCAGGGCCACTCTGTGCAAATTGACCTGCAAAGTGGAGGTATGTATGATATGTTTGTTATATAACCACTTCAATACCTGCGTATAGTCAAATGACGGCCACAGATGGGATCTCCCATCCTGGGCGGCCATCATATGATGTCCTGGGCTTCCCGTTGCTCGGGACCCGATGCATGTGCCCGGCGGCCGTGATGTCCGCCTGGCACCCGCGATTGCCCGTTAACCGAGCAGGACCGTGGATCTGTGTGTGTGTCAGGTGAGAGGAGACCGATCTGTGTTCCCAGTACAGAGGAACACTGATCGGTCTCCTCCCCTTGTGGGTCCCCTCCCCCCACAGTTAGAATCACTCCCCTAGGAAACACATTTAACCCCTCGTGTCCCCTCGTGTCCCCCTAGTGGTTAACCCCTTCCCTGCCTGTCATATTTATACAGTAATCAATGCAATTTTAAAGCAAAGTTTTTAAAAATGGTCCCAAAAATGTGTCAAAAGTGTCCGATGTGTCCGCTATAATGTCGCACTCACGAAAAAAATAGCAGATAGCCACCATTACTAGTAAAAAAAATTAAAAAAATACAAATTTTTTAAAAATGCCATAAATCTATCCCGTATTTTGTAGATGCTATAACTTTTGCGCAAACCAATCAATATACACTTATTGTGATTTTTTTTTACCAAACATATGTAGAAGAATACGTATCGGCCTAAACTGAGGAAAAATTTTTTTTTTTTTTTTTTTAATTGGGATATTTATTATAGCAAAAAGTATAAAATATTGTGTTTTTTTCAAAATTGTCGCTCTTCTTTTGTTTATAGCGCAAAGAATAAAAACCGCAGAGGTGATCAACCATACCACCAAAAGAAAGCTCTATTTGTGGGGAAAAAAAGGACATCAATTTTGTTTGGGTACAGCGTCGCACGACTGCGCAATTGTCATTTAAAATGCAACAGCGCTGAAAACTAAACATTGGTCTGGGAAGGAAGGGGGTGAAAATGCCCTGTATTGAACCGGTTAAAAAATTTTAAAAAAGAGGGGTTACAACCCCTTTAACCACTTCCCGTCCAGCCTATAACAGAATGATTGGCTGTGAAGTGGTTCTGTTATCCTGACTGGGCATCATATGATGTCCAGCAGGGTAACATGCTGGCGTGTGCCCGTGGGGGCGTGCAGCGCAGCGATCACAAGTGTGGCGTTTCAGTCTGATACGCCGCATCTCTGATCATGATAAGGAGCTTCTGACGGAGGCTCCTTACCACGTGATCAGCTGTGACCAATCACAGCTGATCATTGCATGAACCAGGAAGTGCCGGTAAAATGCATTCCTCGGTTTGCAGTAACAGGGAGAGCCGATCAACGGCTCTCCCAGTCAGGGGGGGGGTCTGTGCTGATAATCAGCACATTGATTATCAGCACAGCCCCCATCAAATGTACTGATCAGCTGCCAATCAGTGCCCAGCAGCTGCCAGTCAGTGCCCTATCTTTAACTCCTGTCAGTGCCCAATAAAGTGCCAATCAGTGCCCACCACAGTGCAAATCAGTGCCCACCATAGTGACAATTAGTGTCATCACAGTGCCAATCAGTGCCCAGAATTAACACCTGTCAGTACCTGCCCAATCAGTGCTGCCCATCAGTTTCATCTTTTAGTGTCCATCAATGTCACCTGTCAGTGCCAATCAGTGCTGCCTAAAAGTGCCAATCAGTGCCGTCTATCAGCGCTCAACAGTGCCACCGGTCAGTGTCCATCACGGCCGCCGGTCAGTGCCCATCAGTGCCGCCTGTCAGTGCTCATCAATGCTGCAAGTTAGTGCCCATCAGTGCCACCTATCAGTGCCTATCAGTGCTGCATATCAGTGCCGCCTATCAGTGCCCATTGATTCTACATATCAGTACCTCTTCATCAGTGCCCATCAGTGCCACCTTATCAGTGCCAACTCATCAGTGCCCATCAGTGCCGCCTTATCAGTTCCAATCAGTGCTGCCTCATCAGTGCCCGTCAGTGAAGGAGAAAACTAAATTTTATAACAGAAACAAAGAAAAACTTTTTTTTTTCAAAAATGTTGTTTTTTTTAGTTTGTTTAGCAAAAAAATAAAAACCCCAGAGGTGATCAAATACCACCAAAAGAAAGCTCTATTTGTGGGAAGAAAATGATAAAAAGTGAGTTTGGGTACAGTGTTGCATGACCGCGCAATTGTCATTCAAAGTGCGACAGCGCTGGAAGCTGAAAATTGTCCTGGGCAGGAAGGGGAGAAAGTGCCTGGTATTGAAGTGGTTAAGTTTATGATCTGCCAGAACACCCAGATCCTTCTCCGCAATTGACTCCCCCAGCTGTTCTCCTTCTAGTGTGTATGTTGTGTGCATATTTTTAGGCCCCAAGTTTTCTATCCATTTGCAAACTGAATTTTCCAAGCCCCTAGACTTTACCTTACACATTAGCCATGTGTGGGGAACTGTGTCAAACACTTTTGAAAAATCCAGGTATACCACGTCTACAGCCACTCCTTTGTCTAAGATTTTACTTACCTCCTCATAAAAATAAATCAGTTTTGTTTTTTGTTTTTTCTTTTCTCTTCTCTCTCTCCTCCCTCTTTTATCTCTTCCCCCTACACTCTCCTCCTTTCATCTTCTCCGCTCCTCCTCCTATTATCCCCCCTTCCCACCTCATTTAATGTATCCAGTTTTAACACCCACAGAATGTCTCTACAACTCCACTTCACATACACCTCAGCTACATGCTTCAAAAGCCAGGCACGGACCTAATACATGGCGAATCCCTCCCAACTACTAATCGCAACTGCTGAAGTGACAGAATCCTACATGTAATGGAATTTTGTTGTTCTAAAACTCCTTTTTGTACAACTGTTGATCAAGATTTCTGTAAATGCTTCTTTTCTTTAGATAACATTTTCTTTGGAAAAAAAAGAAATCAGATTTGTCTGACACCTTCTGTCTTTCATGAATCCATGCTGTCTGTTGCTTAAAATATTTTTTCACAACAAAAAATCATCTATGTAGTCTTAAACTCTAGTTTAATATCAGTATCTTCCCAACTAAAGAAGTTAAACCAACAGGTCAATAGTTACTTGGTAAAGACTTTGTACCCCTTTTTAAATATAAGCAGCACATTGGCCATAAGCCAATCCAATGGTAGTATTCCAGTCAATAAAGAGTCCCTAAAAATGAGAAACAATGGCCTTGAAATGATAGAGCTCAATTATTTTAGGGTCCGAGGGTGGATGCCATCTGGTCCAGGTGCTTTATTCACCTTTATTCTAAGTATTTCTGGACAATGCACATTTTGAGCCATTGTGGATCATTTGGGGCTGTGTCAATATCATCCCCATTATGGACATGAGCTCCCCCATGTTCCTTTGTATACACAGAGCTAAAGAAGGTATTCATTTTTCCTTCTCTTTGTCCCCAGTCACCCATTCTAGATTATTTTGTACAGGGCCTACATGCTCAGATCTGACCTTTTTTACTATTAATATATTTGAATAAGTTTGGGGGAATTGTCCTACTTACTTTTGCAATCTGTTGTTCGTTTTTAGAATTTGTGTTGCCTTGATTTCCTTTTTTACATATTCTGTTATACTCTTTAAATGGTGATAGTGTTCCTTCATTTTTATATTTATTAAAATCTTTTTCTTAATATTTATGGATAAAACAGCTTTTAATCTGTCCCAAGCAGCTAATGCTGTGCTATAAATTCCTACTTGCCCCCAGCTACTGCTTTCTTTGGACACAGTTGAAATCTTTCATTTTTCAATTTAAATTTCTTCTTATTTCTAAATAGTATTATCTGTTTATCTTTAGTTTTACCATTCTTTAAAAAGATGTACACTGAGAGAAATGAATAGACTGCTATTTATGACTACCTTTTGAAAATGCTAATGTGTTTGGCTCTAAGACTTTAAGTCAGTGCCATAGAACAATTATGAAGCTAGCGAGTAAGAGTGATTTTAGATTTTCAGATTTGCATATTTGATTCAGGTGAGTCTGTGTGGTTGACTTACTAAGGGCAAAGAAGATGCCCACTTTGCAAGGGGATTTTTGCTTAGCTTAGTGAATGAGGTGACACTCCACTGAATTCCATCATTCAATAATATGCAAGTGTCATTGGAAGATGTGCCTTCTGGTAGAATATACCTTTTGAATACCTTGATATACGTTTGTATGCCTTTAAAATAATTACTGATACTTTATAAGATAGCTACTGAAACTAACCTCTGCTTTTAATTTGTCTTATGCTTAATGTACATATGCACCTGAATGTCACAACAAATCCCCACAGACATCAGTTCCAAGTCTTAAGACATTACATCATAACCTTTAAATAAGATATTTCCAAACAATTTATCCAGATAATGGGAAATACCAGCCAAAAAATAACAAAAGCCATAGAAAATTACCACCAATCGTCACCTGTTTACTGTTACCGGTGTCTGATCAATTGTTACATACATCTGACTGATGAACAAAGACTAAATGACTTGCATCTTTTCTGTTATAAATACTCAATAATGTCAAATCTGTAATTAATTGAGACAGTTTCAGCATATATTTGGTGCCTGTTCCCATGTGTGTCTTCAAATTAGGCCTCACTGGCTAACTAAGGGCAGGAATCTGCACCTGTACATTCAAAGAAAATCCCAAACAGCAAGCAAAAGTACTTTTTTTTAAATTTTTACAATAGACAACTCAAGTGCAAATAGGAGAGCAACAAGTGGTTAAAAAGATCTATGGGGCAGCCCGCTAGGTGACAGCCTAAATCCTCCAATAGCAACACAAATCAAACACTATAAACAATTCCTACAGTCTCACACACAACTCCTTTGTGCAAAAATGATAATAAGGTAATAAATAACATGTATAACAATATGTTTTGATCTGATACTGCCAATCTTTCTCAAGGAAGATTTCCTGAGAAAGGCTGGTGGTATCAAATTGAAACAAGTCAGTATAGGCAAGAGGTGACGCCACCAGTAGAGGGGCATTGCTGTAGAGTGTGCACTGTCGTCAGAGTTTTTTACTATTGCATGCATGCTGGTTGTCTGTTGCCAGGGCCTAGCCTGTCTGTGTTAATTTGATTAGTGCTCCTCTCCCTTGCTCTGCTCCTATTGTACCTGTCATTAGCCACATACATACTTGCACTGCATTGCCAACATTGAAGCAACACCGCTTAGAAGCAACATGCAGCTGGCAATATAGAGTGTGTGTCTTGTTTTATTGTTATACATGTTATTTATTACTTTATGATCATTTTTCCACAAAGGATTTGTGTGTGAGCGCTGCATGAATTGTTTATTGTGTTGTTTTACTTTTCCTTGCACAAGCTTGATAATTCTTTATTAAGTGGGTTTATATCACATTTACTAAGCTAAGGGAAAATTCTCTTGCAAAATTAAAATCCTATTTGCCAATAGTAAATCAACCCTATCAAGTTCTGAACCCAATTAACATTCATCAGGGATGCAAGAGATTGGGTGCAAAGTACAGTGAATCCTCTAATTTGGATAATACTTACAATGGATGTCCACTGAATTGAAACAACTTAGCATCTCAGAGTAGGTTTACGCTACTTAGGAAATCTTACTGGAAGTGAGCAGGAATGCTAGTTCATAAATATCAAACATTTTCCTCTTCTCTTGAAAAATGTTTTTCACTTTTCTGTTGCAAAGTGAACAGGCTACAGTATTTGTCTTTAGTAAATCAACCCCAGTGTATTGACTCTATTAGATCAGATGACATTAGCATAGATGGCCTACATATTACTCTCAATACAGGTACCCTCTAAAGTGAATGTATATTTTATTATATATTTACTATGTTTGGCACAAAAAAGGTACATTTTTTTCTTTCTTCCTTTTTTCACCAAACACTATCCAACATTTTACAAGATTGGCTAGATACTGTATATACATAAACATGGGTTGTATTCCACATAAGTTGTCTATGGAATCTGGTTGTTATTACTAGTGAAGCTTTTTGATCAGTGCTGATGGACCTGTCAATCAAGTGCTTATTCATTCAATCTTTATGGTAGACCTTTACACAGTTGATAGCCTAGTTACTCATTAGCTCTTGCACTATACATACTGCATACCAGATGGTCTTTTGTAGCTTTTTTTAAAATCCCCTTCACAGCCAGTGGGCTGAATGAAAAAAAAAATTGAACTGATTCCCCATCGACACATTCAAAGTGGAGGCAGAAATCCTCTGAGCTGTGTGAATCTGTTGCATTTCTCCACTGTCAGAATACATTAATCCGTGCTGCAGCCCATTGGTTTGAACAAAAGTTTTCCAGCATGCCTGTGCCTGAGTAGTCAGTCAGTAGATCAACTGCTCTCAAACAGGACCAGCCATAGATGGATTTAATATCAATTATATTGAAGTCCATGCAAGTGTCTGATATGGTAATATCTTAAGACAGTCAAGCTAAATAGAAGCAGCTGAATAGGATTATGAAATGCAAGATGGTGACTCTTTGGAAACACAAAACAACAGCAGCACCAGACATTGTTGGAGCCCTTACTGCACTCTCCAAAGACATGGAATACTGTTTGAAGACTTTGGGCAATGACATAATCACATCCATAGACTGTATTACTGAGAATTACTCACATCTGCACAAGGTCCTTGGGAGGTATATAAAAAAATATTTATGCATCTGTATAATAACTTGTTATCAGAAAATAAATCCTCATTTAAGAGTAAAGACTAAGGCAGTTTCAAAACCACCAGCAAGGGCTCCTGCCAAAGGCCAACAGTGTATACATCACTAAGTCACCATCTGTTGTTGGATATGCTTTTTAGCCAGCGTTTCTGTCACCTGTAAACATGTCATTGATTGAGTCATACAAGGTCTAAATCTTTGCTACTGTTTTTTTTCTCCAACATAATTTTGCATTATTAATGAGTAAAGGGAATTATAAATGCAGCCTGATTATAACAGTTTCTGATGTTCACGATTGAAATGATATGTCAAAAACTATTAACATGATGAAGGACGTTTTGAAAAAATCAAGACTTAATTTCTTCTACAGCTAGAATGCATTAGTAAGCATACTTTACTTAAGCTAAAACCTAATTTGCATTTGAATTCTGTAAATTTCATTTTTGGATGGGTCAATACTCCCAAATATGTGTTTGAATACCAGTACCTTTGATTTCTAATGTAATAAAACTCCTGAGACCAGAATATTCAACCAGTTCATTGTTTTTATCAACATTCAAACCCAGGTAATGAAGCTGGAAATAGTTTAAAGTGAATAAAACTTAACTGTTCTTGTACCCTGTAAATGATCTAAGAATGACATGAAGACAATTATATGCATAGTTGTTCCTACTGTTACAGGCTGCAAATTTGCTACACTGAATTTGTAATTGCAACTGTATTCCAGGGTACCTTCCAAATGACGTTACCAGCATTCTCACAATAAATAACAAAGAGTGAAAAAGTTTTTCGTTTTTTTTTTTTAAAGGTGACATTTCTAAACTAAAAATTTCCATATAAAATGACTTTGGCTGTGGTTGTCTGGGTCTGCGGGTGGGGGGGCCTATCAGAATCTGGAAGCCCCATTTACCAAGGGGCCCCCAAATCCCATCCCCCCTATGTGAATGGATATTGGGTACATCGTACCCCTACCCATTCACCAAAAAGTATCAAAAAGGAAAACCAGAAAAATAGGAAAAAAAATGAAAACACGCCACCTCCATTGGAGGCTACCTGCCGTATGTGCTCTCTTTCTTTTGACAGCTCTTATATAGGCAAGGGCGGGGCCACCCGATGATTTAACTGGGTGGTCCCGTCTCCTCCTGACGTCATGTCACATGACGGTTTCCCAGCCCCATTCCTTAACAACCAGCTTGAACTGTACCCTGATTGGGCAAAGCTTTGCCCAATCAGGGCACAGAAAGCACTGCAGGGTGTTTGTCGGGGCGAACACCCGGTGAACACCCTGCAAATTCGGATGTTTGGAGAGCAGCCAAATAAGCAAATGTTTGGCCTGAACTCATGCTTGGGACGAACCGTTCGTCCATCCCTAATCAGCACTTTTAGAATGCATGAGAGACACTTTTGCAAAATCTGACTGCACCAGTCTTTATGAATTCCAGGGACTGTGATACGATAAGTTTTGTACAATACACTGCATTTAACATTGTTTTGCAATAATTTTTAAAGCTATTTTTAACTGTTTATTGATTTATGTTACTGTTCTATTGCTATACTTTGTTCTGTGGCCTTTACAATGTACTTATTTTTCCTCATAAAGATAATATTTTCCTTTGCATCATTTACTGACATTTTAAATGTCAACATTAGCAAGATGGAGTGCTGACCATTTGTTTTATATTTTGCAATAGTCTAAAAGTTAGTAAATATAAAACATACAAGACAATAACAAAATTTACTAGTTAATTTACTGTATTGCTTACTAACCATTATTTTTAATTGAAATTTGTGCATGCAGTTTACTTGAATATAACTAGTACATACCCAGATGTTTGTATCACTATTCCTTGTAAATAATACAACATGTGCTGGATATAATCTGCTCATGATTATACTGACCTTGACATGAGCTAGTTTATGACTTTGACTTGTCTTTTCCCAATCCTCCTCATTGAAGACTCTTAATTGACCTATATTTGTAACCAATATCACCCTGTTTTTGATTTTCCCAAATTAAATTGTAATCTTCCTTTGATTCTGGTTTCACCTGTAACAGCTTTGTTTACTACTGTATCTGTGATTGGTCACAGCAATCACATGCTACCAGGGCTTCTCTCAGAGGTCCTGTACAATGATCAGTAATCAGCAGACAGGGCAGTCACAGATCTTGCCACTGTGTGCTCTAGAGAGTGCACAAGAGTGGCCAAAACAGCAGGACATATGGTAGAAAATAAAAATAAAGGTAGTTTTTAAAAGTGCAATGAGCTTTGTATGATTCCTGTGGATTATGAAAACCCTTTTCATATAAAAAAAGCTATAAACTTGTATTAACATCTTATAAAAGCTATCAGTAAAAATATTTCTCTCTAGCTGCTTTGATAGTTTGTCACTAATTTTGTTTTGTTAATTAAAAACAGTACTGATCTGGTGATGATGACTTTGTTTATAAACTAAGAATGTGATCTGTGACACCACTTATAGTTAAAGTTGAACTAAATCCACTGATTTAACCATTTCCCAAAACAGTTACATTCAAGGCATGCCTTTAATGATAACTGTTACAATTATGTAACAGCTTATGTTAGCTCTCAACCAAACTGTCAAGCCATTAAATGGCTGGAGACATAGTTGACATCATGCGCAGCACCATGGTAACTGCAAATCAGACATAAGCTAAGATGGCATCTTCCTTGTCTGTAAAGAATAGGAGTATTTAGTTCTGCTTAAAGTGGAGTTCCACCCCCTGACATGCCACATTTGGCATGTAATTTTTTTTGGCGGGGGAAGCAGATACCTAGTTTTGACAGGTACCTAGCCCCCACTTCCGCTCATGGTGCTGCAGCACTGAGCAGAGGTTCTCCTCTCTCCCCTCCCTCCCTGCAATTTTCTGGGACACATCACAGGTCACAGAAGATTACCCGGCCATTCAGAGCGTTCAGTGTGACTCACGCATGTGCAATGCACACCGCGCTGTGAAGCTGCAAGTTGTCACATCAGGGTGCCCACACTTGCAATGCTGGCGCCATGGAGAGAAGTAGGAGAGAAGCGAGGATTCGGGTGGCCACATCGCTGGACCGTGGGACACACTTTTTGTAGCTGCTGACTTTTAATAAACGCAGAAATGGGTGGAACGCCGCTTTAAGCAATAAAGTGCCCTATATCAGTAACAGATTTATGAGGTCACCCCTTTGCTCACTCCACTGTATCCTTAAATTATCACATTCCTTGCTGGTACATTTAGTTGCTAAACACATGGTTGGCTCCGAGTCCTGCCCCTTCCAACCTTTCCCAGTTTTTACTTTACCAAGTGCTGCAGTATAGAAGATTGCAAGAGGCTGATTTCAAAACAAATACAAGTACATACTTGCATTTAGATAACTGAAAGGTTTATTAAGAAATATTTAGCTGCATTAGAGTGTGGCTTTTATGTATTCCTGGATTTCAGTTTTAATAGATTGTAAAAAATGCTATAAAGGATAAGTTCACCTTCTGGAACATATATCATATTCCCAGTGCTGCAGCCGTGGTCCATTGCCCCCCTCCCTGTGGCAGCTGTATGGGGAGAAGGTCCCCATACCAGCTGTCACTCTAACAGCGCGGCCTTGCGTGGCTCCACCCACATGCCCGCATCATTCATACACACAGCTCTGTGTGTTTGAACAAACTACACATCCCAAAATCCTAAGTGGCTGCTGGCTTGTAGTTCTCAATGAACTACCACATTGCTGTGGAGTGCTGTGGTAGTTCATTGGACCTTTCTGTCAGGGAGTATCGGTTTACCCGAATAGGATGTACGGACAAGCAAATACACTGACAGTGTGCATGAGACCTGCATGGCATCAACGATCTTCTGATTGCTGGTGCAATGCTTTACAGGCTCCTTCTACAAAAAATAATAAATGCACATTTTTTTTACCTGCAAATTAAGATCCATCCATTTAATGACCAATTTCACCACATATGACTAGATTTGTGGCATCCGTGTTATATCAGCCAGATATTTCTATTAGGGTATAAACATATGTGGCATAATGCTAGCTAGAAGTAGGAAAATAGCTCCATTTACATAGAACATCTGCCTGTCTAGTCAATGTATTCAGCACCTACTCCAACCTTTCTCTCTATATTGGCTCAAAAAAAAAATCCTGGCACATGTTTATCGCTATTGGTTAAAAGCAATGAGCCTCAATTTATTCTATGAAATATTTGGAGGTCTTTTCAGCTGATGCTGCAGAGTTTTATATTTCCATGTTGCTGACCACATTTCTTGTTATTTGGTATAAATAATTTGTGCTATTTTGTGTTTGTGTAAATGCTCTCCTGCTCAGTAACTAATCTGTGAAAAGAGTTATTTATCTCTGTTCACTTAGAAATAATGTAATTTCTTTCATAGCATGTGTACGTGTGAAATTTGGATGCTATTATATTAAACACAGTTTCAAAAGACTCTTAGGCATCAGATGTCAGATAAATTGACAGCTGATGATTAATGTTTTGAAAGCATCCAAGGATATCTTAAGACTTTCTGCCTTCAAGTCCCTATCTCTGTGTTCAGCATGTTTCATGTAGGCACCTGTGTCACTCAAGACTTTGAAAAAGGTTAAACAAACTGAAGAGCTATTCCAAGTGTTCTACAACCTAAGCTATCCTATGTTGCAAGACATATGAAGTGCCTCACAATACTGTATTCAAATATGTTTGGAGTATAATATATATGCAAATTATTTACATGTAAATACTTCACTGGTTTAAAAAAAGTTTTTTTGTAACCTATAATAAAAGGTTATTATAGATGGAATGATGACTACAATGTGTTTTTGCATAAAGTCCTATAATACATGGATTAAAATATTTGAGCTCAGCACACAAATGCAAGGATTAAAGACATCAACCAGCAAAAGGGAACTTATATTTAGAAAGTTAAGGGAAACCCCTTCTCACCATTGTAAAGTTAATAATAATTATATGTACAGCATAAAAATAAAAAGTGCTAAAAGTAAAGTTCTAATTGGTTGCTGTTGGTCACTGCATTAAGTGTTTTTCTCCTTGCCGGTGGTGTTTTCTAATACAGTAGGCCTGTGTGCAATTTGGCCCCCCTTACTAGAGAAAAAGAAAATGCCAAAAAGTGAGTATGGTTTGCATTGTTCTAAATGGTGGGTGTTGCTTAAAGAGGTGTTGTTTGAGTCTGGGATGACTTGCACAGTATTGAATGAGGAAGTGTGGAATAGGGAATATACATTGCAGTGTTCTGATAAGGCTATGTGGAATACAAAATGTACAGTACATCGTATAGAATAGGACAGTGTGAAATAAGAAGTAAACATCACAGGATGTCTGTCACGATTTCAATACCAGTTATATATGCTTACAGTAGGAATGTTTATATAACCAGCAATAAAATTGTATTAATGAATAATATGTACAGTGAATAAAAAGTACTTTAACGTTATTGGTCCCCGTGATAGTCATGTATGCAGGCTTATTCAGTAAGGCTAAGGGCAATGGAAAAGGAAGAATTTATGACAAGGGTTGCAGCCATCCCTTCAAAACATACAAAAACTCTAAATATCACCTCTATTGGAGCTTTCAAGGCAACCAAACTTACTTACTAAAAAATATGAATTTTATTGTATAGAGTATTCAAATTCAAAATGTGGTAACACTCATCCCAGAGTCCCACAAGGACCACATGGGCCACAACAACCAATACCATTACCACACAAAATTATATGTTGTCCCTTGGATATTCAAACACAATTGTGGGTGAATGGGGTTCCAGGCTTATTTCATGCTCAAAAAAAGCTGATTGAATGCTGAAAAAAATAACAATGCCAAGCCCATGGCTGCAGCAGCAGCCACGAGGAACCCCTTGACTACCATGATATTTCACCTATTTCTCTAGATCTCATGTCCCTTCCTTCCAGGGCTGTTTCATGGGTTGTGGCCATGATAGACTAAATGTTATTTTCATTGAGAACCTCCAAGCATGGCCACAACTACTCCAAACACCAGCATAACTTGTACTCCAGCTCTCAAGAAGACTAGACATCCGTAATTAGAGCTATAATTTGTTGGTCTCCAAAGAGATTTTTACAGCTAAAATGCTCAACTGATGCTGGCCAGTTGAAGTCTTTGTAGATGAAACACATCGGGTTTGGATGAGTCCTCTCCATGTCATTGCACCCTTTACCAAGCCTATGTGATCACATAAAGGAGATCTTTTATTGATGCCTGCTATTTTGGAATTTGTGTACGTTTTCTACTTTTTAACAAAATTCATTGTCAAACAGTTTTACACTATGTGGAGGTCTCTTGTTTACTATGGACGTTGGAGTCTATGATATGACAAGTGGGTTTTGTTGCTATGAAGATCTTTGATGCCCTGGATACTGTTCCTGCGATCATCATCCTGACCATTATTATTACATGCTTGGTCGATGCTGTTCTCTGGTAAGCATATTCACTCTTCTCTCTTGGGTGGTGGGTGCACTTGCCGTGGTGACTCCTTAAGCCTTTTTTTTTTTTTTCACTTTCATCATTGAATATAACTTTCGTTTTCTATTCACCATTTGGACTATTTGATCACATGGTGGTCATACCACTAAAGGGTGCCTGGACTGAAAACAGGTTGAAAAGCACTGGTCTTACCTCCCCATAGCTAACAAAGATAAATAGCTTTCCATTTCATGTGTATATGATCGCAACTTAAAGACTATGCCACACAAACAAATTTGCAGGATAAATATGTATAACTTAAAACTTCTCCACCTAGTTTCTCCAGTAATGTCTTTAAAATTTAAATTTTTTTAACGTGCTACAATATTTTTTTTTTACTATAAATCATCAGCTGCATTACAGAACATTATGAGCTTCTGAGGGCATCAGTTCTGTAGCAAATGGCAAATTCTGCAAAATGCCACAGCAGTTTTAAACCCAAAAGCAAACATTTATTATATTGCAGCTTACCAATTCTTAGATGTAATGGCTGTATTAGTTTCCTTTTTAAGGCTTTCTTTCTTTAATCTTCATTTGGTGATCCAGCCAGCAAGTCTGCTGACTTTCAAAAGCAAAGCTCAAGCAGAATGTATCAGTTTACTTGGATGATACAAACTATTTAACACAGGGGCAGGGGTGATTAAAATGATCAGCTTTTATTTATTCATGCAAAACCTTTACTGCAAAATGGGAAGAACTGTTTGCTGTGCCTGATTATAAAGTGTAAGATGGAATTTGGCTTACATCTTTTTAGCATATTAAAATCTGCTAATACATTTAACACTACCCTCCCCCAAGGCTAGCAATGCTGCTGTTGTGCCTCCTGTGCTCATTCATCCACAGTTGTGTCTCACTAATACAGGAGGTGTGTTATTGGCCAGATCACCAGGTGAAGACAGAGGGAAAAAACATTGCAAAGAAAAGTGATAGAGCCACCACATCTAATGGTTGGTAAGCTGCAATATAATACATTTTTGAGGTTTGAGTTTAATACCACTTCAATTTCTTAACAACTGAGGTGCAAATTGTTGAACACTTTCAACACAATGGTACTTGTGAATAATTATCTCCATAGTGTCACAATAATTTCAATATGCTAAAAAATAAGGTGACTGAAAAAAAGTTAAATCTCTCCAGTAGTAAATCATTTTCCTCACCGGGGTAACCCTAGCCTAATTCCTGTCTGTGGAACGTCTGATGACAGCTGCTGTTCTGTAACTTGCAGACCTTATAACAGGCCTATGATGGTGGGGTGCATGCTCACTGCACCCTTCTTTGAAGGGACTCTATTTTATTGTTCCTTAAATCCAGTAAAAGACCCTCTTCCCACTAAAAAGAAACCAGTATTTTTGCATTGGTATATGTCCCCCATGGCAGTGCCCAGCTACCCAATGTACATTTTAACGTCCCTGGAGGTATGATTATGTCTGATTTTTGATGCTGAAAGCAGTACATTGTTTTGCATGGAAATTTGGAGTTTTATATTGAAGGCCTGTAATTCTTAGGAATAACTCACTTAAATCTGTTCAAACAACAGTCTAGTAGGCATTCCGGGTATGATAAAGTTTGAAACACAAAATCATAAATTATAATATAATAAATAACTATAAATAATTATAACAAATAATAATATAATAATAATAAAATGTATTCAAATCAAAAACACTAAAATTTGCTCAGTTGCAGAATTGTCACTGTCGTTACTTTCAGTGTTTGATGACGAATTTCCCCACTAATCACTATCCCTCAATTCTGCACGTGATTCTTATTTACTATCGCTGTTTTCTAGCTGGTCAAAAATCGCTTATGATGTAAAGGGTCACCTTTTAGTTGCCATGGACATTTTCAAGTTTCCAGGCAGAAAGTATATATAATATAAAACTACATGCAGGGAACTAGACAAAGCATTAGGGTCAAAAGGGATGTCAAATTATTTAAAACAGTAATTTAATCTGTAAGATTACAGTGTACTGAATGTGCTTTGTGTTTTTCACTTTTTGAATTTGGCGTTGGGCTCCATCCCCGTGCGTCGTGATGCTCGCAGGAAACAGAGCCTGGCACAGTGATAGATCGAGTGGAGGACACAGCCCGCATGCACAGTGGGGAGATATCGCAGGATCCTGGGGACGGTAAATAACTTTGCCTGGATCCTGCGATGCAATCCCGTGTGGCTCGGGGGTTACCGCTTTTGGTAATGAAAATTCACCCCAAGTCACACTCAGGATTACTGCTAGGGAGGTTAAACAAAAGCTTTTAAACTGACATTGAAAAAGGTCTGAAAAAAAAAAAAAAAGATTAAACTCTTATATACTGTACTACTGGATCCCCTACTATTTTCAGGTTTAGTATTTTTTTTCCATGTGTTCGATCTGGACCTTTGGATCTTGGTATATGTGAACTAGCCTACTTAACTCTAAGATGATTAGGTTGTAAATGGGAATATTTTGAACCTTTTACTTTTAATGAAACTGAATTTTAAATTTTGCTAATTAAACGTTGTCAGTTTTCAGGAAAATCACACAAAACTGCCATTACAAACATGTAATGATGACTGTTGAAAATGTTTAGTATTAATGACATGCCAGAAGTTTCAGGGTGTTCCAGATCAGCGTGAACAGTTACAAATAAAATCATTTTTTGATCTAAATCATATTTAGAAAAATAGTAAATTCATTAATATCATGCTGAGAGACTGCTATCTTGCAGATCAAACAAATTAGCTTTGCAAATTAGCTGATTGATGTTGTGATATGAAAAGCAGCAGATTAAAATGTAGGAAAAAGGTAAAGAGGTTATGTGTTGAGTTCCAGCAAAGAGGATCAGCTGGGACTGTAGAGTAAGTATGACAGTGCCCATGTGTGTACACTACAGCTCTACACAAGGGCCTAATAATAACCCCAAATAAAATCATGCTGGTCAGTCAAGGGTACAATGATCTGACCTGTTTAACTGGTTGCACTATGTGCATTAAATCTTTTTATGCCAGTGGATATAAAAATGTATAAGAAAAAATTTAGGTGGGACTATATGTGACAGACAACTTGAGTGGCACTTTTGTTGCAATTTCACCACTTCATATGTAAGTACCCAAGGGGGAGGAGCAATCTCCACCCTTTAGTTACTATTTTTCCTTTTTTTGTCAGGCACCCTTGCTAGACTAGTTTATGTAATAATATTTTTTATTATTATTTTTTATATTTGTGTTTTTTCACAGATACTTGATGCAATTACCCTGAAGAGTGGATTAAATACACGAAACGCGTAGGAATTATTTGACGCATCACATTTTCATTACTTGGTTCAATTAGTTGTATATATACAAATTTCATGTTCATAGTCTGTCTCTGAGGTGGTCCATGTCATCTAGGATGGCTGCTACATATTTATCTTACAATGCATTATTTTTATGCTGTTGACAGTTCTCGTATATCTATTATACAATGTATCAATTTGCTGCTGTTGCTAGTTTTATTTACAATGTTTTGTTAATGGATTTTTTTTAACATGTCTTGCAATTACTACCAAGAAATAAACATTGTGTTTTTACACTGACTGTTTTTCTGCATTATTATTACAGCATTCACAGGATCAACCATGCTTATATTTATATATATATATATATATATATATATATATATATATATATATATATATATATATATATATAAGCAAAACTTGGGTCACTCAACAAGGCTGCCTTTTATCCCCCTTACTCCCCCTTACATGGAGCCATACTCTGCATTAAGGTAAAAAAAAAAACTTCAAAGATTAGTTCTCCCTAGACCCCCTAAATACTTACATGAGCCCAATCATGATCCAGCACTTTGCCCGAGAGCAGCGTTTCTGTTCTATCTCCCTCCTCACTAGACATAAAGGTAGCAGCGGGAGCCATTAAGTACCGCTGCTGTCAATAAAATCCAGTGAGGGAGTGGAGGGTGAGTCTATAGACACACACAACACAGCTCAGGAGTGAGCCCACACATATGTCTGCATTGCAAGTGCTTCCTATGGAAGCTCACACAGAAGAGATGTAGACAGCGCCAGCAGGGGACCCGAGGAGAGAAGGTTTGTAGCCACTCTGTGAAATACAATTGTACAGAGAAGATAAGAGTAATTTGTTTATTATTTTAATTTTAAAAAATTGCCTTTAGTTTTAATGACAAACTTAAATGCTCCCTTCAAATGAATCAAACCAAGTTTAATAAGATGAGGAATCCTCAGATTACATGTCAGTGGATTAGTGAGGCGTCAGGAACACCCTCTCGAATAAATCTGATAATCCCTTTTTTTCTATTTCAATAGTTTTTATCATTTTCCACAAAAGACGAGAGCCCAACAGTGCTTTCCAGTATTAAAATTTTACAATTGTACAAAGTGCCAAGAAAAGATAAGCTCAAATCATCTAAAGAGGGACTTAGACCATCAATATGCTGTAATATCAAACATAATGTTCATAAAGCTCAATTCTAATTCCTTCTAGCTTACACAAATACTTCCCCATCTGGGACCAATTGAACAAGAAAGGGACAAAAAAATCTCACAGATATATAGTAACAGGACCAAGCTCTCATACGGTACCCAATAATTTGCCCTTTAAAAAAGAGAAATAGTGGGTCTGAGTTGAGGAGTATATGACAGCCTAGGGGTTTGTGGATATTTGACCCTTCTAAAATATGTATACATAATTCTAAATAGATAAAGATGGGGAATTTATACCTGAGTATAACTAAAGATATAAAAATGGAGGTAAGGATAAGAATACAGGGGGAAGAAAGCAAAAGGGGGGAAGGGGAAGAATGGTGAAAGAGATATCCATCTTATGCTCCGTACACACGGTCGGATTTTCCGATGGAAAATGTCCGATCGGAGCGTGTTGTCGGAAATTCCGACCGTGTGTGGGCTCCATCAGACATTTTCCATCGGATTTTCCGACACACAAAGTTGGAGAGCAGGAGATAAAATTTTCCGACAACAAAATCCGTTGTCGGAAATTCCGATCGTGTGTACACAAATCCGACGGACAAAGTGCCACGCATGCTCAGAATAAATAAAGAGATGAAAGCTATTGGCCACTGCCCCGTTTATAGTCCCGACGTACGTGTTTTACGTCACCGCGTTCAGAACGATCGGATTTTCCGTCAACTTTGTGTGACCGTGTGTATGCAAGACAAGTTTGAGCCAACATCCGTCGGAAAAAATCCTAGGATTTTGTTGTCGGAATGTCCGAACAAAGTCCGACCGTGTGTACGGGGCATAAGAGTCTGAGTCCTCCCAACCACTGTTCTACCACTATTCAGATGATATTTGTAGATAGGAGAGCCAGGGGTTCCAAACCTTTTTGAACAGCTGTTGCTTATCTAGAAGCACACTGACTATTTTTTTGTTACGCGTCATCCAAAAAAGTTTGTGTTTCAAAAGGAAAGATCAATCAAGGAACCCTTCCAAGCTTCCACGCTTTGCTATCTTGGTTGCCAAAAATATAAAATAAATTAGCATTTGTGTGTACTTGGGGATGTTTTTAACTGGCTCATTGAGGAGGGCAACCTGAGTATTCTTCACAATATTTACCACTGTTACTGAATATATCAGGAAGAGAACTCAAATCCAGAAATACCTGACTTTTGGGCATGTCCACCACACATGTAAGACTGTTCCCACTTGACCACATCCCTGGAAGCATAGGGGAGATGATCCAGGGTACATATTTGACAGTCAATATGGTACCAAGTACCATCTGGAATATACTTTATATTGAGCGTCAATGAAGGCTACATTCATAATACCCTTGCGGATACATGGGGTCCAGGCCCTCCAGTTCTCCTCATCTATTTCTTCTCCTAGATTTCGGAAGATGGGACGTTCCCTCCCTGCTTCTGGAACAAAATAGAATCAAACTGAGAACTGCTAGGCCATTCACAGAGAGTTTACACTTGGTTCACTCCCATGTGCTTTTTAGTGCATTTTGCGTTTTGCAGAAATGCACTACAGTCCATTTAAAATGGTTTCCCATGGATCTAGTTCACATCTGTGCATTTTGAGCCAATGGGTTTTTTGGAAAGCATCAAGGACTCAATGCTTTCCAAAAGACTGCAGATTGCGTTTTGCGTGTAATAGACTTCAAAGGACCTGCAACAAAAAAAAAAGTTTTTGTTGGGTTTTAGATGCGTTTTGCATTTTTTCTTTTGGCTAATAGGAAAGTATGACATGTCTGTTCATGGAGTGCGACCAGGGCCGATCCTAGGGTCACAGGCGCCTGGGTGCAGAAATATTTCTAGCGCCCCCACATGGGCGTGGCCATTTTAGTAACTCTTCCCCTTTACAAATATTTCTATGGTAATGACTCAACCACAGAGATGCTCCACCATGAAGTCTTCATTACCCTGGGATCCTTACAGGTACAATAAACAAAATACAGGAAGAGAAGCAAGAGTACTTTATTGGGACCTGGAGGGGGGCCTCTCTGATGGAGACAGAGAACGCTTCTATTAGAGAGTCTGTTAGCAAGAGCCCCCAGAAATACTACAGACATGATACAGGAGATAATCAGAGACTGCAGACATAGTACAGGAGATGGTCAGAGACTGCAGACATACTACAGGAGATGGTCAGAGACTGCAGACATGGTACAGGAGATGATCAGAGACTGCAGACATAGTACAGGAGATGATCAGAGACTGCAAACATAGTACACTAGATGATCAAAGACTGCAGACATAGTACAGGAGATGATCAGAGACTGCAGACATAGTACACTAGATGGTCAGAGACTGCAGACATAGTACAGGAGATGGTCAGAGACTGCAGACATAGGACAGGAGATGGTCAGAGACTGCAGATATAGTACAGGAGATGGTCAGAGACTGCAGACATAGTACAGAAGATGGTCAGAGACTGCAGACATAGTACAGGAGATGGTCAGAGACTGCAGACATAGTACACTAGATGATCAGAGACTGCAGACATAGTACAGGAGCTGGTCAGAGACTACAGACATAGTACAGGAGAGGGTCAGAGACTGCAGACATAGTACAGGAGATGGTCAGAGACTGCAGACATGATACAGGAGATGGTTAGAGACTGCAGACATAGTACAGGAGATGGTCAGAGACTGCAGACATAGTACAGGAGATGGTCAGAGACTGCAGACATGATATAGGAGACAGTTAGAGACTGCAGACATAGTACAGGAGATGGTCAGAGACTGCAGATATGGTACCAGAGATGGTCAGAGGCTGCAGACATAGTATAGGCTACTATTGTTGGGCCTCCACCCACCCTTTGGTGGATCATCCAGTCTCAGGACCCTCCTTGCCTTAAGGAAGCTCCATTTTGATCATTTTGGTGGTCTTGTAAGGATAGAGGACTGATGTGATATGCTTCCTCCCCCCCGTCCTATTAACAAGAGGCTGTCCACCCCCCCACTCCCCCCCACATGCTTTTTTTCTGCTTTCCCTGTCCTTTTTCACATCTGAGATTTATCTTGGCCGCCAGCAGGGAACCCCCACTGACCTCTCATATAGCCTACAATATGTATGCTTACGCTGACCAAACACGCAAACTGATTTCTAAACTGTCCACCAAATTTATGTTCTGGTATTTTAAGGGCCTTGAGATTCTGGAAAAGTGATGCTCTGTGAAGAGCTAGAATTCAGATGGCCTTTCTCCAGGAGACCTATTTCAGAACTGACTGCAAAAAACACACAGGAGGGTGCAACCACCTCGCGCATTACCATAGATAATTTGTACTTAATCCACATAGAAAAATGGATACTCACATGCAAGTAAAAACATCAAGAAACACAGATCTGCCCCAGCTGGATTGCAATGCAGTTCATCCTGGGAACAAATGGTTGGACAGCTGACGTGTTTTAGGGGTCATGCCCTCTTCCTCAGAGCTCAGACAGATCCCAAAACTAGAGAAGTAAGGCTCCATTCACACTAGCGCGTTTTTTGATGCATTTTGCATTTTGCAGAAATGCACGGGAATTTTTTAACATGGGTTCCTATGGAACATGTTCACATCAATGCCTTTTTGTTTCTCTGCATTTTTGGAAAGGGTCAGGGACTTTTTTTCATGCAAAATGCAGCATTTTGCATGTAATAGAATTCAATGGACAAGCATCAAAAACGCAAGTGCACCGTTTTTGCAGCGTTTTTGATGCGTTTTTGGTGCGTTTTTGATGCATTTTTGCCATTTTTTTTTTTTTAAGACTGTAAAAAAAAACTGTAAAAAAAAAAAAAAAAAACGCAAAACGCAAATCGCAGCAAAATCGCGGCAAAATCGCAGCAAAAACGCAGCAAAAACGCTTCTCAAAAACGTGGCAAGCATGAAAAAAAAAACTCCAAAAACGCTCAAAAGCAACATGCATAGGTGTGAATCGAGCCTTAGTGTGATTTTTGCCCATAGTGCCATATGGACCTTGAAAGTTACCAAAGCTGATTCCCCTAGCAGGTACCTGTTTGTGAAGGGGATGCTGGAAAGGGCTGATGTGACTTTTTCCTTCCTCCTGCTTGGAAGACCTCATCGCTTCTACTGAAGGAACCCTCATAGTTGGTGGAGACATGAATATTGGACTGGACCCACTGATTGACATATCTCAAGGCTCCTCGCACCTCTCATACTTCATCCTTAGATGCTTCAAATGACTTCTCCATGCGGAACAGTTGATGGTCATTTGGCAGGTGGTCGACAGCAAAGACATTCGACTGCACACCAAAATTACTCCTGCATTGCTTATTTTTTATTAAACAGTCCACACTTCTACAGGTGCACAGGGCCTATATTGAGACATAAACATTTTTAGATCATGCCCCGGTGGTCACATCATTTTTTCTCTCGAACAACTCCCATAAGAAATGCTAACGCAGCGCTGTGGTAAAAGAAAACGCACTATGAAATTTTGCTGAAAAACACACTAGAAGTTAAAAAGATTCAAACTAATATGCAGCTCATATAATAAGTTTCAATAATATTAATCCAAGTCCTCCTTTTGCACGTGCCTATGAAAACAAACATCCAGTGCCCCATCACATTGATGAGTGAGTCACACCTCCCCTTTGCAGCATTCACTCACCAGACATTTATAACCCAGCCATCCAGGGTCAAATAATACTTTATATGAGGATATGCCACCTCCTCCACAAGGTTACACTGACTCCAAACCCCTGGCTCCACTTCCAGTGCCTCTACTCCAGATTGATCAGTGGTATATGTAAAGAGACCACAGGCAGGAACTCATCATGTTTTAGCTTCATTAAAATGTATTCCTTTTACATAAATATAAAATGAATCCCCTGGGGTATATACTCACATATTCATGTGCCCTCTGGGCACTCAGGATTTCCAGCAGTAAGTGACAGTGTATTGAAATGCTGCTGTTCCAATTCCCCAGTGGTTTTGCACTGAGCAGCCCCGATCCTCCTATTCTCGGGTCCCCCGCCTGCGCTTCTGGCCCCTCCCTCCTGCAGAGTGCCCCCTTAGCAAGCATCTTGCTGCGGGGTCACCTGAGCAGGCTCGCTCCCAAGGCGCTGCTCTGTGTGTCCATTCATACACAGAGTTTGGCTCGGCCCCGCCCCCCCCTCAACCCCCATTGGTTGACATACTCTGATTGACAGTAGCTGCAACCAATAGCCAATGAGGAGGAAGATACCCAGCAGAGCCACTGCTCTTGTACACATTGCTGGATTGAGATGTGGATCAGTAAAGTATTAGGGGGCTGCTGCACAGAGAAGGTTTTTTTAACTTCATGTATAGAATGCATGAAGGTAAAATAAACCTTAAGACTTTACAGCTTGAAAGGATACATTTTCAGCCCACTTCCCTCTGCTCAGGACCTCAGATTCTCCCAAGACTTCTTTACCTCTTCCTAAGGCGTTTCTTAAATGTGTATGGGGGAATTTTCCACATTTTTGCAGGCCCAAAAATACCACAGACTATCTCACAGCCTGTTGTCTTTCCCATATGACAGGGAGACGTGGGTTTTCCAGACCCTGTAAAATACCTACGAGCAATCCATCTTGCACAAGTTTTAGACTGGTGCACCAGTGACTGTAGCAAGCACTGGCTATAACAAAAACAAGTGGCTGTGGAAATACTGCTGGTTGTATTTAGATCTTCCTTCCCCCATCAGATCTTAGCCATTAGTAGGCTATACGGCCAACCTCCCCCTTAAAGAATGTGGAGACATAATCCCTGTTATTTCACCCTGTTGTAGGACTATAGGACATCTTAATTCGGCCCTGGCATTAATGACCCGAATTTTCCAAACTTTAGTGCAGAGAAAACAATTTTGCTTCAAAGTCAACTAGAAGAACTCCAACAGATGACAGACCCTCTGCTCCCTTTCTGGAAGGCAGTACATATAAAGTGTTTGTGAACCCATTTATATAAGACTATGCCAGCCTCTCTATTAGAGCCTGACATAGCACACTACGTAACATGTTTTAAAAAACGAGCGTTGTAAAAACTGAATTTGAGCTGTCTTTATGCCGGTCACATGACACGCGGCTGCTTTACAGCTCCGATGGATGGCTTCTGCGAGAGGGGCCATGATCTCCCTCTAACATCAGCCAGGGAGATCATGTGGCCACTCGTATCTCACGGAAGCTCTGCCTCATAGCTGTAAAGCAGCTGCGAGTCACGTGACCAGCCTGAAGACAGCTCAAAATTGGTATTTAGAATGCTCTTTTTTTTAAACAAGTTACATAGTGTGCTATGCCAACCTCTAATAGAGGGGCTGGCAGTGATAATTTTACATTTCCTCTACGCGGGCGGAGAGGGAACTGACAGGCAGGAAGGAGGGGTGAGGGGGAGAGAGGAGAGCAGAGGGGACAGCAGTGTATGATGCAGGGACATACTCTGACCACAGTGGTCAGGGCTCAGCAGCCCTGATTTTCGTGGTCAGCACAGAGAGGGCATACAGGAAGTGGCAGATTCAGGCAGGTTTTTTTTACAGTTTAGAGGGGGGCAGATTACACAGCACTGTGCTGTGTAATCTACTTTAAGGGACCAGGATCTGAATTTTTTGGGGGGTTAACAAACACTTTAAGGCACTGCTTAGGGAGTCTGGGGAAACTGTCATCCCCACTTCCCCCTCTGATGGGTTTTGAAAAACTATGCACCTCCTCCACACCAGTCAGACATGGACTGTCCCCCTCCTACAAACTACACTCTCTCTCCTCCAGGACTGTCAAGAACCCCCTTATATTGCTAAATGGGAGGCTGACTTGGGAATCAGCATTAAGGAACAACAGTAGGAATGGATTATATGGTTCCCCCACATTGCATTTCTCTCAAGTTTGTTCTAGGAAACTGGCTTCAAAATTCTAACACAATGGTATTAGGTCAACCCTATTCAAACTTTTCCCTGGTGTTTGCTCTCAGTGTTGTTGAGTCCTTCAGCAGGAGGGAATGTATTTACATATGTTCTGGAGCTGTCCACTCTGAGACCTTTCTAGTTCCATGTGCGTCACCTGGTGTACAAAGTTATGAATATCCAACTAGATAACCTTGCAGCATATCTGTTGCATCTCTCTCCCTTTTTATTCAAGCATTATAAACAATCACTTACAATTCAGTTGCTAAATGCATCTAAGGCCTGTATTCCCTGTTACTGGAAGCAACCCAACCCTCCCTCCCTGAATGGGTATTTGGCTTTGCAAAATTGAGGAAATCAATCATATGGAGGACATTCTGGCCTCTACCAACCACCAAGAACAATTTTGCAACACATGGTTATATTGGACATACTACACCTTCTCCTCTAGATATTTAAAAGATTTGGCTTTAAGAGAGGAATACCTGCTTCCTGTCATCCTTATTGCAAGTATCCCCTATAGTGAACCAGCTGGTACCTTGGGGGGGTGGCTTTACCCCACTGAGGGACTAGCATTTCTGTCAGCCTTTTCCTGGAGACGTCAGTGGCAAGTTCTAAGCTAGCAATAGATGGGTAGAATTTCAAACTAAAATTCTTGAGAAAAGAAGGTTCTAAGAAAGTTTGTTTGTGTTTCAAATCATTACTGGATTTATCAATGTTTGTTTTTGACTGCATTAATGAGAAAATTCAAAGGAGCAGTTCAGAAATTTTTTCTTGAGTGAACAATTTTCTAACTGCGTATGTGGTTATAGGTTCGTAATGTCTATTCATTCCAAAATCCAATATTGAAAGCAAATGAAATCTTTCAAATGACAAATTAATGATCTGAGAATTTTTATGTGATTTTACTAAGAATTTTTGTTTGTAATTCTATCTATCCATGGCTAGCTTTAGGGCATGCCTGCAACACCCCTCCCCCATCCTCTTCTTCTCCTTTATTCCCAGCTCCTGCCCCCTACACCCCCCCCTATTTTTTCCATACCCCAGTAAATGGTCATTGGAAATTTCCACCTCATGCAATATGTCCTGAACCCTGCCCTATCCGAGTTATGATTTTTATTTGTCATTTTTTACGCTTCAACAGAGAATTCTTCAACTCAGTCATTGTGTCTGTGTTTTGTCCACTTCTGTCCTCTGTATTTTGACAAAAATATTGAAAAAAAACTGATGTCAATCAAATGGATGGCATCTGTGGCTGATGATGGGATGCAGACAGAATATACAAGCATATTACAGAAATCCAGCATGGGTATTTACTCTTCAATAGGTCAGTCTCTCAGTATAGATGCAGTGGGAGAGTGTGGCTAACAGAGGAGCACGACACAGACAATACTAGCAGTGAGTTCATAAACAGTATACAGTAGTCAATGAATACAGCTGCCATTTACTGTTTACCACTGATGAGTGTAGGCGGAGAGTTGTGGGTGTGCCATAAATATCCCATTGTGGGATCAATGTGTATACCAATTCCACATTGATCCCAATTAACGGGAATAATGCCGCGTACACACGGTCGGACTTTTCGTCTACAAAAGTCCAACGGACGCTGACGGACTAAAGCTGGCTGGTAATCCGATCGTGTGTGGGCTTCTCCGGACTTTCAACTGACTTTTTCAGCCTCAAATCCAACGGACTTTAGATTTGAAACATGCTTCAAATCTTTCCGACGGACTCGAGTCCGGTCGAAAAATCCGCTCGTCTGTATGCTAGTCCGACGGACAAAAACCCACGCTAGGGCAGCTATTGGCTACTGGCTATCAACTTCCTTATTTTAGTCCGGTGTACGTCATCACGTAAGAATTCGACGGACTTTTGTGTGATCGTGTGTAGGCAAGTCTGTTCATTAGAAAGTCCGCCGCAAGTCCGTCGAAAGTCCGTCGAAAGTCTTTCGGACAGGCCGTCGGACTTTTGTAGCTGAAAAGTCCGACCGTGTGTACGCCCCATTACTCTCTCGTACATAGAATAGAAATGTCAATACCATTTACCTTAATAGGGGAATCTATATATTTACCTAACCTTTCAAGAGGGCTTTTTACTGCAGATACTATTGGTCTTCCTGGAGGGTGATAATTTTTATGAACGTTTGGAATTATGTAAAATGTTGGTATATTATATTCACATTTCCTCAGGTATTACAATTATTTTTTTTTCAAAAGACCTGTCTATCTAAGTTTATCATTGATCAATTTAATCAAATCTGGAAACAGATTTCCTAGGAGTATCTTATATGTTGACATATTTATTAGGCTGATAGCCTCAAATTCATACTTTTCTTTGGTAAGGCAATATTTCCTCTCATAACTCCTATTTATAATTATGTTAGGTGTCTCTTAATTCTTTTAGAGAGATTTCTTCTTCTTTAGAGATATTATCCCTTTGCTTTTCATTCCAATTTATTTTCTTTAGGTCTTTTTGAACCAAGTCCAAGAAGACACTTATATTCCTATTATTTTCAAGGGGGGCATCTTAATAGATTTAATATTTAACTCTATTTTTCTAAACTGTCGGGACTCCTCTAATTCTTGATCTAAATCTATGGGACGTTTCTTCCAATAAGTAGATTAATTCCTGCACTTTTTGATCATCCTCTTCTAAATTTGTTTCCACTGAGTTTTCTAACTGTCTTTGATCATAAATGTATGTAAAAAGGTTCATGTCTTTGTACACTGTTAATTTGTCCATGTTATCTACTGGGGGGAGACTAAGTCCTTTCTGAAGTAGTCTGGAATGGAGTAGTTGGACTTGGTTCAACAAGACCTAAATAAAATAAATTGGAATGAAAAGCAAATTTGTGACAGCTTCCAGTACAAATTTCCCCACTCTAGGCACTAGAACCTGTCTGTACACCAGCTCAGAGTTGGTTTTAACAACGCCGGTTGTTAGTGTAGGCAGATTGTCGGATCCCGACAATATAGATAAAAATCATTGAAAAAAATGGCATGAGTCCCCCCAGTCCATTACCAAGCCCTTTCGGTGATGTAAATGGGTGACCCCGCCCCCCTGACATTACATGACGTCACGTGATGTCAGAAGGGGGCAGGGTCACCTGTTTACATCACCAGGTAGCCCACCCTTAGCTATATAACAGCTGTCAATGTAGAAAGCCTGCAGACAAAGAGAGCCTTCCATGAGGCACAGTTTTCTCAATTTTTTTCTCAGGTTGTTGGACGCTGTGATCGAAGATGAATAGACATTGTGGGACCCTTTTTTTTTTAGGACTTGTCCCAAATTGTCTACCATCATTTTTACCTTTTTTGACACTTTGTAAACCCGATACCCACTCATATGGGGGGCGGGATCTGGGGGTCCCCTTGTTAATGGGGGCTTCCAGATTCTGATAAGCCCCCCCGGGCAAGGGTTGTGGGGATGAGGCCCTTGTCCCCATCAACAGGTTTTGTTCATGGATAAGGGTCTGGTATGGATTTTGGGGGGACCCCTACGCCTTTTTTTTTTTACATTTTGGCACATGGTTCCCCTTAATATCCATACCAGAACTGAAGGGACTGGTATGGATTTTGGGTGGGCCTCCATGCAATTTCTTTTTTTAATTTTGGTGCAGGGTTCCCCTTAATATCCATACCAGACCCAAAGGGCCTGGTAATGGACTGGGGGAGGAACCTATGCCATTTTTTTCAATAGTTTTTATCTATATTACAGCCGCGAACAGTTTTGAATGCATTTTTTTCCTTTAGAAATGTCATTTTGCTGTGGTACTGTTCTAAACATGGGAAAGATGCGCTACTTTACTTTACTTTTTTTATTGTTTCACTTTAAGCCTTTTTTTAAAGTCTCTGCTCCTGAAAAAACTGACATTTTTAAAACTTTTTTCCCACCAAACACTTTCGATTTTTCATGTTCGTGCCCCATACACTTTAATAATGGTGTTCACACGCATTTTTTGCCTGTTCGCAAGTTCTGCTTTGAACCGAACTGGGGGGGGGGGGGTGTTCAGCTCATCCCTACTAGTAAGTTCTTTTTTTCATTATTTATTTAAGAGTTTCCCCAAAGCATACAAACAGTACCCTGTGAACAGATCCTCTACTGAATTGGAACGGAGTAGGATGGATGTTTGTGATATCTGTGCTGTTCATTTTTTTGTACACATTTTGACAGCAGACTGTAATGGATTTGTGTTTGATCTATGGACTGCCAGATGTAAACAGACTTGTGTCAGTTTACATTAGGCTACCTCTGATTCATTGTGTTTTGGTCTGGAAAAATGCAAAAGAATGCATTTTTCATTTCTTGACTTGGGTGAAACGAAACATAGGCAGATGTAAACATACACAATTCTGTTTACATTTGCTTGCCCATTGACCTACATAGATCTTTTGATCAGGTCCACCTGAAAAATGACAAGGGGACCTAATTGGAAAGCCCATGTGAAAGGGGCCTAATGGTCTCTTATTAAGTAACATACAAAAAGACAATTGCCCATGGGATTTTAACAAGGCACAACCAAAGGTATAAAGAGCCACACCCATGCCCTACACATGCCAGATAATTTTTTACTATTTTTAAGCAAGCCATCCACAACACTTTATTAAGGCTGTACACCATCCACCAGTTGATGGGACATTGCTATTTGAATATATACACTGTTTTCAATTATTCATTTATGGTTACATACACTTAGTTTATCAGGGGATTATCTCATTCGGAAATAACCTGTATGTAAGAAGGCAATGGACTAATTGTAAAGTGACAAAATAATTGAATAATCAATCAAAAGATATTGATAATAAAACGGGGTCTGTTATTTTATGTAATTTCCCTAACATTTGAATCAATTCCTTTAAATTAGAGTTTAGGTTAAAGAGATGGCAACATATAGCAAAACATATGTAGCGCTGGTAGATTTTTATCTACCGCTGATAGGTAAATTTAGTGGGTCGCTTATTATAGGAAGTTAGATTTGCCTCTGTTCCAGCTTGGCTGATGTTGCATGCAGTTCCACATTGTGCCGGTGGGTGCCGTTGTCACCATTGGCAGATGCTGGAAAAGCAACGTGTTGAAGCGAATGAGTGCTCCTCTGTCCCGGAGATAACTCGGTGGAGGTGGTCCTCCAAGTTGCATTCTGGAAGAGGGTATTTATGGGACAGACGCCATGTTTTAGGTTTCGTTCTCAGCCACCTGCTGGCCCTCCTGGCCGACAGGTATGCACTAGGAATACCACCTCGTGGTCCTCCGTTCCGGAGGCCCGCGTCAATGCGGCATGTGGGTGGGCCCAGAAGCCTGTCTGGGGCCTACCACAGCAGCGGAGGAATGGTCCTGAGCTGTCTATCCTGAGTGAAGAAGCTGGACAACCGAGAAGATCCCAGGGGAGGACCCGTCATGGAAGGATCTTGCAGAGTGCTGGTCTGGAGAGGGGCCAGGTGACTCGGTTGGATGACGCATTCCGAAGTAATCTTACAGTATAGTACTGCCAGGTTGGCTTAAAGGTTCAAGTACTATATCTGACATTCATCACAAACCAATACATCCTGTGGCAGAGGAACCTACGGGTTTTATTCCAGATAAGTCTGTGGCAGAGACTTTTGTTCATGCTACCTACTGGCTGCTAAGCAAGTGAGAGATGTCTATCCAGGTGGGCAAAGATTAAATCCTACGAAAGGGGGACTATTCAATTACAAGTGTTCAATTACAAAAAATGTTCTGAAGAAATACAACAAAGGTATTTGAGCTTCCCTGCAGCTTTCCTACTACCTTTTTCCTGCTGCTTCCCTTGTTCGTTTTATTAAAGCATTGGAAAATCTACTCAAGTGTTTGGTGCTTTTATCGTCCAGAGGTAAACTCAGCGGAACCCTAGACCCAGTGACGGTGAAACAGAAGTATTGAGAGTGAAGGTAACAAGCCCGCTTAAACCAGCAGCTCCACCGAGAGTTATTGCTACACATATATGCATACATACATCTTTAGACACTGACAAAAATGCATTAATTAAAACCACAAGCTACTAGCACAAAATGAAAAAAAAATGTAATTAGCACTAAAAGTCTTTAGTCAATACTTAGATAAATGATGATGATATTGTTATCTTTTTGTCACAATGATAGAACTGTGGGTCCATTAGCTATCATTAAAGGCATAAATATTTTTAATTGATGGATATCACAAAGGCTCACTGCCTAATTTTTAATGCAATATCCCATTAGGAAACAATATGTTTTGTCATGGATTAGATGAGTTTGCTGTATATTTCATGAGTAAGCAAATGAAAAAAAAACTATTAACAATGTTTTAGTTTACATTTTTTAAACAACTTCAAAGTCTCTTAACTTTTTTACACATTTTAACCAGCACGCTTTTACATTTGATATGTGTTCAGAAGGAAGGCTGTTTACAACTTCTCTCTGAACCTGTCTCCTATGTTAACTGTAGGACACAAAGTCAGGGAGGAAAGGGTGGAACCACCAACCATTCTCTGGATAGTATCTTTGCCCAGCTTCTGCCCTTCTGTGATCACAATGCAGCAAGGCATCATAGAGGGATAGAGAGATTCACTGAATGGGGACTGGACATGGAAGAAGATTATTTGAGATGAACTGATCTACAATGATAAATACTCGTGCTAAGATATAAACATACAAACGTGAACTTGCAGCTGCTGTACACAAAGTGCTAGTCACCCAAAAACATATAAGAAATAATTACAGCTCTTACAAAAATAAACAAATTATGAATGGATCCAAAAGTGTATAATAATGCCAATAAAGTCCCAAATATCATCCCAAATAAAGTGCTCTTGTGCTCCATTCTTCAAAAAAGTGCTGAAGTGCTCAAAACTTCACTCTGATGTGACACACAGCTCTTGTATCCCTACTCACCAGAAATTATGGACTACCAGCTTTTCAGTCTAGGGTTCAAACAGGCTTTAATCTGGTGGTGGGCAATAGATGACACAGTCTGATAGGGGTCTCCCCCCTCCCACAGGGCGTCATCAAGGACATCATCATGTGTCTGAATAGATGCAAACAGCCCAGCTCGGGACCAAGCACGCACAAGTGCCCCCATGAGAAGCAGCTTTCTGGGGGGGGGGACCAAAAGAGGATCCAGGCTGCTTTGTGCAAAACCATTGCACAATGCAGGTAAGTATGACATGTTCGTTGTTCTTTTTAAAACAAAAAAAACAAGCTTTACAATCTTTTTAAATGAGTACTTACCAGTGTTGTTTTATGGAAAGTGCTACAATTCTGTGATTTCATTTATAACTATTATAAGCACTGCACTGTTTTGTGATGTAAATGCAGCATCGGCAGCCACTTAGCACGGGACCCGAAAAATTGTGGAGATCATTACTGGCATAGAGGTAAACTACCAACAATCAGCCCTACACTTGTTACTTGTTACAATCATGGGATGATCTTAAGCAATCAAATTAAATGGTGTATGATGGACTATATCATCATTAGATGAGAGCAGCTACACCTCAAATGATATAAAATGACAAAGATATATGCATGTATATATAGAAATATATAACCCCGGAGGTCTGGCCTATAATCAATTAGTGAATAGTCTCTTGCTGACCCAACTGACTGGAGTTAGGCTGCCTCTTTGGATGTGTAATAGTAAATAAACTCAGTGCCAAAGAAAAAATCTATATATAAAAAAGCTAAAAAATTGAGCTGCTCCCCTGATTGAACAAAATTATCAATTGTGGTTGGTGGTGGATAGAGGGCGTTGATAGATTAACTAATAATAATAACAATGGTGAAAAAAACTAATAGTGCATTTGGCGTAATTAAAAAAATATAGTGAACAGGTCACCAAGTGATAAAAGTAATACATTACAAAAGAAACTAGGTATATAAAAAAAAATCTTTGCGATTGATATATTTTTATATACCTAGTTTCTTTTGTAATTTATTACTTTTATCACTTGGTGTTCACTATATTTTTTTAATTACGCCAAATGCACTATTAGTTTTTTCACCATTGTTATTATTGGAAGAATATGGTTGTGGCTAGAGGGTACATTTAGATACAGCACCTCATCCCAAACAGGTTATAAGTTAGCTAGGGGATGTAGGAACAGGGGATTATTGTGGTGCTTGGGTCAAATTGCAAAGAAGGAAAAGAAAGGTTTAAAATAGCAAAATAGCAAACTTTATTTATTGGTAACAATACAAACATGCGATAAACATTCAGATTGTTTACACTTAAAATCAACTTATATATTGCGTGCGACCCAGAGGTATAATCAAGTAGGCCGGATGGAAATGGCCATCGAAATGTGGGCTCGATTTCCTACATGTTTCGCCAAGACATTGGCTTCCTCAGGGAACAAGAGCTCAAAATTGGGTATATAGAAGTCTGTATATAGGAATACAGAAAACAATATGTAAACAGAAATATTTAACAGTACAAAGTATAATGTGCAACTAAGTAGTGAATTATTGTGGCTAGACTATCATGCAAGGAGGTGGCCACCAGGATTCCGGCAGCGCAAACGTACCTGAAAAACCGACACCCGGGGGGGCACGAAAAATGTCACCACAGGGGGAAGGGGCAAACCACGCCGTATACCACGGCGTAATTAAAAAAATATAGTGAACAGGTCACCAAGTGATAAAAGTAATACATTACAAAAGAAACTAGGTATATAAAAAAAAATCTTTGCGATTGATATATTTTTATATACCTAGTTTCTTTTGTAATTTATTACTTTTATCACTTGGTGTTCACTATATTTTTTTAATTACGCCAAATGCACTATTAGTTTTTTCACCATTGTTATTATTATTAGTTAATCTATCAGCGCCCTCTACCCACCACCAACTGCCTCTTTGGATGTGCTGGGAACCCGAAAGCTGCAACAGAGGAAGGAGAAGGGGAGAAAAAGGTGCCAAGCCAACAGTTCCAATGGTGTAGCAGGATTTATTCAAGAGTGTATGATAACAAATAGAAAAACTGCACTCACAAAAGACGCTTAAAACCTGCATATAACAAGCTCCATGTGCAGAGTCCAGGTCCTTGGACAGCTCTTTTCTCAAGTCTCCCATGGCAAATCTCTGGGGGTTTGCCCGGATCTCTGTCTTCCACAGCGCTCCTATCATCTCATCGGCCTCTGTCGGGACTGGACTCTGCACTGGCGGCTCCACGTGGAGCTTATTACGTATGTGTGTATATAAGTTAAGAAAATTTTGTGAGTGCAATTTTGTTGTTTTTTAGCATACACTGTTAAATAAATCCTACTACACCATTGGTGGCATGACATCTCTTTTTCCCCTTCCCTTTTTTCTGTGACTGCCATAGAGGTGCCTACTACAGAGATTTCCAGCTTCCAGATCCCACAGGTATGGAATAGTTATATTTAGATTGGTACAAGCTGGACACATGTAGCTATGTAAAAAAGTACATACCGTGATTTTTTCTTTAACACCTTCCCGCCCAGCCTGATGTTTCCTCCTTCTGAATGGACTTCATCTGACATCCTTCACATTGCGCCACTAGTATGCGCTCCCGGGGGGCACGGAATGCAGTGATTGATGATAAGCTGTGTCCCTCGGACACAGCGCATCCTAGAACAGGGTAAAGATCCAAAAAAATTGTCTCTCTACCAGGTGATTGGCTGTGTCCAATCACAGCCAATCTCAATTATTATTATTATTATTATTATACAGGATTTATATAGCGCCAACAGTTTACGCAGCGCTTTACAACATTAGGGAGGACAGTACAAGTACAATATGATTCAATACAGGAGGAATCAGAGGGCCCTGCTCATTAGAGCTTACAATCTAGGAGGGAGGGTCAAGTTATACAAAAAGGTAATAGCTGTGGGGGATGAGCTAATGGAGAAAATAGTGCAGTTGTTAGATGGAGGCAAGATAGGCTTCTCTGAAGAGGAAAGTTTTCAGGGATCGCCTAAAAGTGGATACATTTGGAGACAGTCTGACAGATTTTGGTAGGGAATTCCAGAGTATGGGCGAGGCTCAGGAGAAGTCCTGGAGGCAGATATGGGAGGAGGTGATGAGGGAGCTAGAGAGCAGGAGGTCCTGGGAGGAACAGAGAGGGCGATTAGGTTGGTATTTTGAGACTAGGCTAGTGATGTAGCGGGGGCAGAGTTGTGGATGGCTTTGTAACTTATTGTTAGTATTTTGAATGTAATTCGTTGTGTGAGTGGCAGCCAATGGAGGGATTGGCAGAGAGGGGTAGCAGACACTGAGTGGTTTGTAAGGTGGATGAGTCTGGGAGCAGCATTCATGGTGGACTGAAGGGGGGATAGTCTATTTAAAGGTAAGCCAATGAGGAGGGAGTTGCAGTAGTCGAGGTGAGATGACCAGGGAGTGAATCAGGAGTTTGTCGTTTCATTGGTTAGAAAGGGACGTAGTTTAGAGATGTTGAGAGGTTGAGGTGGCAAGCTATGGAAAGTGACTGGATGTGGGGCCAAAAGGAGAGTTCAGAATCCAGGATGACACCTAGTACCCTGACATGTGGGGACGGGTGGATGGTTGTGCCATTGCTCTTGACAGACAAGTCAGGGGAAGAGGCACGTGGGGGAGGAAATATTATAAGCTCGGTTTTGGACAAGTTGAGTTTGAGGAAGTGGTGTGACATCCATACAGATATGTTGGTTAGTAAGTTAGTGATGCGTGAGGAGACTGATGTAGTGAGTTGAGAGGTGGAGAGATAGATTTGTGTGTCGTCAGCGTAGAAATGATATTGAAAGCCGTGAGAGGCTATCAGCTGACTCAGGGAAGAGGTGTAGATTGAAAATAAAAGAGGTCCAAGAACAGAACCTTGGGGGACCCCGAAAGAGAAGGGTAGAGGAGTGGAGGAAGTAGAATTGTGACACTGAAGGTGCGTTTGGATAGTTAGGATGAGAGCCACTGAGGAGCACAGTCACTGAGACTGAGGGAGTAAAGTTTTTTGAGGAGGAGGGGGTGGTCAACCGTGTCAAAGGCAGCTGAAAGATCCAGAAGTGGGAGTACAGAATAGTGTCCGTTGGTTTTTGCAGTTAGTAGGTCATTTGTGAGTTTTAAAAGAGCAGTTTCTGTGGAGTGTTGAGGGTGAAATCCAGATTGAAGGGGATCAAGAAGGTTGTTTTTAATGAGGTGGTCACTCAGTTGGTTGTAAACCAGGCGTTCAAGGAGTTTAGAGGAAAAGGGGAGCAAAGAGATAGGGCATAGGTTGGTACGATTGGTAGGGTCCAAGGACAGCTTTTTAAGTATGGGGGTGACCAGTGCATGTTTTAGAGCATTGGGGAAGATGCCAGAGGTGAGGGAGAGATTGAAGCTGTAGGTTAGGGAGTGTAGGATGGAGTCAGAAGGCGACCGTAGCATATGAGAGGGAATAGGGTCCAGGGGACAGTTGGTTAGGTGGGTGATAGAAAGGAGTTTAGCAACTTCGTCTGTAGTAGCAGATTTGAATAGGGGGAGTGTAGAAGGATTGTGGGAATTTCCGAAGAGAGAAAGTAGGGTAGCCAGGCAGAAAACTCTCAAATGTAAACGAACAGCAGTTACTCGCTGTTTCCAGCTTCTTCTCCAAACACACCGATCCTGTGTGAGGAGGAAAACCTGAGAAAAACGAGTTACCAGTTTAACTACTTCACTACTGTGCACCAAACTGCCCCAAAAAAAGATAACCTGTCAGATAAGCCCACCAGTGGATCTGTCAGTGCATCCCATCAGTGCAGACATCAGTGGATCTGTCAGTGCAGCTCATCAGTGCAGCCATCAGTGGAAATGTCAGTGCAGCTCATCAATGCAGCCATCAGTGGATCTGGCAGTGCAGCCCCATCAGTGCAGCCTAATCAGCGTACCCATCATACAGCCAGCATCACTGCAGCCTATCAGCAGTGTACTCATCACAGATGCCCATCAGCAGTTTACCTGTCATACAGCCACAATCACCAGAGCCACTATGTCCAAAAAACATTTACTAGAGAGGAGACATATAAAATCCTTAGTAAGACGCTCTGATGACCAGGCAACCACCAGCAGCATTAAACACCCCAATGGCACCAATGCCAAAGGCGCTAGACCCCAAGATGAAAGACCCAGTGCCAGTACTGGAATATCCAACCAGACCCAAAGAATCAGGGCCCAAACCTCTCTTCCAAATGCCCTGGCAAACCCATTATGGCTGCCTTCCAGCTCAGGATCAGCTACAATTCCCCCTTTCACCGCACAGCCAGGTGTGCAGGCAAACACTGACAATTTTCCAAAATGGAATTTTCTATTTGTTTTTCCCTGCCGATTAACTTTAATACATCATGGACCAGACCAACCTTTTTGCAGAGCAATATATCACAAACATCCCCAATTCATCCTATGCTCGTCCGTGTCAATGGAGATGTCTCACATTGGAAGAGTTTAAGTTGTTTTTGGTCCTTATGGTCAACATGGGGTTTCCAAAAACAAATTACATACCTACTGGTCCACCCACCCCATTCATCACATGCTAATTTATTCTGCTGGCTGTAATGTCTTGGTCAGGCTAGACCTTGTCCGCTTCACTGGTTCACTGTAATTAAAGCAATACTTCCCAGTAATAGGGCTAGGTATGGATTGAAGCTAAACAAGCTCTATAAAATATGTTCAATGAAATCGGGGGGGGGGGGGTCTCTACCGCTGTGTCCAGGTCTTAAGCCTGATGTTCCTGCCTGCTGCCTGGACCATTACTTTGATTGTGCTGGTCATATCTCTGCCTGCTGCCTGTAATGACCCAAGACTTTTTATGGACCATATTCCTGCCTGTTGCCTGGACCAATACTTTGGCTGTACTGAAAATATCTCTTCATGTTGCCTGTAATGACCCAGGACTTTTTATTCACCATATTCATGCCTGCTGCCTCTGTCTCTACCAATACTTAGGCTTTACTGAACATATCTCTTTCTGCGGCCTGTAATGACTCAGGACTTTTCATGGACCATTTTCCTGTCTGCTGCCTGGGTGATTCCTTTGGCTGTTGCTGACCACATCTCTGCCTGCTTTCCAGACCAATGGGTGCCACACATTGGGGGGGTCATCCCAACGTGCCCGCCCTCCCTTCCTTCAGTCCTCCTTCTCCAGCGGTCACTGTAATAAAGTCCCACCTCCAGTGATAGACAGAACACTGATCTAATGCTGGCAAATTGAATCAGTGTGATGTGTATTATAGGAGGTGGGACCTTGTTACAGTGGCCTCTGGAGAAGGAGGACTGAGGAAGGGGAGGACAGGCTCGCTGAGATATTCAAATCCAAGATCAAGACAATGATGAGGCAGTATTGCTGGGCACTGGTAAGGCTGCATTGATGGGCACTGATGAGGCTGCATTGCTGGGCACTGGTAAGGCTGCATTGATGGGCACTGATCAGGCTGCATTGCTGGACACTGATCAGGCTGCACTGCTGGGCACTGGTAAGGCTGCTGCATTGCCAGACACTGGTAAGGCTGTATTGATGGGCACTGGTGAGGCTGCATTAATGGGCACTGGTAAGGCTGCATTGATGGGCACTTGTGAGGATGCATTGCTAGGCACCGATCAGGCTGCACTGATGGACACTGGTCAGGCTGCATTGATGGGCACTGGTCAGGCTGCATTGATGGGCACTGTCAAGGCTGCATTGTTGGGCACTGGTGAGGCTGTAATGATGGGCACTGGTGAGGCTGTAATGATGGGCACTGGCAAGGCTGTATTAATGGGCATGGATCAGGTCACATTGCTGGGCACTGATCAGGCTGCATTGATGGACACTGGTAAGGCTGCATTGCTGGACGCTGGTAAGGCTGCATTGCTGGACGCTGGTAAGTCTGCATTGCTGGGTCTTGGTAAGGCTGCATTGATGGTCTTTGGTGAGGCTGCATTGCTGTACACCGGTAAGGCTTCATTGCTGGGCACAGGGAAGTCTGCATTGCTGGGCACTGGTAAGGCTGCATTGCTGGCACTGATCAGTCTGGATTGCTGGGGACTGGTAAGGCTGCATTGCTGGGGACTGGTAAGGCTGCATTGCTGGGCACTGGTAAGGCTGCATTGATGGCCTTTGGTGAAGCTGCATTGCTGGGCACTGGGAAGTCTACATTACTGGGCACTGGTAAGGCTGCATTGATGGGCACCGGTCAGACTGCATTGTTTGGCACTGGTAAGGCTACATTGATGGGCATTGGTGAGGCTGCATTGATGGACACTGGTGAGGCTGCATTGATGGACACTGGTAAGGCTGCACTGATGGGCACTGATCAGGCTGCATTGCTGGACACTGGTGAGGCTGCACTGATGGGCACTGGTGAGGCTGCATTGATGGGCACTGGTGAGGCTGCATTGATGGGCACTGGTGAGGCTGCATTGATGGGCACTGGTGAGGCTGCATTGATGGGCACTGATCAGGCAGCATTGATGGACACTGAGAAGTCTGCATTGTTGGGCACTGATCAGGCTGCATTGCTGGGCACTGGTAAGGCTGCATTGATGGGCACTAGTCAGCTGCATTGATGGGCACTGGTAAGGCTACATTGATGGGCACTGGTGAGGCTGCATTGATGGGCACTGGTGAGGCTGCATTGATGGGTACTGGTGAGGCTGCATTGATGGACACTGATGGGACTGCATTTGATGGGAACAGGTAAGGCTACATTCGATGGGCACTGGTAAGATTGCAATGATGGGCACTGGTAAGGCTGCATTTGATGGTCACTGAGGAATGAGCGGCCCGGGGGCAGGGCCCCACTTTGCACAATCAATACAGGCAGCCTGAGGAGAGGGGCCCTGAGCAGGCTAACTCAGCACTCCTGGCCTTACTCCTCTGCACAGACCAACACATGTGTATGGACACCTTGAAGCAGGGGCCCCACATATCGGAGCCTGCATAGAAACATAGTACAGGAGGGGCCCCAAGACCTCAGAAAGACCCTGCATAAGGACATAGTGCAGAAGGGGCCCCCAGTCATTGCAACTTGTTTTAGAAATTCCCTGCAAGGGAACCACTATCACACATTACAGTGTTTTTTTTGTTAGTAGAGCATACGGGTTAAATTATTTTGTTGTTACATCTGTTCTATAGTTATTTGTAGATTTTGGAGGCGTCCCCGTAAACTGACACATTACAATAAATGTTGCACTTTATTTGTTAAAAAAATGAGTATGTATTCAGACCCCCTTAAATTTTTCACTCTTTGTTATATTGCAGCCATTTGCTAAAATCATTTCAGTTCATTTTTTTTTCCTCATTAATATACACACAGCACCCCATATTGACAGAAAAACCTAAATTGTTGACATTTTTTCAGATTTATTAAAAAAGAAAAACTGAAATATCACATGGTCCTAAGTATTCAGACCCTTTGCTCAGTATTTAGTAGAAGCACCCTTTTGATATAATACAGCCATGAGTCTTTTTGGGAAAGATGCAAGTTTTTCCCACCTGGATTTGGGGATCCTCTGCCATTCCTCCTTGCAGATCCTCTCCAGTTCTGTCAGGTTGGATGGTAAACGTTGGTGGACAGCCATTTTTAGGTCTCTCCAGAGATGCTCAATGGGTTTAAGTCAGGGCTCTGGCTGGGCCATTCATGAACAGTCACTGAGTTGTTGTGAAGCCACTCCTTCGGTATTTTAGCTGTGTGCTTAGGGTCATTAAATAGGAAGTAGTGCTGTCATAGCAAACATAGTGCTCTCCGTACACAATTTATGGATGCGCATCCCGCCCCACGCTGATGAAATCCCGCCCACAGGACGTGACGCGTACGGGGGGCTAGGAGCGTATGACGTCACCCGCGGCCATCAGCCTGATATGATCGCACGCTTCCCAGCCGGCACTCTGATCTGAGTGGCGGTCTTTGTAAGTGTATATTATTCTTTTAAAATTCAATAAATTGTGTACGGAGAGCACTATGTTTGCTACTTTTATATTTCATATGCATCATTCCTCCCCACTGGATGAGTGCTGTATTATGAACAAGAAGCTACCATCTTTCAGATCGGTCTACTCATTGTGTGATATTTATGCTGTATGACCTGTTTCAGGTCGATTATCTCAGGTGAGGGGCCATCCATGTGCGGTGGAGGGATCACAGTCATTTTTAAGTTATTTTCTGTCGTCCGGAGTGTCCACTGGTGGTTCCTGTCACTTACTTCACCTGTTACATCTGCTATATGTTATTTAAGGACTTTGTATTTGCGCAGCACTACTTCCTATTTTATGTTTTAGAGGTGTTGCTGAATTTGCCCTAGTGTCTGCTTGCATTTAGTATTTATGTCCGTTGGTTAGTCAGCGCTGAATTTATCTATACTAGATTTTTGCTTAGGGTCATTGTCTTGTTGGAAGATAAACCTTCGGCCCAGTCTGAGGTCCTGAGCACTCTGGAGAAGGTTTCCATCCAGGATATCCCTGTACTTGGCCGCATTCATCTTTCCCTCGATTGCAGACAGTCATCCTGTCCCTGCAGCTGAAAAACACCGCCACAGCATATTGCTGCCACAACCATGCTTTACTGTTGGGACTGTATTGGTCAGGTGGTGAGCAGTGCCTGGTTTTCTCCACACATACCACTTAGAATTAAGGCCAAAAAGTTCTATCTTGGTCTCATCAGACCAAAGAATCTTATTTCTCACCATCTTGGAGTCCTTCAGGTGTGTTTTAGCAAACTGCATGCAGGCTTTCATGTGTCTTGCACTGAGAAGAGGCTTCTGACGGGCCACTCTGCCATGAAGCCTCGACTGGTGGAGGGCTGCAGTGATGGTTGACTTTCTACAACTTTCTCCCATCTCCCGACTGCATCTCTGGAGCTCAGCCACAGTGATCTTTGGGTTCTTCTTTACCTCTTTCACCAAGGCTCTTCTCCCCGATAGCTCAGTTTGGCCGGATGGCCAACTCTAGGAAGGGTTCTGGTCATCCCAAATGTCTTCCATTTAAGGATTATGGAGGCCACTGTGCTCTTAGGAACCTTAAGTGCAGCAGAACTGTTTTTGTAACCTTGGCCAGATCTGTGCCTTGCCACAATTCTGTCTCTGAGCACTTCAGGTAGTTCCTTTGACCTCATGATTCTCATTTGCTCTGACATGCACTGTGAGCTGTAAGGTCTTATATAGACAGGTGTGTGGCTTTTCTAATCAAGTCCAATCCATATAAGCAAACACAGCTGGACTCAAATGAAGGTGTAGAACCATCTCAAGGATGATCAGAAGAAATGGACAGCACCTGAGTTATATATGAGTATTACAGCAAAGGGTCTGAATACTTAGGACCATGTGATATTTCAGTTTTTCTTTTTTAATAAATCTGCAAAAATGTCAACAATTCTGTGTTTTTCTGTCAATATGGGGTGCTGTGTGTACATTAATGAGGAAAAAAATGAACTTAAATGATTTTAGCATATGGCTGCAATGTAACAAAGAGTGAAAAATGTAACGGGGTCTGAATACTTTCTGTTCCCACTGTGTGTATATATATATATATATATATATATATATATATATATATATATATATATATATATATATATTTTTTTTTATATATTTTATATATATACACATATATACACACACACACACACACACTTTGTGAGGGGGTGGGATCTTAGGTGAGTTCTGAAACATTTTTTCCCAGGACTTGACCCCTGCTTGGGGTGTTTGCTTTCCAAAATTGGGTCATTTTATTGGTATTTCCATTGTCCTGGTGCTCCGGGGACTTCAAAAATTTAGTAGGTAGTCAGGAAATTAAATGTGTAATTTATGTCCCTAGAACGCCTGAAGGTGCTACTTGGATGTTGGGCCTCTGTATGTGGCCAGGCTGTGTAAAAGTCCCACACATGATATCGCCATACTCAGGATGAGCATCAAAATGTATGTTGGGATATAATTCTTGGTATGTAGATGCTATGTTAATACATAGCATCTACATACCAAGAATTATATCCCAATATATATATATATATATATATATATATATATATATATATATATATATATATATATATATATATATATATATATATATATATATATATATTATATATTATATAAGAAATAACTTATAAATTGACGATTTTGGGTAAAAAAAAAAAAAGTTCAACTTCTTTCCACATTTTCCAAAAACTTGTGGAGAAAATTACATGTTCAAAAGACTCATAATGCCTCATAGAATATACATTTTGGTGTTTGCTTTCCAAAATGGGGTCATTTTGTGGGTGTTTCCACTGTCCTGGTGCTCCAGGGCCTTCAAGATGTGTTAGGTAGTCAGGAAATTAGATGTGTAATTTATGTCCCTAGAACGCCTGAAGGTGCTACTTGGATGTTGGGAACGAGTAGTGAAATGTGTTTTGGGGTGTAATTGCAAGTATTCCTATGCCATGCATGAGAAATAACTTAATATGTAAATTTTGTGTTAAAAAATGTATTTCTTAATTTTTTCCCAAGAATTGTGGGAGAAAATTACAACTTCAAAAAATTCACCATGCCTCTTACTAAATACCTGTCTATTTTCCAAAAAGTGTTTATGTGGGGGGTATTTGTACTGTTCTGACATTTCAGGGCCTCAAGAAATGAGATAGCCAGACAGTACATCAGATGTGATAAATTTTTAATATTGTGTAGCATAGCTTGAAGACTTTACTTTCACACAGACTAAATAATATACACTAATTTGGGTTATTTTTACCAAACATATGTAGCAGTATAAATTTCGGCCTACATTTATGAATAAAAATTACTTGTTTGCTAAATTTTATAATAGAAATTAAGATAATGTTTTTTTTTTCAAAATGTTTGCTTTTATCACAAAAAATAAAAAACCCAGTGGTGATTAAATACCATCAAAATGAAGCTCTATTTGTTTGAAAAAAATGAAATTTCTTTTGTTGTGGTACGGTTTAGCATGACTGAATAACTGTCATTCAAATTTTCAGAGCACTGAAAGCTAAAAATTGGTCTGGGCAGGAAGGGGGTAAAGGTGTCCTGTATAGAAGTGGTTACGGGAAAATATACAAATCTGTAAATTAAATACAATAAAAAAATATGGGAAAACAAATGTGTAGATGTGTGAACATTTCATTAACTAGTTGAGCTCTTTGTATGTAACAATCACAAGGTTGTGCAGGTTTTCTTCAGCAGGCCTCCAGCTGAAAAGAGAAAGTAAATCTGCCGATCACTTTGACAGAGTGGGCAGTGCTGTGCCTTCCAGCAGGTGGCGCCCCCCCACAAGATTCCGGAGCTCTCCTGTTCTTACTGGGAGCCTCTGACAACAACCGCAGGCTTCAGGATGGAGAGCTTTAGAGTAAGACATATCTATGCCATATCTAAGAGTGTTAGAGTAAGACATATCTATGCCTCAAACTCAGATGTAAACAAAGAAACCGGAAGTGACAATGTTTTTTTTTCACTTACGGTTTCAGATCCACCATTTCCTGGCCAGTAAAGCCAGAGGACACATTTAACTGAGCAGATCTGTGCTTGGTTAGATGATATGGAAGGCAGGGAGATCATGGGGAGTCTATTAGACCCCTAATGTCTCCAAAAAGAGTACCTGTCACTTGCACAATGCTATCACGTTATTACTTCTTGTGATAGCAATCAAGTAAAAATAAATAAATAAATAAAAGAAAAAGTTATAATAAAATGTATTTAAAAAATGTAAAAAAATTGCTGTAAACCCCATTGCTCTATACACATATGCCAATACATGCACACGTGTATATTCACTGCAGTTGCACCATATGCGTGACATATTGCTGTGCATGTCAAAGTGAGAGCAATAATTCTAGCTATCTCTATTTACTCTAAGCAACCTCATCTTTTAAATTTCACAAAAAAATTATATTATATTGTGTGTATTTACACTAAAATTCATTTTAATATATTTTTTCCTGAAAATTTTCATTTAATAAACAGTTGTGCAAATATTATGTGACATAAATATTTGCAACTATCAACTTTTTTTCTACAGGACCTCTAATTTCATAAAATATATAATGTTCGGGGGGGGGGGGGGGTAAGTCATTTTATTGCCAAAAATTAAGATGCATGTGTGCAAAAAATAAATGCTTGAACTGGTTAAAGATCATTTTTAGGTGAATAATACAATATTCAGGTGCATATATAGCCTGACAGCTGTCTAAGAGGAGTTTTCTGCTTACTTTGCAGAGATGTTCTCTTTTGTGTTTCTCTGGGGCAAGAAGTGAAGAAAAATCCTTCCAAATAAGACATATGCAGAAAAAAAAACCTGACCAGGGCTTTAACCACTTCTGACTCTATTCAAAACAAAACAAAATAAGTTTTGACTTTACAAATATCTTAAATCATAAGATTTCTAATAAGTAAAAGGCTGGATTCTAGATACTTTCCTGCCTTGTTCACTACACTCTGGGGTTTGGCTATCCACCCTCCTGGATTTTCCCTTTTGCTTACATCCAGCCTGAGTCTCTGGGGGAGATTTACTAAAACTGGAGCACCCAGAATCTGGTGCAGTTTTGCATGCCAGCCAATCAGCTTCTAACTTCAGCTTGTCCAATTATAATTTGACAATAAAACCTGGAAGCTGATTGGATTGTGTGCAGAGCTGCACCAGATTCGGCACTCTCCATTTTAGTAAATCTCTCCCTCTGTCTTGCTTCACTGCACTTTTACCTGTACTTTTCTTGCATAATTCCTCTGCCTATTAAAGGAAGTTCCTGATCACTGGCCCCTATTGATTCGCTGGGCCAAATTTGCCAAAGGTTGCTGTGAGATAAAGTGAAGTGAACGTGTGTTTACCTCAATATCTAATATACAAAAAATAAATAAAAGTTGCTTCCTCACTTGACCAGACTTTCACTTCACACACCAGTAAACCAAATACATAAGCCCTTTCCTGTACACTTCTCAAGTTTCTTTTGTCAGTATCCTATGGCACAATCTTTTAGTCCAGGTCCAATAGTCTGATTGTGTGTGACAATAGTGTGTTTCTGTTTGAGCCACTGTTCCACTCTTATTTCTGTTCCTACTTTGTTCTATTATATGTATCTTTTCTCTGTTGTAATGCACCCTTGTTGACATTGTCTAGTACCTAGCTTGTTCCCTTTCATTTTCTGTTTTATTCTTATCCATTTCCTATCTGCACTTTGACAGTAGACTAAAAGAGCTGAATGATGGATCAGTGGCCCTTTATTTAACCAGTGCCATTTATAAGTAGCACTGGTTAAAGAGCCCTCAGGTGGCTTATCTTTCAGGTGATTGTTGTGTACCCAGCTATCTATAGATGGTTGGGTACACAGGGACTAGGGATGAGTCGAACACCCCCCAGTTCAGTTCGAACCAGAATATGTGAACAGGCAAAAAATTTGTACGAACAAGCAAACACCGTTAAAGTCTATGGGACATAAACGTGAAAAATCAAAAGTGCTCATTTTAAAGGTTTATATGCAAGTTATTGCCATAAAAAGTGTATGGGGACCAGGGTCCTGCCCCAGGGGACATGTACTAATGCAAAAGAAAGTTTTAAAAACGGACGTTTTTTCAGGAGCAGTGATTTTAATAATGCTTAAAGTGAGACAATAAAAATGAAATATTCCTTTAAATATTGCGCCTGGGGGGTGTCCTTAGTATGCCTGCAAAGTATCGCATTTTGCCCGTGTTTAGAACAATACCACAGCAAAATGACATTTCTAAAGGAAAAAAAGTCATATAAAACTGCTCGCGGTTATAATGAATTGTCGGATCCCGGCAATATAGATAAAAATCATTTTAAAAAATGGTATGGGTCCCCCCCCAGTCCATTACAAGACCCTTTGGGTCTAGTATAAGTATTAAGGGGAACCCTGCACAAAAATGTAAAAAAAATGTGTGGGGGTCCCCCCAAAATCCATACCAGGCCCTTCAGGTCTAGTATGGATTTTAAGGGGAACCCTGCACCCTGAAAGGCCTGGTATGGATTTTGGGGGGACCTCCACACATTTTTTTTATTTTTTCCAAATAATTTTTATTATATGTTTTGGTGATACAAAATAAAGGAACATGGAGAATCACAAACATTGTCCAGTATATCCATTTGTAGTATTAAACATATGTTCTATATGACTTAACTGGTAATAGTTCCTTTGGTATCTTTTTATTTTTGTGAGGGGTTCCCCTTAATATTCTTACCAGACCCAAAGGGCCTGGTAATGGATGGGGGGGGGATCCATGCCATTTTTTAAAATGATTTTTATCTATTTAGCCGGGATACGACAATTCATTACAGCTGCAAGCAGTTTTGAATGACTTTTTTTCCTTTAGAAATGTTATTTTGCTGTGGTATTGTTCTAAACATGGGAAAAATGTGCTACTTTGCAGGCATACTAAGGACACTCCCCAGGCATGATATTTAAAGGAATATTTCATTTTTATTGTTTTGCTTTAAGCATTATTAAAATCACTGCTCCTGAAAAAATTTCCATTTTTAAAACTTTTTTTGCATTGATCCATGTCCCCTGGGGCAGGACCCAGGTCCCCATGCCGTTTCTTTCAATTATTTTTATCTATATTGGAAGGTGCCAGGATGCAACAATATTGCAGGATCCAACAATTCATTACAGCCGAAAGCAATTTTAACCACTTGCTGACCGGATCACGCTGATATACGTCGGCAGAAAGGCACGTACAGGCAGATTAACGTACCTGTACATTGCCCTTTAAGAAGTGGTTTGTGGGCGCATGCGCCCGCCATGACCTCCGTGAGTGTGATCATGGGTCCTGCAGACTCGATGTTCGCGGGGATACCTACGATCGTCTCATGGAGAGGAAGAACGAGGAAATGCTAATGTAAACAAGCATTTCCCCATTCTGCCTAGTGACAGGACACTGATCACCGCTCCCGATAATCGGGAGCGGTGATCAGTGTCGTGTCACACATAGCCACTCCCTCACAGTTAGAATCACCTTCTAGGACACACTTGACCCCTACAACACCACCTAGTGGTTAACCCTTTCTCTGCCAGTCACATTTACACAGTAATCAATGCATTTTGTATTGCACTGATCACTGTATAAATGTGAATGGTCAAAAAAATCACACCAAAAGTGTCTGATCTGTCCGCCATAATGTCACAGTCATGATTAAAATCACTGATCGCCGCCATTACTAGTAAAAAAAAATTATTAATAAAAATGCCATAAAACTATCCCCTATTTTGTAGATGCTATAACTTTTGCGCAAACCAATCAAACGCTTATTGCTATTCTTTTTACCAAAAATATGTAGAAGAATACATATTGGCCTAAACTGAGGAAAAAAATGCTTTTTTATATATTTTTTGGGGATATTTATTATAGCAAAAAGTAAAAAAATCATGTGTTTTTTTTCAAAATTGTCGCTATTTTTTTGTTTATAGCGCAAAAAATAAAAACCACAGAGGTGTTTAAATACCACCAAAAGAAAGCTCTATTTGTGAGGGAAAAAAGGATGTCAATTTTGTTTGGGAGCCACGTTGCACGACCGCGCTATTGTCAGTTAAAGCGACGCAGTGCCAAATCGCAAAAAGTGCTCTGGTCTTTGGGCAACCAAATGGTCCAGGGCTTAAGTGGTTAAATGAGATTTTTTTCCTTTTGAAATGTTATTTTGTTGTGGTATTGTTCTAAACATGGGAAAGATGCACTACTTTACAGGCATACTATGGACCCCCCCCACACACAATATTTAAAGGAATAATTAATTTTTGTTGTTTCACTTTAAGCATTATTAAAATCACTGCTCCTGAAAGAATGGCAGTTTTTAAAACTTTTTTTGCATTGGGGCAGGACCCGGGTCCCCAAACACTTTTTATGACAATAACTTGCATATAAGCCTTTAAAATGAGCACTTTCGTTTTTTCATGTTAGTGTTCCATAGACCTTAACGGTGTTCCCTGGCTTGAATGTTCTGTGAACACCGCATAATGTTCGTTGTTCGGTGAACAGGCGAACACCCGATGTTCGGCGAACACCCGATGTTCAAATCAAACATACATTCGACTCAAACATTGGGCTCATCCCTAACAGAGACACTGTATCCAGCCAATCTGAGTGGCTGGGTACCATGTGATCACATGGTGTTATTTATGGTGCTTACAACAGAGGAGGGAGAGATATCTTGTAACTGTGAATGAACACAGAATGAATGGATCAGCAGCTGAAGATGCTTGATTTATTCCTTCTGTTGCTCTGACACAAAAATCTTTTTTTGGAAACCCTTTCCTGCCCCCCTCATCTCCAATGCATACTATCTCCAATACTGTCCCTAGTGACATGAATGTTAACCCTTCACCTCCCTTATCCTCCTCATCTAAACAGAATTCACCTCCATCCTGCCATTTTATGTAACCAGTACATAAACACATTCACTGCCTCCTCCCTCTGTGTGTGATCTGTACCATGTTTAGCTCCCTTGGTACGTTTCCAAAAAATATGGGGGTTTTGTACTATACTGGCATTTTTATTTTAATAGAAAATAAAGGAAACTGCTTTATTTTTTTCAAAATCGATGTACTTTTTTTCTTCATTTTTTATGGCAAAAACAGCAGGTTAAAAAAAAATTGATATATGCAAATTTAAAACATATGCATATGCATATAGAGAACCCTATACTCACTGTTGATCCAGAAGAAGGCAAAAATAATTATAAAGCATGATCCAGTTTGCTGAAACAGAGGGTAAAAGATCTTTCCTGATCCCCTAAGGCCATCAGATATTCCCTGTTATTAATACATATAAATATTTATAGCCATTAAAATCTGCACATTTAGAAATGAATCCAGCTTTATTTTTAAACCAAATCAACTTAACTGGATTAAACTAGCTCCTGAGGAAGTCTATTTCACAGTTTCACAGCTCTTACTGTGCGCCCCTTGTCCTTTGCAATGACCTTAAAATGAACATCTTTGCTCCGAGTTCACTATATCTATCATGCATTTATTTTTACGAGATTATCATATTCATTCCTAATTGCCCCTTATCATGAGAGAATAAATTCAGTTCACATATTCCTTCATTAGAGCCAAAGCCCTTTATGCCTCTTATCTGTTTATTCTCAGTTTATTTATTATCTGTGTTATTTTATATTATCTTTTATCTTTTTCTGCATTCTTTCTAGTTCTACAACATCCTATTTTGTGAACTGGTGCTCAGAACTGAACTACATATTTCAGATGAGGTCTTACTAATGCTATGTACAGGAGCAAAATCATGTCTCTGTTTCTGGAGTCCATATTTCTTAATACAAGAAAATATTTTGCTTGCTTTAAAAACTACATTTGGTGTCCTCAAACACAGAAATGTTACATTTAACTAATGTATGCCACCAATGTATGTGACATTTCCGGTTTCCCTATTTCACCTGGAGGCCTGGGGACCACAAGGTGGGTGTCATCTGGCAAATTAGAGAGAGACCAACAAACATCCATTTTCTGATATTCCTTAGCTAGTAAGTTCAAGGGATTTACAAGGATCTTCTGTTGTCACTTTCCCTGGCCCCTGTGGGCTGAAAGTTCTTTAAAGTTTCACAGGCACACCAGGAGCCTTGACAAATTGAGTATCTATTTACTCAGCACAACCTCATCACCTGAGCTTGATAGATTGTTGTTAGGGATGAGCCGAACACCCCCCTGTTCGGTTCGCACCAGAACATGCGAACAGGAAAAAAGTTCGTTCGAACATGCGAACACCGTTAAAGTCTATGGGACACGAACATGAATAATCAAAAGTGCTAATTTTAAAGGCTTATATGCAAGTTATTGTCATAAAAAGTGTTTGGGGACCTGGGTCCTGCCCCAGGGGACATGGATCAATGCAAAAAAAAGTTTTAAAAACGGCCGTTTTTTCAGGAGCAGTGATTTTAATAATGCTTAAAGTCAAACAATAAAAGTGTAATATCCCTTTAAATTTCGTACCTGGGGGGTGTCTATAGTATGCCTGTAAAGGGGCGCATGTTTCCTGTGTTTAGAACAGTCTGACAGCAAAATGACATTTTGAAGGAAAAAACTCATTTAAAACTACCCGCGGCTATTGCATTGCCGACAATACACATAGAAGTTCATTGATAAAAACGGCATGGGAATTCCCCAAAGGGGAACCCCGAACCAAAATTAAAAAAAAAATATGACGTGGGAGTCCTCCTAAATTCCATACCAGGCCCTTCAGGTCTGGTATGGATATTAAGGGGAACCCCGGCCAAAATAAAAAAAAAAAAATGACGTGGGGTTCCCCCTAAATTCCATACCAGACCCTTCAGGTCTGGTATGGATTTTAAGGGGAACCCCGCGCCAAAAAAAAAAAAAAAAACGGCGTGGGGTCCCCCCAAAAATCCATACCAGACCCTTATCCGAGCACGCAACCTGGCAGGCCGCAGGAAAAGAGGGGGGGACGAGAGTGCGGCCCCCCCTCCCTCCTGAACCGTACCAGGCCACATGCCCTCAACATTGGGAGGGTGCTTTGGGGTAGCCCCCCAAAACACCTTGTCCCCATGTTGATGAGGACAAGGGCCTCATCCCCACAACCCTGGCCGGTGGTTGTGGGGGTCTGCGGGCGGGGGGCTTATCGGAATCTGGAAGCCCCCTTTAACAAGGTGACCCCCAGATCCCGGCCCCCCCCTGTGTGAAATGGTAAGGGCCATTTCACGAAAACAGTGTCAAAAATGTTAAAAATGACAAGAGACAGTTTTTGACAATTCCTTTATTTAAATGCTTCTTCTTTCTTCTATCTTCCTTCATCTTCTGGTTCTTCTGGTTCTTCTGGCTCTTCTGGTTCTTCCTCCGGCGTTCTCGTTCCAGCATCTCCTCCGCGGCGTCTTCTATCTTCTTCTCCTCGGGCCGCTCCGCACCCATGGCATAGGGGGGAGGCTCCCGCTCTTCTCTTCTTCTTTTCTTCTCTTCTGTTCTTCTTCATTTTCTTCTCCGGGCTGCTCCGCAATCCATGCTGGCATGGAGGGAGGCTCCCGCTGTGTGACGGCGCTCCTCGTCTGACAGTTCTTAAATAACCGGGTGGGCGGGGCCACCCGGTGAACCCCGCCCCCCTCTGACGCACGGTGACTTGACGGGACTTCCCTGTGACGTCACGGGGAATGCCACAGGGAAGTCCCGTCAAGTCACCGGGTGGCCCCGCCCCCCGTTAGAGATGAAGGCTGATCAGCCGAAACATGTTGGGTGGACCTCCTATGATCACCGCGTTTGATACCATTTAAGCTGTTTACGATCGTATACCATGTGAGTGTTTCTTTTTTACTGTTTTAATAAATGCATGCCTTTTAAAACGATATCACGCCATGTGAGTCTTCTTTCTCTCATGGTTCCAATCACACATCCGGTTGGTCTGCTGATACGTCTGGATGGTTGAAGCTGTCGACAGACCCTCCCTCCCCTCTAATTGAAGTTTTGGATACCCGATGTTTTCATCCTGCTAGCCTCGTGGTTAAACAAGCTTTTTGTGACTTGTAAGACGTATGTCTTTTCAAGTCCTTTGCGTCTGGTAAGCCTCCTCAGATGTTATGGTGGTGGTTTTGACACACACATAGACGTCACATTGGATTTGGTGTTTCTCCGTCTCACCCACCAGTGACACCCTGTTGTTGTCCTCATCAGCTAATCCTCAGAGACTGTTGGTGGTGGTTTTTGATTTTCATCAAGGACACATCTTATTCATATGGACTTTATTTATGGTTGATTTATATTTTGATCCTGTTTTCACTTTTTCACTGGTGTATTTCTATTATGCTTTATATGATTTTGTATTAGTGCAATTAATTTTTTCATTAAGTCACTTTTTCTAAACAAATTTTTTGTTTGTTTTCTGGCCATTGCAAGATGGCTCGATTCTAACATTTCATTCCTATCTACTCATACACATAGCGCTACACTATATATATACAATATTGGCCCTACACTAATCTAAACCACCCATTAAAAAGTTTCTAAAATTTAGGAACAATGGTTTACAATTAACATAACTCAACTGGCCGAGGACACGTGTGTAATCCATCTAGTGCAAGTGATTTTATCTAGCCATTTCTGGACCACAACGATTTTGAGAGATTGAGGTTCATTAGGCTGTTGCAATACTATCCACATTTTTTAACTGAGTCTTGCCATTGCCCAATCTTTCTTGGTCTACATGACTTTGGCTTGGTATCAAAAGAGCACCTAATTTTCCACTTCTTAATAAGTGATTGAACAGTACTGACTGGCATAACCAAAGGCTTTGGATATCTTTTTATATCCTTTATCATCTTTGTAAAGTTTCATTACCTTGTTACGCAGTCCTTTTGATTGTTTTTTTTCTACCACTGCATCGCTCAGTGTCTAGGCTGCTTAGTGCATCCATGTGAGAGCTAACAAACTCATTGACTATCTATACGCAGACACTAATTGAGATTTAAAAAGCCACAAATGTGGGAAATTAACCTTTGCTTGCCATTTTAATCTGTGTGTGCCACCTTCTGTGTCTGTACCAAGGCCAAACATTCCAGGGTATGTAAACTTTTTATCAGGGCTGTTTGGGTGATTTCTGTTATTATGATGTAAAAAAGATCCAAAAACAATGTGATAAAAAATGCCTTCATGTGATTGCTATCCTTAAATAAAAGACAGTTTTTTGGCATGATCAGTTATTTTCAATATTAACGCCCAAATTTCCCAATTTCTGACAGTGTATGCAAACTTTTGTGCACAATGTACAAGGGCAATGACAAATCTCAGTTAAAAAAGTGTGGATAGTATTGCAACAGCCTACAATTGTATACACAAAGCTGCAGAAAGTGTTTAATAGATTAATGCCTTCTTTTTGTCCCCAATGACCAGGTCAGAGTTATCTTGGAAGGGGCATCTTCCTATGGAACTCTAATGTAAGAATCTGTACCAATCAATAGCATACAAATTGGACCATACAATTCTGAGTTTATGGTTACACCATAAAATCCACAAACACTAGCTCAGGTAAGCAGCGTTTTTATTTATTTATTTATTTACTTTTAAAATGTGAATGGGAACATGTAACAAATATAAAGTGGGTATTATCCCAATTTGACTGTAGAAATGGAAATACCCTTTAGTTAAATTTACAATGACTTCTTTGAAACTGGCTAGCTGTTTCATTAGTCTAACCAGATATTTAAAATTCTAATTAAACAGTGGGCTGAAATGAGTAGAGTACATTTTAAGAGACCATGCTATGTTTTCTGAGAACACACTTATTTAATTCCAGAAAAAAAAATAGCATTTTGGTATTAACATAAAATTACCAATGGCCAGTTACAACAAAGAGAGTAGTTGTAAAACTATACAAATACCCAGTGAAGTGTTTGGCCTCAGGTAATGCATAGAGACAAAACAAATAATCCTGCATAATTTATACCTATATTCTCTTTTCTATCTGTTCAGAAGTCCAGAAATTAGAAAACAGCCTGTACTGTTTGTGGACACCATAGACCAGCAAAACACTGGTGACTTGCTCAGGACAAGCCCAATGCACGTTTACTCAATGAGCCGGACCTAAGACAATATAGTTCTCCAAACACCACCCCCACAATCAAATCCTGCTTGAGTCTGGATTTCCCTCAAGGAATTCACTAGGAGCTTTACTATTAAGATGGAAACACATGCTGAATAATTGAGCAGCCAAATTAACTAATGCATAAGCCTTTGGACTAAAGGGTATGAACCAATACTTCATAAATTCAAATTTTATAGATACATCTAAAAACATTATTATTTTTATTAAGAAAGCTGAGAGCTAGACCAATACAACTTTCATGACTTCCAGATAGACTGTAGGCATCAGGGTTTATCAAGGTATCTAATCCAAGAGGTGCTAGAAATCTGATAATAACAAATGTAGACAATAGAAAAATTATTTTTTAGCACTTATTCTGAAATAGTTTACTCCATATGTTTATACACTATTGGTACGGACACTGGCACATGTTTGCCATAGTTTTATTTACCTTGGTCTTTAACGTGCAGGAAGAAAACACTGGGATTGAATATGACACATACAGTCAGATATGGCATTAAAGACATGGTTGATAAATCATTCAGAAAGAAAGGATGGATAGTAGGCACACTGACTATAGTCAAAACAAAAAACATAACCAGGAGTAATGAATAACAAGCAGATATAAAGGTCTAAGCCAAATGTAACCAGACCAGAAGAACAAGACAAGCAGGAAAGTGTCCCAAAGCTTAGAGTTGGAGTATAGACATTTTTCGCTCAGCTCTGTACCAGTGCACTGATCCAAATATGAATCAAGTGTCAAATGATGTCAGTGGTGATCTACGATATTACCACATTGCAGGACCACATATCTACTAGCAGATGGCATAGGCACACAAAAAATACAGCAAGGATAATCATGCAATTCATTGCCTGGATTCCTAAATTGTACGGTATTCCATAGATTAAAACAGCTACATGTACAGGTACAAGTAAAATGAAAATGTGATTGTGATTTTAAAAAATGCAATATTTGCTTGATTAATAAACTCTGCCTCCACAGAAATGAATTTACTTACAACAAGAATATTTCTGGATCTTAAAATATGGGAACTTTCCTTAAAGGAGAATTATAGCTTATTTTGGCTATGCCTCTCCTATGGATCACAAGAGTGCAGTTTACTCTGCACTCCTGTGACCCATTTTCAGCTAAAGCCCACTGTCAGCTGACATCACTCTGCCGGTACAGGCTCAGGCCTGGACCAGCAGCTGGCTCAACCTCTCAGCGAGCTGCTGGGAGACTGATCCAGCCGGTCCCGCCACCTCCACAGCCCATTGCTTCAATGAGCACTGGAGGGGCCGCGCAGAGAGTCAGACAGTAACCTGCTCCCTGCAGGCTGAAGACTGAGAGTTAAGAGATCATCAGTCTTTGATCGGTCTGAGAGGTGGCAGAGGACAGCTGCAGCTGGGATCACTACTGCAGCCATCTAGGTGAGTATGATTGTTTTTTTTTTTTTTTTTTAAACAGCCATAGTTCTATTTTAAAATCCATTAACATTTTAATGCATATAAGCATCCTATCAGGTATGACAGATTAAAATACATAATACTATCTGCTAAATCATAACAGCAGGGAACAAAAGGATGGATTACTCTATTACAGCAAGTGAACACAATGATTTTGATTAGTTAATTGATTATTGATTTGATGTGGATGATTGTCAATTAACTTCAAAGATGCAATTTTGCATACGTTTAAGACATCACAAGCCTTTTCCTTAGGCAGTCACGAACAACCTGGCAAACATATTCATGATCAAACGGTCTATTGGTGCTGTTTCTGATCAAATAGAATAACAGACAAAATTGTAATGATATGATAGGAAGTCATCAGCCACTTTGAAGTAGTAAAGAGATTAAAAAGTGCCTTAGAGATACAAGGCCAACTTTTTAAGCACTGAATTTTGACATGTGTCAAAGCATTCAAAGCAGGCTTTTTACCTTTAATTCAGTTGAATTTTTGGAACCAGCAGTTTTTTTTGTTATAGACAGATTGTATACGGTTAGGAATGCCCCCTTTTTCATCTCACCAGTGATGTACAGTACAAACAAGTGTTACATTTGTCTGACTGAGTCTAAAGAGGGCAGAGAACCAGCACTGCAAATAGTCGCTCCTATGAGTAATTAATAACAATGCTTTCTTCCTGAGTTATATTGAATAGCTATTAGACTTTGTGCCATAGCTCTTTTTTTCAGCTAATATGTCACTGTAAAGTTTTTTTTTTTTTTTAAGGGTGGAGACCTAAAGTATATTTCCACCTTTGCAATTCCGCTATATGTATGTTATGACCAATATCTGGAAAAAAGCAAAGAGAGGTGCCTTCTAAGTGTAGACAATGTAAAATGTAATGGTACAAAGAATAAAAACACTCACATGGGGGTAAGTAATGATCAGCATATGGAAGAAGTTCTGCAGTGGTGCTTCTCCTGTCACTTTGGTCCAGCAGGCTGTGCCGCTCGTGTGCCCCGTAGGAGCCATCCACCGGCTGTGTTAGATGGTAGATGCAGGGAGGAGTTCTGTGACCAGAAGTGACGCAACACATTTCTGAGTGTGCACACTGTGGATGAAGAGGACAGGCACGCACCTTTCTCAAGCTACTTAGTAGTGCTTTTATTCTTTGTACCATTAAATTTTACATTGTCTACACTTAGAAGGCTCCTCTGTCTTTGCTTTTTTCTACATGTTTTGGAGTGTGCTTCCACTTCCCTGAAGAGGCTTGCCTTGAGTTGTGGACTGTCCATCTTAATCACTGGATATCTTCATCTATCTTGCCCAGTTTGTTGAACTGTTTCTCCCCTGGCCTACGCCAATATATTTAATCACGGACTTAAGGTTTCTGGCATAATTGATTACAGTTTGCGCCAGAACCACTCCCTCTTATGACCAATATCTGGACTGTGGACTGGCTGAGTCAGATCCTCATTAACATATGATTGAGAAGCCCACTTCCTAAACATTTAACATTTTGTTAAGATAGACATTGTTCAAATCTAATACACCTGATGGGGCATCTGCCCCTAGACAAGGTTAATTTTGGTAAACACAGCTTTCTAGTCCCACTCATAACAAAGAATTAAGCTTTTTTTTGTTTACTTTTACAATGTGACAAGGAACATGTAACAAATATGAAGTGGGTATTATACCAATTTGGCTGTAGAAATGGAAAAACCCTTTAGTTATTGTTAAATTTACAATTACTTCTTTGAAACTGGCTAGCCATTTCATTAGTCTACACCAGATATTTAAAATTCAAATTAAACAGTGGGCTGAAATGAATATAATACATTTTAGGAGACCATAATATGGGGTTGATTTACTAAAAATGCAGAGTGCAAAAGTTGGTGCAGCTATGCATAGTGTACAATCAGTTTCTAACTTCAGCTTGTTCAACTAAGCTTTGCTAATACAACCTGGAAGCTGATTGGTTTCTCTGCAGAGCTGCACCAGATTTTTCACTCTCCAGCTTTAGTAAATCAACCCTTATGCCTTCTGGGGCCACACCCATTTACAAAAAATAGCACTTTGGTACCTAACATAGAATTAACAATGGCCATTTACAACAAAGGAGCCTTAAAGAAGTTGTAAACCCGTACATATACCAAGTGAAGTGTCTGGGCTCAGGTGATACACAGAGATAAAACAAATAATCCTACATACTGTCTGCAGTATCCTCTTTTCTATATCTATTTTAAGTCCAGAATTGAAAAAGTTTGTTTGAGCTGTCAGAAAAAAAGGGGGCGGGGAGCTGAAGTCTCACTCTGCAGATCTCAATGAGGAGAGGACTGAGAGCTGATTGGAGGGAAGAAACATACCCCCTTCACACAGCACAAATGGACAGAGCTGAGGCTGTCAATCAGCTAGAGCTCCCCCTGTTACCTTCTTTCTTCTCTTGGTGTCAAGAAAACTTGTCAGAAATGATTTGTGCTAATAGCGGAGGTACAAAGCACAGAAATTACACTTAGGAGTTGATTTGCTAAAACAGGAGAGTGCAAAATCTGGTGCAGCTGTGCATGGCAGCTAATCAGCTTCTAACTTCAGCTTGTTCAATCAAGCTTTGACAATAAAACCTTGAAGCTGATTGGTTTCTATGCAGAGCTGCACCAGATTTTGCACTCTCCAGTTTTAGTAAATCAACTACTTAGTTCTCTAAATTGAGACAAGCACACACAATAGAGGGATATGCTTTGTTCAATCTTCATGTTTGAGGTTTACAAACACTTTATATCATTTCAGAAAGACTAAGCTGCAAAATGACATATGGAAGAGTACCTTTTAGCAGCTGGGAAACAGCAGAAACCTTGTTCAATTAACCACTTAAGGACCAAGCCTCTTTCTGACTTTTGTTGTTTAAAAACATTTTTTGTGCTAGAAAATTACTTATAACCCCCAAACATTATACATTTTTTCTAACACCCTAGAGAATAAAATGGTGGTCATTGCAATACTTTAAAATTAAAAAATAAGACAACAGTAAAGTTAGCCAAAATTTTTTCTTTATATTGTGAAAGATAATGTTACGCCAAGTAAATTGATACCCATCTTGTCACGTTTCAAAATTGCGCCTGTTCGTGGAATGGCGACAAACTTTTACCCTTAAAAATCTCCATAGGTGACGTTTAAAAAAATCTACAGGTTGCATGTTTTGAGTTACATAGGAGGTCTAGGGCTAGAATTATTGCTCTCGCAAAACACCATTTTCATATGCGGGCGCTACTCACGTATGCATTCCTTCTGCACGCGAGCTCGTCGGGATGGGGTGCGTTTAAAAAATAATTTTTTTTCTTATTTATTTTACCTTTTATTTTTTATTTTTACACTTTAAAAAAAAAAAAAAAAAATGTGTCACTTTTATTCCTATTACAAGGAATGTAAACATCACTTGTAATAGAAAAAAAGCATGACAGTACCTCTGAAATATGAGATCTGGGGTCAAAAAGACCTCAGATCTCATATTTACACTAAAGTGCAATAAAAAAAATTGTCATTTAAAAAAATAATTAAAAAAAATGGCCCTTTAGGAGCCTAGGGGCAGAAGTGACGTTTTGATGTTGCTTCCGCCCTGCATTTTTATGGAGACGGGTGGGGGCCATCTTCCCCTCACCCATCTCCATGCCCAGCAAGGGTGAAGATCCAATCACCTCCGCCGCTGCCGGCGGCTCCAGTAAGCGGGAGTGGGGCCCTCTCCCACCGCCGATAAAAGTGATCTTGCGGTAATTCCGCTGCAGAGACCACTGTTGTCTGAAACCGGACCACTCACTGAAGAAGAGGATACCGGGGTTATGGCAGCTAGCTGCTGCCATAACAATGATATTCCTCTTTAAACAGCCGGCGTATAACAACAGTGGATGGTCTGGAAGTGGCTAAAATTCTTCATCTACAGAGGGCTGTGTAAGCTACATTTAGCCCAACAATACCAGTTTAGCATGCCTGCTGTAGAATATTTTAAAACTCTTGACTTTCACAAGACAATGGCATGTCATGGATTTTTGATTTTGTATGCTATTGTCTACCTTGTAGGTCATATAATTTTATTCACTCTTAGGCCTCGTACACGGTTTTATTTCCATCTGATTTTTGTCAAAAGCACGTGTGCAGGATTTTGTCTAGTATGCTAACTATCTGCAAATTGTTTGACAAACACGAATGTAGTGGCGTACTATGACAGTATAAAGAGGAAGTTGATTTCTCAAGCGCTATCCTTTGGGCCCCTTATGCTAATTTTGTGTTAGTATTAGTTAGTAGAATTTTGGTGAGCGTTGATTTGCGATTTTCAGATCATACAAAACAACATGCCTTTTAAATATGTTTGGCATAACTACATCAGTATCACCAGCAAAGCAGCTTCATTATTATCTCATTAAAGAAGATGAGAATGTGCGCTGCATTTTGACATTTCATCAATTGCCACGTCATGAATGTTAATTCCAGATTAAAAATGGTAGTTTACAAGACCAAACTCTTCCGGCTCGTTCCTTGATTCTGAGCATGCGTGGTTGTACTTGTGACTTTTGTGTGACGGATTTCTGTACTGACCATCCGAAAATCAGATGTTGAGTTCACATCCAACAAAAATTTTATAGCCTGCACATCCAGCTTTTGTCTGATGTAAAAGTCAAATCGTCTGTCGAATGCACTGTACTAACGATCTAAAAATCCACAGACAGCTCGTCTTCAGACTTTTCCCTTCTGATTTTCATACCGTGTGTAGAAGACATAAGGCCCCCTACACACTATTAGATTTTCTGAGATTGTTGTCTTCAGATTCACCAAAATCATATACTATGAGGTCAAACCTTAAGAGTTTCAATTTGTATGCAATCAGGCAGGCCCTTGCACTATATGGTTTTGGTAAATCTGAAGACAAAAATCTGCAGAAAATCTAATAGTGTGTATGGGGTCTAACAGTATAAGTAGAATAGCAAGAATGATCATACATCCTTATCTTACATACCTGCCAATATAATTCTTAAATTAAATACTGTGAAAACAAAGTCACAGCAACCATACACTATACAGCAAATCCAAAAAGGCTGTAAAATTAATGCAGTGTTGCAATTCAGTAAACGCAATAATATAATAAAAAAAGTAAATGTATATAATGTGCATGACATAACTGAAATATACTAGCAAGCCTATTCTTTATATTATCTTGCTTTTTCTTTTGATTGCATTCTATTTTCTCTCTTTTTCCTTGCATATTTCCAGTAGTATTAAAACACTTTCTAGACAAGGAAGCAGCAAGGCGTTAGAACATGTTGTGAGTTCTTTCTCCTGTAAGGCTTGACAGTACATGACATTTCCTTGTAACATTGGTAATGATGCAATATAATGATATGAAAATCAGAATATACTTTTCACCTAAGAAAATCTCTGTACATCTTCCCCACATCTAAGAAAAAGAAACATATTAAATTGTTCAATCCCTCTGAATGCTGAATAATCTTCTGTTGTTTGGACAAAGAAACATAATAGCTGTGCCATTCCAGCCATAATAATCAGTCTTTTCATTTTAATCTCTTGCATCATTTTTTATGCTGTGATAATTACCTAGGAATATATGCTAGTTTTTTATGGAGTGTTTAAGTGTTTTGATTGTGTTTATTATAAACTATCTATACTAATTCATAGGGGAAGTGTGTTTAACTTTGTCAATACTCTGCTTACTGTAAATGTTATTTACTACAGAAAAATGGTAGCACGCCCACTAAAACATTTGGGTAAAACTCTAGCCAATATTTTTTTCTTATGTGATAATATGGGGAAGATCAATAATTAGGTTTTCAGCACAGTTGGCCACTAATAAGAATATAAAACTGTCTGGGCAGTAAGGATCTCACTACTACTGGTCACTGGTTATTTAGTGGTTCATGTAGCTCAGATCTTGCCACTGACATATAACTTCTATCAGTATCAACATAATTACTGACACTGGCAGAATTATTGTGTCTGCTAGAAAACGCACACAAAAATACACAAGAAAAGCCATCCAACTTCACTTAATTTTCTGTTGTGCCATTGTGAAAAAAGTGAGGTGAATCTCTTCAATGCCCAAACAAAACCCGTTTTTCAAAGTGTGGAAAGGGTTAGAACCTTTCACACATTGAGGGTAATCTACTAAAGGAGTAAAGCATGTTCACTTTACAAAGTGTGTTTTCACTTAGCTTAGTCAACAAGGTAAAGCTAAGTGAAAATTAACTTTTCAAAAAACACCCAAAAAGTGATCCCATGTGATTAGATAATTAAAGTCAGCAGAGCATTGTACTGGTGTTTAGAAATTCTTTGCAACATAAATTTTGTTTTAGTTTCACATCTTTCATTATACTGGATGAAACTTCACCTTGCAACATAAACATGCCCTACTGCTTTAGTAAATCAACCCAATTGCTTTGTCGGTAAGTCTGTTAAAGAGAATTCCACGTGAACAGAAGTGGTGTGAACCCTCTCTAATAAGGTACAGATTTTTTTTACTGTTTTACAGACAATAAAACATTATTTTTTTGACGGTTTCACTTGAAGCTACTCTTTGCCTTATGCTAATTCTGGTGCTGAGGTCAGGACTTTGTGCAGGCCAGTCAAGTTCCTCCACCCCAAACTCGCTCGTCCATGTCTATACGGACCTTGCTTTGTGCACTGGTGCGCAGTCATGTTGGAACAGAAAGAGGCCATCTCCAAACTGTTCCCACAAAGTTGGGAGCATAAAAGTGTCCAAAATGTCTTTGGATACTGACGCCTTAAAGGGGAAGTAAAGTCTTCCTTTTCAATTGTACCTACAGGTAAGCCTATAATAAGGCTTACCTGTAGGTACTGTAAACATCTCCTAAACTTGAACAGTTTAGGAGATATTTACTATATACGCCAACATCATCAGCGCATGCTCTCTGAAAAAATGGCTGCCCATGCCATTTCTTTATGGCCCTGTGCCACGACTGGTGGCTTTGACCAATCACAGCTACGGAGTACGTGAACCCAGAAGAAACTCTGGGGAAAATGTCAGTCGCCTCAGCTGTGTACAGGCACCGCTGAGAGAGCTTCCTTCTAAGGTAAGTATTTCATAATGAGCTAGTATGTGATGCATACTAGCTCCTTATGCCTTTGTCTTACAGTTTTTTTATAGGGTTTACAACCGCTTTAAAAACTCCCTTCACTGGAGCTAAGGGGCCAAGCCCAACCCCTGAAAAACAACCACACACCATAATCCCCCCTCCACCAAATTATTTGGACCAGTAGGGTCCATAAAGACATGGATGAGTGAGTCTGGAGTGGAGGAACTTGACTGGCCTGCACAGAGTCCTGACCTCACCCGATAGAACACCATTTGGAGGAATTAGAGTGAAGACTGCAAGCCAGGCCTTCTCATCCATCAGTGCCTGACCTCACAAATGTGCTTCTGGAAGAATGGTCAAACATTCCCATACACACACTCCTAAACCTTGTGGACAGACTTCCTAGAAGAGTTGAAGCTGTTATAGCTGCAAAGGGTGGGCCAACTCAATATTGAACACTACGGACTAAGACTAGGATGCCATTAAAGTTCATGTGCGAGCAAAGGTAGGCATCACAATACATTTTGTAATATAGTATATATATATATATATATATATATATATACACACACATTATATATACACACATTATATACACACACATTATATATTTAAAGATAACCGTATAATTCTTAAAACATAACTTGAACAAAGAACAAAAAAATATAATATTCAGGCTAAAAGCATTTTTAGCAAGTACTGGAAATACCTATTAAGCTTGCAGGAATTGAAGTGTCTTTGTCACTCCCTGTGAGATAAGTGAAAGAAACTGGAGGCAAACATAATCTTAGCTTTCCAATATACTAATCCTACCACCCCACATGCAATAGATACCAAAGGCAGACTTGGTCCAGCCTGGGTAGCTATCATTGTTCTCTCCATTGATACAGTTGAAGTGGAAGTGGGAGCGTAGCCACACAGGGACAGAAATTATGTTATACATAGGATTACCAGGAGAAAATAGAGGAAAAAAGCCTGAAAAAAAACCAAAGCAAATGCAGTCACTTGGTGAGCTGCAATATCTTTCATTTTTTATTTCAGTTTTGTATACGCCTTGAATTTACCTATATGTATAGTATAAAATAGTTTTAACTGCTGTTTTGATGCATTCTCTCTGGATTTTCTAAAAGGCATCCCAAAAATGCTAACTTCCCTTTTATGTTCAATTTTTAATTGCATTAATGCAATTGAGCCATTGTTATTTCAATGGAGATATATGATAATTTAAAACAGCATGCAAATAGTAAACAGCAGTATTGTATCTGTTTGATGAATATATTTTTTGTTGTAATGCATGCAAAGCAATGCATTGTCTATGCTTAGTAAAAATAGTTTTAAAATTACTTTGTAAACAGTTGTATCCACAGTTTTTCCATGACATTGAGTAAATTTGAAGATATTCCATCAGAAAAGGTAATAGAACAAAGCTTGTATAGATGTAATAGAACATAAGCGGTAATACCACTTATCAACCAAACTATATGTTTGTGGATCTCTGTCGGAAAAAAAACATTGAAATGTCTAAAAAGTGCAATTTTTTATGTGATGTCACCCTAGTTACTTTGGCAATGGGTAATTATAGTGTTTTCACTTTAGTGTGGTACGTTACAATTGCAAGATATATTAAAACATTCAATTAGAGTGTGTTTATTACAAATGTAGTTCAAGTGGGGGCTAAGGATAATCCAGGGGGGTTGCAGCAGTGCAAAAGACTCTCCCAGCGCACATAATTTTTACATACTGGGCAACTGTGGTGGAGAAGCAGAGCCTTGCATACTTATGATTCAATAATGAGGTGTGGTGAGTCTTTCCAATCACCATGTATTACCACAGTAATGTGTGATGGTAGCAGTGGCGGGGCGCCATATGTAATTATTACATCACAGGCATATACAGTCAGGTACTATAGTAACATGTGCTTGTGGAGAAGAACTTTCTTTTGAACATCATTATTACATCATGGGCATGTGCAGATCATATCCTTTATGTAATAATGATGCACAATTGGAGGGTCTTTCCCAGGACCATATGTTGCTATAAATGGATCCATGAGGTCAATTAGGTGCACATTCTTTGGATTCCAGGCACTATTTTCTAAATAGCTTCATGTTATTTGGATGAAGAAAAGGGAAGGAGGGGCATCTATTAGAAAAAGCATGCGACTTAATATATAATTATGACATTGAGGTAAATGGCTTCTGTTTTTGTAGTCTTGCTAAGGACAGTTAAGACAACCAACGTCATTATGCAGACATCTATTCATATAAAAAAAAATATACCTTTACTCTAACTGTTACAGTAGCAATTCCAGGGGGCATGCTTCCTGCAGCATCAAAAGCCTCCACAAGAAAGACATATACGGCCTCCTTTCCTGTAAATGATTCAAAGTCAAGAGGTTTTAACAGAGATAGCTCTCCTGATGATGAGTTAATTGTAAACAGCTGCAAAATTTCCTGCGATCTTATCCGATATGTAATATTAGCACCAAGATCAGCATCCTTTGCCTGAAACACAATAAACAGATCAATATTAAATTCAAAGCAGACAAAGTTGGTGAATAAAGCAGGTTGAAGGGCAAAAATAATTGAACCATAGAAAATATATGTATTGAGTTTCCGAGAAGTCGCTTAAATAGGTTTGAAGGTTTACAGTTGTTTTTCTCTTTGTTATGGGTCATTTTAATGCATTGATCAGTAGAAAATATAAACAGTTCAGCAGATATTTATCTGAAATTTCTGTCACATTCACAGTAAGCTTGCCTTTTGCAATCTCTCAACTTGATTAGAATTGATCTTTAACTGTTGTATTAACTTTGTCACTGCAAACATCTGAAGAAATAAAGGTTTCTCAAAGTGGTGTTATTTAAGGCTACATCATTGCTAAATGGGTGGTTAACACCAATGTGCTTTTATATATAGACATTTTAAGCCCATCCAGCTAATAGCAACATTATATCTTAGGCAAAATAGACTCTTTTGTATAAATAACATTAATTTTTAAGTTGCCTGGGTGAGGTAAAAAGTCTGGTCACATAGTCCATAATATTTTACCTCTACTTGCATAAATGATATACAGTATGTTATCATAAAGTGGCATATGTCAATCACCATTGATGACCAACCACTATGTAATATTTGATAATCAGACACACTGGTCTTAGAGAATGGGTAGCTTTAGATGATTTTTAACTACGATAAAACTCCCCTAACATCTAAAAGTTTTTTGCTAGGAAGTGTCTGGAAATGTGTCCCTGAATGTAATCCATGTTCGCCATTCCTATAGTGAACTGACCAATATTCTTCCCCTGTTTGTGTTGTGATTTGGCTTATCAACTGCTTGCCAATAATAATTTACTCACCTATCAAATGAGAAAAGCAACCATAAAATGGTTGGAATTGAGGTATTTAATTAACATCACCTTGGAAATCGCTAACAATGGTTCATTTGTATCTGTCTTTAGAATCAAATTGACTGGAAGTAAGTTAAAACTTTGGTACAGCCAGTTATTTTTGAAATTTTGATTTTAATGCAGAATGGGTATTACTTCTGTAAAGCTTTTGCTGTTTCATTTAATGTTTGTATCACCGTTGGGGAAATTATTACTACTTATTTAACATTTACTTTAACAGGAAGAGAGGGGAACTCTTTTGAACAGGTATGGAAACAACAATAAAACACAATTTCTCGTAAAGTGAAGATGGTTAGATCCTGTATCTAGTTTTTATTGATATCTATGTCTTTAGCTGTGACAGAATGTCACCAGGATAGAACACACGGTGTGGTCTTCACTACAATGATCCACGCACTAGTTAGAACCCTTCCCCACTTAAAGAACTGATGTACACAGATCCTTTATTGCCATTAACTTTTATTGAAAAACCCCCTTTTAGCAATCTGAGTCCCTAAGAAAAATGTATCTTCAAACCTCTCTTCAGCATTTCATGCTAGCAGAGTGTATAACAGATTAAAGCATCTTGTCTTTAAGAACAGGTTTATGACTTTGTAAAGTGATTCTACATTTACACAACCATAGTATTCACAAGCAAAAACATCATTACCATTTTTTTAAATGCAAAATTTGCTCTTTTCTATTCACCTATGAATAATTGCAATACAAAAAAAGAAAATATGTTCAGGAATACGGATGGGCTGAACGATGCCCTGTTCGGTTCGCGCCAGAACTTTCGATCATTGATAAAGTTTGGTACCGAATAGCGAACCCCATTGAAGTCTATGGGACCCGAATGTGAAAAATCAAAAGTGCCCATTTTGAAGGCTTAATGGTAATTGGGCATACAATGGTTGAAACAATGAAATCTACACCAAAAACATTCTTCCAGATGAAATCAATACCCGCAATACTAGGCAGCCTAGAAGTCCTGCAGAGATTCCACATCCCAAAAACACTAAATCTGCAAAATCGGCATCAGGGGCTTCATAGATTCTGGTAATCCAGGACTGATTAATTTTGATAAAAGTCAGACGGTCCATGGAGTCTGTGGACAGACACGTTCCATGATCAGTAACAAAACCTTCAGCTGTACTGAATACCCGTTCGGAAAGCACACTGAATGCAGGGCAGCCCAGCAGCTCAATAGCATACTGGGCAAGTTCTGGCCAGTGGTCTGTTCTTATAACCCAGTAAAAAAGTGGCTTGTCGACTGGAAAGCTCTCCATCTCTGTTTTCGCCCCTAGATAATCATCCACCATGTGATGCAGATGCTGCTGATGGGATGTGGAAGCTCACAGCCCTCGGTGGCGAGGACTAAAAAAAATTGAGAAATGCATCACTTAGGCAGCTGCCTTCTCCACTGCTCTTCTCTTGACCAACAGAAGCCTCAGAACTACATTATCCACGAAACTGTAACCTACCAGAGTCTGGAAAAGCGTTAGATAAACTCCACTTTTAGGTGTCCTCAAAATATTTCATCTTCTGCACTCTCTGTGGAAATGGGATGAGTTCTGAGACTTTCCCCTTATAACAGTGGTCAGGGAGGGGTGCCAACCAATAGTGATCCTTTTCCTTTATGCCGCGTATTCTTGGGTCCTTTCGCAGGCTTTGGGCTTTGAAACATGAGGAAGCCCATGCACCACAGATTTGCGGAGGCATGAGAATCAGACTCCTCGGGGTCACTGAGGATTACAATATCTGGAACTGCCTCCTCCCAAGGATTCTGGGGATGAAAAACCATCTCTTACTGTTTGGCATCTTCCTCTGCTTTAATGCCTCCGAAACTATCCTCCTCTTCTCTTTCCTCGTGTGTGTTCTGTGGCATATGAACAATTGTGTCTACATAAAGTGGGCCTAGGGGAGGAACAGAAGTCCTCCTCTTTATCTTGCTGCTCTGCCTCGAGTGCCCTGTCCATAATGCCATGCAAAGTCTGCTCCAGCAGCAACACAACAGGGATTGTGTCACTGGTGCATGCATTGTCATGGCTCACCATCCTTGTGGCCTCCTCAAATAGTGACAGTACAGTGCGTGCATCCTTTATGAGCACCCATTGGCGTGGGCAAAAAAAGCTGAGCCGGCCTAAGCCTGTCCTTGTGCCATACTCACACAGATACAGCCGCTGCAGCATTGCCAAAGTCTACTTCCACCTGGTGGGCATGTCACAAATCAAGTGGTTTATGGGCAGGTGGAACTCCTATTGAATTTCAGCCAGCCAAACACTGCCTGTGTATGATCACCTGAAATGGCTACACACTCTTCTGGCCTGCTTTAGTATATCTTCCAACCCTGGGTACCTATTTAGGAAACGCTGCACCAAAAATTGAGGACATGTGCCAGGCATGGTACATGTGTCAATTTTCCCTGTTTAAAAGGTGGACAGGAGGTTTGTGGCATACACCACCATTCTTGGCTCCAGCTGGTGTGGCCAGAACCACCTCTGGACCTGTCCCTGCAGAGCTGCAAGAATCTCTGCTCCGGTGTGGTTCCTGTCCCCTAGACACGCTAGTTGAAACACTGCATGGAACCTTTTAGCCTGACTCATTGAATAGCTCTTTTAATGCTTAGGAGGTACTTGAGGTTCATAGGACATTTCAGCAGAGGAGGGCATGGAGGAGGAGGAGGAGGGGTAGAGCTAACAAATCTGGCATCATCACCAGCTGTATGGAGACATGGGGGCACAACAAGCTGCAGCACTGATCCCTGTCCTGCATCCTTCCGAGTTGCAAGCAGAGTTACCCAGTGTGCTGTGAATGAACTATATCATCCCTGTGCATGCTTGCTGGACCACGTGTCAGCAGTAACGTGGACTTTGCAGCTGACTGCCTTGCCCAAAGATGCCACAACATTGCCTTCCACGTGATGCTAGTGAGCTGGAATGGCCTTACATAAAAAGAAATAGCGACTGGGAACCTGCCATTGTGGTACAGCACATTCTGCAAATTCACAGAAGGGGCAGAATCCACCAGATGGAAAGGCAGAAGTTGTAGAGCCAGAAACTTTGACAAGCTTGCATTTAGATGCTGGGCATATGGGCGGCAGAGACTGTATTTTTTTTTCAGCTGCAGCAGATGGGGCAGAGAAATTTTCCTGCTATAGTCTACAGCTTGTGGTGTGCTGCTGGCAGATGTGCTGCAAGGATCTGGGACAACCTGCGCTATACCATCATCCCTGTTAGTGGAGGCTTCTGAAAGGTCAGGAGGTATAGCAGGGACAGACTAAGGTGAGTTAGGAGGAGAGACAGATTTGTACCCCTTTTGTGTGGCTTCTAGGTGCTATTGCCAATGGGCTGAGTGGTGGGAGGTTAAATGCTTTCTCAAGCATGTGGTACCCAAATGGTTGGTGTTTTTGTCATGCTTGATGTGCTTGAGACAAAGTTTGCAAATTGTAACAGTGCGATCGGCTGCACATGTACTAAAAAAGGCCCAGACGAGGGCGCATGCGCGGCAGCTTCTAAGATGGCCGCTAGCCACTGAAGCTCCACTCCACCACGGCCCCGCTCGTTCCCAAAGCGCAGGCAGAGCATTCATTTTAGCCCCTAATAGATGCCACCGGGCACCAGCCACCCCCGGGAACTGATTGATGCTGGTGGGGACAGCCAGAAGGAGCCTAACGAGCCAGATGACGGCCGCACCCGGACCGCTCAGTTATGCCAAGATGGCCGCCGCTCCTCCGAGACACAGCGTGGCAGCAGCTGCAGATGACTCCATTTCAGACCAAGACTGTGCCCTGCCACAGTCACCAGGTACCCTGAACTCCCCGCTACCTCAGGCCCACTCTCCAGCGTCCACAGAATCTCTCCTGTCCAGCCTGCAGGCAGGCCTCCCATCCACCCCTATGATGGACCCTCACACAGGCCTTCTGCTGTCTGTTAGTGAAGCACAAGAAGCCTCCCCCATACGCACAGACTTTCCCTCCATGATGGAGGCCTTTGCTCAGCTATTATCCAAAAGCCTAGCCCAAAACGCAGCCCAAATAACAGCATCCATACACGCTGACATGCAGCAATTTGGTGTCAGGCTTGATAACATGGAGAAAAAAGCGGATCAAGCAGGGGCTAGGATTAATCAGAACACAGCGAGATTGCAAGATATGCAGGACCAACTTGAAATAGCTTTTGCTAAAATTGATGATTTGGAGAACAGATCGAGACGATATAACTTTAGGGTGAGGGGGGTCCCAAAAGCAGAAAAGGAGGTTCACTCTGTCATCAAAACCCTCATCAAGGATCTTATCCCGGAGATACCGGAGCACCGCTTGGAGCTTGACAGGGCCCACAGAGCTCTACAACCCCCCCGTAAAGATGGACTCCTGCGGGACATTATTGTGAAACCCCATCATTACGCGGTAAAGGAGGAAGTTATGAGAAAAGCCAGAAATCTGAATGAAATCTCTGTTCTCGGCCACAAAATTCAGATCTTCGCAGACCTGTCCCCCTACACAGTTCAGAAGAGACGGGCCCTGAAACCGTTACTACTACTTCTGCAGGAGAAGGAGATCCCCTATAGGTGGTCGTTCCCGCTGAGACTGAATTTTTCACACAAGAGCAGAAACTACAGCTTCTCCACCTTCGCGGAAGGTGAACGAATTCTTCTTCAGCTTGGCCTCATCCCTTAAGAGCCATCAACATCACAGTCAAGCAGGGGTACCCCATCTTCAACCAAAAGACCCCCCCCAGCAAGCCCACTACAGCCATCCTGGCTAAAACAAAGTTCCAAGCGATCGAAGGAGAATTTCCCCACTTGAACTTCTACTTCTTTCACAGGGTCCCAGATTTTTTCCCTTTATTGAAGGGTGCAGCACGCCTGCCGTGGGACTTGTTGGGTCACGTCCCCGTTTTCCCTGGGCCCACTGGCTCCGAGACTTATCTTAGTTGGCCTAGGCCTTTCTTTCTAGTTGTTTTTATGCCTTATATTTTTTACAAAATGTGATTTAAATAGTTTGAACACAGAACAGGGGTGGGTTTTGGGAACCTTCCTCATTGGGCCCTAGGGGAGGGGGGCTTAACATGAAGTTTCCCTGCAAGATCGTAGTGTCCCTTAGTTATCCAGGGGAGGGTGGATATAGACCCTGGGATCTCCGCCTCCTCCTGGGCACTGATAGGCTCGGCCTATCGACCCCTTCTGTAAGGGATTCAAGATTGCCCCCGTAGTTAGGGGGGTTCCACACTGATTAGGTGGCAAAGGGGGTCAATATGGAAAACGTTTTTTTATCCTTTTTCTTGTTTTTTTTATATATATATATATATGTTTCCTTTTCCATGTTCACCCCATTTTTTCACATATATTTATATGCTCTGTTTTTTTTGTATTTAATAGACCGGATCACGGTCTCTGGTTTGATTGATTAGAGAACCTGGGGCTGTGGTGGACCCAGTGCACCTTCATTTACCCTTTAGGTTTTTTTCTTCGGTCTCCCTGTTTTCAGGAGGCCCTGGCCCGAGTGGCCGTAAGGGTAGGTTAGACATTTCTCCCTACTCTTTGGGCTGGGCGAGGTGGTTTTTTTTTCACCTCCTCAGTACACTTCTCAGTTTTGATGGAAGTTTTATTGATGCTTTTTGTTTATTACACAAAATTAACCGTACTTCTCTTCTCTCTACCTTCTGCTCTTCCCCCCCCTCTTTCTATACCCTCCTGTACTCCTCTTTAGGTTCTACCGGTCTCAGGGGTGGTTCTGGTCTCCCCTTGCCGAGCCCGAGCAGACATCTTGCCTCACCGACAGACCACAGCCAGCTTTCTCGGTACATGGGAAATGGTAAGCCGCGGTTTGCATTGACAGTTTTCTCCCCTCTCGACCATGGTTTAAAAGATCGGAATTTCCCCCTTAGAATCATATCACACAAACCCAAGGACTGAATTCCCCAATTAAACGTAGAAAGACCTTTCAGTCCTACCAATCTATGCATATTGACGTCCTTCTTTTGCAGGAAACACACTTTCCAGTACACTACAAAGCCTTATTTCTCCACCAACACTACCCACAATTCTTCTTGTCCTCAGCTGAAAACAAAACCAAAGGTGTGGCCATCTGCTTTGCCAAGCATTTAAATGTCTCACAACCGGAGACGATAGTCGATCCCAAGGGGCGTTTCCTGCTAGTATCTGGTTTCATTGATGGTGAACTTTATACATTTGTTTTATACTATGCGCCCAACAGAGGTCAAAGAATTTGAGGAGGGCTTGGTGGATATTTGGAGGGAAGTTAACCCACACAAAAAAGATTACACCCACTTTTCGGTCCCGCATAGTTCCCTAGCCAGGATAGACCACATCTTCACACGCTCGCGCACAATCCCGTTGGTCCTTAACTCTAGGATTATTGACTCTCCGTTGTCAGACCACGCGATGGTCTTGGTAGTAGCTCAGAAGGGAGGTTCCTCCAAGGGTCCGCCACGTTGGAGATTACAAGAATCTCTCCTCAATGATCCCATCAACTGTCAGGGCATAGTAGAAGCCATCAAAGATTACTTCAGAAATAACCAAACGGGGGAGGTCTCTCCCTCCACCGTTTGGGCAGCCCATAAGCCGGTGATAAGGGGCCACATAATTAGTTTATCCTCACATCTTAAAGCAGCCCATAAAGCTGACATCCTCAAACTCACAGCGGACTACAGGGCAGCGGCTAAACTCATAAGAGACTACCCACATCAGACTCCTTAGAGACTCTTGACCGCACTAGGACGGCACTTAACCTAGCTTTAACTTCTGCAGCAGAGAAACATTTGAGATGGACAGGAGCCAAGTTTTACTACCAAACAGACCGATTGGGCTCCAAACTAGCAGCCAAACTCACCCCAAAACACCAAACGTTAGCGTTCCCCAAAATCAAAACGTTATCAGGAGACCTGACGCAGAACCCTTCTAAAATTATGGAAGCTTTCTCCATCTTTTATACTGACCTATATAATTCCTCTGAGCCCCCACCACAGCAACAAAGGGATCGCTTCCTTAGGGACTTACCCCTACCAGCCTTGACCAAAGAACATAGGGAGTTGCTCGAGGACAAGATCTCAGAGGAGGAAGTTATGGATACAATTACCTCGCTTAAAACGGGTTCTGCCCCAGGTCCAGATGGCCTATCCACTGGGTATTACAAAAAATTCGCCCCTATCCTTGCCCCCCACCTAGCTAAATGCTTTAACTCCCTCAGGGATGGAGCCCTCCTGGGACCTGATCTTAACTCGGCATATATCTCGGTGATACCGAAGCCGGGGAAGGATCCAAGTGAATTGGGGAACTATAGGCCCATATCGCTTATTAATAACGATATCAAAATCCTGACAAAAATTCTAGCGAATAGAATGGCGAGCTTCATCTCTAATTATATTCACAATGATCAGGTGGGCTTCATCCCTGGCAGACATGGGCCTGACCAAATACGTAGGACGATTGACATTATATCCCTTCTCAAATCGGGTTGGGATGGGGGCTCACCGCAGCGGGGCTTCCTTCTTTCCATCGATCTACACAAGGCATTTGACTCCGTTAACTGGGAATATTTAACTGACATTTTACAGCGCTGGGGATTTGGTCCCTTCTTTCTGAACTACATTAGATCCCTATACTCAACCCCGTATGCTCAGGTCCGTCTCCTAGGAAGGTATTCAGACTCATTCCCTATTAGCAGAGGAACCAGGCAGGGCTGCCCGCTCTCCCCCTCCTCTTTGCGATAGCAATTGAGTCACTGGCTATAGCGCTTAGAACCAACCCAGATGTCAAAGGGGTCCAATGTGGTGACCAGGAGCATAAATGTGCTCTATATGCGGATGACCTTCTGCTTTACATCACTTCCCCTCTCATTTCCACTCCTATGATCTATAAGATCCTCCAAGACTTCAGCATCGCTTCTGGCCTAAAGGTCAATATGTCTAAATCAATCGCGCTGAACATTACAGTCCCACAGGATATACTTAAACAGCTTTCCTCTAACTTTAATTTCTCCTGGGCGCCCACAGATATCCCCTACTTAGGCATCCACTTAACTCCAGACATCCAAAAACTGTTTGGCGCTAATTTTCCCCCCCATGTTCCGTAAATGTAAGGCAGACCTTGATAAGTGGGCTAGGTGTGGGCTATCCTGGCTGGGCAGAATTCACGCCGTCAAGATGACATTACTTCCCCGTCTCTTATACCTTTTTCGTTCACTTCCTATTCCTATTAAGAAATCAACCCTCCTCAAATTTCAATCCGAAATCATCCGCTTTATTTGGGGCCGTAAAGGGTATAGATGCCCCTCCAGTATGCTGACCCGTCCTAAAAGTCAGGGAGGCCTTGACTTGTGGTGCTACTATCAGGCAGCTCAACTCTCCCAAATTTCGTTGGCGTTTGCACGAGGCCCGAAACCAAGTTGGCTGGCAATGGAAAGACATGCAACCCCTCGGAACACGATCGACTATCTTCTCTGGTGTACCCCTACTGATAGACCTGCTATACTATCACCTACCCTATCCCACTCGATGGCCTTGTGTACAAAACTCTTTTCACATCGTAATCTTATCTCACCTCTCAAACCTTTAGCACACCTATTCCATAACCCAGCTTTTCCGCCAGGGATGGTAATCAGGGCTTTCAAGTGGTGGACGGACAAGGGCTTATAAAGGTTTGGCCATTTCCTCTCCCCCAGAGGACCGATCACACTAAACCACTGTCGAAACGAGTTAGACATGCCCCAATCTGAGATTTTCAGATTCTCTCAAATACACCACTACCTTCACTCCATTTGGAAACAAAATCAAGAAAGGTCCTCTTTGACACCATTTGAACAATGGTGCTCCACATCAGAGGTCCAGAGGGGAGGAATCTCCATAATCTATTCCGCCTTAAAATCTTCAGCAGAGAAACCGAGATATGCACGGGCCTGGGAAGAAGACTTAGACAACTCCTTGACATTACAGGACTGGTACTCCAGGTTCGAACGATCATTCAAAGGTATACTAAACATATCATTGATAGAAGCCAGTATTAAAGTCATAACAAGATGGTACTATGTACCGGCTCGTTTGACTATTATCTTTCCAGGATCTTCCCCTCTGTGTTTCAGGGGCTGTAAGATGGAGGGGATGATGATACACATATGGTGGACGTGCCCCAGAGTCAGATCGTTCTGGGGTAAGGTCTTCCGCACGATCAGTAATGTTTTACAGCAAACAGTCTCCCCTGATCCTTCCATCGCTTTGCTTAATGGGAAGATCAGGACCTTTTCTAAATCTTCACAGAAGCTAACTTTCTATATTCTTTTAGGAGCTAAAGCTTCTTTAGCAAAGTCCTGGAAGAAACCTAGCGTTTCAATACAAGGTTTTAAAAGGAAGGTGTCGTGGATAATGACACAGGAACAAATCGTTGCTAAAATAAATGACAAAATCAAAACATTTCTCGCTACCTGGGAACCATGGGCCAAATACTGTAAGGTACCCCTGTATTCGGGCATACCACAAGATACATCGTAAGATAGAACCTTTTGCAGAGTACTCCCCCTCTCTATCTACCCCTCCTCTCTCTTTCTTCTTCCCCTCTCTTTTCTGAAGACTCTCTTGTCTCCTTTGTTGGTTAACAAAGATCAAGCTCTCTCAGGTGAAGCCCGTGAACGGGCGGTTGTGTTACATTATTTAATTCTCCTGATTTCATGTTTTTACTGTTAACGCAGTAGCCTTTCCCGTAATCATTTGGCGGTAAGGCAGGATCCCAGTCAAAGCTCCTATTGTAGAGAAAAGAGAAAAACCTTAGACAGCTCTCAAAACATGAATAACTTAGCATGCTACAGTTTTAGTTTCTGGGCAACGACGCAGGAACTGGGAACCTGGGCCCTTCGGACAGGACACAGCGTGCTCCCATTGGGGTGGTCTGTCCATCGGTCTGAGGTCTGAGCTGGAACATCTCGTTCCTGCGGACTTAGCCTGGGTTTGTATTTTTTCTTTTTTTTTTTATATGTTTTTTCTCTTTTTTTGTCGTTTGTTCATCAGGCCTTTTATTCTCATAGAATATATGCCTTGCAACCTTACTTTTGAGCTTTAAAGATTTCGGTAAAGGAAAGTAGATGACGGTCACTTCGTTGATTGTAACTTCTGAGACTGTATGAGATCCATGATTTGAAATGACTGTTATTTTTTTTGTATGAACCTTTCATTTTTCAAAATAGAAATTTATTTGGAAAAAAAAAAAAAAAGGCCCAGACAGCTGAGCTGTGGGAAGTGGGCCAGGAGATAACAGCTCCGCAATGTGATGGAATAGGGTGGCTGCTCTCTACTCTTCCATGATGGCTGCCTCATTGGGGTTGTGCCTCATCCTCAGTTTCCTCCTCTGCTCTATCTGGCACCCAAGTTGAGTCAGTGACCTCATCATCATCTCCTCCATGCTCATTACCACTGGAGACAACTTGGCAATATGCTGTGGCTGGGGGAACGTTAATGCCAATTTGTGTGCCGGTGTTCTCCCCTCTCTGTAGGTTCATTTTCCTGCTTTCCTCAACCTCAGAACCAACATCTGAATAGACTAATGGCTGTGCATCGTCAAGGAGCAAGTGGCTGATGCTGTGTTCAAATAACTCCGCTGACTCCTCCATGCCTGATGCTGGGGCTATGGCAGGAATAGCTATGGACAAGGAGGCAGGTTTAGCCACTCTGGCAGCTGCAGGGGACTGCGCACTAGTCTCTGCTTGGGTGACAGAGGATGAGGACAGTTTAGTAAGCCAGTCCACCACCTTCTCTACATGCTATGGTTGGATAGCATGGGCAACATCTCTAAACAAAGGAAATTATGCCCTGCCAAAGGACTGACCATGTCCACCTTTGCCTGTGGACACATACGCTGCTGGCTCCCTACAGTGCCATGGGAACATCTGCCTCTCCTTGCTGTCCTCCCAGACATGATGGGGGGCTTAATAACAAAATATAATAAAGATGTGTAAATGTGTATGTGGATGCACTTTAATCAATGGAAAGTGGTGTTTGGTGCACTTTAATTTGAGTATTCACTACACACACTCTATGGATACACTATAATATACTGCAATATACTGCATGAAATGTGCAGAAACGCACATAACTATATGGCGTTAAACTTGCAGTAATGCAATGGAATATACAACATTAAACTTGCAGTAATTCACAGAACTATATGGTGTTAAACTTGCAGTAATGGAATGAAATATACGGCATTAAACTTGCAGTAACGCAATTAAATATATGGCGTTAAACTTGCAGTAACATAATAGTAACAATAGTAATATACTGTACGGTGTTAAACAGTCACTACACTCATACTGACTGAACTATCCCTACATTCACACTAATGTGAAGATGAATGGTCGCACTACACTCACGCTGAACTATCCCTAGATGCACACTAAACTGATATTCTACGCTGACAATAAAATCAGAATAGCCCACTATAGCACATTAACTGTTTAATAGCACTGAACAGAGCCCTGTTCTATCTCTCTCCATGCCACTATCACACTACAAATGGCCGCTATGGAAAGAATACTTTTATAGTGTGGGGCAGGAGAAAAAGCAATGAGCCATGATTGGATACAGTCATCATGACAGCATCCAATCATGGCTCTGACAGTGCTTTGTGCCCTAATTGGGCAAAACTTTCATTGCTACAGCCAATCAGGGCTTTCAATGCACTGTGTGGTGGTGCAGTGCATTGTGGTCATTTGGCGGGCCGAACAAATGGTCGAACGATCCAATAATTGAGTTGTTTGGAGAATGTTCGAGAATCGTTCGGCCATCCCTATTCATGAACAATTGTAATACATATCACAAGGACAACACTCTAGTTACGTCTGACAAATTTGGGGTTTCTAGAATAGAGACAGAATAGAGACAGCGTGAGAGTGCATTCATTACAATAAACATTCCTACTGTGATTTCACAATTATCAATCAGCTGCTGCACTTGCAGAGCACTTGCAGAGGGAAATTGCAGGGTCTGCATCCCTTTAGATGTGATTTCCTATTGGTAGTATCTCACCAAAAAATTAGGATTTTTATAACAGCTTACCTGTAAAATCCTTTTCTTCGAGTGCATCACGGGACACAGAGCCACAGTATTTACTGATGGGTTATATAAGCACCACTAGGTGATGGACACTGACACACCCTAGACAGAAAGTTTAGCCCCCTATATAACCCCTCCCCTTACTGAGAGTACCTCAGTTTTGTAGCAAAGCAATATAAGTGTATTAAAAGAGGGGAGGGACCTCTGTGTCCCGTGATGTACTCGAGGAAAAGGTAAGCTGTTATAAATAATCCTATTTTCTTTTTCATACATCACGGTACACAGAGCCACAGTATTTACTGATGGAATGTCCCAGAGCAATGCTATCTGAGGGAAGGGAGACACAACAAAGTAGGCTGCAATCAGACCTGAAGACCTTGTACCGCTGCCTGAAGCACACTGCGCCCAAAGGTGATATCCTCATGTCTTCTCACATCCACCTGATAGAATCTGGTGAATGTATGGACTGAAGACCAAGTTGTGGCCTTGCAGATTTGAGCAATGGAGGCCTGGTGATGCACTGTCCACTAACAGCCCTTGTGGAGTGCGCTTTGATTTGAAAAGGTGGAACTTTCCTCTTCAAACCAAAAGCTTGAACAATTACCTGTCGAATCCACTTAGCAATGGTAGATTTCGACGCTGCCTGTCCTTTTTTAGGACCTTCAGGCAACACTAACAAAACATCCGTTTTGCAAATCTGGGCAGTCGCTTCCAAATTTGACCATTCTCACTACATCCAGAGAATGTAGTGACTTTTCTTCCATAGAACAGGGATCTGGAAAAAATGAAGGCAGAACAATATCCTGGTTTAGATGGAAACCTGAAACCACCTTCTGTAGAAAGCTAGGATGAGGACACAATACTACTCTATCCTTGTGCATGATTAAATATGGCTCTTTACAAGAAAGAGCCGCCAATTCTGATACCCTTCTTACAGAAGGAATGGCTACCAGAAAAATTAGCTTCCTTGTCAAAAGGACCAAGGGAATATGTTGTATCGGCTCAAAAGGCTGTTTCTGTAATGCTGACAGAATTAAATTCAAGTCCCAGGGGTTCAGGAGCGCTCTAACCAGTGGATTAAGATGCATTACCTCCTGTATAAAGCTTCGGACCAAAGAATGCAAAGCAAGCGGAAGTTGAAATAATACCGACAAGGCCGAGACCTGGCCCTTGATAGTACTCAAGGCCAGCTTCATCTCTAACCCCATTTGCAGAAAAGCAAGGATTCTCCCAATGACATATTTTCTGGGATGCCAACCTCTAGATTCACACCAGGAGACATATGCCTTCCAGACTTTATAATAAATGACTCTGGAAGCTGGCTTCCTTGCATTAATCAAGGTAGAAATTACTGGGCCTGAAAGCCCACGACTCTTCAGAATGTAGGATTCAATAGCCAAACCGTTGAATTTAGCATTTGTAAGGTAGGATGGAACACTGGTCCCTGTGATAGCAGGTCTGGACGTGGTGGTAGGGTCCATGGGGACCCTACCACCATCTTCACTATTTCTGCATACCAAGATCTTCTGGGCCACGCTGGGGCCACTAGAAGCACCATCTTCTTTTCCTGCTTGATCCTGCAAAGTCAAGGTAGCAGCAGAATAGGAGGGAATGCATAAATCAGTGAGAACTGATGCAGCAGAGTCACCAACGCATCTGTCCCGCATGCAAGTGGATCCCTTGTTCTTGACACAAAGTTGTCGATCTTGTTGTTGAACCTGGACGCAAACAGATCTACATATGGCCAAGAAGATGTTGGGGTGAAAAGACCATTCCCTGGGAACAACTGCTGGTGACTTAAGTAGTCCGCCTGCCAGTTCCCTACCCCTGGAATGAAGATTGCCGATAAGCACGGCACATATTTTTCTGCCCAGATTAGGATCTGGTTTACCTCTCCCTGGGCTGCACGACTCCTGGTGCCTCCTTGGTGATTGATATAAGCCACTGCTGAGGCATTGTCGGATTGGATCCTGACAGGACATCCCTGCAACCTGAATGTCCAGGCCTTTAGGGCTAGGTATGCCGCACAAATCTCTAGAATGTTGATGGGTAAGGTCCTCTCGGTTTTGTACCATCTCCCTTGGACAGTCCCTTCCAGAACTGCTCCCCAACCTGAAAAGGCTGGCATCTGTTGTTACCACCTTCCAGGTAACTGGTAAAAAGGATTTCCCTTTCTGCAGATTCTCGGGTACCAACCACCAACTGAGGCTCTGACGCACTATTGGTGACAAGCGCATTGGAAAATCTAGCGCCTGGACTTTCTTGTTCCAGGCAGACAGGATACTGTTTTGCAGCAGTCTCGAATGAAACTGAGCATAGGGAACCAATTCGAATGAAGCCACCATCTTTCCCAACAACCTCATACAAAGGTGAATAGAAGGACCCTTCTTTGCTCTCACTACCTGAACCAGCTCCTTTATGGATTGTATCTATGACCAGACCCAAGTACTCTAGTCTTCTTACTGGTTTTAAAGAAGACTTCTCTAAGTTGAGGACCCGACCTAGGTATTCTAGGTAGTTGACCGTGGTGACCAAGCTATGGTCTAAGCAGGCTACCGACCGGTCTATTAAGAGCAGGTCGTCCAGGTACGCTATAACCGTTATACCCTGGGTCCTTAATCTGGCCAGAGGAGGAGCCATGACCTTTGTGAACACCCGAGGTGCAGTAGCTAGACCGAAAGGCAGAGCTACAAACTGAAAATGATGTTTTTCCACTTCAAAACACAGATATTTCTGATGAGCGGGGAAAATAGGTACATGCAGTTATGCATCCTCGATGTCTATTGATGCCATAAGTTCTCCTCCTTGTAGGATGGAGACTACTGAGTGGATTGCTGTAAAAAGCTGCGCTAAAATTATTAAAAGTTCATATAAATGACATCAAGGGGATTTCTCCAAGTCCTTATTTCAAAGTGAAAACACCACCACCGTGCACTTCTAAGCAGTAGTGACAATCCACCCTAGTAGTAGAGCCTGCTTACCAGATGGCAAGCATAAAAGGGCAAGTGGCTTTAGCCTAGCCAAGGCCTTTTAGCTTGCTGACGCTCCCGGTGTTCCTATGGGGGGTAAATCTCCAGGCTCCCTTAGGTTATCCTCATGTCGCCATTCAACACGAAAAACCCGGATGACTGGTGGGATGTCTGTGTTCCAGATCTTCCAGATTGATTTCATGTGAAAAGATCAAATTTTTAGGAACTGGTTTAGCTCTTTGAGATCTAGGATGGGTCTGACATCTTCACTTAGCTTTGGCACCGTGAAAAGGTTTGAATAAAACCCCAATCTCTGCTCTTGCATGGGAACTACCACGATTACTTTTTGTGACAAAAGTCGCTAAAACGCTTGAAAGAGAGACTTCTTTTTCTCTGGGTCTTTGGGAACTTTTGATCTGAGGAAACAAGGAGATGGGAATTCTCGGAACTCTAGTTTGTAAACTAGAGTTATTGTGGCGACCACCCATCTGTCCTGAAAATCTTCCTGCCAGACCCTTGAGAACTGTAGCACTCTTCCCCCCACTCGAAGGAGCGGGGCGCCCCTTCATAAAGAGGCTTTAGTGTTCTGTCTTGTAGATTTCCTCCCCCAGGACTTCTTTTGTCCATAGTGTTGACTCTGAGTTCTTTACCTTGAACCTGATGGTGGAGGCCATCACAACTGCCTGGAGGCTGATGCCCCCGGCACTGCAGAAAGAACCCGTTTAAATGAGGGACATTTACTCCTTTTCTTAACTGGCAAAAAGATACTTTTCCCACTTGAGATTTTTTGGATATAATTGACCAAATCCTCCCCAAACAGCCTTGCACCACGGAAGGGAAAATCAGCCAGGAGCTTTTTACATGGCATTTTGGTTGACCAATTTTTCAACCATAAGATTCTACGCATATGCACCAACAAAAGTGTGAGTCGAGAGGTCTGGAGGATAGAATCTCTGATTGTGTCAACTGCAAAACACAAAGCTGCCGGCAGGTTGGCTGAACTCCCGGGCCTGCTGTTCAGGGAAAACCTTGAGCACCTGCTTCAAGTGGTCTGTCAAGGATTGACATACCCCAATTGCCACCACTGCAGGTTGAGCTACTGAACCTGCCAAGGAAAAAATGTTTTTGAACAGGAATTGGGTCCTTCCCTACTTGATTCCTCAGAAGAGGAGTCATCAGTCTCATCCCGGTTCTCTGAGGGGGATTTGTCTCCCCTTTCCCTGTTTGAGGGTCCTGGGTGGTAGACAGAGACCTAATACATTTTCTTCCACTTTGCGATTAAGGCCATCAATCTTTCCTCTAATGCACTTATGGTTGAAGAAAAAAACCTCCTAATATATACAGGGGCTGAAATGCCAGAAGCAATTGCATCCCCTGACCCCGATGGCTCACTCTGACCAGCTCTGCCGCTGCTATCAAGGCTCAGTCTGATGCCAAGTAAATGTTTGCCTGGGAATGCCTGTATCACCCACACTCACATGTGCCCATCTGCTCTGTGTCCCTCCTTAAGCTGTGTGCACCTTCAAAAGAGTGCACTTTATAGCTTTGTAAAGCCCAAGTTGTGGGCATTAAACCACGCTGATGTCACACTAAAGTTCCACCCCCTCCTCCGACCACCCCTTTTGCCCCCTCACCTTTTTAAAAAAAGACTGTTTTTCCCGCATGAGCCGAGGGCTCCGATCCTGATCAGATCGTACATGGAGGGGAGGCTGGGGTGGAGGAGAGAGGATGGCTCCTCTAATGCACTTATGGTTGAGGAAAAAACCTCCTAATATATACAGGGGCTGAAATGCCAGAAGCAATTGCATCCCCTGACCCCGATGGCTCACTCTGACCAGCCTCCCTAGGTCCTTCAAGGGGAGATGGTGCTGCAGAGGGGGGTCCTCGGAGCCTGAGGGAGATCCCTTTGAGCCTCTATTTCTTGGGGTATTTGTACCTCCCCTTCTGCCCATAGTGCCAAGCACAAATGCAGAGGTACTACCAGAAATGCACCCACTGCTGAGCAAAATAGTCCAGCAACTGCCGCTATCACCTTTTTAAAAAAAGACTGCTTTTCCCAAATGAGCCGAGGGCTCCGATCCTGATCAGATCGCACATGGAGGGGAGGCTGGGGCGGAGGAGAGAGGAGGGCTGGTGGATGGAGAGCCGCCGTAATGGCAGCAGCGGGAGGCAGTGTGGCATACTGATGACTTCTCTGTGGCTTCTAACCTGAAGGAAGCTGTGGGGGGACAGTCATGACAAGAAAACCCCCCTTCTCACATCCTACCTGGAGCCTGGGCTTGGAGGAGTGTGCAGCGTGTCACACAGAGACGAGACTAACAAGCATGGAAAGGTACATGCTCTTGACAGCCTCCGGTGGCGACTTTAGGCATAGCATACATTTACTTAAAGGAGAAAACCCACAAGAATTAAAAAAATTCCTTAGGAATCTCTCTTACCATATGCAGCTGCAGGGTTCCGTGGTAACAGGCCCAATCTTCACCTCTTACGGTGGGCTCCGTTTGGAAAAACCTTCAGGGACTGGGGCTCCCTTTATATGGGGGGATCTGCAGCTCTGGGCCTGTAAAGCACCCCGCCAGGAATATGGCTGAAAAAAACAAATACTTGATCCTGGGGTCCAGCTCTCTAAAAAGAGAACATTACAGGTAAAACCTCTTACTTCGGGTACCATTCAATTCGGCCTAAAAAGACACTTTGAATGGATCCAGTTGCATGGCTTGCCCTAGTAAGGAATATTCCAGCGGAGCTCAGCACAGCACATCTTTACTCGTGACCAACACCTAAGACACTGGCGTAAAAACTGAGGTACTCCCAGTAAGCAGAGGGGTTATATAGGGGCTACACTTCCTGTCTAGGGTGTGCCAGTGTCCATCACCTAGTGATGCCTATATAATCCATCAGGAAATACTGTGGCTCTGTGTCCCGTGATGTACAAAAAAGAAATTACATTTTTGTTGCAGAGGATGCCCGCAATCTGACTTGTATCTTAGTGTAGACTTCTGGGAAAATCAGTGAGCCAATTACACAAACAGAAAATTATGTTTCTTGGGCAGGGCATTCTGTACACATTCTGTGTACAGGACACTTCCAGGTAGCCATATTGCATTGCATTTTAAAATTTACCTTCCCTTTTCAGTCTGCAGCTCTGTAATTTTCTGTAAAATTACAGAGCTGCAGACTGAAAAGGGAAGGTAAATATTAATAACATTCAATTACAAGATGACTTAAGTCGCAATTGTATATGCTATATTTTTCCTTTTATTTGCTGTTCAGGCATATTTGAACAGATTTAAACTGTCTTGGCAGATTGTACATATAGCTTAAGACAGTCCTCAATTAAGTAATGCTGTTTAAAAAAGTCCCTGAAATGCATTGGTTTCTTGTATAGCTTCAATAAATATATTCAATCATTTTCAAAGATCCCTTTGAAAAGTAACAAACAAAAACAGCAGAAAGAGGGCGCCCTGGGTCAGTGTGATAGTAAAAGCAAGTAATGTTTTATTCAGATACACTTGCATAAAAGTATCTTGCAAGCTGCGCACAGGGTGGATGTGTATTACCAATCAAGCAACCAGCCATTGTGAAGGTTATATACCCACATATGGCAGGTCTGAGCTTATCCCCACAGCAGTCTTGTCATCCCTCATGACGGCTGACTGCTTGATTGGTGATCCACAGCCATCCTGTGTTTTATCAGGACAACAAATAAATAAATGTTCTTTAAATCAAAAATAAACACTAGAAGTGGAGTGTTTTAAACAATGTTACAAGCATAGGTATGGCAATTATGTTAAAAAGTATGCTTCAGATGATATTGCTAATATATAATAATATACACTGCTCAAAAAAATGTAAGGGACACTTTTTAATTAGAGTATAGCCTCAAGTCAATTAAACTCCTGGAATATTGAACTGGTCAGTTAAGTAGCAGAGGTGGTTGTTAATCAGTTTCAGCTGCTTTGTGTTAATGAAATTAATCAGTGCACTAATTGGGCAACAATGATCCAACTTTCAAAACAGGAATGACTTTACAGGTAGAGGCCATTGACATTTTTTTCCCTACTCATCTTTTCTGACTGTTTTTCACTAGTTTTGCATTTAGCTAGGCTCAGTGTCACTACTGGTAGCATGAGGAGATACCTGGACACCATAGTGGTTGCACAGGCAGTCCAACTCCTCCAGGATGGCACATCAATACTTGCCATTGCCAGTAGGTTTGCTGTGTCTCCCAGCACAGTCTCAAGAGCATGAAGGGAATTCCAGGAGACAGACAGTTACTCTAGGAGAGCTGGACAGGGCTGTGGAAAGTCCTTCACCCATCAGCAGGACCGGTATCTGCTCCTTTGTGCATGGAGGAACAGGATAAGCACTGCCAGAGGCCTACTGTCAGGAACCATGAATCAGATGGAGACAGAAAATGCAGTAAAAATCACACCTTTTAATATAGTGGTAAAAATGGTACAAATAGTAAACATAGTCAAAACATAGCCAGGGTTTGGTAATAAAAGTGGGTAGTCAGTGCAAGCGAGTAAATCAGGAAGCCAGAGATCAGCGTAGTCGGAGACAGCAAACAGGATCAGGAACCAGAAGGAATGTCAGCCAGGCAAGTATTTAACAGGAACACATCAGAGAATCCTCAGATATGTTGACCAAGGCGAAGGTCTAGGAGAAATGTACCAGGCAGTTTAAAAAGCCAAAAGGGGCTGGACGATGAGCAGGAAATTATCACCAGGTGAGGCACTGTGGAACGATGAGTGCTGGCAGTTAACCCACAGCTGAGCACTGAGAAGGGAGGGCTGAGCCCAGCCCTGACACCTACAAAATTACCTCCAGCAGGCCACTGGTGTGAATGTCTGTGACCGAACAATCAGAAACAGACTTTATATGAGGGTAGCCTGAGGGCCAGATGACCTCTAGTGGGCCCTGTGCTCACTGACCTTCACCATGGAGCTTGATTGGCATTTGCCATTGAACACTAGATTTGGCAGGTCCCCCACTGGTGCCCTGTGCTTTTCACAGATGAGAGCAGGTTCACCCTGAGCACATGTGACAGATGTGAAGGGGGCCCGGAGAAGCCATGAAGAATGTTAAGCTGCCTGTAACATCGTTCAGCATGACATTTGGTGGTGGGTCAGTGATGGTTTGGGGAGGCATATCTGTGGAGGGCCGCACAGACTTTGCAGGCTAGACAATGGTACCCTGACTGCCATTAGGCATCAGGATGAAATCCTTGGACCCATTGTCAGACCCTATGCTAGTGCAGTGAGTCCTGGGTTCCTCCTGGTTCAAGACAATGCCTGGCCTCATGTGGCGAGAGTATGCAGCCAGTTCCTGGACGATGAAGGAATTGATACCATTGAATGGCCCCCCACACTCGCCTGGCCTAAATCCAATAGAACACCTCTGGGACAATATGTTTCAGTCCATCCGACGCCACCAGGTTGCACCTCTGTCTGTTCAGGAGCTCAGTGATGCCTTGGTCCAGATCTGGGAGGAAATACTCCAGGACCCTATTCGTCGTCTCATTAGGAGCATGGGGCCATATAAACTACTGAGTCTCCATAAAATGAGCATTCACTTGAAACATTAAACCATAAATAAATTCTATCAACACTACAAAAACCCTCCCTCTTTTTATTAACAAGCATAAAGTGCAAGTACTTATAAAGGGCATTTGTAAACTAAATACAGTATATGTGCTATAAAGTACCAAATCATACAGTCCAAATAAAGTGCCAAAAGTGACAGTCTTCCTCTGGTAAGGTGATCACACTGGTCAAGTGTAGTACTCACTCATCAGATATATGTGACCCCTTAACTAAATAAGTGGGTCTTATTGCATTCTCAAGATCTTGTGCTTTTTAAATCTCCAGCCCTTGGAGACACCAGGTAAGCAGACCTTTCATTCTGGGTTATTAACCCCCTGTCCAACTGATGGCAGCCAAGTGGTGTTTGGAAAGAACCAGGAAGATGGCAGATAATGGTGTAATTGGTGGTTTATTCAAATTACATAAAAATACAGCAACTATGACGAATGTACAATGCTATAAATAATAGGGAAGTTCTAGTCGCTTGTGGAACGCATCTTGAACTCCATAGACCAGAGGTCAAGTTCGTAGATCCATTTTTTTTACCTTTGGGGTCGCAATTATGGTAATCCTTGAAATGTTTGGGGAGGCCAAGTTTTTTTGAAGGCCCTTTCATTATTATTATGTTCTCCAACTCTGGTAGACAGCTAACTGGTTGTCCTTTCTACATACTGTAGCCCACACGGTTACATAAGTTCTGTCACATTATATAAAGTGCCTTATTTCATAACACCTTTGGGGTGTATTGAAAACAAACCTAGTCTATTTTCTTTTGTATGTGATAGTTCTATGAGGAATATACGTTTTGCACTGAAAAAAAACCTTTCTGATCCAAAAAGGTCACTTTTTTAACCAGTGTATCTATTATGTAATGTACCAATTTATTTCTAAAAAATAGGGATTATCTATAAATGAATTTAGGACTATCAGGCAATGTTTCAGTCAATACTTTATCCCTTAATAAAATAGGCTAATGTTTTTTTCATTACACTTTCTCTTTATATTGTCTATTGAAGTCTGTAATAAAAGCAATGTCATAAACATCCACCTTTTTGGTATTGTTATTATCTCTTAACATCTGGTCACTAACTGGTTAGCTTTTCTTTTAAATTGTCCAACAATTTCTTATCATAACCCTTTTCTTTATATCTATCCATCAAAACGTTTGCCTTTTTTATCAAAATTACCATTCAGGTAACAATTCCTACATACTCTCATCAGTTGTCCTTTAGGGATGTTACCTACAGTCCCTGACAAAAGTCTTGTCACTTCTCTATTTTGTAGAAACTCCTGCTATTAACCTGACTTTTAATTAATCAATTGGTGTTAGAAATAGCTCATACGAAAAGCTAAAGCCCTCCCAAATGATGTTTAATGCACTGAAATAAATTCGTTTCACTGAAAAAAGATTTATCATTTAATCAAGACAAACAGGTCAAATTTTGGCAAGACAAAAGTTTTGTCGCCTATACAGAAATTGAACAACTTTACTGAAAATCCCAAATAATGTCAGCAAATTAAGTAGTGGTGCTGTGAGATCCAAATTTAATATCTTGTATGACTTCCATGAGCTTGAAGGACAGCATCCATGCGGTTTGGCAAGGATTCATACAATTTATTGATGAAGTCATCAGGAATAGCAAAGAAAACAGTCTTTCATGCCTCCCAGAGTTCATCAATATTCTTTGGTTTCGTCTTTCATGCTTCATCTTTCATCCTACACCACATATGCTCAATGATGTTCATGTCTGGTGACTGGGCTGGCCAATCCTGGAGCATCTTGATCTTCTTTGCCTTAAGGAACTTTGATGTGGAGATGGAAGTATGCGATGGAGCACCATCCTGCTGCAAAATTTGGCCTTTTTTATCGTTGGAAATATAAGAGGTAGCTAAGATTTTTTGGTATTTTAGACTATTGATGTTGCCTTCCACCCTGCAGATCCCTCGCACACCCCCATACTGGATGTAACCCCAGACCATGATTTTGCCTCCACCAAACTTCACTGTTTTCTGGGTAAATCTCGGCTCCATGCGGGTTCCAGTAGGTCTCCTGCAATATGTGCGGAGACTGTGGTGTATTTCAACAGAAGATTCATCTGAAAAATCCACCTTCTGCCACTTTTCCAGAGTCCATCCTTTTAGCAGGCTGTGGCCCTTGGCAAATGCCACACAGTTTTTCAATTGTCTTTTGTTTAGTGCTGGCTTATGGGCACTGATTCGACCATGGAGGCCATTTCGAGACAGAATCTGACAAACTGTTCTGGTTGACACAGGGACTTCAGGTGACCAGGTCTCGTGGAGCTCTACTGCAGTGGAAAATGGGCTGGCCTTGGATTTTCGAGCCAACAAACGGTCCTCTCGAGCAGTTGTCTTGCGGGGTTGGCCTGACCTGGCCTTGTCCAAAACGTCTCCAGTCTCTTCAAATCTGAACTTAGCGCGGAGACACATTGAAGGTGTCTGCCACATCAGCAGTGGATCTGGTGTTCAGCCTCCTGATAATCAACACTTTAGTCTCCGGGTGAATCTTAGGCATGTTTGCAGAGGTCTAGTTGCAGTTGAGAAGGTCTAGTGTACTGGTATTCTTTTTATACACACCTGAGACCTAATTGATCCATTAGTCACAGGTGAAGCTCATATAACAAGGCGACAACACTTATGTCTTGGCAAAAATTGACTCAATGGGCTTTACCAAGCTGTGAATATTAGAATACATTTTGTCAGTTTCGTTTTGCACTGAAACATTATTACGAAAGCTGTTGGGATTAAAATGACCCATTTCTTGTAACAAAATCTTGATTAGAAATATATTTTAGCGGCACTTCAGGTCAATTTGTACACAAGCGACAAGACTTTTGTCAGGGACTGTATTCATTTAAGATGATGGAAACTTGATGGGGGAAATGTAACCATTCCTATCTTTGCTTAAAAAAGGTTTGGTACACAATTTTCCCTTATATTTGAAGATCACTTGTATTTGTGTTTCATTCTCCAGTAAAGTAGATATTGTACCTATTGTTGTTTATCTCTTCAAAAAAGGATTTCAAGGATTCTTCAGTTCCTTTTCATACTATAATGATGCAATCAATAAAACACCTGTAAAACTTCAATTGATGGGAACATGGTCACAGGAGTGTTAGTTTTATTATTTTGTATGTGTTTAAAGGTGGTTATATGAATGGTAAAGTTCTATGAATGGTGAACAAGAAATACAAAAATTATGAAAACATACCTTATAGTATTATCATTGTTATTATAATTTTATACAGATCTTCTTGATAAAGGTTTTCACCTTTCTTGTTCACCATTTACTGTATATAACTTTACCATTCATATAACAACCATTTCACACATAAAGACTTATAAATGTATGCATCTGATTGAAGTATGCTGTGTTACATATTTATCCCAGAGACATAAAACATTACACCAAAGTAAGTTTACAAAAACTATTTATTAAAACACTATTGCGTTAGACATGCCATTATAGTAAAGTGGTCTACTCTACTCTAAATATAAATCTACTCTTGGAAGAAATGTGGGTACTGTATATTACAACCAAGGCTTTGGAATGTGGGTACTTTTCTTCCTCATCTAAGGGTGGTCTTTTGGTTCCCATGGAAGATGGCAAAACATAAAAAGTTGGAGTTGCTCACACAAGTAAGAATATCACAAGATAGTGGGGGGATACTAAATAGTGGGAAAACCATTAATAAGAAGGGAAAGAAGGTTGCAGCCAGGTTGGAGTGGTTTGCCCTTGTGCATGTGAAGAAGACAGCATATAATGTAGATAGTGTTACAACCCAATCTGAAAGTTTTGTTTCCCCAATCAAGCTCATTATAAAACAATTGAATTGATTTCTGTGGGGATGAGTGATTTAAAGCATAGCAAGCACAAAACACAAACACATTCTCACAGATATTCAGAAAAGTAAGAGTGATGTTTTCTTCCTACAGGAGATTAATTTTTCAATAAAACAAGCTCCTCCCATTCTATGGGTAAAAACATTACCACGTGTGTTTCCATTCTTTCTAACCAAACAAAAAATCAAGATGGGTATGTATGCATTATAACACATCACAGAGTGCCGTGGACCATGTTGGTGAAATAAGGCAACCAAGAAGGGCGTTTTTTTATTAAAGGTCTCATTGACTCACAGAAAGTGATATTAGCAACCGTGCACATCCCCAATCAGAGCCAAACTTTCTTTTTAGAATCTACATTAGATGCCTTAGAGTAATTTTCAGAGGGAATTACAATTTTGGGGGTGGGGGATTTTATTCTGATTTTAGATGCATACATTGACTCTTTCCACCAGGCAGCTCACTTTTATGTCTCTTCTCAGACACATTAAGAGGGCCCCTAATGCCCCCCAACTGGCAGATGTCTAGTGCATCCACCATCCTACCACAAAGGATTTTTGCCACTTTCTGTTACAGTATATGGGAGTTATCCTCGTATCAACATGTTTTTTTATCTCTCACTGCCATTTTCACCTTGCCACCTGGTCGGAGATAGCTAACATTACTCTTTCAGACCATGCACCTGTTGGCCTAACCATTTTCTTGGGAGAGCCTATATGTCTATCCTACAAAGCCTAAATTAATCCCTCCTTCATGATCCCCTGATTAAAACACAAATAAAAAAACAACTTGTAACATATGTTTTCTACAAATACAACCCCCGATGTCTACACATGATTTGGGAGCCACATAAAGCCTACATATGAGGACTACTGATCAAAATCTGGTCCAACATAAAAAACAACAAGGACAACGTTTTACTGATCTACTATTATGAATACACTTACTGAAATCCCTCCATAAAGCATGAATACACCAACAAGCCCAAATACACCAACTAGAATCCCTCCATAAACAAAAACAGTGAACGTCTTCATGGAACTATTCAGCTGCTGACTCCGGCTGCCCTCTGTTTTGACAAGGCAATTGCAACACTGACCAAGTGCCGTCTTTCCTTTTAGGAATTCAGAAACCAACTTAGTCATTTGCTGGCTAACGCTCTCCGACAACAAAGAGAGAGAGAACTTTTGTTCCCATTATCCACACTTCTACTGAATCCAAGTGTGCCCTACACCTGGAGATTGCTGCAGCATTTAGAGATTATTAGGGACAAGTCCAGCACCCCATTCAACCTCATTAAAGATTACCTTACAAGATAAGGCTTACTGTCCCTGGATGAAAACAGTGCTCAGGCTCTCAAGGACCCAATAGACTCCTCAGAATTTTTACCCGCCCTCAAGTCCACTAACACTGACAAACCAACCAACCCAGATGGGTTTGCACTCTATTATAAAACATACCAACATTTACTAACCCCATGTTTTGTGAAAGCATTACATTCAATATGCCAGAATCAGGACCTTCATTTCTCTGTCTTAGTGGCACCCATCTCTGTAACTCTGAGACAGGGAAAAGATGATTGCACCAGCTTTCATTCAATATCCCTCCTTAATGTCAATCTGAAACATTTGTCATCAAGTTATTGGCTAACAGACTAGTCTCCTATTTACAAAAAAATCCACTGGGACAAAATAGGTTTCATGTCTCTCAGGAAAGCCAGAGATGGCACAACATTGAATGTGATCCACTCAGCCCTAACTCAGCCAGAATGTACCTTCCTATTTTCCACAGATGCTGAAAAGGCTTTCGTTCCATTATTTTATATCCATATGCAGAACATCAAAAGTGGATTACTGCGCTGTCTGAGACCAATCTCAACCATTCATCCAAAATTCAATGGAATAGATAATTGAGAAGTGAATCAGCTGCAACTTCAAGTGAAATACACACTATAGCTAAAACATGTACCAACTATCGTGTGGGCTAACGGCCCTTAAATTGACTGTTAATAAAGCAAAGTGAAGATCTTAAGTGTATAAATGAGCCAAATTTGTAAAAGCCAACGTGAGATAGATCTTGTTCCACAACCTACAAAGGCTGAAGACCATAGTCCTATAACGTTCATCAACCAACTGTTCAACAGTGCCTCGTAATAGGAAACACCCAAGAAGATGTGACGGTGTATGATAGAAAAGGATCCTTCCACCTTTAAAAATACTGCCGCTTACCAGATGAATAAATCTCTTTTTAGGGAGATTCAATACGCAGGTGGCTTTTCCCCCGCCACGGGTCTCTGTGATAAGCAGCCAGGTGTCCCAGATCATCCACTCCTCAAATAGTTAACTCTCAGTGGTTCCCCATGTAAGGATAGAAAGGGGCTTCCATAGTGAAGTTCAATAAAATTTATTAGGTTAAAAAACAGTAATGCACTTACATTTAGCCAAATAAGTGATAGCGTGTGTATTAAATTCGAGCCAGCCGGCTCTCAATATCGCCCATTGCTTCCGGGACCTTGCGCTGTTTGCGGTGAAGTCAGCCAGCCACTCCTCCCATCCATATGCAGCATTGGATAAATTCTCTTTACTCTTCCCCTTCAGCATGTGTTAGAGGTAACAGAATCCTTTCTGATCTCTTCTCCATCAGAAATGGAACCCATCAAGGCTGCCCACTTAATATTTATTTTAGCACTAGAACCTTTTTTACGATTATGTCTTGGATTCACCTCCAGGGGCCCACAATGTAAATTGGGTCAATTCTTTTCTTTCCGTATTCTGTCCTGATGCATATTACAAGGTGTAGGTCTGGGTCTTGAGGGATTGATGCTTTCCTGGTGGGTTTGATTGATTATTTTCCAAACTGTTCTTGTGCATGCTTATCTCATGTATTCACGACATATGACTATTGAACCTTATATGTTTTTATTCTGCTTAATAATATCTCTTGCATATATTTCCTGATAAAGCCAGGGTGGCAAAACATGTAGAAGATTATATGGAAAGGTACACAGCATATTATCAGAATCTTTATATCAATGTTTTACTGTTTTAATGGAAAACTGAAAATAAATATTGTGTCATTTTAACAGTTATACGTTCGTTGATGACTTTGCACCTAAAAAAATCCCATCTAAAATACCTCAATTGGTTCTCTTTAATATTTAAGGAATGATGGTGCCATCCACTTTTTCTCTTCCCATCCACAATATCTGTAATATCTATGAGATATTACAAGATCCCAGTAATAGAAGATGCAGTGTTATCTACTCATACAAAAGGTGCTACTCCTCTGTATATAACATTAATCCATACTTATCTGAACAAATTTCCCCTGAAATGCATAGAGCAATGATCTCTGGCTATGAGTGATAGTGTCGACGATAAATGGTCAAAAATTAAGAAGAAGATAATTGGTCAATGATATTAGGGGATTTCCCTCTGTCTCAATATCAGCCTCTCAGAGAGCAACTGAGTGTTGTTTACTGTCCAAAAAACAATTCACTTTATAGAGTAGACCTTTGGTATAGTTTCAGTTGTATTAGATGTGGACAAGCCCCATGAGATTTCATTAATCTTACCTGGAGATGTGCTAAGTTGGTAGGACATTGGAAAAATGTTGTTGAACATTTAAATGCTATTTTAAAACACGTCATACAGAATCCATATATGTGCATTTTGGTGCATCCAAAAGTTCCAGAAAATCAACCTCAGCCCTGCAAGGACAAAGTGCTAACTACTAAGCCCTTGTGCTGCCATCAAAACAAAAAAAAAAAAAAAAAAACACACAAAAAAATTACCTGTACTTGTAGAAAAACTGTCCCTGGCATCATGTTCTCAGGTACGGACACAGAATAAGAAGTATTTGTAAAAACAGGGCTGTTGTCATCAATATCAGTAACTGTGATAGTAAGAGTTATTGTAGACCGACGAGGATCAGCAGGTGCACTGTCTGTTGCCTCCACAGTGAGTTCATAAGTGTCTCTTATTTCCCTATCCAATTTTACAGATGTATAAATACTTCCATTGGAGGTGATCCGGAAAATATTATTAAGGTTTGCCAGACTGTAACGTACTTGACCATTGACTCCAGCATCAGGATCAGTGGCCTAAAATTATTTAAAATAAGGAGGTTAATATATACTCACATATTCACATGTAATTAAATATTTAATACTTATGTTTTGGCATGTATGTATAATTAATCTCTCTATATACCTTAGATTGTCAATTTTGCTCCACAAAAACACCCAATAAGGATGATTTAGTAGAGCAGTTTTAGTATCTTCATAGAATACATTGTGTGAAGATTCTTTTTAATTATCCAATTACGTGAAAATCAAATTCCTGTTATTTATTTTCTGCACATGATTGGATGATTGAAATGAAAACACTACAACAACATATTTATGTGCAATATTTTATACTCACCTGACTTAAAATATATATTGTTAAATATGTTTATGTTATATTATGATCAAAAATAAAGATAAATATACAAAACTTTTATACTGTATATTGCTTTAAAAACAGCACTAATTAATTACAAATCATTAAATAATCTATTTACTGTACATAGGTCAGTTTATCTCCTTTTCTCTTTTTAAATGCACTATATGGCAGATTATAAACCTGGCCCTGCAGAGAAAAATAGGTTTTGTTTTTTTAATAGGTTTTTGTCTTTGTTTAAATTCCTTATATTGGAGTACAGTACAGGACGCAGGACTTGTATTCATAGACCATAAGTTATATCAAGGCTACCTTCAGATGACTGAATATTAGCAAAAACTTGCTGTGATGCTCCAGTTTGTTTTAGTATTGGGGTTAGGCTCTAATTTGTATTTTTAGGACAATTAAAAAGAAAATTATATTATTTAAAATAGATATTTATTTTCATACAGAGTAAAATTGCACGAATAATGATAAAAGCTGTCAACAATGTAAACATGGTGTACCAACATCGTAAGATAACACTGCATAATAAACAATGATGTAAAGTTTAAATAATCCTTTAAATAATTGCTGTTCCTCCATCGATAGAATGCAATGGTTGTTGGTAGATAGGGGTATCCTGTTTTTTTTAGTAAGCAATAAGGACAAATCAAGACCCAGAGGTGGGGGGCCTATGTCCTGTACTGTACTCCAAGATGAGGAATTTAAGTAAAAATTCCTATTATCTTAACTGTACTGTGGAGGACACAGGACTTGTATTTATAGACCATAGAACATCCCAGAGAAATAAACTGGAGGTTGGGTAACAATTGTCCTATGGTTGCAGCATCAAAAGCAAGACTTAATTTTCACATTTATTTGATTATATAAACAACCAGCCACTATAAACCCTACCATTGCTTACCAAACATGTTGAGCACAGAAAGAAAAGAGGTCAAATGCATGCATTTAGAATTTTTCACTCATGAAGATCACCCCTGTCACTGAGTAATTCAAATGCACACTAAATACTTCCCATTTATTTATTTTCTTTCTGAGGTTAACACATCTGCTGAGCATTGGTATGGTTTATAGTGTCTAGATGTTTATATAAGTGAATGTAGGTGGAACTGAAGTCTCATTTTTGATGTTGCATTCATAGGACAGTAAAAAGGAGTCTCACTTTTGCCACTGTGATTGTGTGTTTTATTGTTTTGTGAAGACGTTTACTTAAATCAGTCCTTGTTGCTAGCTGCCTTTTTTCTAAGTCTGCTGATACAAGAGCAGACATGTATTTTGTTTGTACATTGCAAACTGCCAACAAGTCAAAAAACATAAGGGTATATAAACCCAAAACAACTCAAATAACAGCTTGAAGCACCTTGATACCAAAGCTCACATAAATCATGGCCTGAAAATCCACCTGATATAACTTGGATACCATGTGAACAGAGGACGAGTTATGGCTTTGAAAATCTGGGCTGCAAAAGTTTGTTTCTAAAAAGCCCAAAAGACACCAAAATACTTAGTGGAATTAGCTGTGAAGAGGAAGGGAGGGGACCCATCACAGCTAATAGGCCTGGGCCCTGGAAATACATTTTCTGATCCATCTGGAAATTGTGAATCTGGAAACCTAAAGTCTTCTACAAGAACTTCCAGGCAGATTAAAAAGGGACTCAACTTGCATAAAAAAGGCTGTGGCTGCTAGATATACCCTGACAGCAGACAAGCTGTGTAGGGAATTTACCTTGTTATGTTTCGGAACAGAGAGAATATTCAGATAAGGGTGTGATATGAATTTGGGGGGCCCACACTATTTAAAAAAAATTGGGATGGGGTTCCCCTAAAACCCATACCAGACCAGAAGGGCCTGGTATGGATGGGGGTCCCTCATGCTGTCATCATTTGTTAAGAAGCTGGCTTCTAGGTCAGATCCTTAAAAACCAGCTATTCCTCACACAAAATTCGGATCTGTCGATCATATTTCGACTGATCCTAATTCAAATCTTTCTGAAAATCCTATAATACCTCATGCTCTCCAAAATCACCTACTCTCTGAAAGCACAATGCAGTCCTAATAAAACACTATCCAAACACTTTCACTCTGCTGGTCAAGTAGAACAACCCAAGGCCAACTGATGCATGCACCATCTTCCCTCATCACCCCTTCCTGTAAAGGGACATATCTGCAATTCTTTCCTACATAAGCTGGGGGAAGAATAGCTTATGCTGATAGGCTATTGCCTGTTTGCAATTATAATGTTTAGATGTTTCACTGTCTATACCTGTTGTATACTCTTCCTCAGATCTTTAGCCCCCACTGCATCCAGCTCCTCTTCAAACTACTTCTATGCTTCTTATGCTGAAGTCCAGGTCTCTACAACTATATCTGGTACATGGATACTAAAGAGCTCACACATTGCTAGAGTCTAATTTAGAGGATTGTTGTATGCAGAAAAAGTGAAGTCTTTGGATGTTTACTGTATAGCATTTATGGTGGTAATTATCATTATTAATATTATGGTTATGTTGTCTTCTACAATGCTCAATAAAACACACTCTTCCCAGTCCAGACATTTACCTGAAGAGGATAATGGCTATTTAAGAGCCATCACCAGCTGCCTAGGTTATTTTGTAAAAGATAAACCCATTCTAATGCTAATCTCCCATTGCTAGAATCCTTACATGAAAATCATATGTTAGAACGTCAAAGGGCTAAGGTCCCCCTATTAGAATTTGAAAGTCTAATGCTGCGTACACACGGTCGGAATTTCGGCTCCCCAAAAGACCGATGAGAGTTTTTCCTCAGAAAATGCGACCGTGTTTATGCTCCATCTGTCTTTTGCTGGCGGAATTCCAGCCAGCAAAAGATTGAGAGCATGCTCTTAATTTTTCGGTCAGGAAAAGTTCCTATCCAAAAAAACGATCGTCTGCGGCAATTCCAACGCGCAAAATCCCTACGCATGCTCGGAAACAATTTGATGCAATGCTCAGAAGCATTGAACGTCATTTTCTCGGCTCGTCATAGTGTTGTACATCACCGCATTCTTGACGGTTGTAATTTCAGCAAACTTTTGCAATGCAAACTTGAGCGGAATCCCGTCGGAAAAGCCATCAAATCTTTTTCCAACGAGAAAACGATCATGTGTACGTGGCATTCGGCCTTGTTCACATGTGCAGAGATGTGAGTTTTTATGCAGGCATTCTGCAAGGGCACAAAGAAAACAATTGTTCTCCATGTGCCTAGTTCACATCACATAACTAGTATCATGTGCAATTTTTTTTGCACACGAATCTGCAATGTGTATAAAACTCATTGAAACAAGCATGTAAACTTGTGTCTCTGCAAGTAAAATCTGCAGTTTCTTTTAGTTTTCTGCATGTATGGTGTGAATTAGGCTTTACCTTACTTGAGATGTCTTTGTTCAGATGTGGCTCTATTGTCTGGCAACAATATCCAATGCCTTTACAAAATTATGGGTGGGATAAGTGATAGGCTCCTCCACAGTGGGGAGCAAAGGCAGAGTTGCAATAGTTTTACAGAACAATTTACCATATAAACTGACTTTGGTTAATGCTTATCACTCGGGTCACAAAATTACAATACGTTTAACAGTGGCCTCACATGCCATGGTAATTACCGTGGTGAAATTTTTTCCCAAGAACTTTCTATTTGGGTGATGCAGGCTCCTGAGGACTTTCATACTGTGGGTGGGGATGGTGGTAATATGATGATGTATGCAGAGGAAGACAGCTCCTCACCGCAATTTTATAGGAACAGAGTTCCTGGTTCTACTTAATATATTTCCTTTGACTCACATAACCTCATTTTTAAATCTGTCAGATGCATGGAGGCTGTCACATCCCACAGACAGAGAGTTTACATTTTATTCATCTCCTCATGGCTCTCTGTCAAAAATGTATCATTTCTTTTGCACATCACCTTTTTTGCCTTTGGTAAGGGCCAATGAAATCTGTGAGTTTGTCATCTCTGATCACAGTCCTATTTTCCTAACAGTAGAAGATGTGCAACCTAATGGAATGCAAAACTGTGGAGATTTTCTTCATATATGTCATACATTGATGATTTTCATCACAATTTGGGATGTGCCGTTAACCCTAATCTTTTCAGGGAAGCGAGCATGGCCTTTTCTAGAAGATAAAAATGATAGCTTACATTTCTCAAATTAAAAGATAAGTTCACCTTTTTACAAAATATAATACATGCGCATTTTATTGCAGGTAAAAAAAAAAAAGTATATGTATTTTTTTTGTTGTAGGAGCCTGTAAAGCATTGCACCAGTGATGAGCAGATCGCTAATGTCATGTAGGACTCTTGCAGACCTGTCAGTGTATTGGCTTGCTTGTACCTCATATGGGCAATCCAATACACTCTGACAGGTAAAATCAATGAACTACCACTGCGCTCACAGTGCCATAGTAGTTCATTGAGAACTACAATCCGACAGCCGATAAGGCTGTCAGGAATTGTCGTTTTACAATCACAGAGCACCATGAATGAGTGATGTGGTCAGGCGGATGCACGTTTTAAAAAAAAAATTCAGAGTGGGGGATCAGGAGGGAGTGAGAGCCAGTCATTTCATAACATGCTACACCCTGAATATGAGTGTAACATGTTATAAAAGGTGAACAATATGCTTTAACAAACATTCTCTAGAGTGAGGGTCAGCAACCAGCAGATTACAGCCAGGTGACTGGTACAGCAGATCGCGGTCTGCGCTTGCTGAGTCACCATTCCAGAGCATCAGAGTGCAATGCAGAGGGACGACTTGTAAAGTTGGACCTGTAGTCCAATGCCTCATCTGTAGTGCTGGCTCCTGCCCCATGCTGAGTGATATCTACTGCATCCTGTATCTCTGTTAATGGTCTCCAGAGTGGTACCAGCAGCAGGAAAGAAGAGATCTTCAGGTCAGTGTGAAGCAATACACTGGGCATAACAGTATCGGGCTGCTTTCACTGGAGTGCAGTGTATCTGCAGCTTTCCTGGCCATAGACCTCAATTATATCCTGCGGGTGTGGTGCACTTTCTGAATGCAGGATTTTTGGTGCACTTTCAGAAAGTGCACCACACCTGCAGGATATAATAGAAGTCTATGGAAAAGTGCAGCTAACCCAAGAAGTTTGCAGATACACTACGCTGCACCTGCAGTGCAGGTAAACAGTAGCACATCAGTGTGAAAGTAGCCTTATAGGGGGCTCAGAACAGTAATAGGGCGTACACATGGTCGGACTTTGTTCGGACATTCCGACAACAAAATCCTAGGATTTTTTCCGACGGATGTTGGCTCAAACTTGTCTTGCATACACACAGTCACACAAAGTTGTCGGAAAATCCGATCGTTCTGAACGCGGTGACGTAAAACACGTACGTCGGGACTATAAACGGGGCAGTAGCCAATAGCTTTCATCTCTTTATTTATTCTGAGCATGCGTGGCACTTTGTCCGTCGGATTTGTGTACACACGATCGGAATTTACGACAACTGATTTTGTTGTCGGAAAATTTTATCTCCTGCTCTCCAACTTTGTGTGTCGTTAAATCCGATGGAAAATGTCCGATGGAGCCCACACACGGTCGGAATTTCCGACAACACGCTCCGATCGAACATTTTCCATCGGAAAATCCGACCGTGTGTACGGGGCATTAGAGTTAATTTACATTTGTAGTTAGGGGGTTGTTAAAACCCCATAGTTAAGATGTATTTTCACCACCCCTGCCCCGATTGCACCCTCTTTAGCTGCAGTGGCCAGGGGTGTACACATATTGCAGCCACAGCAGGAGTTATATGCCCTGTCATGGTTAGTGGGTGTAGCATCTACCAAGCATGACCCATTCAAGTGAATAAGGCCACTCTGCAAATGTCCTGCAACCTTGTGCAGTACAGCAAACAAGGGGTTAAAGCAGGCAGCGTTGTGTTGCTTTCTCACCACCTGCTTTAACCCCTTGGACCCTGAAGAAGTATGCAGTTGTGGGGAACTTGCAGAGTTGTCCCATTTACTTGATTGGATCACAGATGGCAGGCGGTAGCATCCACTAAAAGCAACAGAGGGTTTAATTCCTGCTGCGGCATGTGTATACCTTTAGCTGCTCCCTCAGAACATGATTGCGACATGGTAGTAAGGCAATTAGTTGTTTAAATCAGGTGTGAGGAGATAACACTGGGCAAAGGTTGTGCCGGGTGATCTTTGACTTCTCATGTTATTTAGGTAAATCTCCACCTCTTTAAAATTGCCTACCCCTGTGTTAAAGCCCACACTTCGCTCATAATATTGCCGTTATGGTACGACAAAGGTTTACTCATACATATTTTGTAATAGTAACACATGGTGTAATCTGAAAACTAGGGTTTTCATTGCACTGTTCAGTACTGGCTCTCTACCAAAAGACAATGCCAAAATGCCCTTGTCATGTCGAAAAGTTACAGTCATTTTTTATCAAAAGTTTGGAAAGCTTTTCTATTCTATTTTGTATAGTAATTCCAATGCCCTGTTTGAGGCACTTGATCAGTCTTCAGTCTATAATATTGTAAAACATTTACTGGAAAACAATGCCAAGGATGTAATTTCCTTTCTTTAAACAACAGATACATAAATAGTAATACAGTGAAAAAAATGATTTATATTGCTCTTTAAGAATTGGCACTTTAGTTTAAAGTATCTGAGTCCAATGTATTTTTTGTTTGTAAAAGAAAAATATCATAATCATTAGGGATGGGTCGAACACCCCCCCGTTCGGTTCGCAGCAGAACTCCCGAACAAGGGAAATGTTCTAACCCGAACGGTGAACCCCATTGAAGTCTATGGGAGCCGAACAAGAAAAGTGCCCATTTTGAAGCCTTATATGCAAGTAATTGGCCATAAAAGGGGTATGGGGGTCTGGGTACCGCCCTGGGGACATGTATCAATATATATATATATATATATATTTTTTTTTTTTTTTTTTAAACAATTGATTTTTCAGGAACAGTGATTTTAATTATGCTTAAAGTGCAACATTAAAAATTACTTGAAATATATAGTCCCTGGGGGTCCTCTTAATGTGCCTGTAAAGTGGCACATCTGTAGCATGCATAAAAAATGCTACAGCAAAAATGACATTTCTAAAGAAAAAAAAAACAAGTGAAATCCCATGTAAAATGACTTGCGGTTACATATGCCGGCACCCGGCTATTGAAAGAATAAAGAAAAAAACAGCAGACCCTTCGGGTCTGGTATGGATTTTGAGGGGAACACCACGCCAAAATGAAAAAAAAAAAATGCGTAGGGTCCTCCCCAAAATTCATGACAGACCCTTATCCAAGCATGCAGCCTGGCAGGTCAGGAAAGGGGAGGGGACGAGCGAGCACCCCCCTCCTTAACCATACCAGGCCACATGCCCTCAACATGAGGGGTGGGTGCTTTGGGGCAGGGAGGATCTGCCCCCCAACCCAAAGCACCTTGTTTCTCATGTTGATGAGGACAAGGCCTCTTCTCGATAACCTTGGGTTGTAGTTGTCAGGGTCTGTGGGTGGAGGGCTTATCGGAATCTGTAAGCCCCCTTAAATAAGGGGGCTTAAATATGCACCTCCCCTTCTGATGTCATGTGACGTCACATGATGTCAGAAGAGGTGGTGCCACTGGGTAACATAGCCGGGTGGCCCTGCCCCTTGCCTATTTAAGAACTGTCAAAGCGCAGAGTAGTCATACGGCGGGAGGCCTTCCAGGAGGTGAAGCGTCTTTTTTTTTTCTACTTTTTGGGTCCGGCGGGCATCGTGATTGACAATGGATATACATTTACACAAAAGAGGGACACTCTTTTTTTATTTTTTAATAAAGGACCGGTCAAATACTTTTTCTCATAGTTTTTACTTTGACACTTTTTTGGTGAATGGGTAGGGGTACAATGTACCCGATACACATTCACATGGGGGTGGGATCTGGGGGCCCCCTTGTTAAAGGGGGCTTTCAGATTCCGATAAGCCCCCGCCCACAGACCCCGAAAACCACAGCCCAGGGTTGTCGGGAAGAGGCCTTGTCCTCATCAACATAAGGACAAGGTGCTTTGGGGTGGCACCCCAAAGCACCCACCCCCCATGTTGAGGGCATGTGGCCTGGTATGGTTCTGGAGGGGGGGCGTTTGCTCATCCCCTCACTTTTCCTGACCTTGCATGCTGCATGCTCAGATAAGGGTATGGATTTTGGGGGAAATCCGCGCTGTTTGTTTTTAAAATTTTGGCATGGGGTTCCCCTTACAATCCATACCAGACCCAAAGGGCTTGGTATGGACTGGGAGGGAACCCCATGCCGTTTATTTTTTTTACTGGCACTTTTTTTAAAATTCAGCTGTCAGTGGGGAAACCCATTGACAGCTTATGACTCATCAGTTGTTAAGGATGCTGCGGCCAGTTTCCCAGCCCTGCTCCTTAACAACCAGCTTACACTGCGGCCTGATTGGGCAAATCTTTGCCCAATCAGGACGTATAATGCACAGTGCAGTGCTCAGCGCATTGCAGGGTGTTCGTCAGGGCGAACACCCTGTAAATTTGGGTGTTCAGTGAACGGCCAAACAGGCAAATGTTTAGCCCGAACTCATGCTCAGGCTGAACTGTTCACCCATCCCTAATAGTCATCATAGGTTTATATAGATGTAATAAATGATGCTGTATTGTTCATTTTGTGAATGGACCCGCAAAAGAAAAATGGAGTACAGTACAGAACACAGAACTAGTATTCAAAGACCATGGGTTATATGCTGCTACCTTCATGTGATTGTACACTGGCAAAACCTTTTGCTAGGGCCACCCTTAGGGCATACTCATAACCCCACCCACTCTGTAAGGCTCCAGTTTTTAACAAGTGATAAAGAGTGATCAAGGCACAGAGGGAAGGGACCTGTGTACTGTACTCCAAGATATGGAAGTTACAGGTAAGTCAAAATTCTTTAGTGATTGTAAAGATTCAAGGTTTTTTACCTTCATGCATGAAGGTAAAAAACCTTCTTCGTGCAGCATCCCCCCCCAGCCCACCCAATACTTACCTGAGCCCCATCTCAATCCAGCAATGTACATGAGAGCCTTGGCCTCCTCATTGGCTGAGACAGCAGCAGGAGCCCTAGGTCAATCACAGCCACTGAGCAAATCAGGAAAGAGAAGGGGCGGGGCTGATCCACGGCTCTAAGTGTGAATTGACACAGAGCTGCATCTTGCGAACAAGCCTGCTTGGGTTCCCACATTGCAAGTTGCTTGCTCTGGGAGCACTCAGCAGGAGGGAGAGGCCAGGAGTGCCAGTGAGGGACCCCAGAAGAGGAGATTGGGGCTTCTCTGTGCAAAACCATTACACAGAGCAGGTGAGTATGACATGTTTGTTATTTTTTAAAAAGCCTTTAATATCACTTTAATTTTACAGTACAGAACTGGTATTCACAGACCATGGGATGTACCCAAGCAATAAGTTGAGTGGTAGGCAACAACACAGCAACCTGGAACTGCCAGCAAGCTCACAAGAAACAGAAGAGTTTAAAGAACACAAACAAAACACTCAGACAACAGCGTAAAGCTCCTTGAGGCTGAAGCACACATTAGCTGAGGCCTGAAAATCCTCCTGGTGAAACTTGGAAACCGTGTGACCTGAGGAACAGGTGTTAGCCATGCAAATATGGGGAACGGATGCTTGAAGCTAAAAAGCCTGGAAGAAACCAACCTGCCTGGTGGAATGGGTTCTGATGGAAGAGGGATGGACCTTTTCCTTAGGCAATAAGGCCCTGGAGATGAGTTGCTTAATCCACCTGGCAAGGGTGGAGCAGAAAGTGGGGTTTCTTCTATACAGGGATCTCCAGGTATAACAAAAAGACTGCATCTAGTGAAAAGAGGACATCATTGCCAAGTAGACTCTAACAGGCCTAACCACATACACACAATGTAGGGAGGATTTCTAGTTATGTTTTAGGGCAGGTCAGAGGGAAGGGAGGACAATCTCCTGACTGAGGTGGAAGAAGGAGACTACCCTAGATAAAAAGAATGGTTATGGTCTCAAAACCACCTTGTCCTTATACAAAACAATAAAAAGGGATTGCAAGGTAAGATGTTTCTGGAAGAGAATGTATGAGATGGAAACCTACCGCTTAAGGGGTACTCAGGGCCAAACATTGGTCAAGACCAGACTGATTAAAGGCCAAAATGAGTGATAGAATATTTCATAGGGTTAAGCCTTCAGTCCTTGCATCAACCAAAGAAGGATTTTCAAGCGGGATGGTAAATCTTGTGAGAGTAGGATTTCCTTGCTTTGGGCATTCCTTAGGAATAATGCCCCGTACACACGGTCGGAAATTGATCGGACATTCCGACAACAAAATCCTAGGATTTTTTCCGACGGATGTTGGCTCAAACTTGTCTTGCATACACACGGTCACACAAAGTTGTCAGAAAATCCGATCATTCTGAACGCGGTGACGTAAAACACGTACGTCGTTACTATAAACGGGGCAGTAGCCAGTAGCTTTCATCTCTATTTATTCTGAGCATGCGTGGCACTTTGTGCATCGGATTTGAATACACGATCGGAAATTCCGACAACGGATTTTGTTGGAAAATTTTATAGCCTGCTCTCAAACTTTGTGTGTCGGAAAGTCCGATGGAAAATGTCCGATGGAGCCCACACACGGTCGGAATGTCCGACAACACGCTCCGATCTGACATTTTCCATCGGAAAATCCGACCGTGTGTACGGGGCATAACTGAATCAAAGATACCCTTACCCTTTAGAACTTGAGTTTTAACAACCATGCTGTTAAAGCCAGTGATGAGATGTGGAATGTAATAGGGGGTTCTTGGACTGCTAAATCTGATCTGCTCAGAAGTCTGAGTATGTCTTTGTACTAAGTCCTTCTAAGCCAATTTGGTGCAATGAGAATCACCAGGACCCTTTCCTCCTCTAACTTGCACAGCAGTCAAGGGAGGATCTTCAATTGGGGGAAGTCATGAACCAGTTGGAACTAATTTCAAGGAATCACCAGAGCATCTACTTTGACAGCTAGAAGATCATTGGTTTTGGCTATGAATTTGTTCAGCTTTTCTGGGAGGATGTCCTTTCTGGTTTTCTCTACCTTTGACAGATATTTTGAAAGATCTCGGGCACCAAAGACCACCCCCCAGAGTCTAATTGTTGCTGGCTGCCTGCTGATTGTCCACTCCTGGAATGTGGATGGCTGGGAGAGCTAGAATGTATTTTTTTACCCATGAGATTGAACTTGTCTCTTTTTGCACTTCCAAGTTTCTGGTGTCCCTTGAAGACTTATGTACAGTAGGCCACTGCTCTGGCATTGTCCAACTGTACCCTAACTGGGTGACTTTATAGGAGGGAGGTCCAATGTTGAAGTGAAAATCTGATGGCTCTCAGTTCCAGGATGTTGATGGGTACTTAACTTCTCAGGGGCCCATCCCCTAGATGCATATCGTCAAAGCATTGACTACTTCATACCGAAAAAGTCAATGCTTTGAAGATACGTGCCTAGGGGACGGAGCCTGCATATTGACATTAAATTGCAGCCATCTTGAGACCTATTGTGTCTGAAATGTGTTTTTGGCTTGCACGGCTTACAGTGCCATCTTTTTGAGTTTTTTAGCTATTTTTATATATTGTTAAACATTTTAAACGGAGAGCACTAGATTCTGCCTTTCTTCTTTTGCATATCCATCATATTAGATGAGATGATCAGGGTTTTTAACCCATGTGAATAAGCAATTTGGAGGAGGAAAGTTATCACCAGCACCACGCCAGCCCTCTCTATTATCCCCAGAGGGGAACACTGCTGATTTGACTCAGATGTGAGGTGAGCAGCCTGTGATACTGGTGGAGGAAAGTACAAGCATTTTGCATTTTTGCACCACTGATGTATTGATTTTTTGAATTCACTTCAATCAGTCACAGATACTATATATGAACTTTCAGCAATATATGTTTATTGATTACCATTTTTACACTTTTATTATTATTGAAGTTTTTTTTATAGCGCAGCACTGTCTATTGATTAGTTACAGTCAGGGAAGCAGCTGAGCAGACAAATCTCTAATAGACCATCGATGCCTCCATAAAGAGTACCTCTCATTGCCCAAAGCTATCACAAAGGACTTGTTCCTTGTGACAGGTCCGGCAGCATATGTAAATGGTGATTGCACCACACATGTGAGGTATTGATTTGAGCATCAGAGTGAGAGCAATAACTAGTGCCATAGCTCACATTTAATTCTAAAGTCTAACTAAATTCTAACCTGTGAAGTCTTTTAAAGTGTCACCTATGTACAATTTTTACAGGAATATGCAATTTTAAATCTTGACATGTTTGGCATTTATTTACTCAATGCAACATCATGTTTTGTATTTTACAAACAAATTGGATATTAAACAGTGTTTTTTTGTAAAAGTTTGTGCTTGATAAATGACTGCGTAAATATCATGCAACATAAAAAATTGCAATAGCCACCACATACCAGATGCCTCTGCTTTGAGAAAATATAAAACATTTGGGAGTTCTAGATAAATTTCTAGCAAAAAAAATTGATTTTAATATGTATGTGAAACATGTAAATATTGCTATGGCAGACACAGCAACTGTTAGTAATTTTTTTATTTACAGTAGATTGCCATATCTTTTTTGCATTAACCATATACAACATATACAAAGAACACTTGTTTTTAAATGATGCTGTCTATGTTTAATTGTCACTTTTAAAAATATTTTTTTCTTTTTTGTCTATCAATAAAATACTATTTTTTATATAACTATTGTAGTCCCTGCCTTTAAAGTCCGACCAAATAGTTCCCTTATCCCCTTTCCTGTTCCTAGTTAAATTTACAGTTGTGGCACAGGGAGTGACCCTAATATTTCTATCAATAAATGACATTATCATTTAGACCTTTAAAGTGTTACTAAACCTAAAAACGTTTTTCATTGCTTGCATTAAGATAAATAAATGTTTTCCCCTTCCCCTGTGTGAAGGGGAAGAGAGGGGATAAGAGATCAGCGCTGTGCACAGCTGCATCTATTCTCCCCTCTTTTCCTCTTTATACAGCATTCGAGCAGGAGCCCTTGGCTCTTGTTGCTGTTAATCAAATGCAGTGAGGAGATTGTGGGGGGCGGGCATAAGTTCCACTGTGTAAATCTATGGAGCATGGCTCGGTAGACACACAGGTCGGGAGCATGGGGACTATGTTTCTCCCCATAGATCAAGAAGAAGAGGAGAAGCCGAGATCTCTGCAAGGGACCCAAGAAGAGGATGATCGGGGCCGCTCTGAGCAATACCACTGCACAGAGCAGGTAGGTATAACATGTTTGTTATTTGAATTTTTTTTTAAATGTTGCCTTTAACCGCTTGCCAACCAGCTCACACGGATATACATCGGCAGAAGGGCACGTACAGGCATATTAATGTACCTGTACATTGCCCTTTAAGAAGCGGCTTGCGGGAGCGCACCTGCCGCAAGCCCTGTGTGATTGTGGGTCCCGCAGACTCAATGTCCGTGGGGATACCCGCGATCATCTCACGGAGAGGAAGAACGGGGAAATGCTGATGTAAACAAGCATTTCCCCGTTCTGCCTAGTGACAATGACACTGATCACAGCTCTCTGTAATCGGGAGCTGTGGTCAGTGTCATGTCACACATAGCCCACCCCCCCACAGTTAGAATCACTCCCTAGGACACACTTAACCCCTACAGCACCCCCTAATGGTTAGCCCCTTCACTGCCAGTCACATTTACACTGTAATCAATGCATTTTTAATCGCACTGATCACTGTATAAATGTGAATGGTCCCAAAATAGCACCAAAATTGTCCGATCTGTCCACCATAATGTTGCAGTCAAGATAAAAATCGCTGATCGCCACCATTACGAGTAAAAAAAAAAATTAATAAAAATGCCATAAAACTATCCCTTATTTTGTAGACGCTATAACTTTAGCGCAAACCAATAAACGCTTATTGCAATTTTTTTTTTACCAAAAATATGAAGAAGAATACGTATTGTCCTAAACTGAGGAAAAAAATGTTTTTTGATATATTTTTTGGGGATATTTAATATAGCAAAAAGTAAAAAATAATGCGTTTTTTTCTTAAATGACGCTATTTTTTTATTTATAGCGCAAAAAATAAAAACTGCAGAGGTTATTAAATACCACCAAAAGAAAGCTCTATTTGTGGGGAAAAAAGGACGTCAATTTTGTTTGGGAGCCACGTCACACTACCGCGCAATTGTCAATTAAAGCGATGCAGTGCCGAATCTCAAAAAGTGCTCTGGTCTTTTGCCAGCCAAATCCAGGGCTGAAGTGGTTAAGGTCAGTGTTGAAAGGCTATTGTTTGCATCACACATAATGTCTTCATCAAGTGGAGTTTTTTAAACCCTGATATTGGACTAGGATCTCCTAAAACATCTCACATGTTAACCAATTAAGAATTGGTACAAGCTGAACATTATCAAATACAATTTAAATTATTCTGTTATTATGGAAATCCTTATCAGTGACAGATAGTCTGAAATACTTTTCTGTACAATATAAGGAGAGCAAACTTTTTTTCCAAGCCTGCGCAACAAAACCTTCCATGGATATTCTAAAAACACATTCCAAGGACTGTTTTATACCATTTTAAAGAAAAATACATAGACGTTATTACAGTATATAAAGGGTACAAGCACTTAATAAATAAAATTTCTTTATCAATCTAAAGTCAAGCCTTTTTTAATTTTGGATAGAGTAAAGAATGGTTAAAACACCTTACAGTTTTTTTGTATCTGTGTTCTGGATAGATTTATCTTCACTACCTGTAGAAATAACAAAAAGTCAGAGGTAGGACCCTTTTCACACTGATGCATATTTGCCACACTTTTCTAGGGCAACAAAAGTGCATTGTTCCCCAATGTTCCCCATCAAATCCTACTGTATGTAATTGTTCACACCGCAGGTGCGCTGTGCTTTGAAAGTCCTGCATGCAGCATCTTTGGTACAGTTTTTCAAAAGTGCACCAAAGAGGCACCTTCCATTGTAAGCCAATGGGAACGCACCAAAAGCACTTCAAAAGTGCATCAGTATGAAAGGGCCCTTAAGCTGCACAAAACTGCATCAAAAGCACATCAGTGTGAAAGGGCCCATGATACCTCTCTCAGACAGCTGTCAGCAAAATTATTGTCCCATTGAGAAACTTCCTTTTTATTTTTGTTGTCTGAATTATCCCTCATTTTCAGATACCTGTGACAATGGTCACTAGGACAAATAGAGGGTAAATCTCCCTATTGAGGTTACAGTCAGTTATATAAACCTGACAGGTGTTATGCCCCTTACATTAAAACTAACAAAAAAAAAAGTTTGTGCTTTAGATACATTTTAATATTGGCTAATGTGCATTATCAAGTACAGTCATGCTAACAAAACATTGGGCTCCATTCACAAAGCTGTATCTAGCACTTTAAGAAATGTGGTAAAATACCGCTCATCATTTTTAAAACCTTTTTGGCATTCACAAAAAAAAGCTACTAAAACACTGTACGTGGTATTTGGCCATGTTTTGAGATATGCTTGCTAAGGCCCTTTAGGGTTTCAGACAAATTGGCCCTAAATATATATACCTGCCTAATATACGTCAAAAGTGGGACCAGTTTAAAATGATTTCTATGCAGTAGCTGGGATTCTCATGTGCCTTTTTTTGCCCCCTCTGATAAAGAGCACATCTACCACAACAAGAAGGGTACTACTCCCTACACACACAGTATGTAAGAAACAGTTAAAAATATTGTCCAATTTGCAAAGTACAGAATATATCAAATCATTTTAAAGGGATATAAGTGAAGAGTGGACTTGACCTTTAAAAATGTTTTTGGAATAGTTTAGAATGACTAAACCACAAGAAACATTAAAATGTACATTGGAACAGGCAAGATGCAAAGTTCATTGCGGATCTATTTTATTCAAAGTAATAATTTTGCGCTTTGCCTCCACTGCAAGCATTTCCCAAATCAAACAAGCAAGCCATTTCAATTATATTTTGTAGAAGTAGAAATATGTCAAACATTCTGTACCAAATGAATAAAATGACAAATAAAGCAGAGAAATATTTGCTGTTTCGGAGGAAGCAGACTATTGAGCAAATAAACAGGAAATAGAGGAAAGCATCATGTACTCTCATAATGTAGCAGTGCGTTACTAATATACAGCATAGGTTTACAAGGAGTCTTTCTAAAATAAATAAATCATTTAGAAACATCTAACAAAATAGCAAATTTACCTCTTATGCCCTGTACACACGGTCAGATTTTCCAACGGAAAATGTGCGATCGGAGCTTGTTGTCAGAAATTCCGACTGTGTGTGGGCTCCATCGGACTTTTTCCATCGTATTTTCTGACACACAAAGTTTGAGAGCAGGCTATAAAATTTTCCGACAACAAAATCTGATTGCGTCAATTCCGACTGTGTGTGGACAATTCCGACGCACAGAGTGCCACGCATGCTCAAAATAAATTCCGAGACAGAACTGCTCGGTCTGGTAAAATTAGCGTTCGGAATGGATATAGCACTTTCGTCATGCTGCAAAGTTTTAAATAGTTTAATGCAGCGCACTCTCTTCTTCTTTATAATGCTAGAAGAATGAAGTTGTTTTGCTGCTCATATTCACACAGACTTGTCACAAACTTCTTTCTCTATTATTTATCGTGATTTCATTAATATATTTTGATTTGTCACGTCTGACTCAAAAAGTTTCATTTTTTTTTTTTTTTGGTTAGTATTTTTTTTCAAGCCTGATCTTTTTTTTTTTTTAACTCCAGAATAGTTTTGGGTGTGTTTTGTGTGTCAAGTTACCACAACACCATTATCTTGTATTATTTAACCACTTCAGCCCCGGAAGGATTTACCCCCTTCCTGACCAGAGCACTTTTTACAATTTGGCACTGCGTCACTTTAACCACTTGACGACCGCCTCACGCCGATGTACGTCGGCAAGGCAGCACGGACAGGCAAAATCACGTACATGTACGTGATTTGCCTTCCGCGGGTGGGGGGTCCGATCGGACCCCCCCCCCGGTGCCCGAGGCGGTCGTCTTTTGTTCCCCGGCGATCGGAGGTGAGGGGGAGGCCATCCGTTTGTGGCCCCCCCTCTCGCGATCGCCGCCGGCCAATGGGAACATTCCTTTGCTGCTGTATGCTAAACAGCAGCAAAGGAAATGATGTCATCGCTCCTCGGCTCGGTAGTTTCCGTTCCAGCGCCGAGGGGAGAAGACATCACTGTGAGTGAAAACACACTACACAACACAGTAGAACATGCCAGGCACACAAAACACCCCGATCCCCCCCCGATCGCCCCCCCCGATCACCCCCCAATCACCCCCCCTGTCACAAACTGACACCAAGCAGGTTTTTTTTTTTTTCTGATTACTGTATTGGTGTCAGTTTGTGACAGTTACAGTGTTAGGTCAGTTACTGTTAGCCCCTTTTAGGCCTAGGGTACCCCCCTAACACCCCCTAATAAAGTTTTAACCCCTTGATCACCCCCAGTCACCAGTGTCGCTAAGCGATCATTTTTCTGATCGCTGTATTAGTGTCGCTGGTGACGCTAGTTAGGGACGTAAATATATTTAGGTTCGCCGTCAGCGTTTTATAGTGACAGGGACCCCCATATACTACCGAATAAATGTTTTAACCCCTTGATTGCCCCCTAGTTAACCCTTTCACCACTGATCACCGTATAAGTGTTACGGTTGACGCTGGTTAGTTCGTTTATTTTTTATAGTGTCAGGGCACCCGCCGTTTATTACCGAATAAAGGTTTAGCCCCCTGATCGCCCGGCGGTGATATGCGTCGCCCCAGGCAGCATCAGATTAGCGCCAGTACCGCTAACACCCACGCACGCAGCATACGCCTCCCTTAGTGGTATAGTATCTGATCGGATCAATATCTGATCTGATCAGATCTATACTAGCGTCCCCAACAGTTTAGGGTTCCCAAAAACGCAGTGTTAGCGGGATCAGCCCAGATACCTGCTAGCACCTGCGTTTTGCCCCTCCGCCCAGGCCACCCAAGTGCAGTATCGATCGATCACTGTCACTTACAAAACACTAAACGCATAACTGCAGCGTTCGCAGAGTCAGGCCTGATCCCTGCGATCGCTAACAGTTTTTTTGGTAGCATTTTGGTGAACTGGCAAGCACCAGCCCCAGGCAGCGTCAGGTTAGCGCCAGTAGCGCTAACACCCACGCACCGTATCCTCCCTTAGTGGTATAGTATCTGATCGGATCAATATCTGATCCGATCAGATCTATACTAGCGTCCCCAGCAGTTTAGGGTTCCCAAAAACGCAGTGTTAGCGGGATCAGCCCAGATACCTGCTAGCACCTGCGTTTTGCCCCTCCGCCCGGCCCAGCCCAGCCCAGCCCAGCCCACCCAAGTGCAGTATCGATCGATCACTGACACTTACAAAACACTAAATGCATAACTGCATCGTTCGCAGAGTCAGGCCTGATCCCTGCGATCGCTAACAGTTTTTTTGGTAGTGTTTTGGTGAACTGGCAAGCACCAGCCCCAAGCAGCGTCAGGTTAGCGCCAGTACCGCTAACACCCACGCACGCAGCATACGCCTCCCTTAGTGGTATAGTATCTGAACGGATCAATATCTGATCCGATCAGATCTATACTGGCGTCCCCAGCAGTTTAGGGTTCCCAAAAATGCAGTGTTAGCGGGATCAGCCCAGATACCTGCTAGCACCTGCATTTTGCCCCTCCGCCCGGCCCAGCTCAGCCCACCCAAGTGCAGTATCGATCGATCACTGTCACTTACAAAACACTTAACGCATAACTGCAGCGTTCGCAGAGTCAGGCCTGATCCCTGCGATCGCTAACAGTTTTTTTGGTAGCGTTTTGGTGAACTGGCAAGTAGTCAAACTAGCACTGCAGTAACACTTGGTGACGTGGCGAGTCCCATAAGTGCAGTTCAAGCTGGTGAGGTGGCAAGCACAAGTAGTGTCGCGCTGCCACCAAGAAGACAAACACAGGCCCGTCGTGCCCATAGTGCCCTTCCTGCTGCATTTGCCAATCCTAATTGGGAACCCACCGCTTCTGCAGCGCCCGTACTTCCCCCATTCACATCCCCAACCAAATGCAGTCGGCTGCATGAGAGGCATTTTCTTTATGTCCTCCCGAGTACCCCTACCCAACGAACCCCCCCAAAAAAGATGTTGTGTCTGCAGCAAGTGCGGATATAGGCATGACACCCGCTATTATTGTCCCTCCTGTCCTGACAATCCTGGTCTTTGCATTGGTGAATGTTTTGAACGCTACCATTCACTAGTTGAGTATTAGCGTAGGGTACAGCATTGTACAGACTAGGACACACTTTCACAGGGTCTCCCAAGATGCCATCGCATTTTGAGAGACCCGAACCTGGAACCGGTTACCGTTATAAAAGTTAGTTACAAAAAAAGTGTAAAAAAAAAAAAAAATATATAAAATAAAAAAAAATAGTTGTCGTTTCATTGTTCTCTCTCTCTCTATTCTCTCTCTCTATTGTTCTGCTCTTTTTTACTGTATTCTATTCTGCAATGTTTTATTGGTATTATGTTTTATCATGTTTGCTTTTCAGATATGCAATTTTTTATAGTTTACCGTTTACTGTGCTTTATTGTTAACCATTATTTTGTCTTCAGGTACGCCATTCACGACTTTGAATGGTTATACCAGAATGATGCCTGCAGGTTTAGGTATCATCTTGGTATCATTCTTTTCAGCCAGCGGTTGGCTTTCATGTAAAAGCAATCCTAGCAGCTAATTAGCCTCTAGACTGCTTTTACAAGCCGTGGGAGGGAATGCCCCCCCACCGTCTTCATGTTTTTCTCTGGCTCTCCTGTCTCAACAGGGAACCTGAGAATGCAGCCGGTGATTCAGCCAGCTGACCATAGAGCTGATCAGAGACCAGAGTGGCTCCAAACATCTCTATGGCCTAAGAAACCGAGCATTTTATGACTTAGATTTCGCCGGATGTAAATAGCGCCATTGGGAAATTGGGGAAGCATTTTATCACACCGATCTTGGTGTCGTCAGATGCCTTGAGGGCAGAGGAGAGATCTAGGGTCTAATAGACCCCAATTGTTTCAAAAAAGAGTACCTGTCACTACCTATTGCTATCATAGGGGATATATACATTCCCCGAGATAACAATTAAAATGTTTAAAAAAAAAAAAATGAAAGGAACAGTTTAAAAATAAGATAAAAAAGCAAAAAAAAATAAAGAAAAAAAAAAAAAAAAGCACCCCTGTCGCCCCCTGCTCTCGCGCTAAGGCGAACGCAAGCGGCGGTCTGGCGTCAAACATAAACAGCAATTGCACCATGCATGTGAGGTATCACCGCGAAGGTCAGATCGAGGGCAGTAATTTTTGCAGTAGACCTCCTCTGTAAATCTAAAGTGGTAACCTGTAAAGGCTTTTAAAAATGTATTTATTTTGTTGCCACTGCACGTTTGTGCGCAATTTTAAAGCATGTCATGTTTGGTATCCATGTACTCGGCCTAAGATTATATTTTTTAAGATGCATTAAGATTTAAAAAAGTGTGTTTTTTCCCCAAAAAATGCGTTTGAAAAATCGCTGCGCAAATACTGTGTGAAAAAAAAAAATGAAACACCCACCATTTTAATCTGTAGGGCATTTGCTTTAAAAAAATATATAATGTTTGGGGGTTCAAAGTAATTTTTTTGCAAAAAAAAATAACTTTTTCATGTAAACAATGAGTGTCAGAAAGGGCTTTGTCTTCAAGTGGTTAGAAGAGTGAGTGATGTGTGACATAAGCTTCTAAATGTTGTTCATAAAATGCCAGGACAGTTCAAAACCCCCCCAAATGACCCCATTTTGGAAAGTAGACACCCCAAGCTATTTGCTGAGAGGCATGTTGAGTCCATGGAATATTTTATATTGCGACACAAGTTGCGGGAAAGAGACAATTTTTTTTTTTTTTTTGCACAAAGTTGTCACTAAATTATATATTGCTCAAACATGCCATGGGAATATGTGAAATTACACCCCAAAATACATTCTGCTGCTTCTCCTGAGTACGGGGATACCACATGTGTGAGACTTTTTGGGAGCCTAGCCGTGTACGGGACCCCGAAAACCAAGCACCGCCTTCAGGCTTTCTAAGGGCGTGAATTTTTGATTTCACTCTTCACTGTCTATCACAGTTTCGGAGGCCATGGAAAGCCCAGATGGCACAAAACCCCCCCAAATGACCCCATTTTGGAAAGTAGACACCCAAAGCTATTTGCTGAGAGGTATAGTGAGTATTTTGCAGACCTCACTTTTTGTCACAAAGTTTTGAAAATTGAAAAAAGAAAAAAAAAAAGTTTTTTCTTGTCTTTCTTCATTTTCAAAAACAAATGAGAGCTGCAAAATACTCACCATGCCTCTCAGCAAATAGCTTGGGGTGTCTACTTTCCAAAATGGGGTCATTTGGGGGGGGTTTGTGCCACCTGGGCATTCCATGGCCTCTGAAACTGTGATAGGCAGTGAAGAGTGAAATCAAAAATTTCCACCCTTAGAAATCCTGAAGGCGGTGATTGGATTTCGGGGCCCCGTACGCAGCTAGGCTCCCAAAAAGTCCCACACATGTGGTATCCCCATACTCAGGAGAAGCAGCTAAATGTATTTTGGGGTGCAATTCCACATATGCCCATGGCCTGTGTGAGCAATATATCATTTAGTGACAACTTTGTGCAAAAAAAAAAAAAAGTGTCACTTTCCCGCAACTTGTGTCAAAATATAAAATATTCCATGGACTCAATATGCCTCTCAGCAAATAGCTTGGGGTGTCTACTTTCCAAAATGGGGTCATTTGGGGGGGTTTGTGCCACCTGGGCATTCCATGGCCTCCGAAACTGTGATAGGCAGTGAAGAGTGAAATCAAAAATTTACACCCTTAGAAATCCTGAAGGCGGTGCTTGGTTTTGGGGCCCCGTACGCGGCTAGGCTCCCAAAAAGTCCCACACATGTGGTATCCCCATACTCAGGAGAAGCAGCTGAATGTATTTTGGGGTGCAATTCCACATAGGCCCATGGCCTGTGTGAGCAATATATCATTTAGTGACAACTTTTTGTAAATATTTTTTTTTTTTTTTTGTCATTATTCAATCACTTGGGAAAAAAAAAATATTCAATGGGTTCAACATGCCTCTCAGCAATTTCCTTGGGGTGTCTACTTTCCAAAATGGGGTCATTTGGGGGGGTTTTGTACTGCCCTGCCATTTTAGCACCTCAAGAAATGACATAGGTAGTCAAACTAAAAGCTGTGTAAATTACAGAAAATGTACCCTAGTTTGTAGACGCTATAACTTTTGCGCAAACCAATAAATATACGCTTATTGACTTTTTTTTACTAAAGACATGTGGCCGAATACATTTTGGCCTAAATGTATGACTAAAATTTAGTTTATTGGATTTTTTTTATAACAAAAAGTAGAAAATATCATTTTTTTTCAAAATTTTCGGTCTTTTTCCGTTTATAGCGCAAAAAATAAAAACTGCAGAGGTGATCAAATACCATCAAAAGAAAGCTCTATTTGTGGGAAGAAAAGGACGCAAATTTCGTTTGGGTACAGCATTGCATGACCGCGCAATTAGCAGTTAAAGCGACGCAGTGCCAAATTGGAAAAAGACCTCTGGTCCTTAGGCAGCATAATGGTCCGGGGCTCAAGTGGTTAACTGCTAATTGCGCGGTCATGCAATGCTGTACCCAAACGAAATTTGTGTCCTTTTGTTCCCACAAATAGAGCTTTCTTTTGATGCTATTTGATCACCTCTGCGGTTTTTATTTTTTGTGCTATAAACGGAAAAAGACCGAAAATTTTGAAACAAAATGATATTTTCTACTTTTAGTTATAAAAAAAATACAATAAACTTAATTTTAGTCATACATTTAGTCCAAAATGTATTCAGCCACATGTCTTTGGTAAAAAAAATGTCAATAAGTGTATCTTTATTGGTTAGCGCAAAAGTTAAAGCGCCTACAAACTAGGGTACATTTTCTGTAATTTACACAGCTTTTAGTTTATGACTGCCTATGTCATTTTTTGAGGTGCTAAAATGGCAGGGCAGTACAACCCCCCCCCCCAAATGACCCCATTTTGGAAAGTAGACACCCCAAGGAAATTTCTGAGAGGCATGTTGAGCCCACTGAATATTATTTTTTTGTCCCAAGTGATTGAATAATGACAAAAAATAAAAAAATTACAAAAAGTTGTCACTAAATGATATATTGCTCTCACAGGCCATGGGCCTATGTGGAATTGCACCCCAAAATACATTTAACTGCTTCTCCCGAGTATGGGGATACCACATGTGTGGGACTTTTTGGGAGCCTAGCCACATACGGGGCCCCGAAAACCAAGCACCGCCTTCAGGATTTCTAAGGGCGTAAATGTTTGATTCCTCACTACCTTTCACAGTTTCCAAGGCCATAAAATGCCAAGATGGCACAACCCCCCCCAAATGACCCCATTTTGGAAAGTAGACAACCCAAGCTATTTGCTGAGAGGCATGGTGAGTATTTTGCAGCTCTCATTTGTTTTTGAAAATGAAGAAAGAAAAGAAAAATGTATTTTTTTTTCTTTTTTCAAAACTTTGTGACAAAAAGTGAGGTCTGCAAAATACTCACCATACCTCTCAGCAAATAGCTTGGGTGTCTACTTTCCAAAATGGGGTCATTTGGGGGGGGGTTGTGCCATCTAGGCATTCAATGACCTCCGAAACTGTGATAGGCAGTGAGGAGTGAAATAAAAAATTTACACCCTTAGAAACCCTGAAGGCGGTGCCTGGTTTTGGGGTCTCGTATGCAGCTAGGCTCCCAAAAAGTCTCACATATGTGGTATCCCCATACTTAGGAGAAGCAACGGAATGTATTTTGGGGTGTAATTTCACATATTCCAATGGCATGTTTGAGCAATATATCATTTAGTGACAACTTTGTGCAAAAAAAAATATTCCATGGACTCGACATGCCTCTCAGCAAATAGCTTGGGGTGTCTACTTTCCAAAATGGGGTCATTTGGGGGGGTTTGAGCTGTCCTGGCATTTTATGTACAACATTTAGAAGCTTATGTCACACATCACCCACTCTTCTAACCACTTGAAGACAAATCCCTTTCTGACACTATTTGTTTACATGAAAAAAAATTTTTTTTTGCAACAAAATTACTTTGAACACCCAAACATTATATATTTTTTTAAAGCAAAGGCCCTACAGATTAAAATGGTGGGTGTTTCATTTTTTTTTTTCACACAGTATTTGCGCAGCGATTTTTCAAACACATTTTTTTGGGAAAAAAAACACACTTTTTTCATTTTAATGCACTAAAACACACTATATTGCCCAAATATTTGATGAAATAAAAAAGATGATCTCAGGCTGAGTACATGGATACCAAACATGACATACTTTAAAATTGCGCACAAACGTGCAGTGGCGAAAAAATACATACATTTTTAAAAGCCTTTAAAAGCCTTTAAATTTTACCACTTTAGATTTACAGAGGAGGTCTACTGCTAAAATTACTGCCCTCGATCTGACTTTTGCGGGGATACCTCACATGCATGGTGCAATTGCTGTTTACATTTGACGCCAGACCAACGCTTGCATTCGCCTTTGCGCGAGAGCAGGGGGGGACAGGGGTGTTTTGTTTTTTTTATTTATTTATTTATTTATTTATTTGCTTTTTGATCTTATTTTTAAACTGTTCCTTTCATTTTTTTTTAAATCATTTTTATTGTTATGTCAGGGAATGTAAATATCCCCTATAATAGCAATAGGTAGTGATAGGTACTCTTTTTTGAAAAAAATGGGGTCCATTAGACCCTAGATCTCTTCCCTGCCCTCAAAGCATCTGACCAAACCAAGATAAGTGTGATAAAATGCTTTCCCAATTTCCCAATGGCGCTGTTTACATCCGGCGAAATTTAAGTCATGAAATGCTCGTCGCTTGTAGTTTCTTAGGCCATAGAGATGATTGGAGCCATTCTGGTCTCTGATCAGCTTTATGGTCAGCTGGCAGAATCACCAGCTGCATTCTCAGGTTCCCTGTTGGGACAGGAGAACCAGAGAAAACATGGAAGACGGTGGGAGGCGGGGACATTCCCTCCCATTGCTTGTAAAAGCAGTCTAGAGGCTAATTAGCCACTAGGATTGCTTTTACATGAAAGCCGACCACGGGCTGAAAATAAGGATACCAAGATGATACCTAAACCTGCAGGCATCATTCTGGTATAACCACTCAAAGTCCAGCAACATACCAGTACGTTGCTGGTCCTTGTTGGGCATATATTGTAATCTTTTTTTTTTCATGCAGCCTGTGGGCTGATTGATCGGTGGGTATGCCCACCATTAGAATACCTCTCTTCATCCACCCTCTTCTAATGATGGGCATACATGCACCATTTATATATGCCGAAGCATGGGGGCATCCGCCCCAAAAGTTAGGAGCAAATCGCTCCTCCACCCCTGCTGCCCCCATGCTTCAGCATATATCACCTCCACTGGAGTCACAGCTTTATATATCGTGGGAGCAAACGCTGTTGCTGTCAAGATAAATAAATCCGCGCTGCAGCTGAAAGGCGTACCTGAAAACAAAAAAATGGTTAACAATAAAACACAGTAAAGAGTAAAGTATAAAAAATTGTATACCTGAAAAGCAAACATGATAAAACATAATAACAATAAAACATTGCAGAATAGAATACAGTAAAAAAGAGCAGAACAATAGAAAGAGAATAGAGAGAGAGAGAACGATAAAACGACAACTATTTTTGTTTTTTTTATTTTATATATTTTTGTGGGTTTTTTTTACACTTTTTTTTGTAACTGTAACTTTTATAACTGTAACCAGTTCCAGGTTCGGGTCTCTCAAAATGCGATGGCATCTTGGAAGACCCTGTGAAAGTGTGCCTAGTCTGTGCAATGCTGTACCCTATGCTAATACTCAACTAGTGTATGGTAGCATTCAAAACATTCACCAATGCAAAGACCAGGATTGTCAGGACAGGAGGGACAATAATAGTGGGTGTCACGCCTATATCTGCGATTGCTGCAGACACGACATCTTTTTTGGGGGGTTCGTTGGGTAGGGGTAATCGGGAGGACATAAAGAAAATGCCTCTCATGCAGCCGACTGCATTTGGTTGGGGATGTGAATGGGGGGAAGTACGGGTGCTGCAGAAGTGGTGGGTTCCCAATTAGGATTGGCGAATGCAGCAGGAAGGGCATTATGGGCATGACGGCCTGTGTTTGTCTTCTTCTTGGTGGCAGCAGGACACTGCTTGCCACCTCACCAGCTTGAACAGCATTTATGGGACTTGCCACGTCACCAAGTGCTACTGCAGTGCTGGTTTGACTACGACCGGGGTGTACTAGGCCGCTGGTGCTTGCCAGTTCACCAAAACGCTGCCAAAAAAACTGTTAGCGATCGCAGGGATCAGGCCTGACTCTGCGAACGCTGCAGTTATGCGTTTAGTGTTTTGTAAGTGACAGTGATCAATCGATACTGCACTTGGGTGGGCTGGGCTGGGCTGAGCCGGGCGGAGATCCTGCTAACACTGCGTTTTTGGGAACCTTAAACTGCTGGGGACGCTAGTATAGATCTGATCGGATCAGATATTGATCCGTTCAGATACTATACCACTAAGGGAGGTGTATGGTGCGTGTATGGGTGTTATCGTTACTGGCACTAACCTGACGCTGCCTGGGGCTGGTGCTTGCCAGTTCACCAAAACGCTACCAACAAAACTGTTAGCGATCGCAGGGATCAGGCCTGACTCTGCGAACGTTGCAGTTATGCGTTTAGTGTTTTGTAAGTGACAGTGATCGATCAATACTGCACTTGGGTGGGCTGGGCTGAGCCGGGCGGAGGGGCAAAACGCAGGTGCTAGCAGGTATCTTGGCTGATCCCGCTAACACTGCATTTTTGGGGACACTAAACTGCTGGGGACACTAGTATAGATCTGATCGGATCAGATATTGATCCATTCAGATACTATACCACTAAGGGAGGTGTATACTGCGTGCGTGGGTATTAGCGGTACTGGCACTAACCCGACGCTGCTTGGGGCAACACAGACCCTATCTGACCCTAAAACCTAAGTTATATCACCGCCGGGCGATCAGGGGGCTAAACCTTTATTAGGTAATAAACGGCGGGTGCCCTGACACTATAAAAATAAACTAACCAGCGTCACCTGTAACACTTAAACGGTGATCACTGGTGAAAGGGTTAACTAGGGGGCAATCAAGGGGTTAAAACCTTTATTAGGTAGTATATAGGGGTCCCTGAAACGCTGACGGCGAACCTATATATTTACCTCCCTAACTAGCGTCACCAGTGATACTAATACAGCGATCAGAAAAATGATTGCTTAAAGACACTGGCGACGGGGGATGATCAAGGGGTTAAAACTTTATTAGGGGGGTACCCTAGACCTAAAGGGTGCTAACCCTAACTGCCCTACCACACTAACTGTCACAAACTGACACCAATGCAATAATCAGAAAAAAAAAAACTGCTTGGTGTCACTGTGATGGGGGGTGATTGGGGGGTGATCAGGGGGTGATAGGGGGGTGATAGGGGGTGAAATGTGTGCCTGGTGTGTTTTACTGTGTATGTGTTGAGCACTCACATCGATGTCTTCTCTCCTCGGCGCCGGAACGGAAAATACAGAGCCGAGGAGCGATGACATCACTGTTTACTATACAGCAGCAGAGGAAGAATCTCATTTGTGGGGGGCGATCGTGAGGGGGTGGTCACAAATGAGTGGTCTCCCCCTCATCCTGGATCACTCCCCTAATGAAGCCGACCACCTCGGGCATGGGGGGGGCGCTATGCGCCCCCTGCCCGCAGGAGGCAGATCACGTACCAGGTACGTGATTTTGCCTGCCCGTGCCATTCTGCCGCAGTATACCTGCGTTAGGCGGTCAGCAAGTGGTTAATCTTAAGGAGGTTGCTTGTTGTTGGTGTCTCTTGTTAATTTCACATTGTATTTTTGAAATGTACCTGCCTCCTCACAAACTGTCCTTTTCGAAGGAAAACACACATAGGTGAGTATAATTGAAACAAAAATTCCTTTATTAAGGGCTCATAACCAAACAAAGAGGGAGGCAACGCTGGAGAGACAGCAGAAATTTGGCCCCCAGGGCACACATCAATTATTTGACTGCAAAATTGGTGGCCTGAGGAGTCCATATATAAGGGAGTACAATCTGGTCCAGAAGTCCAAGAGATCATGAACGGCAGCAGATGACATATCTGTCCCCAGGCTGTGGTCATACAAGAGCCTGCATCTTTTGTCAGACCAGACTGAACCCAGGCCATCACTCTCTGGTCTTCCTTCCACGCTTCCTTCCATGCTGTGTCTGTGGTGGTGGAGTTGTGGCAGGAGGAGGAGAAGGATGGTCCAACTCACACAGGTGGGTATTGGGTGTGATTTCGCTCCTCACTCCCTTACTTAAGGTTTTATAAAGAATGTCCTCACACATGAGGCGTTGACCCTCCTGCATGTCCTTCAGTTTTGTGGCAGCCATGCAGGCAAAGGCCTCTTCACGAGTGGGGAAGGCTCTGAGGGACGCAGAAGCCTCCTGAATCAGCCTGAGCGCTGAATGCTGCACGTTACTCCCCTTCCTGAGTCTTTTGTTTGGAAGGCGGAGTGGAGGGACCTGCGATTCTGTCAGGCTCCTACTGGGCCTGGCCTTCTCCTGGCCGCCACTTAGCCCCGCCTCCTCCTGGCTGCCACTAACCCCTGTCTCCTCCTGGCTGCCACATTCCACAGCCTCCTCCTGTCTTAGGTCTTCCTGTGTATGAAAAAGGTACATAGTTTTAGTTTTTTCTTCATCAATCACACACAATTTTCATCTCAAGACTGTTGCAAATTGAATGTTAACAAATATAACAGACTATCATTCTGAGCCCAGCATTTTTCATTCTTGTCCCGATTATTTTTGCCCACTACTGTCTATTGATATGTTAAACACTTTATTAAATCAGCAATTAGTGATCACTGATAACTTCTAGTAAACATCATTTATTTATTGACCAGAAATCTGTAGAAGAATGCTATACCTGGCTCCAGCTGGGCTCCTCCATTTCTTCCTGGCTGGAATTCCCAGGTTGGACATCGGAAGCCTCAGCTGGGGTGGAAGATAGGGTGGAAGGAAGAGTGGAAGGTAGAGTGGAGAGGGATTCCCTGACTTCAGTCTGGTCTGACAGAAATCACAGCCTCTCATAGTACCAGAGCCTGGGGACATAAACGTCATCTGCTGCAGCTCCTGACCTCTGGGAATCCGTGACCTTCTTGCGCTCCCTAAGATAAGTGCTACTCAGGCCACCAATTTTGGCTTTTAAATAGGGGATGGTTGCCGTGGGGACCACCAGCTTCACCAACTCCAGCAGTTTCTCCAGTTTCTGCCTGCCTCTTTTGTTTATTATTGTATTGGGGGTGTATGACCTGCCACAGACAAGGCAGCTCCCTGTATTTGTCTATGAACAGGGAGAGGAAGTTGTGGTCATTGAAGCCATCCATTTTATCTGCAAGACACAACACAAGACAAACCCTAATGTCAGGCTAAAGTCTCCTAATATTGTCCCAATATAGACCTCAATCCAGAATCAGTATAGGCCCAAGTTTAAATGTTATCTTCGTTATCACGATCGGTGCTTCCAAAACTCCTTCCTCCGCTCACAGATTGTACGTACTATGCACGCGTGTTACGCTTTATATACACTGCGCATGCGTGAAACTCCGCCCGCCCCTGACATTCTTTCTAGTCTAATCCCCGCCCCTTCTCATTCGGCGCAGTGGGGGAAGAGCACATGGCGGAGACACAACAGGTGCATGCTAATTACAGTAACGAGGAGGAGGAGGAAAGCCCAGAGCCAGAAACGTCCCGATCCCGGAGGAGACGATTTAAGGCCTCAAATATGTCCTTTGGGGAGATGTTGGAGATGGTCGACATCCTGAAGAGGGCCGACTATGACAGGAAGTATGGACCTTACCCCAACCCCAATGTCAGAAAGGCCAAGATCATGGTGAAAGTTGTCAAGAGTCTGCAGAAGAATTTTGGTGTATGACGATCCAAGGATCAACTCAGAAAGCGGTGGTCGAACCTCAAATTAAGGGAGCACGATCAGTATAGAAGGATCAGGAAAGTGCTGCAAAAAAAGCAAGTAGTTGTCCTGTGTTCCTATTCTTTATTTTTATTACGTTTGTGCTGCTCCATGTGCTTTTCCTAACTGTTGTACAGTTTAAAATGGCAACTTTCATGTTCATGGGCACATTATTCGTTCGTATGAAACATTGTTCGTTTGGCCTAGAAAACACCATGTTTTGTCCAGATACAGTTCAAAACATTTTTTCAGGCATACATCTGTCAAATAAATTGTGTTGTCTAGATGGGTTTGGAACTAGAATGTAATGCAAACTAGATTCTGGGTAAGGAGAGGACACTCAGCAGCTGTTTACACATCTGGACGCAGGAGCACTAGTGTAGGACACCAGAACACCCTTTTTATTAGGGGGCCCCACACAGGTGCTCCAGTGTTTACTATAGGGTTGTCTCCATCTGTGAAGCTTGTACAAAACAGGTAAGTATTCAAGCTTGACAAAGTAAATAAATATTTCTTCATCTTGCAACTCTGCCAAAACAGACAATTGTACCCCACTTCCAAGCAATGTTTCATATTCCTATTTCTGCCATCAAATATCTGTGTGCTAAGTATACCTATTTTTTTTTTTACATAGGGGAGAAGACTCGGAGGACACCACTCATCCGAGGAGACAACAGACCCCCCACCTCAGGAAGAAGGGGAAATCCCCCAAAGCCAATAGGAGGAGGAAGAGGGAGACGTGGTGGAAATTGTCACCACAACAGGTGAGTGTCTGCGACCACAGACTCAGGTAAGAGATGGATGCCGGAATATTTATAATACATGGTGTGTTTTTGTTTCTTTATTTTTAGGTGATCATGATGTTGTGGATCCAAGCCATTTCACCAATGAAAGTGCCCAGATCCTGATCGGGGAGATCATGGGGTGTAATAGGGACATGGAAAACATCAAGCAAAACATCAATGATGTTCAAAACAAAATGAAGAACATCACTGATGTTTTAGGGAGAGTTTAAAACACCTCCAAATCCCTTACTTTGTTGTGATTTTTTTACGGAAAAGATTTTTCACATTTTTTTACATATTCGCGAAAAGCCAAATTTTGAAGATGCACACAGTGTGTCAACATGTGTTATCTGCCATCACGGGAGACCAATGTATGCGTTTTGGGGGTGCTAACCCCTTCCTCAACAAAAAGTAGCTGAGAGGAAGGGGTTGTACCCCCAAAACACGTCCCTTGATCCCCCGTGATGGCAGCTAGCACATGTTGACATTCGGCAATTTGGGTGCAGTTCAAAATTTGGCTTTTCCAGGGGTGACTTCACCCCATCTGCTGAACGCAATATCAAACACAGTTTATAGATACTCATGTCTGATATTGCCTTCAATTTATAACAAAGTTGAACTTAGTAAGTTCCAGATTTGTGTATTTCTTGTTGGTTTTAAACATGCCTGTTTTACCTTAAATTAACCTTTCTACTTTTATTAATGTGACCCAAAAAAATTGTTATACAACAAACATGTTGGTTTGTTTTAAAAACCTTTTATAAATGCACATGTGATTGTGCTTGTATTAAAAAGATTGATAATCAACAATGTGTGGCTTCTTCTTTCAATGCTCCGAAACTTTTGGTGTGGTAAAATTGTTGTTTTCTGTGACAATGGGGGTTATTTCCTAAGGCCAAATCCACTTTGCACTACAAGTGCCATTTCAGTGCAGTCTAAAGTGCACTTGTAGTGCAAAGTGTCTTTGCCTTTAGTAAACAACACCCAACAGTGCTTTCTAATGTTACACAATCACGCCTTCTTCAGGACTCCCCAAATTTATGTCAGGGTAAAAGAAACACAAGTAGTAATTGTAAGCAAATATTTTGTAAGTTAAACATTTTTTTATTTTCAAAAAGGCTCAGACATTGTCTGGCATATTGATGGCACCCCTACCCGAAAAGTATTCCATGTATCTTAGGCGGACCTTGCGGGCACTCAGGGAGGGCAAGCCAGGACGGCCAGCTTCAAGCGCCATCAGGGTTGGTTCATTTACATTAATTCCAGATTCAGGTCCAACTGAGCCAGCATAGTTCACAGAATTTCTCCGTAAAAAGTTGTGGAAAACACAGCAAGCCAGGATGATATGATTCAGTTTATACTCCGCCATGTGTATGGGTGTAAAAAATAGGTGGAACCGGCTGGCCATTATTCCAAACGTGTTCTCCACCACTCTTCTGGCTCTGGCCAGACGGTAATTAAAAACCTGTCTTCTGGAGGTGGCAAGTCCAAGCTGCCATTCTGGAGATGCCTGTAGAACTCCATCTGGGTGATGACTCCACCATCTGACATCTGGCCATTCATCCCCACGTCCACATACAGGAACTCGTAAGTAGCCGACACCACTGCCAACATCACAATACTATTTAACCCCTTGTAGTTGTAATAGTATGACCCCAAGTTGGGTGGTGGGACTATGTGGACGTGTTTCCCATCAATTGCCCCTCCGCAGTTAGGAAAGTTCCACCGCTGGGCAAAGTGGGAGGCCACAGTCTGCCATTCCTGTGGGTTGGAAGGAAACTGTGGAGTCAAACAAGAATAAAAAATTATTCATTTTGCACATAAACATGGAAAGCAGATTAGACACAAACATTCTTGGCCAACATCAGTCTAACTTTTTTTTTAGGGACTATTTAAAGACAAAAGGTAGGTCCACCTATCAGATCCCCCCCCCTCTCATGGGCCATTTTGGGAATTTTATGTGGGGGAGATGTTTTGGACAGGTAACCCTCTCCACTTCATTGAGAGATGAATGCCTAAATAATGTGGATTACTTTGGTCAGCCGCTCCTTACTTTACACTATTGGCAGCCCACTGGACAGATAAGAAGTGTCATAATACAAACAGAAAAATACACACTGTACACATTTTAGCACATTTTTACATTCTGCTATTACCTATCAAGATAATAATAGGATACAAAAACCTTAAACAGTAGCATTTGAAAGTATTCAGGCAGGCCCTTGCACTACATGCTTTGGGGAATTCATCCATAAATCTGACCACAAAATAGGTGGGTATAGTGTGTATGGGTTAGGCAAAGTCAGCAGATAGAGGATTGAGGATAGATAGAGGATTGGTATCAGCTGAGTTAGCAGTTGGGGGGAGGGAGGGTCCCAAATGATTTTGTGACCCAAAAAAAGACTCTGGCAGAATTTCAAGCACAAATCACAATTTTGAACATTTTAGGGGGTATTTAGGTTAAAGCACTACTATGGAGCTGACAAAATACATTGTTAAGTGACCACACGAGGTGAATATAGGCCCAGAAGAGCATGCTGGGGAGGTAAGTGAAGGCAAATATGCATGAAGGACCAAAAAAAAATTACGTAAAAATCCAGCATGCATGAGGACAAATTCACAGCATATTACAATCATGGTAATTAGGGAATGAGGAAAGAAATACAATATATTATCAAACATTCTATACAATAAAATGTGATGTTAAAGGACAAAAATCTTACCTTAATATACTCCTTCTGCAGGACCTGGATGATGGCAGAACAGGTCTCTGGGATAATGATCCCCAGAGCCTGGGGGGAGATTCCTGTCGAGAACTTAAGGTCCTGCAGGCTTCTCCCCATCACCAAGTACCGCAGGGTGGCGACTAGCCTCTGCTCCGGAGTGATGGCTTGCCTCATGCAGGTATCCTGCCTGCTGATATGGGGGTCAGCAAAGCCAACAAACGGTGAAATACGGGGTCCGTCATCCAGAAAAAGTTCCTGAAATCGTCAGGATTATTCTCACGGATCTCACGGAGCAAAGGCATGTGACAGAACTGATCAGGCTGGAGCAACCAATTCTTGGTCCATGAACTCCTCTCCACCCTGTTCATGGACTGGGCTTGTGTCAAGGTAAGGACCCCAACACCAAGCCCCCGCACAGCACGAACTCTATGATGAGTACGTATACGCAACATGGCTAGAAAACAGTTGGCTGCTCAGAACGAAGTAACAGAACGCACTGAAGAACAGCAAGGCCTGTGAAGAGCGAACTGAAAATCATTAACGAACGAACAAGAACACAATGACAGAGTCAAGGGTAACTTGCTGCACGCACTGAAGACCAGATACAAACCCACAAGCACAAACTGAACAGCAGAAAACGATCTGACAACCACGAGTCTGAAAAAGCGCGAATTGGCTCTCACCAAACTTTTACTAACACGCGATTAGCAAAAGGAGCCCAAAGGGTGCCGCGCTTGGTTCTGAATTGCCCATTTATAGTCTCGTCATATGTGGTGTATGAGACCGCGTTCTTGGCGATTGGAAATTCTGACAACTTTGTGCGACCGTGTGTAGACAAAACAAGTTTGAGCCAACATCCGTCAGAAAAATTCCATGGATTTTGTTGTCGGAATGACCGATCAATGTCCGATCGTGTGTACGGGGCATTACAGAGGCAGAATTGATTGTCAGATAGTTGTTACGTGAAACAATGTACTTTATATTTCTAAAAAATATACGTTTTAAAGGAAAATACCACTAGGGAGGGGAGAACGGTTTGGCCGAGCATGAGTTCGGGCCGAACTTTCGTGGTTCCGTCTTTCGGCAAACACCCGAGTCATTCGGCCGTTTGTTCGCCCCCTGAAACGACCACAATGCATTGTGGTGCTGAACAGTTCATTGCAAATCCTGATTGGCTGAAGCAGTGAAAGCTTCAGCCAATCAGGGCACAGAGCACTGTCAGAGTCATGATTGGACACTCTCATCATGACTTTATCCAATCATGGCTCATTCCCACCCCACAGTATAAAAATATTCTTTCAATGGCAACATTTCCAGTGTGATTTCAGCATGGAGAGAAATAGAACAGTGCTATTAGTTAGTGTGCTATACTGTGCTATTTTGCTTCAATTGTTAGTGTAGAATATTAGTTTAGTGTCAGTCTAGGGATAGTGTGAGTGTAGGGAGGAGGACCATCATTCAGCTTTGCATATTGTGCAGATAGAGTAGGGACAGCCCAGATAGTTTCACTGTAGTGTAGTGAGACCGTGTCATTCATACATACATTAGTGTAGAGTAGGGACAGCTCAGATAGTTTCAGTGTAGTGATGGTTGCACAACATCCATTTGATTGCGTTACTGCCAGTTTAATGCCATTTACTTCTGTGTGCATTACTGCCAGTTTAACGCCATTTACTTCTATGTGCGTTGCTGCCAGTTTAATGCCATATAGTTTTGTGTGCGCTACTGTCAGTTTAATGGCATATAGTTTTGTGTGTGTTACTGCCAGTTTAACACCATATAGTTTTGTGCATTACTGCCAGTTTAATGCCATTTACTTCTCTGTGCGTTACTGCCAGTTTAACGCCATATAATTTTGTGCATTACTGCCAGTTTAACGCCATTTACTTCTGTGTGCATTACTGCCAGTTTAACACCATATAGTTCTGTGTACGTTACTACCAGTTTAATGCCATAAAGTTTTGTGTGGGTTTTGTGTGCCAGTTTAACGCCATATAGTTTTGTGCATCACTGTATATTTGGCACATTATATTGCAGTATATTATAGTGTATCCATGGAGTGTGTCTGTGTAGTGTGAGTACTCAAATTAAAGTGCACCAAACATCTCTTTACATTGATTAAAATGCATCTACATACAGATTTCCACTTCTTCTTTACATTCTTCTTTGCTTTTTATAAGCACTTCCCCCTCCCTCCCAATAATGTCTGGGAGGACAACAAGGACAGGCAGACATTCCCTTGGCACTGTAAGGGGGCCAGCAGTAAATGTGTCCACAGGCAAAGGTGGACGTGGTGATCAGTTCTCAGGCAGGGTATCATTTCCTCAGTTTAGTGAGTTTGCCCATGTTATCCAGCAACAGCATGCAGAGTAAGCTAGTGGTGGACTGGCTTACTAAACCTTCCTCATCCTCCTCATCCTCTGTCATGCAAGTGGAAATAAGTGTGCAGTCCCCTGCAGTTGCCAGAGTGGATAAACCTGCCTCCTTGTCCACATCTATTCCTGCCATAGCTCCAACATCAGCTTTGGCACTGTAAGGGGGCCAGCAGTAAATGTGTCCACAGGCAAAGGTGGACGTGGTGATCAGTTCTCAGGCAGGGTATCATTTCCTCAGTTTAGTGAGTTTGCCCATGTTATCCAGCAACAGCATGCAGAGTAAGCTAGTGGTGGACTGGCTTACTAAACCTTCCTCATCCTCCTCATCCTCTGTCATGCAAGTGGAAATAAGTGTGCAGTCCCCTGCAGTTGCCAGAGTGGATAAACCTGCCTCCTTGTCCACATCTATTCCTGCCATAGCTCCAACATCAGCTTTGAATGAGCTGAGTTATTTGACCACAGTGTCAGCCACTTGTCCCTTGATGATGCCCAGCCATTACTGGATTCAGATGTTGGTTCTGAGGTTGAGGATGACAGGAACATGAGCCTAGAGAGAGGGAGGAACACTGGTAGACAAATTGGCATTCATGTTCCCCAAGTCGCAGCGTATTGCCAAGTTGTCTCCAGTGGCAATGATAAAGATGGAGGAGATGGAGATGATGATGATGCTAATGAGGTCACTGATGCGACTTGGGTGCCAGATAGAGCAGAGGAGGAAACTGAAGGTGAGGCGAGACAAACCCAAGGAGGTCGACATCAAGAAAGAGTAGAGAGCAGCCACCCTATTCCATCACATTCTGCAGCTGTTATCTCCCAGCCCACTCCCCAAAGCTCAGATGTCTGTGCCTTTTTCAGCACATCTGCAGCAGATCACACTGTTGCTATCTGCAAACTGTGTCTCAGGCACATCAAACGTGGCAAAAACACCAACCATTTGGGTACCACATGCTTAACAAAGCATTTAACGTCCAACCATTCAGCCCGTTGGCAGGAGTACCAAAAAGCCACACAAAAGGGCACAAATCTGTCCCTCCTCCTCCTCCTTACCCACTTCAGTCTGCCCCTGTGATACCGAGTCATTACCTCTCAGCAGCCTCCACTGACAGGGATGATGGTATAGCACAGGGTGTCCCAGGTCCTAGCAGCACATCTGCCAGCAGCACACCACCAGCTGTAGACTGTAGCCAGCTAATTTCTCTGCCCTATCTGCTGCAGCCAAAAAAAAATACAGTCCCTGCCGCCCAGGATCTGAATGCAAACTTTTCAAAGCTGTTAGCTCTCCAACTTCTGCCTTTCAGCCTGGTGGATTCTGCCCCTTCTGTGAATTTGCACAATGTGCTGTACCACAATGGCAGGTTCCCAGTTGCTACTACTTTTCACGTAAGGCCGTTCCATCTCTCTACCATCACGTGGAAGGGAATATTCTGGCATCATTGGGCAAGGCAGTCAGACGTAAAATCCACCTTAGTGCTGACACGTGGTCCAGCAAGCATGGGCAGGAACGATATATTTTTCTCACAACACACTGGGTAACGCTGCTTGCAACTCGAAAGGATGCAGGACAGGGCTTGGTGCTGCAGCTTGTTGTGCCCCCATGTCTCAATACAGCTGCTGGTGATGATGCCAGACCTGTTGACTCTACCCCCTCCTGCCCCCCTCTGCAGAAATGTCCTATGAACAACAGGTACCCCCTAAGCATTCAAAGAGCTATTCCCAGAGTCAGGCTAAAAAGTGCCATGCAGTGCTTCAGCTGGTGTGTTTAGGGGAAAGGAACCACACCGGAACAGAGATTCTTGCAGCTCTGCAGGGACAGGCCCAGAGGTGGGTCACACCACACCAGCTGGAGCCAGGAATGGTGGTGTCCAATAATGGCTCAAACCTCCTGTCCACCCTTAGACAGGAAAAGTTGACATGTGCCATGCCTGGCACAAGACACTAAGTCACAAGGTATCGCCCTTATGGCAGAAAAATGGAAAATAATACAATACATCCAAACATTGCTCTAGCCTAAACATGGGCAGCACAGTGGTGCAGTGGCCAGCACTCTCACCCAGCAGAAAAAGGGTTGTCGGTTCGAATCCCGAGATTCCATGTGGGGATAAAAAAATATATAAAAATTATGTAATATATATAAAAAAATATATGATACTAAGGTGTGACAAATAATGGCACCCCTCACGTTATTGGTTGGATCGAGCTGATATTCGTGATAGGGACCAAACCAGTATATATTCAAATAAAAAATATAAGAAATCCAAAATACATTCTAAAACATATGTTATCAGAAAAAAATCTCTCATGAAAACATTTAAAAAACTCTCATAAAAGATATTCTATTAGGTACCAACTGGACTCTAAAGTACCAGAAATAGAGAAAAGGCATCATGCTTGGTTGATAAAAGCATTGATGTCTCATTCTATGTTCAACCCAAAAGGGGAGTAGGTCTGCAATTGGTGGACACAATAAGTCTCCAAGCGAGAGACTCCCCTTGTCTTAGCTCCTCCCCTCCAAGGAGGTGTGTATTTATCTATGACAAGAAATTGAGAACCAGTAGGGTCTCGTCTGTGATGCTCTCTATAATGTCGAGGCACATTATGTTTGACGTCACCACTTTTTATTTTAGTGATATGCTCGCTGACTCTAACAGAGAAAGCTTGAATTGTACGGCTCACATACTGCTTCCCACAGGGGCAGGTAATCAGATAAACGACATGTGTGGTAGCACAAGTACAGAATGTTTTAATGGGATATGTACAGTTTGTAGTGTTCGATCTAAACTCAAGGATTTTACGTCTACCACAGGAATTGTATTGACATACAGTGCATTTTTTTGCAGGGAAAATAACCCACTAAGTTATGAAAAAAAGAAGGTCGTATGGGGGATTTATAATATTGCAATTTTTCCCTGCAAAGAAGGCACACCTCTAAAGATGACCTTAGGTTGTTCTGGGAGTATTTCCTTTAAAACACAGTCATTCCTCAGTATATCCCAATGTCAGTAAATTATGTTTTTGATTTCTCTGTGTTGGACTGAAAAAGTGGTGAGCATAGAGCATTTAAAGGAGCTATCTTGTTCACGAGGAGGTTTTGGTGTCAGCAAAGAATTTCTGTCAATTGCAGCCACTCTATTTATGAGGTTAACGATGTTGGGTCGTACCCCTTTTCTATGAATCTGTCCCTTAGTGTTGATGCTTGAGTAAAATAGTTGTTTACATCTGTGCAATTCCTGCACAATCTCAGGAACTGACTATGAGGCACAGACTGTAACCAGGATTGGTGGTGACAGCTGTCAACTGGTATAAAGCTATTGCGATCAGTATTTTTGAAGTAAGTTTAAAAATTAAATTAGCATGAGACCATCTCGATTTCAAGATCCAAAAAGTGAATTTTAGATGAGCTAAATTCGTATGTCAACAAAATCCCCCGATTGTTGTCATGTAAAAAACACAAAGAAATCCCAGAGGGATTCAGGGGTGCCATCCCATAGAAGGAGGATGGCGTCTATATATCTGGCCCACAGTACCAATGAGGGCCTGTGTTCAGAATAGACGACATCCTCCTCTAATTTTGCCATAAAAAGGTTGACAAGGCTGGGGGCAAATTTAGCCCCCATAGCCACACCCTTCTGTCGCAAGAAAAATTTTTGGTCAAACCAGAAGTAGTTGTGTTTGGTAGCGAATTGTAATAGCTCAATAATATATTCACTTTGTTTATTGGTAATGGAATGGTCCCTGTTCAGAAAATGTGTGAGCGCTTCTATAGCTCTGGTATGGGGGATAAAGGTGTACAATGATGCCACATCTGAAGTGGCCATCAGCAGGTCCCCCCAAACTCCACACTTATAAGTAGCCTAATGGTATAAGTCATATCCTTAAGATATGATGGAGTAACCTTTGACTGATGGTTGAAGGTAGAAATCAATATATTTACTGATACGTGATGTTACAGAGTCGATTCCACTTATAATTGGTTGACCCGGAGGGTGAACAGGATCCTTTTGGATCTTGGGAAAATGGTACAATTGGGATTCTAGGTGGAGTTGGTACTAGGTAAGCCTTTTCTTTTTTATTTAGAATCTGCTCATTAAAACCTTTTAAAGCTAGTTGGTCCAGCTCTTTTTTATATTGGGCAGTAGGGTTACTGGTAAGTTCCCTATATGTGTCCTGGTCGCTTAATATCCTATACATTTCTTGAATGCAGTCCGGTCTGTCCTGCACGACTCTGCCTCCGCCCTTATCGGCAGGACGGACTACAAAGTCTTTCCTCCCGCACAGTGATTTGAACCCGAGCGTTGGAAAGGATTGGTTATATGTCTTTTTGGGAGGAACCTTGGCTAAATCTTGCAAAACTAGGTCCCTAAAAATGTTGACGGCAGGAGCTGCAGGTACAGGGGGGCTGAATAAAGATGGATTAGACAGCCCTGAATGTACCATGCCTGAAGAAGCAGCTCTTTGAAATTGAGAATACGTATTGGAAGCTAGATAACGTTGGATAGTAATCTTCCTAATAAATTTATTGTTGTCTCTAAAGGTGTGGAATTTGTCTAATTTATTTTGGGGAGCAAATTTTAAACCCTTGTCTAGTATCATCATTTCCTGAGTGGTAAATTCCTTAGTGGTGGTCAAGTGCTTACATTAAAAACTCCATTGCCTATCATGTCCTTTTTCTTTTTTCTTCTCTGGATTCTCCAACACCCTCTAGAACCTCTTTTGGGTCAGAAGACCTTTTTCTTCTTTGTGTGTCCTGACAAAAATCCTGGTTTCCATTTTAAATCCTATTTAGGATTTAAATCATATCGATTTTGACTTAATGAAGAACGATTATATTCATTCCTGTTTTATGATTGATCTTCTCTATTACGCAGTGGAGAATATCTGTTGTGTACTGGGATTGATGGATGGTCATTATAACGAGAGTTATAGGGGGGTGGATTATCATAGGTTCTCACAGGGGACCCGTTGTATCCATCATTTCTATAATCGACATAATGAGGAGTCTGATGGTAGTGTTGGTTGCCTCTGGAGTGACCTCTACCTCCCCTCCTATTCTGATTATTGGCCCGTCCACGATGTGGTGGTGGAGGGGTATGATAACTGGGATGTCTACCTCTCTGTGGACCTGTAGCCAGAATTTGCCCAGTATGCTATTGAGTTGTTGGGCTGCCCTGCATCCAGTGTGCTTTCAGAACGGGCATTCAGTGCTGCAGGAGATTGTTACTTATCATAGAACGTGTCTGTCCACAGACTCTGTGGACCATTTGACTTTTATAAAAATGAATCAGTCCTGGATTACCAGTTATGAAGCCCCTGATGCCGATGTCACTGATTAAGTCTTTTTGGGATGTGGAATCTCTGGAGGACATTGAGGCTGCCTAGCTTTGAGGTTGTTCAATCATTTCATCTGGAAGAATGTTTGTGGTATAGGTTTCATGAGCACAATTAACACCCAAAGACCAATTTTTCAGCACCTGTTTGACAGGTGGATATCATTGCAATTTGTTACAGCAAGGCCAGTTCTTGCTTTCATCAAGAGTACCTCTATAGGTTTACGGTGGGAAGGCTCGACTGACACCTAAAGATCAATTTTTCGGCACTTGTTTGACAGGTGCATATCATTGCAATTTTATACAGCAAGGCCAATTCTTGCTTTCATCAAGAGTACCTCGATAGGGTTACAGTGGGAAGGCGCCACCGACACCCTAAGTGTCAGAAACGATTAAATCAAACCGAGACAGAAGTACGGTTAAATCACAGTTGTTTAATAATAAAAGTAAATAGAACAAAGTCAAAACATAGCCAGAGTTCAGGAACCGCATCGGATAGTCAGACAAGCCAAACACCAGGGAGCCGGAGATTAGCATAGTAAAACAGCAAGCAGGATCTGGAGCCAGAAGGGATGTCAGCCAAGCAAATCTTAACAGGAATGCAGGAGAGCGTCTCTGTGATGTTGACTAAGGCGAAGGCAGAGATCCTCTGGGCTGGATGGCTTAAGTAGGCAGGACTGACGAGCAGGATATCATCAACAGCTGAGTAACTGTGGAGAGATAGGAGCTGGCAATTAGCCGACAGCTGAGCGGCCAGCTCAGAGAAGGAAGGGCTGAGCCCAGCCCTGACACAAAGACCAATTTTTCTGCACCTGTTTGACAGGTGCATATCATTGCAATTTTTTACAGCAAGGCAAATTCTTGCTTTCATCAAGAGTACCTCTATAGGGTTACGGTGGGAAGGCTCGACCGACACCTAAAGATCAATTTTTCTGCACTTGTTTGACAGGTGCATATCATTGCAATTTTTTACAGCAAGGCCAATTCTTGCTTTCATACAGATTACCTCTATAGGGTTACGGTGGGAAGGTGCCACCCGTTACTTCTATCATAAGTCAAAGTGACACCAGAATGTATCCAAAAAATCTCTAATCTTGTTTCCAGTGCACTACATTGTGGCCTCATCATACACACTGGCTCCCGAGCTGTTGCTGAGAAAAATAAAGGCAGCTTGCAGGGAAAATGTCATTTTTTTGGCTTTATAAATGCAATTATTGTTGCAGCAGATTCTAGACATGGTACAGATCTGCAACTTTACAGGTAGACTAAGGGGACCCCCAGGCACTATACTGGAAGGAACTTTTCAGTTTTATGCTTTCACTTTAAAAATAAAAAAATCACTGCTTATTTAAAAATGAAGTTCGTTTACAAAAAAAAAATGTACTGATACATGTCCCCCAGGGCAGGACCCAGACCCCTATAACCATGCCCAATTACTTGCATATAAGCCTTTAAAATGGGCACTTTTGATCTTTAACATTCAGGTCCCATTGAATTTAATGGGGTTCGTTATTTGGGTCCGAACTTTAGCGCTGTTCGAAAGTTCTGGTGCGAACCGAACAGGGGTCCATTCGGCCCATCCCTACTAGCTACACACCAATGTAACGGTCTATCCCTAAATACGACATTAGTGAAAGAAAATGTACAACATATATACTTTATTCGCTACATAATTATATCTCCAATGTAGGACAAACTTCACTCAAACTACAGCATTTAAAAAAAAATATTTTGATGAAGTAGGTTAGATATAGAACTCCTAATGGCTTTTTATTGCTATCTATGACTGAGCAAGGGATATTTCCCCTTACCATCAGTCAAATTAGAGATTTTCCTGCAATATAAGTCTATTTTTTTTTCTAAACTACCTAGGATTCCTCGCAAAAGTGTTGTAGAAAGATGCACAGGTTATTATTTTAGCACTTATCATGTAGTGATAATAAAGTCAACATCTTTCTATCTGAAACTACCTTTCAAAAGACTATAGAAACTTATAGAAACTACTAAAACATATTTAACACTATGAGGCTGATGTTAGTCTCATCAGCTAATTTGTGTTTCATAAAAAACTGATGTCTATGATTCTTCTTAAGATCTAATTTCAGTCAGAATTTATTTTTTTTACATTTTTGAATAGTGATGAAGGATTAAAATGTGACAGCTTTGTCCCTTGTGAGAAGCCCTTCTGTTAATTTTGTGGAGAATTGAGGAAGAACTTTTTAATAGGGTCACAAAAAAGCAGGAGCAGTCTACAGGAGCACGGACCAAGCATGCACATTGGCGTACCCACACGAACAAGTGCGCACAACGCCCTATTTAAATTTAGAGCTTACCTAGTGTCGGTGCTGGATTATCTTCACCTCGTCCCTGTGTACCTGTTGCGGTCTTGCCTGATTGATTGATCCTGATCCTGTTTCCTCTGACCACTCTCTCGGATTATCCCTGCATCGACCCCGGCTTGGATTGGACAAGTCCGGTGATCAGTGTCTCACCTCCTCCAGGAAGGCTCAAGGTCTGATCTTCAGCGACCTGTCTGCAGGCACCTGCACCCTTCTGCTGCCTTAGCAGTTCCTGTCTCAACCTCCAGGGGTGCTGGGATCGGGACCGTGCAAGAGGCCGCCCTCTTCATTTCGGACTCTGTTGTAAGGTGCGTGACAGGTACTTTTGAGGAGATGTCTCCATTCTTTCAGGGCTAAAATTATCACCAACAGCTCTCTGTCACCAATTTCGTAATTGCACTCCACAGATGACAATTTCTTGGAAAAGTAGCCACAAGGATGCATAGCGCTCTCAGAGGTAGGACATTGAGACAGAAGGGTGCCAACATCAGTCTCAGAAGCATTAACCTCAAGGATAAAAGGTAATGTAGGATCAGGATGTGCCAACACAGGAGCAGAAACAAAGGTAGCCTTGAGACTCTCAAAGGCCTTAATAGACTCCAGAGACTAGCTCTGTGGGTTACCACCTTTTCTGGTCATATCAGTCAGGGGCTTGACCAGAGACGAAAAATTACGAATAAACTTCTGATAATAGTTGGCAAAGCCCAGGAAACGCTGCAGAGGACATAAACCCATGGGTCGGGTCACTGTAGGACTGCCGAAAGTTTCTCTGGGTCCATCAAAAAACCAGCAGTGGAAATGACATAACCCACACATAACTGCAACAAATCTCGAAGGACATTGTTAATAAATTCCTGGAAAACTGCCGGGGCGTTATAAAGGTCAAAACGCATTACGAGGTACTCATAATGGCCTGTTATGGTATTAAATGCAGTTTTACACTAGTCGCCCTCCTTAATCCCCTCTCAAATCAAGCTTTGTGAAAACCGTTGCTCCCTTCAGGCAGTCAAATAACTTCGTAATCAACGAAATCAAATAGGCATTCTTAATCGTGAAATGATGGAGACCCCTATAAGCAATACAAGGTCTCAGTTCACCACTCTTCTTCTTCACAAAGAAGAAACCAGCACCAGCAGGAGATGAGGATTTGTGGATGAAACCTTGAGAAAGTGCTTCTGCAACATACTCCTCCATGGCCTTATTATTATCATTATACAGGATTTAAATAGCGCCAACAGTTTACGCAGCGCTTTACAATATAAAAGGGAGACAATACAGTTATAATATAATAAAATACAAGAGGATTAAGAGGGCCCTGCTCAGAAGAGCTTACAATCTAATAGGGTGGGGCAGATGGTACAAAAGGTTGTAACTGTGGGGAATGAGCTGTTGGAAGTGGTAGGAGATTAGTTGGAGACGTGATAGGCTTTTTTGAAGAGATGAGTTTTCAAGGATCGCCTGAAGGTAGCAAGAGTAAGGGATAGCTGGATAGATGGAGGTAGCGAGTTCCAGAGGATGGGAGAGGCTCTGGAGAAATCCTGGAGACGAGCATGGGAGGAGGAGATGAGAGAGCTTGAAAGCAGGAGGTCTTGAGAAGAGCGGAGAGGTCGATTTGGGTGATATTTGGAGACAAGATTGGTGATGCAGCTCAGGGCAGAGATGAGAATGGCTTTGTATGTTGTGGTTAGTATTTTGAATTTAATTTACTGGGTGATTGGGAGCCAGTGTAGGGATTGGAGTAAAGGGTTGGCAGACACTGAGCGGTTGGTTAGGTGGATAAGTCTGGCAGTAGCATTCATGATAGACTGAAGAGGGGATAGCCTATGGAGAGGTAGGCCAATGAGAAGGGAGTTGCAATAGTCAAGGCGAGAGATAACAAGGGAGTGAATAAGGAGCTTGGTGGTTTCATTTGTTAAAAAGGGGTGAATTTTAGAGATGTTACGGAGGTGAATTCTACAAACTTTTGACAACGATTGGATTTGAGGCTGAAATGACAAGTCAGAGTCTAAGATTACATCTAGTACCCTGGTGTGAGGGGAGGGACTGATGGTTGCATTGTTGATTTTGATGGAAAAGTCATGGAGGGGGGCACGGGCGGGGGGGAATATTAATAGCTCAGTTTTAGAGAGATTTAGTTTAAGGAAGTGGTGCGACATCCATGCTGATATGTCAGCTAGTAAGTTAGTAATGCAAGAGGAGACTGAAGGAGTGAGGTGAGGAGTAGACAGATAGATTTGGGTGTCATCAGCATATAAGTGGTATTGGAAGCCGTGGGCGGTTATTAAGTGACCAAGAGAGTAGGTGTAGATAGAGAAGAGAAGGGGTCCAAGAACAGAGCCTTGGGGGACCACCACAGAAAGGGGCAATGGAGAGGAGGAGACAGAGTTGTAGGTGACACTGAAGGAGCACTGTGATAAATAGGCAGAAAACCAGGATAGAGCAGAATCTCGGAGGCCAAGGGAATGTAGTTTATTGAGAAGTCCTCCAAGACCGACAAAGGGTAAACCCGGCCACGAGGGGGTATGGCAAAAGGTTGAAGGTCAACTGCACAATCATACGGCCAGTGTGGAGGCAAACTACTGGCTTGACCTTTGTTAAAGACATCAATAAAATAGAAGTGCACAGAACCTTGGCTACCTTCTAGAAGCATGTCTCACTGAATTATGACCAGGAGAGAACCTCTGCACGGAGTCAATTAAAAGAGGGGCTGTGCTTTTGTAACAAAGGATAACCAATAACCAGTGGAAACTTAGGTGAGGAAATAACTTGGAATTGGATTATCTCATGGTGAAGAGTAGGGATGAGCTTCGAGTTCGAGTCGAACCCATGTTTGACTCGAACATCACATGTTCAACGAATCGCAAACAATATGGGCCGTTTGCGCCAAATTCGAGTGGCGCATCACGGCCCATAATTCACTGCAGCATCGCAGTACATTGTTGGCTGATGATTGGACAAGCATGCACTATGACCTGCATGCTTGGCCAATCACAGAGCTGTATGTACAGAGCTGTCTGGTCAATTATGGCTCAGGGGGTTTAGTACATGCACCACACTATATAAGGCCGCCTGCACGTCAGCCCTGTGTAGTGTGTTTTGGCGTTGAAAGAGAGAGATAAAGAGAGACTGTGTCATTTGATTTAAGTTAGATCCTAGGTGCATCCTAGGTGTTGTGTGTATATATATATATATATATATATATATATATATACATACACTGTATTCAGTTTAGCTAGATAAAGCTAGAAATTGCTGGTGTTCTTCTGATCCTATGAGTCCTATTAGCTACAGTATTTACAGTTAGTGTAGTGCGTCCTCTGCACAGTGTGCACCTAAAGCTACCTGAAGAAAATGGTGGTGTTCTTCTGATCCTATTAGTACCGCAGGCAGCTGTAGTATTTACAAGTTAGTGTAGTGCGTCCTCTGCACAGTGGGCACCTAAAGCTACCTGAAGACAATTGCTGTTGTTCTGCTCCTATTAATACCACAGGCAGGCAGCTACACTACTTACAGTTAGTGTACTGTGTCCTCTGCACAGTGTGCACCTAAAGCTACCTGAAGAAAATTGGTGTTGTTCTTCTGATCCTATTAGTACCACAGGCAGGCAGTTGATTCTGCTAGCTGCAGTATCAGTATATATATACATCCCAGCTTTGTGCAGCTACATCTCACTGCAGGCCATTAGTATGTCTGGAAGGCCAACAAGGAGAGGGAGACAGTCACAAGCCAAAAAAAGAGGGCAAGCAGGCTCTATGACTAGAGGCAACAGTGCTGGTCGTGGAGATGGTGCATCCACATCAGCATGTGGCCGTGGGACATGCTTGTCCTTTTATTCAGCAGCTGGCCGTGTTGAGCCACAACATGTGGAAGACCTGGTAGAGTGGATTACCAAGCCATCCTCATCCTCCTCATCCTCTATCACCCAGGCTCAGAGTACTTTGTCTGGCAAAGCAGCTGCCAACGCGGCCTCTTCCCTCGGCTCAATGGCATCAGTCACTCCTTCCCTTGCCCCACCATGTCCTCCTGGGGAGTCCCCTGAACTGTTTGACCACAGTGTTGGGTACATGCCCCGGGAGGATGCCCAGCGTTTTGGAGGCTCCGATGATGGTACCCAGCTAGAGGAAGGCAGTAACGTGAGCCCAGAGAGAGGGGGTGCCCAAGAAGGACAGCAATCTGGCTGAGCCCCAGCTGCAGCATACTGCCAGCTTTGCTCCAGTGATGAGGAGGGAAGGGATGATGAGGTCACTGGCTCCACATGGGTGCCTGATAGGAGAAAGGAGGAGGAGGCACATCTCCAATGAGGCAGAATGCCCTCCAGGGGCCAGCTTAAGGGCAGCACACCGACTGCATACCACTGCAGAGCTCCGCATGTGCAGGGAGCTGCTGTCTCTGCACATTATTCCAAAAGTTCTTTGCTGTGGGCCTTTTTTGAGACAAGTGCATCAGAACCCACCGCTGCTATTTGCAACATATGTCTCAAACATATCTCGCATGGCCAAAACATCCCGCTTGGGTACCACATGCTTGACCAGACATATGTCGACCTGCCATGCAGTTCATTGGCAAGTGTACCTAAAAGAACCACACCAAAGAACAAAGCGGACCTCTCCTTGCTCCTCATCAGCTCGGATCTCCAACCCTACTATACCTTCAGTCCTCTCTGAAACTTGCACTGAGAGGAATGAAGTGGTAGAATTTGGTGTGTCACAGCCAAGTACTTGCAGGCAACCTGCTATCGGTACACCAACGTCAGATTGTACCAGGCAAATTTCCCTGCCCCAGCTGCTGCACCACCGAAAGAAGTTTTCTCCCAGCCATCCACATGCCCAGCGGTTGAATGCTAGCTTGGCTAAATTGCTAGCACTTCAACTGCTGCCTTTTCAGTTGGTAGACTCTGCCCCCTTCCGTGAGTTTGTGGAATGTGCAGTTCCTCAGTGGCAGGTTCCCACTTTTTCTCATGGAAGGCGATTCCAGCTCTCTACCAGCATGTGGAAGGCAATGTCTTGGCCTCGCTGGACAGGGCGGTCAGTGGTAAGGTGCATATTACCGCTGACTCATGGTCCAGCAGGCATGGACAGGGACGTTACTTATCTTTCACCGCGCACTGGGTGACTCTTCTGGCAGCTGGGAAGGATGCAGGACAGGGTGCAGTAGTGTTGGAGGTTGTTCCATCACCACGCCTCCAAAATTCTACTAGTGGTGATTCTACCACACCTCTTTCTTCTACCCCCTCCTCTTCCTCCATGGCCTCTTCCTGTGCCGATTTGTCCTCGGAACCAGCGGTGCTCTGTAGGCATTCAAGGGGCTACGCAAGCACGCAGGCAAAAAGATGCCATGCGGTGCTTGAGCTGGTGTGGTTGGGGGACAGGAGGCACACTGGGGCAGAGATTCTGTCAGCTCTGCAGGGCCAGGTTCAGAGGTGGTTGACGCCATGCTAGCTTAAGGTAGATATGGTGGTTTGCGACAATGGCACCAACCTCCTCTCCGCCCTCCGACAGGGACAACTGACCCATGTGCCCGGTTTGGCTCACATCCCTAACTTGGTGGTGCAGTGGTTCTTGGGCAGGTACCCGGGCTTACAAGATGTCCTGAGGCAGGCCAGGAAAGTCTGTGTGCATTTACGCAGGTCATATAATGCCAGTGCTTGGCTGGCAGACCTCCAAAAGGAATTTCAGGGATGCATGCACTGTCCTGTCACCATTTGAGGAGGCCATGAGGATGGTGAGCAGTGACAGTGCATGCATCAGTGATACTGTCCCCCTTGTCCACCTGTTGGAGCACACTCTGCGTGGAATAATGGACAGGGCACGTGAGGCAGAACAGAGGGAGGAAGAGGAGGACTTCCTTACCTCTCAAGACCCCCTTTATCCAGACAGTGTTCCTGCGTGCCCGCCGATCACACAGGAAGAGGACGAGGAGGAGGTGGAGGAGGATTGTGTCAGCATGGAGGTGGAACCTGGCACTCAGCATCAGCAGCAATCTTCAAGGGATAATTTACAGTCCAAAGAAACCCATGGACTTGTACATGGCTGGGAGGAGGTGGCTGCGGATCATGTCGTCCTTAGTGACCCAGAGGACTCTGGACCGAATGCCTCAGCAAACCTACGCTGTATGGCCACCTTGATCCTGCAAAGCCTGCAGAAGGATCCTCGTATTCGTGGTATCAAGGGGAGGGATGATTACTGGCTGGCAATCCTACTTAATCCACGTTACAAGGGTAAGGATGCAGACCTTATCTTGCCATAGCAGAGGGAGCAGAGAATGAAACATCTTCGGGAGGGTTTGCAGAAAGGTTTGTGCAACGCGTTTCCAGAGCCTGGGAGGTTACAATTTCCTGGTCCTCCTGGACAACGTGTTGCTGAGGCTTTAGTCAGTCACAGAAGGAGCGGTGGAGAAGGTGGCCGTCTGACCGATGCATTCAGACAATTTTTTAGTCCGCAGCCTCAAGGTCTGATCGGTTCCAGCAACCATCGCCAGCATCTGATTCACATGGTGCAGGATTACCTAGGGGCAAGATCAGACTTGGACATCTTTCCACCGAAAATCCTCTGGGTTACTGGGTCTTGAGGATGGATCACTGGCCAGAGCTTGCACTGTATGCAATTGAGCTACTGGCTTGTCCTGCATCCAGCGTTCTTTCGGAATGCACATTCAGTGCTGCTGGACCAATTACAGTGTGCGCCTGTCCGCCAAATCGGTCGATCGGCTGACCTTCATAAAAACGAATCAGTCTTGGATCACCAGCTACCAAGCAACTGATGCTGATGTAACCGATTGATTTTGTTTTTAATGTGAGATCCCTTCAAGACTGCCTATGCTGATGCTGAGTGACTATCCTGTTATGCTGAGTCACAATCTTCTTCCTCCCCAATTTTCATGCTGATAGCTTATATGAACATTTTTGGTTGTGGGCACCACCACCAGTGGCCAAGGCCCAATTTTTCTGCCCTGTTTAACAGGGGCATGTAATTACAATTTTTGATGCAATACTTTGCAGCAGGGCTCATTCCTGCACTCCAACTATAGTTTCTGTGAGGGGTTGCAGTGTTGTGGCACCAGCACCAGTGTCTAAGGCCCAATTTTTCAGCACCTGTTTAACAGGGGCGTATGATTACAATTTTTGATGCAATGCTTTGCAGTAGGGTTCAATCCTGCGCTCCAACTATAGCATCTGTGAGGGGTTGCAGTGTTGTAGCACCAGTGCCTAAGGCCCAATTTTTCTGCCCCTGTTCAACAGGGACATGTAATTACAATTCTTGATATAATATTTCAAAACAGGGCCTGTTCCAGTGCCCACCAAGAGTAACTGTGAGGACTTACAGTGTTGTGGCACCAGCACCACCTAAGGCCCCAATTTCTGCAGAGTATATAGGGCAGGCCCCTACTTTCAAACGTCCAACTCACAAATGACTCCTACTTGCAAACGGAAGGAGACAACAGGAAGTGAGATGAATTCTACCCCTAGGAAGGGAAATTCTCTCCTGTTAGAGTTAATATGTGAAAAATGTGTCTCCTCTTCACTGATGCTTTATCACCAATCCTTGTTTCACTAAAAACCCCAAATTTTCAAAAAACATTTGTCATTAGGACAGAAAGTGAGGCGAAATCTTCTGAAGAGGTGCACAGACAGCAAAACAAATGTTACAGGGGTGATAACCCCTCCCTATGTTTTCCAAAAAGCTTAAAAATAGATTTTTTTGGCTGGAGCTACACTTTAAAAATGTACCAGTTCAAAATTACAAACAGATTCTACTTAACAAACCTACAGTCCCTGTCTTGTTTGCACCGCCTGTATACTGCTGTTCAGAGTATATAGGGCCTGGGGGCCCAACGCCTTTCCTTTTTTTAATTTGGGTGCGGGGTTCCCCTTAATATCCAAACAAGACCCAAAGGGCCTGGTAATGGACTGGGGAGTGGGGGGTACCCAAGCCGTTTGTCTCACTGATTTTCATCCATATTTCCAGCACCCAACACTACATTAAAACCACAAGCAGTTTTAAATGACTTTTATTCCTTTAAAAATGTCATTTTGTGCAGGGACTGTTCTAAGCACAGGAAACACGCGCCACTTTACAGGCATACTATAGACACCCCCCAGGTATGATATTTAAAGGAATATTTCACTTTTTTTTCCACTTTAGGCATCATTAAAATCACTGCTCTCGAAAAAATGGCCGTTTTTAAAAGTTTTTTTTGCATTGATACATGTCCCCTGGGGCAGGACCTGGGTCCCCAAACCCATTTTTAGGACAATAACTTGCATATTAGCCTTTAAAATTAGCACTTTTGATTTTGAACGTTCGAGTCCCATAGACTTTAATGGGGTTCTACAGTTCGTGCGAACTTTCGGGCCGTTTGCAGGTTCTGGTGCGAACATAACCGGGGGTGTTTGGCTCATCCCTAGTGAAGAGGCCCTACGGCCATGGACAATGGAACCGTCTCATGAGTCACATGGGCAGGCTGTAGAGATCTCCCCTCAAGAGCCTCAATGGCAAGTGGAGTGTCACGCAGCTGCAGCGGAATCGAGTGCTTCAATACAAAGGCAGCATCAATGAACAGGCCTGCAGCCCCAGAGTCAATTAGAGCCTGTATCTCGATGGACTACTCAGCCCAAGAAAGGGTGACCGGAACCAGGAGCTTATCCTTCTGCATAACTGGGGATGAAACAACGCCATCTAAGGTCTGTCCGTGACAGGACCTCGAGATTCGGCCTTTCCATGGATGAGTAGGACAGAACTTCAAAAAGTGACCTGCCTGGCAACAATAAAAGCACAATCTCTGCCTCCTCCTAAAGGCTCTCTCATCCGCAGAGAGACACGTGAAACCCAAGTGCATGGGTTCACCTTCACTGCCCGAATCGGTACCGGGAGGAATGGGAGGTGAGGGAGGCATGGGTGAGACTGCAAATCTCTGAGACAAACATACAGGATGCTTACCTAAGCGCTCCTTAAAAGAGAGTCTTTCTCTGAGTCTGGAGTCAATGAGGATGGCAAACGTGATCAACTTCTCCAGTTCCGTGGGTATATCTCGGTCTGCTATCTCATCCTTGATGGTATCCGAGAGACCATGAGAAAAAAGCCATGAGGCCCTCATTTGCTGCCAGAGTACGGAATTCAATGGCATAGTTGCCAACAGTTCTCGTACTCTGTTCGATGGACATGAGGCACTTGGCAGCAGAAGCGGAGCGTGCGGGAACGTCAAATACCCTTTTAAACGAAGCCACAAACTAAGGGTGACTCAAAACAACATGTTTTTGCATCTCCCATAGAGGGTTTGCCCATGCCAAGGCTCTCTCAGAAAACAAAGATATCATGAAACCTACTTTGCTTCTGTCCGTGGGAAACGCCTGGGGCAGCATCTCAAAGTATATCTCAACCTGGTTGAGAAACCCTCTGCATTTGACTGGATTGCTCCCAAATCGCTGGGGAAGCGGAGCGGAACCAGACATACCTCTAATAGAGGTAATACTCAAGGCGGGTGCCTGCACAGAGACTGGAGCAGCAGCAGGGTCGGCCTGCAACATAGTTTGTATCGGGGCAGTCACAGTGGGAGATTCCAGGTGAGCCATGCGACTCAGGAGCATTTGTAACGCCATGGCGAACTGATCCATGCGGTAATCCAATTCATCCAATCTTGAAAAAATATTACCAACAAGTGGATTGACTGCATCTTCTGAATTCATGGCCTTTGCTTACTGTCAGAAACCATGAAATCAGGCTGAGACAGAAGTACAGTTAAATCATACTTGTTTAATAATAAAAGTAAAAGAACAAACGTAGTAAAAACATAGCCAAATTTCAGTAACTGGAATGGCAAGCAGGATCTGGAGCCAGAATGGATGTCAGCAAAGCAAGTCTTTAAACAGGAACGCAGGAGATAGTTTTTTGTGATGTGACCAAGGCGAAGGCAGAGGTCCTCTGGACTGGACTGCTTAAGTAGGCAGGACTGATGAGCAGGATCATCAACAGCTGAGTAACTGTGAAGAGAGATGTGAGCTGGCAATTAGCTGAGCAGCCAGCTCAGAGAAGGAAGGGCTGAGCCCAGCCCTGACAACTTTTTTTTAGTAAATCAGTTGCAACGTGTTTACCATGCAAGAAGTGGGGCACAAACAGCAATTCAAACCCGCCAGAAGTTCTAACTATTCCCCAAACTAATATATCCAACACTAAAAAAAAAAGGTTTCAGATTGAGTTGGGAGTTAAGCCTCCTAAAACATAAATCATTTCACTTTTGACAGTGAAAGTCATAAGTCATCCTTTTTTATGGGATGGGCAGGTCAGGAAATAGAATCACAAAAGTACATCATCCTGTAATTAGGATTATACTAGGAATGGAGATAAAAAAATAAACGGCATATTTCTGGCCAGTGCTGGCTACATGCACAGAAGCTTTCGTTTTACATATTGGCCAATAGTATCAAGGCCACCTGCTACCAATATTTTGTATCAAAACTGTGAAACAAAAAAAATTGGTATTGGGTTACCTGAATTTGTTTGGTAATTTTGCAACCTAAAGCTTCTTGAAAGGGGTTGAAATTGCTTGAAAATTGTCTTGTATGTTGCCAGCATTACAGTTTTCCATAGGCATTCCAGTTTTTTTCTGCAGATTAGATTAGATACCACACTCATTCAATAGCACAGCATCATTTTGTTATTCAAACTGTGTGTTTGCCCCTTCTAGCCTTATGCTTCCTTGTTGTAATTTTTTCATCTCAGTAAAACCTTTATAAGCACTAGCACAATAAAGCTGCACACATCAACCTGACAATTTGTTTAAATAATCTTTCTGTGTGATGGTAGGAATCAAGTCAAGAGCTCTGTAAGCGAGTAGGCCTGCCTCACTTGTTTACACACATAAATAAAACTGCAAATATTCAGCAGGAAAATGAAATATAAATCTGAGAGTATCAGTGAACTGTCAGGAAGTTCTCACTGATGTTTAATTCCCAGCCAAGGTGCTCTGCGTGAGAAGCAATAATGGAACCATTTATCTTCTTAGAAATCAATTTAAACTTAATTAAAATTGTTTTAAGTAAATTCACAAGTTTCTATCCTCTTGTAGTACATCACAGTAATAAACAGTAATGCCTGCATCTGTGCAATGATCTTTCTACAGTTCGCACATCTATGTAATCAATGTCTTTCTAGGTCATTATGATTTGCACTGACAAAATTTAGCAGCGCTTAGTAGTTTCTTCTAAAATATATATCTACAGAAGATTGTATTACAAGAAATGATGCATGCCATGCTGCATTATAGTTTTAGTGATTCCATCACTTGAAAGTAAGGTCTTACCAGATTCAGGAACATAATGGGTGGTACACTTATACCTCTGTAAACTGGAGATTTGTTATGTAGAGCATGTATATTCAGGGGGTGTAAGGGGCAATGATGGTCTGCAAAGTGCAGCAGGAAACATAGCCAATCAGATTTTCAGTTAAATCAATGTAAAATTAAAACCATTTTGAATACCGGGAAAAGACTTAACGTGGACCTACATAAAAGGTACCAAAGCACTCCTGTTCTGTAGCCTAATGGTTGTATATCTGTACTGAAATATCCAAGGCAGTGCTGCCTCTGACTGCTAGACTCACAGGATTTGGAATGGGATTTGGTTATGTCACTACTGTGTTGCTCAATGTTCTAAAAGGGCTTGGTCACCAGGAAGCTGTACCTGAGGACCCACAGTGCATGCATCTCCTTGCCTTTGCCTAATTCATTCTGTAGATCTCTTTTTTTGTATCTCTCCTGCTGATTACTGATCATCCTCTCACCAGTTTTTAGATTATCAGTCATGGAAGGGGGGTAAGAGAGACACTTACATGATGAAGCAATCCTGCTAGAGAAGAATTCCAATACATAATATGTTAGCAATGTATTGTAATCGTAATGTTTTAAATAATTCATTTGTAGTATCATATCCAAATCTTGCGTTGTTGCATAGCATTTTGATACTAGAATTGCTGTATGGATTGTTTATGCATATTTGTGGCATTTACTATACCATGCAAGTGAATTCCTTGTGGATTCTCCATAATGTGATGAAAGAAAACTTTTAGAGACTTGCTATCCTTTGTCGTATTCAAGGTGAAATCTCAATAAAAGATAACAAAACAAAGAAATCCGGAGTCTGCTATATGTATGCATTTTAACCTCTACACACTAAAAATATTCACATACTGAAGTTATCACAAAAAATTTAATAAATAAATTCAAATGCCAGGCAAATATAAAAATATACTAATCATTACCGTTTTGTATTAATACCTCAATAAATGTAGATTTTCAATACAAGCAGTGTAGGCAACTGAATTTAAATTGGTATAAACCTCTTGTAGTCCCTATATACCAGAGCTCTAAGAGCAGCAAGAAGTAGCACATGGATCCAATCTTAATTGGGTTTATGCTTCTCCTTTCACTATCCAGTGACAAGGAGAGGGTAGAAATGAGACCTTTAAGGCCTCATTCACATGTGCAATTGGAGCTGTTAGTGATTACATGCGGGAGACCCAGGAAGGGTTGGTGGATAGTCACCTGAGACCACACTTCACAGGGTTTCCATCATATATCAAAGACATCAAAGACATCTTAATAAAAATAATGTGTGCATTAAGATTCTACCAGGGCATTTTTTGGTGGCGATAGATGTGGAAACCATTTAATGTAGCATACCACATAATTAGGGAATCAAAATGGATGAGGGATTCTTGAGAAAAAGAGATCAGTCAAGCTGGCTCTTTAATGAATGTATCTTGAAATTGCTTAGACATAGCTTGACACATAACATCTTTGATTTTCAGGACAACTATTACCTCCAGGTGCATGAAGTGGTGATGGGGACATGTTGTGCACCATTATACGTTAACTTGTACCTAAGGGGGCAGTGGGAGAGAAGTCTCTTTTCTGATGATCTGGCATCAGTGTACCTGTGCCATGTGCTTACCTGGCACAGGTACATAGACAATAATTTAATGATCTGGACTGGAACTCCTAATGATCTTCCTGAGTTTATGTGAATTTTTACCTATAGCAGCAATTCAAAATTTACCAAGGAAAAGATTTCCTTCTTGGGTGTTGAAAATGTGGTACAAGATGATGAAACAAAATTGTATGGCAAAGAGACAGCTGGTGACACCATCTTAAAGGCTCATAGTGCACACTCTTCACCCCTAATAGGGAGCATACCATACAGCGAATACTTACGGCTCTGTAGGAACTGTACTAATGTCAACAATTTTGAGAATAAAATGAATTTTGTAATGAAAGACTACTAATATGAGGTTATAGCAAGAAACTCTTAGCTCTTATTAGAAGACAAAAGATCAGCTCCGGGAAACACTTGCATTAAAGCTAATTTTCACCTTTACTGTCATGGCCCAATCAAACTATTTCTACAATAACAGGTATGCCCACTGGGCCAGCTGTATAAACTCTACATAGAATAAGCTACATACAGTATAGAGTCTTGTGTTCTGGCTGTGTAACACAAACATCTATTTCACAAAATTGAGTCGGGCTGAGTAGCACTCATTGGCAGCTGGGATGTCATGGTTGTTATTGTATCATATTTTATACTTCATATCTCCATTATTTTGCCAAAGTATACTTATCTGTCCATTGTAATTAATATATTGTTATTACACTGTTTAGGTATTAATCATGCACTGCCTATTTACTGTATATATTATGATTGTGTCTATATATTTTAATACTTGGTGTACAATGAAAATGAGTACAGTGTGCCTTTAGGCCACTAGGCGTCTCTCTTCACAATGGCCCTATTACCCAGCATTTGCAGTCATTTGGGCTCCCAGCAAGGAGGATGTTGTATCTTTCTTGTTTTGGAGATGAATGTGTGGCTTTCTTTTTCCTTGCCCTCTCCTTCATGTGAGTATGCTGTGGGTCTTCTTCCCAGTCTCCTCCTCCTCTTCTACCCTTATTGTACTGGTGGGTGGAGTGGAGAGTGGGCAGAGTAACCTATTCCCAGAGCTGCATCAATCAAAGAGTGCAGTGCACTCTAGGGACATGGTCACTGCCCATGCATAAAAGGTATAGGGCACTCACATCACGTGACATCACCAGTTGAGTTGGAAGCATATTAGGGGACTTGGGTGGCTCCATGGACTGCATTGCTAAGGCATGAGGGTGCCATTTCTCTTAAGGACATATTTTTACTATTCTCCAGATATATTTCCTTAATGATCTTGCCACTTGCGGTTTTTAAGCTATGACCCACTGTAGAATATGTATGTGTTCACAAGATTCATTTGACTATTCAACGTTGCTTCTACAAAATCTACACCCACTCACTGGCATAATCTGCAAACTAAAATACAAGTTTTCCATATGCCTTTTGACCTTTGACTCCATTTGGCACTCCTGGTGTACTTAACCTGAGAAGCCAAGGCTCTCTTAATGGTAACATCATTCATTACCTTGTTTCTCAAATATGTACTGCCACATGAATTGCATTGCATCTACACACTCTCTTCCTTTCTCTTTGATTTCCTTTGTGATCTGTCAAGATGGCAATATGCCTAACGCACGTGCCCTGCGTGGCATATTTTTCTATTACACATTTTGTACCAATGCCTTTTTGTACAAATACTTCTGTATCTCATTATGTTTTCATGTTTAAAACAATAAAAATGTAAATAAAATTTAAAAAAAAGTGTGATTTCTGATCAGTCTGCATTTGTTCAGGTTTATTTGGAGCTGTGTGTTGTATATACACTATATAACTAAATCTCATATAAAAACTAACATGTTGATGCAATTTTAAAAATAGTTTTCAATATTTTTAAATGTGCAGCTTCAATTAAATTAAATCCTGATTATCCTGCCATTAAGGTCCTGGTTCAGGAACTTCCTGTTATAAGATGACAGCACTCTGCCACTGTCTCACAACTGTGCACATGCATGTGTACAATCTGTCACACAGGTTTCTGGTAAAGACTACAAGTAGCAATTTTGACACACATGATACAGACATTATCCACTGTTGTCACCATCCGGAAACCTGCTCCGAGATACACCATGCAGTCATCACCAGAGTAAGTGCTGTAGATGTGAAGGTAATGGAAATAGGCTGCTGGAGATCAGCAGTAGGGATCGGTGAATGATTCGGCCCAAGCCTAAGTTTGGGCCAAACTTTGGTTGTTTGGACGTTTGGCGAACAACGAACATTATGTAGTGTTTGCGGCAGATTTGAAAGCCGTTGAACCCCGTCAAAGTCTATGGGACACTAACATGAAAAACCAAAAGTGTTCATTTTAAAGGCTTATATGCAAGTTATTGTCATAAAAAGTGTTTAGGGACCCAGGTCCTGCCCCAGGGGACATGTATCAATGCAAAAAAAAGTTTTAAAAGCTGACGTTTTTTCGGGAGCAGTTATTTTAATAATGCTTAAAGTGAAACAATAAAAATTTAATATTCCTTTAAATATCGTGCCTGGAGGGTGTCCTTGGTATGCCTGTAAAGTGGCACAATTCTCCCATGTTTAGAACAATACCACAGGAAAATGACATTCCTAAAGGAAAAAAAGTAATTTAAAACTGATCGCAGCTGTAATTAATTGTCGGGTCTCGGCAATATGGATAAAACTCATTGAAAAAAACGGCATGGGTTTCCTTCCCAGTCCATTACCAGGCCCTTTGGATCTGGTATGAATATTAAGAGGAACCCCAAACCAAAAATGTAAAAACCCTGGGCCAAATAAAAAATAAAAAATGGTGTAGGGTTCCCCCCAAAATCCATACTGAAGAGTCTGGTATGGATTTTAAGGGGAACCCTGCACCAAAATTTTTTAAAAAATGGTGTAGGGGTCCCCCCAAAAGAGGGGGGGATGAGAGAGCCCCCCCTCCTGAACCGTACCAGGCCACATGCCCTCAACATGGGGAGGATGCTTTGGGGTCCCCCTGAAAGCATCATGTCCTCATGTTGATGGGGACAAGGGCCTCATCCCCACAACCCTTGTCTGGTGGTTGTGGGGGTCTGCGGGCAGAGGTTTATCAAAATCTGGACTCTCCATTTAACAAGGGGACCCCCAGATCCCGGCCTCCCCCCTATGTGGGACTTTTTTTAATTTTTTAATAAAGGACTTGTCCCAACGTGTCTCCTGTCTTTTTTATTATTTTTGACACTTTTTTGGTGAAATGGTAGGGGCACAATGTACCTATTAGCAATGCACAAGGGGGAGGCCTGGATCTGGGGGTGCCCTTGTTAAAGGGGGCTTCCAGATTCCAATAAGCCCCCCACCTACAAACCCCCACAACCACCAGGCAAGGGTTGTGGGGATGAGGTCCTTGTCCCCATCAACATGGGGACAAGATGCATTTAGGGGGACCCCAAAGCATCCTCCCCATGTTGAGGGCATGTGGCCTGGTACAGTTCAGGGGGGGCTCTCTCATCCCCCCTCTTTTCCTGTGGCCTGCCAGGTTGTGTGCTTGGATAAGGGTCTAGTATGGATTTTTTGGGGACCCCTATGCCATTTTTTTATTTTGGTGCAGGGTTCCCCTTAAAATCCATACCAGACCCTTCAATATATATGTTGGTGGACCCCTATGCCATTTTTTATTTTTTATTTGGCGCAGGGTTCCCCTCAGTATCCATACCAGACCTGAAGGGCCTGGTATAGATTTTGGGGGGACCCCAACGCAATTTGTTTTGGTAATGGACTGGGGGGAAACCCATGCTGTTTTTTTTTCAATGAATTTTATCTATATTGCCGAGACCCGACAATTCATTACAGCCGCGATCAGTTTTTAATGACTTTTTTCCTTTAGAAATGTAATTTTGCTGTGGTACTATTCGAAACATGGGAAAACTGTGCCACTTTACAGACATACTATAGACACCCCCCAGGCACGATATTTGAAGGAATATTTCATTTTTATTGTTTTACTTTAAGCATTATTAAAATCACTGCTCTTGAAAAAATGGCAGTTTTTAAAACTTTTTTTTTACATGTCCTCTGGGGCAGGAACCGGGTCCCCAAACACTTTTTATGACAATAACTTGCATATAAGCCTTTAAAATTAGCCATTTTTATTTTTTCATGTTCGTGTCCCATAGACTTTAACGGTGTTCATCCAAATTTTTTGCCTGTTCACAAGTTCTGGTGCGAACCGAAAAGGGGGGGTGTTCGGCTCATCATTAATCAGCAGCACTGAGATGAAACAATATATAAACAAAAGATGAAAACAGAAAGATTTTTCTTTTTTTTTTTTTTTTTGGAATATCTATCGTATTTTTTAAAAAGGGATTAAAAAAGTTCTTCACAGGGATTATATGAACAAAAAACATTTGTACCACTAGATTAGTTTTTGTATGGATGTAGTATAGATATTTTATACATTAGGATTTGCATTGTGTGTCAGATTGGGATTGATGGTTTGGGTTTTTTTTTTTTGTTTTTTTTTTTTATGGAATATCTATTGTATTTTTTAGAAAAGGGATTAAAATAGTTCTTCACAGGGATTATATGAACACAAAATAACTTTACCACTAGATTAGTTTTGTATGGATGCAATATAGATACTTTATACATTAGGATCCGCATCAAGTGTCATAAGCGGGATTGATGATTTGGGTTTTTCCCTTTTTTTTTTTTTTTTTTTTTTTCTTTTGTAAAAGGTATCATAAGAAGGCTATGTATAAGGGTTTAAGCATGGTAGCCTATATGGAGTATCTAATAATGATACTACCATATTGGCTTTGAATAGATGCGGTATAGGCATTTGGTACATATTGAAAGGTTTTACACTAAATTATATATGTAGGATTGGGGATGGGGGGTGGGGTTCCCCCCCCTCCTTTTTTCCAGTCATAAATGGTGGTTTGGGTCTGTGCATAATAAATACCACCAGGACATAGTAGAAGTGACCAAAAAAGGGAATTTTTTGTTTTGTTTTGTTTTATTTGTTTTTATAATAAGTTATGAACTAGGCTTATATAAGATCATATGGGACTGTGTGTTTTTTCTTTTCCCCCTCTCTCCCCCCCCACCCCTTTTTTCTTTTTTTTTTTCCTTTCCTCTCCCCCTCTCCCCCCCCTCCCCTTCTTCCTCTCCTCTTTCTCTATGTGTTAGTATCAGATTTAGAGCTGGTTGGAAAGGATAGGGAAATAGAATAAAAAGGATATAAGACTTATAAATCCTCACTGTTGTTAGATCTTTTGGGAAATAAGGACAATAAAGGCAATAAAAGGAATTCTAAAAATAAGAATTAAAAAGTAGCGTGTAGCCACTGACTGAGCGGCAGTAACTGGTCGTCAGGGTCGGCTCTCCCCATTTTAGGGAACTTACATATTAGTAAGCTAGACTGTTCTAGAGTCAATAGGTTGTGAGTCGGGTAGTGTGTGTAGTGTGCGTGAGTGGGTCACATTATTTCCCCTTGGGTTTTTTTTTTTTTTGTATCGTCTTATCACTAAGATCTAAAAGAAAATGAAAATATGCTCATACAATATTAGAGGTCTTAATTCGGCATCAAAGAGGTCTCAGGTGCTATACTCTCTCCACAAGCAGAAAGTAGGGGTTGTCTTTTTCCAGGAGACGCATTTCCGTGTAGATCACATTCCCAATCTCCAGAATAGATTCTATACTACATGGTTCCATGATGTTTATATATACTCTAAATCAAAGGGTGTGTCTATTGCAATACATAAAACAATCCCCTATCAAGTAGTGGAAGAGTGGCGTAATAGGGATGGAAGAGCAATATTACTTAAACTAAATATATATGGTAAAAAATATACTTTTATTAACCTATACTTACCTAATCAAAACCAGCTTAAAGTAGGAATACAAGTAATCAATGAACTTATGAAAAAGGCGGAAGGAATAATAATAATTGGGGGCGACTTTAACTTCGTTATGGATAAAATTTAGACACCACAGCACCGTCGACTATACAGACTAGCAAGGATAAGAAAAAGTTTAAAGATATGATGGCAAGGTGTCAGTTAGTGGATATCTGGCGTGTGATGCATCCACTAGAGAAAAATTTCACGTTTCACTCAAAACTTCATGGATCATATCATCGATTAGACTTTTTCTTAATAAATCAGAAAGGGATAAATGCTATTACCTCAGTCGAAATAGGTAGTTCTATATGGTCTGATCACGCGCCTGTATTCCTGAAAATAGACATACTTATGGGTGAGAGTAATAGGAGTAATTGGAGACTTAATGATAATTTGTTGTATAATGAAGTATGTGTAAAAGAGATTAGAAAGGCGATAATGGATTTTTCAAATGATCATATTGGAGATAATACATCCTTACCGATCCAATGGGAGGCATTAAAGTGTGTTATTCGAGGACTCTTTATAAAACATGGAGCTAGATTGAAAAAAATGAAAAATAGTAGAACAACTTAACTATGTAAAGAAATCTCGATCGTGGAAGCCCAACATAAAGAAAATTTGACGCGGGAAACCTTAATAGAACTAACGGAGTTAAAAACAGAGCTACAAACATTGCTGAATGAGAGGACATTACATATTAGAGATAATAATCGTTCCTTATTTTACCAACAGGGCAACAAACCAGGTAAACTTTTGGCAAGAGCCCTAAAAAATAGGGGAAATATATTGCCTATCGTTAAGATTAAGACAGAAACAGGGGACATGAGATATGACCCAAAAGGGATTATGAAAGAGTTTCAGAATTTTTATACGAAACGATATAACATACCTAATCATAATGCAAATAAAGATCCAGAAGGTTATCAGCAAAATATACATCAATATATAAAAGAAACTACACTTCCTGCCTTAACAATAAGCGAAACAACACAGCTGGAGCAGGAATTTTCAGAAGAAGAAATACAAAGAGTAATTGACTCATTAACACCGGGAAAAGTCCAGGTCCAGATGGCTTTTCCCCTCAGTTCTATAAAATATTTAAAGAGGAGCTTACGCCTATAATGAAACAGACCTTTAATGCAGTATCTACTACGGTGCCCTTTGGGTCACAGAGTAAACAGGCATTTATCACTCTTGTACCAAAACCGGATAAGGATCATACCTTATGTAGTAATTATAGACCTATCTCTTTGACGAATATTGATCTCAGAATATACTCCAAAATTATCGCCAATAGACTCACCCCATAATACCACGTTATATACATTTGGATCAGGCGGGGTTCGTAAAAGGTAGAGAGGCGAGAGATAATACCTTGAAAACAATTACATTAATGGAACATGCACAGAGGGGCTCCATCCCATCCTGTTTAATAGCAATAGATGCTGAAAAAGTGTTTGACAGGGTGGGATGGAGCTTCCTTAAAGAGACATTAACACAATGGGGACTGGGGTCTGTAATGATGGATAAAATAATGGCCCTTTACCAGCACCCAACTGCTAAGATCCGGTTGGGTGGTGGTTTGTCAGAGGAAATATATATATCAAATGGAACCAGACAAGGTTGTCCACTATCTCCAATATTATATATACTTGTAATGGAGCATTTACTAAGAGCAATTTGAGAGAATAAACATATACAAGGAGTAAGGGTGGGGGATATAGAGTATAAGATGTCGGTATATGCAGAATACATTTTGTTATATGTCACAAATCCTCTGATAACGCTACCCAATCTGATAGCAGAATTTAATCGATTTGGAGTGTTGAGTAATTTTAAGGTGAACTATAATAAATCTGAAGTAATGAATATCAATTTGTCAAAGACAATGGTGGAACTGCTTAAAAAGGATTTTCCCTTCAAATGGCAGGAAAAGGCCATTAAATATCTCGGCACTTTTATCTCCTCTGATTTGAAGAAACTGGAGGATTATAATTATGCCCCGATGGTGCAAAAAATAACAAAAACACTCCAGCAATATGAAAAAGGCACATTTTCTTGGATGGGTAGGATAAATATTATAAAAATGGATATACTTCCCAAAATATCATATATCTTACAAACGATCCCCATATTTCCAGCGACTAATATCGTGAAAGGGCTTCGCAGGGTAATTGGGCAATTTATATGGGCGGGTAAGACGCCTAGAATCAGTAGAATAGTGCTAAATAAGCCCAAAGAAAATGGGGGCTTGGCCCTCCCTGATATAGCAACATACCTCAGAGCAATAACGGTCACTAGAATAATAGACTGGTTCCATAACGGTGATAATAAACAGTGGGTGAGAATAGAAGAAGAGATGACAGGATTAAAACTGAAATCACTGCCTTGGATTAAAAGAGAACAAAGACCGTTAGAAAGATATATGCCTTCCTTAGTAGTTTCGACACTGAAAGCATGGGATATTATGATAAAAAGGGGGTATGGATCTACCTTTAGAGGGCCTATGACCCCACTATTTGGTAACCCAGAGTTCCCACTTGCACTGGAAGCGAAGTCATTTCTTAAATGGAAAAGGGATAGAGATACTAGGATAATAGAAACAATGGTAGGGGAAAAAGTTCTCCCATTGGAAGATATGGGTAAGGATCATAAAAAATAATGGATGCAGCATGGCCTACTCCAAAGGTATATCACATCCTTGATAAAAGAAACTGAAATAGATAGGCCCTTAACACCATTAGAAAAAATTCTTGTCCAAAAAGATAGACCTCAACATGCTCTATCAAAAGTATATAAGATCCTGAATATGGAGGGTCAAAACCAGGATATACCCTATATTAAGAAATGGGAGGTAGAGTTGGGTTTGGAGTTCCCTAGGAAAAAATGGGAAAGGGCTATTGCAGGAACTCATAATATGTCATTATCTACCAAACATCAGGATAGAAACTATAAAATTTTAGCCAGATGGTATAAGTGCCCCGTGGATCTACATAAGATAAACCCGAATAATAACGAGACGTGCTGGAGGTGACATACAGCTCGGGGTACAATGTCCCATATATGGTATTATTGTCCCAAAATTCAACCATTCTAGCAAAAAATTTTTGAAATATATAGAGATGTGACTGGGAAGGATCTATTCCCTGACATACAAATAATGGTATTATCTATGTTACCTGGATCTTTGAAAAGTATAAAAAAAAGGTCTATTAAAATATTTCTTGAATGCAGCACGTACTTGTATAGCAAGAAAATGGAAAAATACAAACGCGCCCTCCATGATGGAGTGGGAGTGTGAGATGACGGAGATGCGTGCCTTGGAGGAGAGAAAGGTATTAGAGGAGGGATTGGATAAACAGAAATTTAATACATGGGATAGATGGACAGAGTATAGTACCTCCTCGCAACTCCTTAGCGAGAGAGAGGTGCCTAAAGACTCATGATAGGACATAGGATTTTAATTTTTTTTTTTTTTTTCTTGTCATTTCCCCAGAGTGTATGGTGTATGATAGTAGGGGGGTGGGAGGGGATCGAATCGGGAAACACACATTTCTATTACAAGGTAGATAGGTAGTTATGATTGTACTATGCTAAAATGTACATGGGTAACTCTAAAGTTTTAGATTCATATGTGTTTTGTATGTTATGCAAAAATTTGTAAAACTGTCTTGTATAAATAAAGATTTGAAAAAAAAAAAAAAGACGAAAACAGGCATTTTTATGACAATTGTGATATACAGTTCTTTAGAAGACAAAATGGTTGCTGAATCTTTCATGACTACATGCACCATTGGAGTACTTGTGTTTTTCAGCAGATCTGTTAACATGCTCCATGATTCTTCTCCTAATCCCATCCTGATTGTGTTATTTGATTTATCAGTATCTATTCAAAGCAATGTTAAAATACCAAATTAATCTTCCCTTTAGCTACAGAGATTGGCTGAATTAAAAGAAAGAACTAGCAGAGCAGCTGTGTTTCAGTTCAAAGCAAGAACATAAAATGTGATACGAGAGAAACAACCAAGCAAGGAAATCTCAAAATCAAAGTAAATAAGAGTGAAGCAAAACACATGATATAAAAAATACCAGTTTGTAGATATAAAAACATATATCTTCTAAAGAAGGCATGCCAATAAATAGACCGGACATTTGAAATGGTTTTTAAAGCAAAGTTCAGACAATATGTACATTTATGTGGATTTTAAAACCTTAAACTAAAGCTGACTGTAATAAAAAGTATATCTAGAAAAAAATATTTATGCCCCCAATATAGTAAAAAACTTTATGTGACACTTCTGGCTAGCTGGCCTTAATGCAACTGAAAACAACAAGGCCCTTGTACATATCTGCATACAATAAAAAGCTTATATGCAGTGTATGATGATCATAACCAAACGTGCACTGTTCAGTAAACAGCAGATTTTCAAATGCATAATCTAAACAAAATTTTATGATATAGAGGTAAAAAAGTCAAAAATACTGGTTGTGTCTTTATGTAAGAACAACATTTTCTTGCTGCAGGCCTTTCACTAGAACAGACAGGGTTTGATTTACTAAAATTGGAGAGTGCAAAATCTGGTTCAGCTGTGCATGGTAGCCAATTGGCTTCCCACTTCAGCTTGTTCAATTAAGTTTTGACAAAAAACCTGGAAGCTGATTGGTTTCTATGCAGAACTGTATTTTGCACTCTCCAGCTTTAGTAAATCAACCCCATTAATTAAATCAATATTTGCAAGAATTCAGACATATGGATATGCATGTCTTCTATAAAACCAATCGTTCTGCAATCCCAATTAGCTTTTTGAGGGTTATTGCCTATGAATTGATTTGATGATGATACCTAGTCCAGATTGAATAGTTTCTTCATTCTTATAGCAGATGTTGCCTTGGACTTAAACAAAGTCATGTAGGCATTACCGATAAAGAGGAAGTGATGGGAACATTAAAACAAGAAAATGATAACAGTATTTTAGTACTACTACTGGTGTTACTGTAGGACTACTATTGCAATATTAGTTCCTTTTTATTAAAAGCGTGTATTTTACATTTTGTAAGGCTACAAATAATGTGTTGGTGCAAAAATGACACTTGAAATGTTTTTGTGTAGCTTTTACTTGTTACTGGATTTCATAGTAATACTGTTCAAATGCAATGAGTGGCCTAGTCTGTGTTTACTAACAAAAAGAGTGTGAGTACTACTTGCTGATACTTTGAGGAAACCAGTCAAAAAACACATTACTTGAATGGGCTGTCCATTAGTAAATGCACAATTTCATTGCGTTAATATGCACACCTGGTAATACTGATTTATACATTTTATGTACTAAGCTGTAGTTAAATAAATTACATATCGAACAGTTGGGAACAGTTTGCTAATCTGCTTCCTGTCCGCTGTACATATATATATATATATATATACACATATACACACGTCTTCAAGACTTCTCCAGATTCTCTCCCATCCTCTGGAATTCCCTGCCCCGGTATATCCGATCAGCCCCTAACCTGTCCACCTTTAGGAGATCCCTCAAAACTCACTTATTCTGGGAAGCCTATCCCACACCCACCTAACAACCCCATCAAATCATTCCTCGCATCTATTATCTTTTGTACCGCCCTCTATTTAGAATGTAAAATCTACAAGCAGGGCCCAACTATCCCTTCTGTATTGTACAAGTAGCTATACAGCTACCTGATCCCTTTTACAGGCAGGGGAAGGGGGCGCCCTGGCTGCAGCTGGCCGCCTTTACTGGGCTCTCCAGTCCCACCTTTGAGCCAATGCGCCCTAGACAGAGTGAGGAAATCTTGATTTGATCAGATGCCTTGGAGGGTAGAGGAGAGATCTGGGGGTCTAATAGACCCCCGGATCTCTTCATAAAGAGGACCAACCTATCATGGCCCATGCTATTACAAAGGGATGGTTTTCATCCCCTGTAAGAACAATAAAGTGTGACATGTTAGACTTGTTAAGTATTTATTTACTCAGCATAACATTATCCTTTATATTTTACAGAAAGATGTGGTATTATATTATGTTTACGTGCACTAAAATTAATCAAAGTCTATGTTTTCTGAAAACTGTAAACTGTTGTGCAAATACTGCGCAACATAGACAATTACAATAACAACGGTTTATTCTTCAGGTCTTCTCTTATATATATAATTATATTATAATATTATGTGTAGGGGTTCAAATTTTCTAGAAAAATGCTTTTACATGTATTGGAGAAATGTCATAATTGGCCCAGACTGGAGGTGGTTAAACACAGGGTGTGGTAAAGCAACTCACCTTGTAATAAAACTATTTGAATGTCATTAGTCAAATTAGGACATCACTATGCATAGCCAACACTTTTGAAAATTTACCTGCCCACAGTCAAGGGTGAGAAGTGTTGGGTAGATTAACCTATTAACTTATGCAAGAAGCATCATTAAATAGAAAAAAAATGAATAACCACTTGCAGACCAGCTCACGGCAGGTCCGCTCTCCTGCATCGGTCCGTGCAAGGAGGATAGCAGGCACCCATGAGCATGCCCGTGGGTCTCTCAGACTCGATGTCCACCGGTGACTAGGGAAGAGCCGAACACCCCCCTGTTCGGTTCGCACCAGAACATGCGAACAGGCAAAAAATTTGTTTGAACATGCGAACACCATTAAAGTCTATGGAACACAAACATGAATAAACAAAAGTGCTAATTATAAAGGCTTATATGCAAGTTATTGTCATAAAAAGTGCAATGCAAAAAAAAGTTTTAAAAAACGGCCATTTTTTCGGGAGCAGTGATTTTAATAATGCTTAAAGTGAAACAATAAAAGTGTAATATTCCTTTAAATTTCGTACCTGGGGGGTGTCTATAGTATGCCTGTAAAGGGGCACATGTTTCCCGTGTTTAGAACAGTCTGACAGCAGAATGACATTTCAAAGGAAAAAAAGTAATTTAAAACTACTCGCGGCTATTAATGAATTGCCGGTCCGACAATACACATAAAAGTTCATTGATAAATACGGCATGGGAATTCCCCACAGGGGAACCCTGAACCAAAATGTAAAAAAAAAATGACGTAGGGGTCCCCCTAAATTCCATACCAGGCCCTTCAGGTCTGGTATGAATATTATGGGGAACCCCAGCCAAAATTAAAAAAAAAAAATGGCGTGGGTCCCCCCCAAAATCTATACCAGACCCTTATCCGAGCACACAACCTGGCAGGCCGCAGGAAAAGAGGGGGGACGAGAGAGAGCGCCCCCCCTCCTGAACTGTACCAAGCCACATGCCCTCAACATTGGGAGGGTGCTTTGGGGTAGCCCCCAAAACACCTTGTCCCCATGTTGATGGGGACAAGGGCCTCATCCCCACAACCCTTGCCCGATGGTTGTGGGGGTCTGCGGGTGGGGGCTTATCGGAATCTGGAAGCCCCCTTTAACAAGGGGATCCCCAGTTCCCAGCCCTCCCCCTGTGTGAAATGGTAGGGGTATACATTTCACAAAAAAGTGTCAAAAATGTTAAAAATGACAAGAGACAGTTTTTGACAATTCCTTTATTTAAATGCTTCTTATTTCTTCTTAAACAAGGTGATTCCCCGGTCTGCCTAATGACATGCTAGAGATCTCCTGTTCCCAGTGACCGGGAACAGTGATCTCTGTCATGTCCCAGTGAGCCCATCCCCCTACAGTTAGAACACACCCAGGGAATGAACTTAACCCCCTTGATTGCCCCCTACTGTTAACCTCTTCCCTGCCAGTGTCATTTTTCCATTAATCAGTGCATTTTATAGCATCATTTGGGGTCAGATTTGTCCGCCGCAATGTGGCAGTCCTGCTAAAAATCGCAGAGCCACCATTACCAGTAAAAACAACCAAATCTATTCCGTAGTTTGTAGATGCAATAATTTTTGCACAAACCAATCAATATACGCCTACTGCGATTTTTTTTTACCAAAAATATGTAGAAAAATATATATAGGCCTAAACTGATGAATAATTGGAAACCATAGAATCGTGCTAAACATATGAAAATTATATATATAGGATAAATGTGTTCTCATACACCGACCTATTATTGAAATGGTCATAAAACCCATTGGGTGCAATTATATAAATGCTGAATAAAAATAAATAAAAATTGGCAAAACACCTATATTGTGTGAAACTGTCCAAAAAGTGATCTCATGACAAATAAACCAAAAATAGTGTCCAAAGAGCCTACACGGCAACATCACCCGTGAACAGTAAAAGTCCATCCATACACGGTGCAATCTTCAAAATAAAAGGAAAACTAGTGAAGAAATCCACCACCGGTAAGTAAGGGGTTACTGCTTACCAGAAGCCCATGATCCCCCGCTACAGAGGATCAAGGGAAGCCTGCGTATAGAGAAGCCTTCCAGAGCATATCAGGTATAACAGCTATCCTCGATAGATTGGGGGTAATGTTGCAATCTCCAGAAACACCCAGGGGCCCCTGGACGATTAACCTATTACGAAATGCGTAGGGCGGAGCAATGCGATGATGTCACCTCGTGTTGCTATCAATCATTCCAGTAGGACGGGTTGGTCTGTGTGCTACCGGCCGGGGCACCAGGTATTAAGGCTTGTTTTCTGCTTTCCTATGTAAGTGCAATATTGTATTTTATTATTCAATAAACTATGAAGGTTTTAAACTATGGAACACTTATATCTTTCCATTTCATGCACATCCATCCATGATTTTCAAACGACATCGACATGAGGAGAGTTTGAGTGTCAGGAGTTTCGCTGGGTGTTTCCCCCCAATTACCCCCAATCTATCGAGGATAGCTGTTATACCTGATATGCTCTGGAAGGCTTCTCTATACGCAGGCTTACCTTGATCCTCTGTAGTGGGGGATCATGGGCTTCTGGTAAGCAGTAACCCCTTACTTACCTGTGGTGGATTTCTAAACTAGTTTTCCTTTTATTTTGAAGATTACACCGTGTATGGATGGACTTTTACTGTTCACGGGTGATGTTGCCGTGTAGGCTCTTTGGACACTATTTTTGGTTTATTAATTTGTCATGAGATCACCTTTTGGACAGTTTCACACAATATAGGTGTTTTGCCAATTTTTATTTATTTTTGTTCAGCATTTGTATAATTGCATCCAATGGGTTTTATGACCATTTCAATAATAGGTCGGTGTATGAGAACACATTTATCCTATATATGATTTTCATATATTTAGCGCGATTCTATGGTTTCCAATTTTTGATTACTGTATTTATGTTATGCAGGAGAATTGCTGCTGTTATTGCTCACATGTTATTTTACTGCAATCTTTGGGATTGGGTATATATGTTTAATTTTCATTTGACCTTAGCGCAGTAAACTGATGAATAAATTTGTTTTTTTTATATCTTTTTTTTTGGATATGTATTATAGGTTAATTGTTGGTCTTTTTTTTGTTTATAGCGCAAAAAATAAAAACCGCAGAGGTGATCAAATACCACCAAAAGAAAGCTCTATTTGTGGTTAAAAAAGAACATTAATTTTGTTTGGGTACAGTGTCGCACGACCGTTGAATTGTCAGTTAAAATGACGCAGTGCCATATCGCAAAAAATGGCCTGGTCATTAAGGGGGCAAATCCTTCTGGGGCTGAAATGGTTAAACTATAAGAGATGGATTATTATAGAACCTGTATATGCTACCTTCCATAACAAGAAACAAAATCTTTGTAATTATAATAAGCTTAAACTGTGTACCATAATGAAAAAGTTTGTACTCCTAAAAAATGAATGGGCTGAAAACCTTAAACTTTGATCTGACTGTGTTCTAAAGTACTTTTAACAGCATGGTGTATGTACTTTGAGATGAATATGCAAATTAAACATGCAAAGATTGACAGCCTAAGTTATTACTTCTTTCTCTTCACATGTTTCTAGTGTAAACTTCTTTTGTGGATTAGAAGTCAGATAAATCAGAACAGCTGTGACTTTTGCAAGGGAGAGCATTTTCTAGTTATTGAAAACAAGACATTGAAAATTAATCAGACATGCTTTCGCACCACTCTCCAATTCACTTTAAAATTAAAGTGGTTCTCCAGCCATTTCATTAAAATGAAATAGTCTGTAGATGGATTTTGTAAAATTAAATTTCAAACTTCACATAATTTCATATTTAAGAATATAATCATCCTAAACTTGACATAGCCCTTAATGTACATTAGGTTGCACAATGCAAGTGTTGCCAATGCAGCTCAACAGACCTTTTAAAGCATACGCACTTTTTCTCTCAGTGCATCACAGTGTACAGTTGGTTCTCAATCTGTACTTTGTGGTGCACTAAAACCCAAATGCTTTCTGAAGCTAGGAGGGCTGCCAGTATACTAATAAGCTAATCTAATAAACTGTAATAACAGAATACATTGTTTCCTGTGCAAACCCGTATGCACTCTTAACAACTGATCCATAATGTTCTTTATATTTTTAGGCTTCGCAGGATGTAATTCATATTCATGTTATGGTTAGATGGTATTTTGCATCCATTTAATTGTTCAAAATAGTATACAAAAATGCCAATAATGTGCAATACTGGCTTTTTTGATAAGCACTTGCCAAATTAAAGGATGACCTGCAAAGCGATCAGATTACAGCAACCAGTCAGATTTCAGCTTGCTGCAGTAATGCCGTGTACACACATTCAGAAATTCGGCCAGCAAAAGACCGATGAGAGCTTTTGGTCGGAAAATGCGACCGTGTGTATGCTCCATCGGACTTTTTTGCTGGTGGAATTCCCGCCAGCAAAAGATTGAGAGCAGGTTCTCAATTTTTCGGTCGGAAAATGTTCCTATCCAAAAATGCGATCGTCTGTACAAATTCCGACGTGTAAAATTCCTATGCATACTCGGAAACAATTCGATGCATGCCCGGAAGCATTGAACTTCATTTTCTCTGCTTGTTGTAGTGTTGTACGTCACCGCGTTCTTGATGGTCAAAAGTTCAGAGAACTTTTGTGTGACCGTGTGTATGTAAGGCAAGCTTGAGCGGAATTCCATCGGAAAAACCATCCAAGTTTTTTCGATGGAAAATCTGCTCGTGTGTATGCGGCATAAGGTCTTGCATAATGCACACATCTATCTAATAAAACATTTATTTTTCAGGAATGTTTACATAGGGGTTAGTCTGATATTCTCCAAATAAAGTGATTTTTGCAGTATAAGTTCACTGAAAAATAAATATGTTTATAAAAGCTTACATTTTATTTAGTATACATGCATACTAATATTATGGAATTTCTTTGTGTGCTTTTAAGCTTAAATGTTTCATATAATTTGTGATGTTGCCATGAGCTTTTCACATTTTTTGATGTTTTCCCGATGATTAAATGCTGTTGAAAATAATGTAAGCAAAATTTATTTAGTAAACGTATTCATAGTACCCATTCTTCCAGCAAGATCCTGAGGAAGTGCGCTAAATCCTACAAAAGATGCTCCAGCACAGTGAATGTACTCAGCACTCCCTGCACTCTTCTCAGAAGGATGGTGACATTACACTCACCTAATTGGTAGAAGCTGGGTAGGGTAAGCATATATTTCATGATTTTCTTTTCTCAATTTTTTCTTTTTTTGTTTTTCATTTCACTAAAGTGTTTTGGATTGGCAGGAGGGGCAGGAATGAAAAAATGGGCATTGCTGTTTTGGTGCAAAGTTTGCTTTAAGCTTCCTATCGTTTGATAAAGGGGCCCTCCTTTCTGCCCTGAAACATGTAGCCACATCCCCTCCACTTCCTGTCTTCAACCAGCCGAGAGAGGTGCTGTTTTGGAGCTGCAGCCATCATGCCACTTCTGGAAGCTGCTGATGCGTATGTTCCAGCCTGAAGCCTGACAGCTGCACATTCTTCAAGAACTCTGCTTCAACCAGGGACATGCCTGCTGAGCGCTGCAGCCTCCTATGAGTGACCCTATGAAGGTCTATATGGGTCTAGGACAAGCCTCGATCTACTTTTATCTAGTGAGTGCATTTTAGATGTTTTTTATGCCCTTTTAATTAAATCGCTGAAACACCTAAATGGAGGCGCCCTCTTGTGTTTGTTTTTTATATGTGCATTAGGATCTCAAGACCTAATATGAGAGGAGCAGCATCCATTTTACCCAGTGTTTCCTACCACTCTCCTGGCCTTTTTATGTGCCCCGTTCAATGACGGTTGGGTTCCAGTCAGCGCAAGAGCTTATTCTTTTTTCCAAAGTCTGCTTTAAGCCTATTTAGTTAAAGTAATTCTAAACCTTCAATTTTTTAAAAAAATAAACATGTCATACCTACCTTCTCTGTGCAATGGTTTTGCACAGAGCAGCCCAGAATCTCCCCTTCTGACGTCCCCTGCAATGTTTCTGGCTTCTCCTATTCGGCCATTGCCCCCATAGCAAGCTGCTTGCTATAGAGGCACTCATGCAGGCTAGATTCCAAGCTGCACTGCCTGCAACCATAGACACAGACAGTGTGGATTGGCCCCGTTCCCTCCTCTCCCTCATCAGAGCTTTGAAATTATAGTAGCAAGAGCCAATGGTTCCGGCTGCTGCCTCTCTCTGAGGAGACAAAGATCATAATGAATGAATGAGTGACTTGTATAGCACTACCTATGCGAACTGAATCGCCTCAGGGAGCTTTTGCCGCCGGTGTCCATCTGCGTTATAGTGAGGGTCCTTTGCCCCATGGGGTCCCGACACGCTTATAAACACATACATATACAACATACACATATTTGGCCAATTTTTTCGACAGAATCTAATTAACCTACCAGCATGTCTTCTCATAGAGAACATCTGCTCTTGAGCACAGCGCTAAATTGAGATTGGGCTCAAGTAAGTATGTAGGGGGGCTGGGGGGATCCTGATCATAGAAGATTTTTTTTACTTTAATATTTTTATACCTGTGTTAAAACATTTCAGTAGAAAGTAAAGAATTTTTTTAAGTAAAGAATGTTTTTAAAATATTATTGAATTTATGTAACCTTAAAATGAGTAAATTTGAATTATGTTTATCTCAGCATGCCTGGCAATATGCCTAGTGCAACAGATTTTATTGCATTCATACTGTAAGTGTTGAAATGCTATTTTAGTTTTGTTCTTAGCTATAAAAATTAATCTATTCGTATTACAACCAATATGGATCACTGAAATTTTCCTAGCTATTGCAAAGAAAACTGCTTACATGTGGGCACTGATGCAAAAATGCTTTTGAAATGAAGCTATCATAGTTTAACAAGATTATATCTGGAGAACAACCAAAATACATTAGGCAAAGGGAAATTAAAACACAGAGGCAACTAATCAGCTTTGAGTTTGACTCTTCAAATATTGTTATAATTCCACATAAGTATGTTAATCCACAATTTGAAAATGTCTGTAAAAATCTCTTAACAATTTCAGTGTAGCCTGAAAACAGACAGCCTGGTAATAGCTGGGTCATAACATGGATATCAAATGGAAACTACAGGCTGTGTATTATGTTTTTAATAAATGTGAGATGTGTGTGTGTGTGTGTGTGTGTGTAAAAGAAAGCAAGAGCAATATTTTTAATATGTGCCAATTTATTAAAAACTTTTTGTTTGTAACCATCAATAGCCTGGCCATTCTTAACCAGGGTGATTCAAGAAATCGGCTGAGCAATTTATGACTCTCAGATAAGTAAATACTGACACAAATAATAAAAAGATTAAAAAAAAAAATACTGACACAAATGATCTTTTTTAACTATCTGTAATTGGGACATTCTTCCCACTGACCACCAATGTTAAGGAATGTTCTTCCAACTGGCCACTAGTGTAATGAGACCATTATCTTACCAACTCTCCCAGTGATCCACCACAGTAAGGGGGTCCTTCTGCCACTGATCACCAAAGTAAAAAACCCCAGACGATGTCCTTGGAGACAAAACACGTTGGGAAGGTCTTTACTGCTGCCATTTGATTTTATACAAGCACTGATTTTATCTGCAGAAATGTGAGTTTTCTTACTTTCATTAAAATTTACCATTTTTTACTCTACGGAATTACACTATGTGGCCCCCCTTTGTTGCCCCTCTAACCATTCCCTATACATCTATGGATCTCTGAGTATTGTCCTGCATGAGATACATCTGTTTACATATCTTCACTTTGATGAAAATCGGGAGTCTCCATTCAAGGCTATGGACAGTCCCAGTTTCCATCTCTGTTGGTTGTATCACAACACAAGCCTGTTTGACATGCAGAATATATGTTCTTGCATGTTCAAACATTCTGGTATTCCGGTAATTTTGGTTTTTGTGTCACATTATTTCTTAGCGCTACACTATTTGTTTTTGCCTATTTTGCCATTTAACTAATTTGGTGTGTTAGCGGCTATCTTTAAGGACAGCGCTGAATTATTTGCTACACCAAAGTAAAAAAGAATTTCACTGATCACCTGTGTATAGTGGCTCTACGCTGACCACAAATGTAACAGTGTGAAACAAGAAAAGTGTCCCATAAGCTGTACAATGCTGCAAACCCAGTGTAAGAGAGTATGTGACAGCCTCAGCCCGAGCTCCGACTAGGCCATGCCCCCAACATGATTCGCTCTGCCCTTGGAGCTTAATCATGGGGATTCCAAGCAAAGAGGGAGATTAAATGCATCGACTGTTGTATGATTAAAACAAGATCCCTGAAAACAAATGGTTGAAATCCCTAACAACGCACTCATATATGAAGATGGTATAGTATTACAAAAGGTCAGATCAAGCTTATGAATAAGCTTATAGATGAAAGAGGGTGAGTGATAACAATATCCTCCCTAAGTTCCAGTAAACTGCTAAGAAGTGGAGGTTAATAGAACTATTAAAAAAAATTAGTAATATCTCACTCCAAATTTTAACTCCTGCCATATGGGTATCTAATTTAAAAATCCAGTACACCTCCCTCCTACAAAGAAGGGAGAAATGGTCATCACCACGAATGGGATGATCTACCTTTTCAAAAGGTAGATCATCCCATTAGGTTAATAAAACTATTCAAAAAAATTAGTAATATCTCACTCCAAATTTTAACTCCTGCCATATGGGTATCTAATTTAAAAATCCAGTACACCTCCCTCCTACAAAGAAGGGATAAATGGTCATCACCACGAATGGGATGATCTACCTTTTCAAAAATCTGAACCTTAAAACATAGTACATTCTGATGATGGAATTGATTGAAATGTCTAGCCAAATTGGTGTTTTTATTTGTTCTTATATCAGAAAGATGACCCCTCATCCTATCACTAATTCATCTGGTCTTAGCATCATATTTTAGCATATATTAGAATAATCTTCACCAATGCAAAAGCACATCAGTCTTCCATACTATCGGGACAATTCATTCAAACCAGGCGTAATTGTTCCAACCTGGCTGATTATGACCCATGATCCCCATGATTAAGCTCAAGGTGGCAAAGCGAAATGCATTAGAGGCATGGCCTGAGGCTGTCACATACTCTCTTACACTGGTTTTGCAGCAATGTGCGATTTATGGGACACTTTTTCTGTTTTACACTGATGTTTGGAGCCGAGATAAGCTCTGTCCCTAGCTGGAAACCTTTGATTAAGACCTTTTTGCTTTTGAGTTGTAAAGTGGGGATCACCAATGTTAGGGAACACTGAAATTTTCACTTTCTGCATTGATTTTCTGGTCATTATTATTTCTGTTTTATTACAATATTATTACTGAAAATAATTTTGTTATGGTCCTGAGTGTTGAATACACTAAATACACCACTTTTTTAAAATTCTAATATTTTAACTGTTCACACCAATATATCGTGAGCGACAGATATAGTAATTATTAGCACAGATTCTCTAAAACATGAGTTTAAAACAAGTTTTTTCAAGGGTTCCTGTGTGTTAAAATAATTTAAAAAGGATGAAATAGGCTCTCTATAGTAATGATTGGTAGCTAAAGTATCCGGACCTGGATCACCTGCTGGTGGCACTGTGGTTCCCGAAGCTAAAGGGTGCAGTCCTGGTGGCCATCAGCAGGTGTCACCCAGCAGATCCCAGTAATTAAGCTCAAACGGCTGCTGGTTTCTGGGAAGGTATATCATTCCCTTGATTTTTATCAGAGCTTCAGTGTTTTGCTTGTTAACCATATAACTGCTTGTTGATTATCCTGATACCTGCCTTACCCTGTACCTTGCATCTAGTCCCCTGTATCCTGTTACCCCATCTCTACTTTCCTTGTTCCCTGTCCTAGTCCTGTCATGCCCTGTTATGTCAGATTCCCTCCATTTGTATATAGTGTAAAATAGTTAAGTTGTTGGTTTGGTTTTACTTCATTGTCACGTTTATTTTTCACTTTTTATTTGCTTATGGTCTGTTGGTGCTGGATTGGTGCTGTGTGCATTAAAAAACTTTATTTTAATCTTACTCAGTCTGAATCCTGGAATATGTCAGCTGAACTATATGTCTATGGGCAAAGGAGACAATATAACCATAGAGATTATGAGGAGAAGGAAACAAGCAATCAAAAAGTACTCAAATAAATTAGCGCATAGCATACTAAAGATTTTTTTTTTTTATTGCATTTTAGTGTAAATATGAGATCTGAGGTCTTTTTGACCCCAGATCTCATAATTAAGAGGTCCTGTCATGCTTTTTTTTATTACAAGGGTTGTTCCTTGTAATAGGAATAAAAGTGACACATTTAAAAAAAAAAAAAGAACAATAAAAATGTAAAAATAAAAAATAAAAGGTAAAATAAATAAGAAAAAAAAAACAAATTTTAAACGTGCCCCATTCTGCCGAGCTCGCGTGCAGAAGTGAACACGTATGAAAGCAGTGTTCAAACCACACATGAGGTATCGCCACGATCGGTAGAGCGAGAGCAATAATTCTAGCCCTCTGTAACTCAAAACGTGCAAATGTAGAATAATTCTAGCTCCTCTGTAACTCAAAACATGCAACGTGTAGAAATTTTTAAACGTTGGCTATGGAAATTTTTAAGGGTAAAAGTATGTCGCCATTCCACGAGCGGGCGCAATTTTAAAGCGTGACAAGTTGGGTATCAATTTACTTGGCATAACATTATCTTTAAGTAATTTTCTAGCAAAAAAAACCTGTTTTTAACTTATAAACAAATCTCAAAAAGAGGCTTGGTCCTTAAGTGGTTAAGGTATTCATGTGTTCCTTTCTATTACATATCCTGAAAAATAAAGAGGACTATTCCTCATCTCAGGACAGTGGAGTCATGCAAATCATTGTTATTATGCTTTGTCAATCAGATACACATACAGAACCACTGTGTACAATGCATATGTAGCCTAATAATATACTGCTGTTCAGGTTTTTGGCCATCCCCCTTTCACCAATATTATTCGTACTAGCTTTGGAACCCTTGTTAGCTGCGATTCAGGCAAATACTGATATAAGAAGAGTGAAAGTAGGAGAAAGTGAGTATAAGGTAGCTGCATATGCAGATGATGTATTATTTTATATCTCCAATCCCAGGATAACTATACCAATCGTGTTAAAGGAATTGAGTAGATACAGGAAAATTACCAATTTTTTAAAATTAATTAATCAAAGTCAGAGATTCTAAATATAACTACATCAAAAGAAGAACAACGGGCAATTCAACCTACATTTCCTTTTGTATGGCGTAAAGAGGAGCTTGGGTACTTAGGCGTAAGACTGACAGCAGCATTGTCAACTTTATATATGGCTAATTATATCCCTATACTAAATAAAGTTAAAAATCAACTCAATTATTTGAGATATAAGCCCCTATTGTGGTTAGGGAGGATAAACGCCTTAAAAATGATTATTCTCCCAAAATGAACATACTTATTTCAAATGATTCCAATAAGAATCCCAAATTAAGAGCATTAGTGCTAATCAATAGAAGAAACAATACACAGAATTGAGGACTCCATGGAAATATATATCAGTGTTTGGGGGAGATGGCTAGAGTTTAAAAAAAATCACCAGAATATATGATGATGGTGGAATAGTAAGGGGGATGTGGGAAGTAGGAGTGAATAGAGACCTGTGGGGGAAAATAGGTAGGAGAACTCAAGAGAAGCTGGAGATTTTGGGGCATGGGGGGAGAGAGGGAGAGAGAGAGAGAGCGGGGGGAGTTAGGGGATTTATTTGTGGGGGTTTTTTTTTCTTTTTGGGTTAGGGAGGAGGGGTTGCTTGCTTAATGCAGATTATTATATTGTAAATGAAAAGTGGAGACACTAATTCTGTTAAAATGTAATAATAATAACGTTGATTAACTTAAATAATTTATACTAATAAAAAGATAATATACAAAAAAAAGTTTTTTGGCCATCATTACTGCTGTATATGGAAACCACGGCTTCTATGGTGTATAGTTACATAGTCAGGTTGAAAAAAGACACAAGTCCATGTAGTTCAACCAAGAAAAAAAAAATCATACAATCCCATATACCATATACAATCCCAGAATCTCATATGCAACACTCGTGAAGGGGAGAAAATTTGGGGGGATTAGCAGCACCGGACTTTAAAAAATATTGTCAGGCAATTATTATTTCACGGATAGTAGGTTGGATATATAAGCATGATAAGGGGTGGGTGGATATAGAAAATGCTCAAAGCAAAGTAGACTTAGGGAAAAGGATTTGGGTTCCACAACAATACCGCAAATAATCAAATAGCACAAACCCTTTGACAAAAAATACTTTTAGGATTTGGGACGGATTAAGTAGACAATATCACTGGCAATATAATTCACCTTTAATTTCTTTATTAGACACAAATTATTTTAAACCTGGGAAAGACGATCACATATATTTCATTAGATGGGCAAGGAAGGATGAAATAATTTTACAAGATGTGATAATTGGAAATAGATTATGCACTGAATTAATACAAAAAATGGGAAATAGACCACTAGATAGATGGAGATATTCACAAATACAGCACTTTACATAGACACTCCCCCAACCATTGCGTGGAAGTGGCAATATGAGGCTAATGGAGAAATTCTCTGCTCCTCAGTGCTTGGATCAGAGTATATCAAAAATATATAGAATACTGGTAGAAGAATAACCTAAATACCCATCCTACTTAGGGGAAATGAGAGGAGGAAATAGGCACCTTACAGGATGAGGAACATAGGTGTAAGATTCGTAGGGTTGTGTGCTCTATCCCTAGGGACATTAAGACAATAGAAATGTGCTATAAATTGTTGGCAAGATGGTACATCATCCCACAGAGAGCACAGAAGTTTAGTGCAGAGATCCCCCAATGTGTTGGAGGGGATGTGGGGCCCTTGAGACATTTGTGCACCTTTGGTGGGACTGTGCGAAGATCCAGCCCTATTGGGAAAGAATCATAGATAATATTTACCAAATAACTGGGGAACATGTGTGGAAAGAGCCGTGGAAATGTTTGTTTCATGTTACGGATAAAACAGTAGCCCAATATAAGAATATCTTGGTGCCCCATTATCTGAACGCAGCCAAAAGTTTGATTCCAAGAGTGTGGAGAACTCCTGAACCCCCGTCTATGAAGGAATGGGCAGTTAAGATAGACTGGTTGAGAGCAATAGAAGAAACAATACACAGAATTGAGGACTCCATGGAAATATATATATCAGTGTTTGGGGGAGATGGCTAGAGTTTAAAAAATCACCAGAATATATGATGATGGTGGAATATTAAGGGGAATGTGGGAAGTAGGAGTGAATAGAGACCTGTGGGGGAAAATAGGTAGGAGAACTCAAGAGAAGTTGGAGATGTTGGGGCATGGGGGAGAGAGGGGGACAGAGGGAGAGAAAGAGAGAGAGAGGGGGAGTTAGGGGATTTGTGGGTTTTTTTTGTTTTTTTGTTTTTGGGTTAGGGAGGGGTTGTTTGCTTAATGCAGAATATTATTATTATATTGTAAATGAAAAGTGGAGACACTAATTCTGTTAAAATAATAATAATGTTGATTAACTTGAATAATTTATACTAATAAAAAGATAATATACAAAAAGTTTTTTGGCCATCATCACTGCTGTATATGGAAACCATGGCTTCTATGGTGTATAGTTACATAGTCAGGTTGGAAAAAGACACATGTAGTTCAACCAATAAAAGAAAAAAAAAAATCATACAATCCCATATACACAACCCTATACCCACAGTTGATCTAGAGAAAGGTGAACAGATCCAATTTGCTACAGCAGGGGAAAAAATTCCTCCCTGATCCCTCGAGAGACAATCGGATATTCCCTGGATCAACCTATAAATGTTAGTACCCAGTTATATTATGTACATTTAGGAAAGAATCCAGGCCTATTTTAAAGCAATCTACTGATCTGGCCAAAACCAGCTCTTGAGGAAGTCTATTCCACATTTTCACAGCTCTTATGCCCCGTACACACGGTCGGACTTTGTTCGGACATTCCGACAACAAAATCCTAGGATTTTTTCCGAAGGATGTTGGCTCAAACTTGTCTTACATACACACGGTCACACAAAGTTGTCGGAAAATCCGATTGTTCTAAACGCGGTGACGTAAAACACGTACGTCGGGACTATAAACGGGGCAGTGGCCAATAGCTTTCATCTATTTATTTATTCTGAGCATGCGTGGCACTTTGTCCGTCGGATTTGTGTACACACGATCGGAATTTCCGACAACGGATTTTGTTGTCGGAAAATTTTATATCCTGCTCTCAAACTTTGTGTGTCGGAAAATCCGATGGAAAATGTGTGATGGAGCCTACACACGGTCGGAATTTCCGACAACAAGGTTCTATCACACATTTTCCATCGGAAAATCCGACCGTGTGTATGGGGCATTACTGTGAAGAAACCTTTTCATATTTGGAGAAGAAATCTCTTTTTCTCTAGATGTAAAGACTGCCCCCTTGTCCTCTGTGATGACCCCTAAAGTGAATAACTCAACACCAAGTTCACCATATGTATTTGTACATGTTGATCATATCCCCCCAAACTACTCTTCTCAAGAGAGAATACATCCAGTTCCTCTAAACTTTCCTCATAGCTGAGCTCCTCTATGACTCTTATCAGTTTGTTTGCCCTTCTCTGCACTTTTGCCAGATCCCAGATATCCTTTTTGTTAAATGGTGCCCAGAACTGATCTGCATATTCCAGATGAGGTCTTACTAATGATTTGTACAGGGGCAGAATGATATCTTTCTCTCTGGAGTCCATACCTCTCATAATACAAGAAAGTCTTTTGCTCACTTTGGAAACCGCAGCTTGGCATTGCATGCTATTATAAAACTTGTGATCTACCAAAACCCTCAGATCCTTCTCCACTATTGATTCCCCCAGTTGTACCCCCAGTTGTAACTTTACATTTATCACCAATGAACCTCATTTTCCACCTAGTTGTTCAATTAAACAGTGCATTAAGGTCAGCTTGTAAGTTGGAGACATCCTGTAAGGATGTTATTCCACTGCATAGCTTGGTGTCATCTGCAAAGACTGAAATTATACTTTTAAGGGTCTCAACACTGAACCTTGGGGTACACCACTGATAATCTTAGACCATTCAGAGTAAGAATCATTAACCACTACTCTCTGAATTCTGTCTTTTAGCCAGTTTCCTATCCATTTACAAACAGATCTTTCCAAGCCTGTAGACTTTACCTTACACATTAGCCGTGTGTGGGGAACTGTGTCAAATGCTTTTGCAAAATCCAAGTATACCACGTCCACTGCCACCCCTCTGTCCAAGGTGTTACTTACCTTCTCATAAATATAAATCAGATTTATTTGACAACTTCTGTCTTTCATGAATCCATGCTGCCTGTTGCTTAAAATATTTTTTCCAGCAAGAACTCATCTATGTGGCCTTTTATTAAACTCTCCAGTATCTTCCCCACTATAGAAGTTAAACTAACAGGTCTATAGTTACTTGGTAAAGATCCTTTTTCATATATAGGCACCGCATTGGCCCTACGCCAATCCAGTGGTACTATTCCAGTCATTAAAGAGTCCCTAAAAATTATAAACAATGGCTTTGAAATGACAGAGCTCAATTCTTTTAGGATCCGTGGGTGGATGCCATCTCTAAATATTTCTGGACCATATCACTTTCGAGCTGTTGTGGATCATTTGGGGCTGTGTCAATACCATTCCCATTATGGACATGACCTCCCCCATGCTCCTTTGTATACACAGAGCTAAAGAAAGTATTTATTAAATTTGCCTTCTCTTTGTCCCCAGTCGCCCACTCTAGATTATTTTGTAAAGGGTCTACATGCTCAGACCTGACCTTTTTACTATTAAAATATATTTGAACATTTTTCGAGGGTTTGTCCTACTATCTTTTGCAATCTGTTGTTCATTTTGAATGTTTGCATCCTTGATTTCCTTTTTACATATTTTGTTCTTTGTAACATTTAAATGATGATAGTGTTCCTTCATTTTTATATTTTTTAAAAGCGCTTTTCCTATTATAGCTTTTTTACTTTGGCCATGAACCACTTTTTATTTGTAGCCTTTTAAACTTATTGCCCATGGGAATATACTTTGCAGTGAGTTTGCAGCAAGGCTTGGAACCCAAGGAGACAGTATAACTACACAGGTTATGGCGAGAAGAGATAAAAACTAGCAAAAAGTACCCCAGTTGAATTAGTGCACAGTAAAACCTTGTTAAAACAGAAGGGTATATGAGAAAAATATAGCCTAATTTCATACAACAAATTATTCCAAACTACATACAGCTGTTCCAGGCATTTTGACTATCTTCAGTACAGTGTATGGAAGCCATGGCTACTATGGAGTAGGACTTGAGATCAAATGAAACAGTGGGATTAATTTGCTAAAGGCAAATAGACTGTTCACTTTGCATGATAATTTTTTCACAGAGCTTAGTGAATGTAGTGAAGCAAAAATTTACGTTTTTGTTCTTCTTGTGGGTGGTTGGTATTCTTTGCAAAGTTACATTTCACCACATTCCCTAAGCTCTGGGGAACATATTTTGTGGGCATTACCGCTTCTTCAAGGCTTAATCCTCCATATGTGAATCACAAAACATCTGGTATATATACAAACAAGACATAGTCATTTTATATTAACATACATTCATATACATATACACACACACACACACACACATATACACACACACACACACACACATAATAAACTGTCCCCAAACAAGCAGAAGAAAAAAAAGGTAACCCCCCGACCAACCAACCCACATTTAAAACATCACACCACAAAAGCATATCTATATAGTTGGATGTGTTCAGGCTAAGGGGAGACCGAAAAAAGAGAAGACACTCCACCTCACTGATAAAAGCATATATGAAACTTGGTTCAACATGTATGGTGTAGATTATGATAAAATACACACCTAACGGGAATAAATCAAGAAGATATATCAATAATAGACCAGGGTTCCCATTTCACTAGCCATATAGCCGTGTTACCAATGGCACTTAAGATGGTCAAAGTACATGAATACTTCTGCACTCACCTGCATAGAGGGGTAGCAAAAATACATTGGTTCAAGCTCTAGTGGGTGAAAAGCAAGCTAGGAGTTCACGTCTAGATACAACATCAGAATCGATGCACCTACAGACAGACCACAGCCAAGAGAGGAGTAAAGGTAAATATACCCTCACAAAATAAGCAATACAGACAAACATTGAGCAAAGTAAACAATGTACATCTCACCCCAAAACAGAAAGTATTCAAATGAATATCCGGTCCCTCACATATGGACAAATCTGCACTAATACTCAAGACATCAAAGAGGCTCCACAGGAGGTGTGTGTCTGGGTCTCCCAAGAGCCCACTGGTCCAGCACAGCAACCCCCACACAGACCTGCCCTTAAGGGATCCAAAAGGGGAATGATCACTGGGGAACTGGGTGGGTCCTCTCTCAATTGGCCAATACAAAAATCAAATGCATAATAAGGGCGCAAAATGATGCTCAAACACACCTGCATAGTTGTTTGTCTAAACCGCATCCATGCAGTCAGACCCAACGCTATGTTTGCCTTCACTTCCACCCAGGAAGCGGAAGTCACATCGGGGGGGTTCTGACCGGAAGTGATGTCAGAGCTCAATGGGCGGAGATGGCTGCCAAAAGCTAACCAGACACCAAACAAGTCTAACATTACGCTGGGATGTAAAAAAAACGTCCCCCAGTGGTCAGTGGGGTAATGGCACATATAGACAAGCCACAATTTAGTCCAAAGAGATAAACTCCAGTGTGCCAGCGTCAAATCTCATCCAGGGCAACACAACGCGTCATGGGTCTCAACATACAATAGACCAATGCACCATCCACAAGGAATGGCACACACAGCGTGAGAAAACGAACGGAAGAACAAAGCAGTCATCCACACCAGCCAGTCATGCATCGTGGTCTCCAACAGTGGGCAGATCCCAAAAAGTCTTTATCTAAGTAATAAAGTCCAAATGGATATATATACCAAGGCCAAATGAGACCTAGCGAGAACACATGCAAGGATAAGGTACTTGCAAAACACACCATTTTTTTTGTTATTAAAACACAATAGAGGGATAAATGGATTACAAGGGGCGCACGATCTCTCAATAATATGCAATATGAACAGAAGTATCGATAGAAAAGGGAAACTGGGATGGGAAAGAGCATAGCAATCCCTATCAGGTATGAAGAAAAGGGACATAGCTGACAAATCCATTTAACCCCGGAGGGTGATCAGCTTTAAGAGTAAAAATCCATCGTGATTCAGAGCGCAAAATGGCATTATTAAAGTCACCCCCCTGGGGTTAGGGTGTACTTTATCAATAAGTGTAAAAAGTAATTTCGTGCTGCCCCTAATGTCAAGCAGCTAACACACCAAATTAGATAAATGGCAGAGACAAAAGTGAAAATAAAAGGTGTAGCGCTATAGCAAAAATGGACTATAAGCCCACATAACATCTAAAATTAAAAACATTGAATGACAGGGTAAATAGTGACATAGAAATTGACACTATAAATGAAACATATATAATATAAGCAATTAAGTGTCCATATAGGTAGCAATCCTAGTAACAGTGCGACTGAAATATCAATAAATGTGTGATGCCAGTCTACATATTAAAGTTTATAAGACTCTGACAAAAGTTCCAGTGAGGAAAGACGTGTCACTCCAAAGGTAAAAAAATCTGTGACTATGATCGAACCACCACCATGAGAAGGGAGGCTTACCGGAATGTTTGAACACGCCAGAACATATGCTCTGCGTGTCAAACAGGCTTTAAAATGTGATGAGTAGATGCAGGAGATGTTGATTTCTCTGTACTGAAGACTCCCCCACTCAGAAATTAGCCTCTCATAAGTAGTGGTACTCCAGCATTCACAGATGTAAAGAGGCAAAGGAAGAAGCAAAAAGGGACCCAATAGTGTAATTCCATATAAAAAGTTTAAGTTTATTAAAAGTTAAAACCACTCACATGGTTGTAGATAGAAAAGCGCTTATATTAAATCAAAAAGCAGCAGCGGGGACCTTACCGATGCGTTTCGTCTTCCAAGGACATCATCTGGGGTGTCCTTCCACTGCTGCACTCCACAAATATATAGCAAATGTGACCCCCCGATATGACAAATCCAGTCCACAAGTGTTTGCAATGAATTAACTGAGTACTTCCAGTATACAAAGATGGCGCCGCCGCGTGCATCTCAGCGTGTATTCCCACTATGCGTTCCATCATATATTGTGGTCGATAGAAAGATATGCTCACCACCAATCAAAAATGGGAGGGAAGGGAACATGAGTCGGAGGGAGCAAACCAGATACGGCCAGCCACTCCCCCTCCAACGCAGGCACATAGATGTGTGCCCAACAATGTCACCGGACAAACAAGCTCACAGGCGCATGTGCAGATGGAAAGATAAACATCTAAAGGGTGCATCGGCAAGCGGAGAGCGTCACACTATGATGCACACTATGCACCGCACGCCCCAAGCGTAAATAGCTGTGCAAATGCGCATGTGCAATGGTGTACGTGTAACGCAAGGCTGTGCAGAGGAAAAAACGGAAGATCCAATATGTCTCTAATTGTGAGACTCCCCTAGTTTTGGCTCCTCCCCTCCAAGGGGCAATGTATCTATCAATTATCAGAAAAGTGGTTCCCTTGAGATTACAATCATGGTATGACCTATAATGTCTGGGTACAGAATGTTTCGTATCACCGCTTTTAATCAAGGCAATGTGTTCTGCAACTCTTATTGAAAACGTGCGGATAGTGCGACCCACATATTGCATTCCACATGGACAGGTAATTAGATACACTATATAGTGGGTTACACATGTACAAAAAGGCTTGATGGGATATTGTTTGTTAGTGACAGTTGATCTAAATTGCACTACCTTATGTCCTACCCCTGAGTTGTGTTGACACACTGTGCATTTTCTGCATGGAAAAAACCTGTAAGTTCATGAAAAAAGACGGTCGTGAGGGAGGGTTTATGATATTAGGGGCTATCTTATTTTGCAACGTAGATGCCCCTCTAAAAACGAACTTTGGCTTGGTCCGGTAATGATGGGCTGAGGATGCAGTCATTTTTGAGAATGTTCCAGTGTCTAGCAAAGATGGTTTTAATTTGGCGATATTGGGTGGAGAAAGAGGTCATCATAGCCCACCTAAAACCGTTATCTGTATTGCGTTTAGGTTTAATGGCTAATAAGGATTTTCTGTCTATCTCCAGTGGTGCGTGAAAGTTCCCTGTCAACATCCGCTGGGTCATACCCCTTATCTAGTAACTGCCCCTTAAGTGTATTGGCTTGTACTTTAAAAGATTGTATATTAGTACAGTTTCTGCGTAACCGCATAAACTGACTCCGTGGGACAGACCGAAGCCATGACGGGTGGTGACAGCTGTCAAGGGGAATGAACCCATTTCTGTCTATTAATTTAAAAAAGTCTGGAACTCAAATTGTTGCGTCCTTACTTGGATGTGAGCAGGGGAGTCTTCAGTACAGAGAAATCAACATCTCCTGCATCTACTCATCACATTTTAAAGCCTGTTTGACACGCAGAGCATATGTTCTGGCGTGTTCAAACATTCCGGTAAGCCTCCTCTTCTCATGGTGGTGGTTCGATCACAGTCACAGATTTTTTTACCTTTGGAGTGACACGTCTTTCCTCACTGGAACTTTTGTCAGAGTCTTATAAACTTTAATATATAGACTGGCATGGCACATTTATTGATATTTCAGTCGCACTGTTACTAGGATTGCTACCTATATGGACACTTAATTGCTTATATTATATATGTTTTATTTATAGTGTCAATTTCTATGTCACTATTTACCCTGTCATTCAATGTTTTTAATTGTAGATGTTATTTGGGCTTATAGCCCATTTTTGCTATAGCGCTACACGTTTTATGTATTCTATCAATAGCCAGGAACCCCAAGTTATCCAAATTGCAGGACCGACAGTTCTCAAAGTGTCTTGCAATGGGACTCTTGGGGATTTCATCCCTAATATCCTCAACATGTTCTTTGACACGTTGGCACAGCATGCCATTTTACCAACAAAAAAGGCATTGCGTCCTCCCATGAGGAGATATACATTGCCTCTTGTTTGAAAATTTGTGAAACGTTTGGGTCTAATGGTGGTGGATCCAACCAATATGGGATCCTTAGCTACACATATATAGCAGCAAAAACCACATTGGCCACACCTGTAGGTACCTACAGGTCGTGTCCCACATGGATCAGAACCCCCCGTTCTTTCAAAATGACTGAATGTGAGAATGTCTTTGGTTGAGCGATTTCTTCTAAAAATGACTTGTGTAGTTGGGCCAACAAAGCACTTGATGGTTTTGTCCTCTGTCAGCAAGTGGCAAGGTTCCCCCAGGACACTCATTATCTCATTATGCTGTTTGTTGCATTTGAGGATTGGTCTAATTTTTACCTCCTCCGGGCGGTAATCCCCCTGGAAGAGTAGTAATTCCCACGGGCTCTCTAATGCCCTTTTATAGGCTAATTTCAGGGCCCTATGGCTATAGCCCCTCTTCAAAAATCTCTCCTTTAACGCTTGAGCTTGTATTTTAAAGTCATTATTGCAATTTCTGCGCACCTGTAGGTATTGACCTACGAGTATGGCCCTAATAAGGTGTCGGGGTGAGCACGCCTCGGATGAAGCAGGGAGTTCCTCACTGTGGGTTTTATAAAAAGGCTTGTAGCTATGCGTCCATCCGAGCCCTTCATGATGTTAAGGTCCAGGAATGGTAACACATTTTCCTCAACATTTAATGTGAAATGGAGATTCAAATCATTAAAGTTGAGTCTGTTCACAAATTCCAAAAGGTACATCGCTGGGGCCATTCCAAAAGATGAGGATGTCGTCAATGTACCTCCGCCACAGAGAAATGTGGCAGAAGTACATTGATAAGTCCTCAGATCCAAAAATGGTCAGTTCCCACTCCCCCAGATACAAGTTTGCATAGGAGAGGGCACAAGTGGTCCACATAGCCATGCCCTGCATCTGGAGGTAGTGGGAACGGTCAAAAATAAACGCATTGTGCGTCAAAATAAATTCCAAAAGTTCCAAAATAAACATATTGTATTCCTGATGAATACTGCTGATGAATACAAAAAGGATCTCACAACCGATAACCCAAGGTGATGGTAAATGCTGGCATAAGGGGCTTCAATATCAATAGACACCAATAAAGTACTGGTGTCTACGTGGAGGATATCAAGGATATTCAATAAGTGTATGGTATCCTGGAGGTAAGTGGGCGGGCTTTCAACATGTTATAATTATCCACAAGAATGCTAGCTCTGGAAGAGATATTCCCTATCCCAAACACAATAGGACGTCCAGGAGCATTGGTTACATTTTTATGCATCTTGGGGAGAGCATAAAATTGTATAAGGATGGGTGTTTGATAATCAAGTTGTCCCTAGTGTCTTTGGTAATAATGCCACAGTAGAAAGCCAAATTGACTATTACAAACTATTGCGCCCAATTAGCCAATTTCCCTCCATGTGAGGGAAACACATCACACTATGTGACTCATTAGTGTTACAAGGTCTCAGGTGTGAATGTGAAGCAGGTGTGTTAAATTTGGTGTTATCGCTCTCACTCTCTCATACTGGTCACTGGAAGTTCAACATGGCACCTCATGGCAAAGAACTCTGAGGATCAGAAAAAAAGAATTGTTGCTCTACATAAAGATGGCCTAGGCTATAAGAAGATTGCCAAGACCCTGAAACTGAGCTGAAGCACGAGGCTGAGGCAAGACCATACAGCGGTTTAACAGGACAGGTTCCACTCAGGACAGGCCTCACCATGGTCGACCAAAGAGGTTGAGTACATGTGCTCAGCGTCATATCCAGAGGTTGTCTTTGGGAAATAGGCATATAAATGCTGCCAGCATTGTTGCAGAGGTTGAAGGGGTAGGGGTCAGCCTGTCAGTGCTCAGACCATACGCCGCACACTGCATCAAATTGGATGCATGGCTGTCATCCCAGAAGGAAGCCTCTTCTAAAGATGATGAACAAGAAAGCCTGTAAAGTTTACTGAAGACAAGCAGACTAAGGACATGGATTACTAGAACCATGTCCTGTGGTCTGATGGGACCAAGATAAACTTATTTGGTTCAGCTGGTGTCAAGCATGTGTGGCACAACCAGGTGAGTATAAAGACAAGTGTGTCTTGCCTACAAGTATGGTGGTGGGAGTGTCATGGTGTGGGGCTACATGAGTTCTGCTGACACAGTTCAATGAGGGAACCATGAATGGCAACATGTACATGTCTTCAGACCTAAACCCTTATTGAGCATCTGTGGGGCATCCTCAAATGAAAAGTAGAGGAGCGCTTGGACTCTGACATCCACCAGCTCCGTGATGTCATTATGGTGGAGTGGAAGAGGACTCCAGTGGCAACCTGTGAAGCTCTGGTGAACTCCATACCCAAGAGGGTTAAGGCAGTGCTGGAAAACAATGGTGGCCACACAAAATATTGACACTTTTGGCCCAATTTGGATATTTTCACTTAGGGGGTGTACTCACTTTTGTTGCCAGTGGTTTAGACATGGCTGTTTAATGGCTGTGTTGAGTAATTTTGAGGAGAAAGCAAATTTACACTGTTATACAAGCTGTACACTCACTACTTTACATTGTAGCAAAGTGTCATTTCTTCAGTGTTGTCACATGAAAAGATATAATAAAATATTTCCAAAAATGTGAGTAGTGTACTCATTTTTGTGAGATACTGTTACTGTGTGTGTGTGTATATATATATATATATTTTTATTTTTTATTTTTTTGATTGTATGTTAACATGTGTTGGAAGTCAACATGGTTTAATATCGTATTTCTGGTATTTACACATCAAAGCTTTGTAGCATATCAGAACAACAATGGCTTGGCTCAAGCACACCCGGTGTGATAAGGATTGAAGTGCTTGAGAAGCACGTCTGCAAACAAAGCTTCAAAGAGAGCCATTGCTACCAAGATGACTGATGGGTTAAGATAAGATTTGACCCAGGTCAGACAGTGGCGATTCATGGACAAGCACTGACCCCTAGTGGACAATACAGCATGCTTCCTGGAGAATGGATAGATATTAGGAATACCTCTTGGCAATATCTATGGGGAGGAGGCAAGTGGGGGTGGCTACAAGTGGGCGTGTATGTTTGAGTAAAAAGGAGCACACACAGGCAATTTGTTCCCTTTCCCTTTGGATCATGGCTTGGGCCTAAGCCTCATGGCTCTGGCCCTCTCTTGGTCATCTGAGCATAGCTGGAAGAAACAAAGCCTTGCGGAGAGCCTTGTGATAAGTATCCTTGATGTTCTTGTATTATATGTTCTGATTGTAAGCTTTGTAATATTGTAATATCTTTTAATACTTTCATGTTAGCGTTTTCTTATTTCCTTGGGAAATAAATAAGACTTTATTATTTATAAACCATGTGCTTGGTTTTCATAGCTAACCTTGTATTATTGTGATATCAACAGTAACATGTGCTTAAAGTTTAATGTAGACTAACTATAGGGATTAGACAAATTAATATACAGGTACAATATTAATTATTGCATCAATTTTTTTACTTCAATATGAAATGACTATGTCTTGTTTGTATATATACCAGATGTTTTGTGATCCACATATGGAGGATTAAGCCTTGAAGAAGTGGTAATGCCCGTGAAACATGTTGACAGATCCCGTACAAGTCATGTGAAATCATATCTGTTACTTTTGTGATGTGTTCTCTACATATAGTTGGGCTTTAAGTGCCCTCTTTTTTATGAACACTAGATATATCAATAAACTTATTTATCTTTAACCACTTCCCACCCGGCCTTTTGCAGATTGACGGCCCGGCGGTGGTTCAGTCATCCTGACTGGGCATCATATGACGTCCAGCAGGATAACAGCTGCCGTGCGCCCATGGGGGCCTGCATCGCAGCAATCGATGGAGTGATGTGTCATTCTAACAAACAGCTACACCGATCCAGCAGAGGCTCTTTACCACTTGATCAGCCATGTCCAATCACAGCTGATCACGATGCCAATAGGAAAAGCCGTTGATCGGAGGAATAGAGGAGAGCCGATCGGCGGCTCTCCTGACAGGGGGGTCTGCGCTGATTGTTTATCAGTGCAGCCCCCCTCGGATGCCCGCAGTAGACCACCAGGGAAGCCGCCAGGACCACCAGGGAAGGGGGCAACATGTGGATGGCCAGGTATGTACCCCATGGCCATCTACATGCACAAATAATGCCCAATCTGTGCCAATCAGTGCCCACAAATGGGCACTGACTGGCACCATTATATATCAGTGATGCCCAGCAATGCCATCCAGTGTCATCAGTGCCACCCATCAGTGTCCATCAGTGCCACCTGTCAGTGCCCATCTGTGCCCACCTATCATTGCCCATCCATGCCACCTATCAGTGCCACCCATAAGTACCCATCAGTGCAACCCATAAGTACCCATCAATGCCACCTACGAGTGCCCATCAGTGCCGCCTATGAGTGCCCATCAGTGCCACCTATGAGTGCCCATTAGTGCCACATACCAGTGCCACTTATCAGTGCCCATTAGTGTCCATCAGTGCCACCTCATTGGTGCCACCTCATCGGTGCCCATCAGTGCCGCCTTATCAGTGCCTGTCAGTGCAGCCATATTAATGCCCATCATTGAAGAAGAAAACATACTTATTTACAGAAAATTTTTAACAGAAACAAAGAAAAATTTGTTTTTTTTTCAAAATTTTCTGTCTTTATTTGTTGCGCAAAAAATGATCAAATACCACCAAATACCACCAAAAGAAATCTCTATTTGTGGGAACAAAATGATAAAAAATTTGTTTGGGTACAGTGTTTTATGACCACGCAATTGTCATTCAAATTGCGACAGTGCTGAAAGCTGAAAATTGGTCTGGGCAAGAAGGTGTCTAAGTGACTGGTATTGAAGTGGTTATAATTATGATCGGTGTACGTATATGTTTTACTTCAACCATGGGGACTACCATTTAAAAGCCCTTCTTCTACAATACCTTTCCTTAATTATGCCAGGCTGGTATCCCTTAGGTGTGGATTGTGTGAAACATTGGTTTCCCTCTCTATTAGGCCCTCACTCTGACAAACTTTTATCTATTAGCAAATACTTTATCAATTTTGATTAGGAAATGATAGTATGGGTTTCCATTGTTAGATTATGTTTGAAAAGTAACAGGCAATAAAATGAATGATCATAGACTGTGTAAATTTCTTTCCTGTAAGCACAGCTAGAACCATCCTGCTCAGCGTCTCTCAATGTTTAGCCAGTGTCAGCACTGACTGTGTTGATGGAGGAATCGTGCAACAGTGATTATTGCTAGCAGTAATAGCAGCCATTGACGATAATTGCAAGTAAAATCCGGCAGGCTGGGTGTACCCAAGTTGATAGATTGATCAGCTTGGTACATTCAGCCTGTTCATACACTTTTCAAACAATCTATGGCCGGCATAGGGGGGCCCTGGTCTAATAAGTGGACCTGGCATTCTGCTGAATTATAGATGACATGGCGTTTGAATTCAGGATGAATAATACTAATGACTGGTAAGTATAAATGCTTCATTAATCTTATATTAATCTCATGTATCCATACTTACATATTATCAGTACTGACTTTACTGATAATTGTACATCTTATTAAAATTACTTATGTGAATTAATATTGCAAATTTATGTAAATTGTATTCATTTGCAAATGCAAGACTTTTGCTTTGGAGCCATATTTCTTAGTAATTGCTGTTTTAGATGGAGTCTTTGTAAAACTTCAGAGACCAAAAATCATTTTAAGCAATCTGCCAAATTATTATGTGATGCAAATGCACCCTGAATGCGAGACAATGAATCTATCAAGTTGTTTGTAAGCATTATATAAAAAAACATGAAAAAACATTAATGCAGAGTTAAAAGATAATTATAATTACTAATTTTTCCTGGACTTTATTAATTATTCTACTTTCCCCATAAACTATGAGGTCATAGTGTAATGGTAAGGCTGCATTCAGTATGTTTTATATTTATATATTTTTTGTAATAAAGGCATTTTGTTAAATGTTATCATTATGTTGTATGGTACTAAAAAGAGGTGACCTATTTTATTGAGAAACAAAAACTGAATTATTTTATGCAGTTTATTAAAATCGTTCATAAAGTCTTGCATGCTTATAGCCTAACTCCCTCCATATGTGCAACCGGTCCTTCACAGCCTCCTCTCAAAGGCACTCTGGCCTGCAGTTGCATACTTACCTCCTCACATACATTTTATGCAATGATACCCCGGGACTGCCCACAGCCCAGAGCATCAGGAGGAGGAGGAGACCTTCAGATTGAGATGTATGGTAAGTAATACAGCCTCTTCCTCTACCCCTAGAGTTGACAAGCATTTACTCTTGCATCCTAAAGTTAGGTTTTAATAACACAACAAAAATTCTACATTTTGTTATACTGTATGACACCAATATGAGACATGGGGGGTGCATGTGTCACCAGGAAAGGAAGGTACAGACAGCAGTAAAACACTGGTGGAAGTTCTAGCCTTGGTTATACTAAAAAAAAAAGTGTTTTTGTTTTGGTGTCCATTGGAGGCAGAAAAAGGTAAACTCTCTCTTATAAAAAAAAAACCCTGAAAAAGGCCTCTCCTACAATGGCCTGCATGGGGCCATACTGATTGGTGGACCTATCTATTCTAATCGGACTCGTCTTTTCAGGATTAGACCTTTCCTGTATTTATTACATGTAATATTAATTGTATTAATATTTTTTTCAAGCTTAAAAGTGGTAAATAGCCACAAAGGATACAAATACACTTTGTGTACGAAATGCCTCTGCAAACTTTGTAACAGTAGAAGGCAGATTTCACAGAATAGTCGATATTTGATCCAAGGTTACGAATAGGGGAATCCAAACAGCAAAGTAAAACAAATAGACAGAGATGAGATCCCTGATGAAGTCACAAGGTCACGTGATGTAACACGTAGGATCTTGCTAGGAGACGCACACAACACTTGACGCTGTCTTGACCCCAGGTGTTGTTGCTGTGAACCGGAAGTTTTGCACCAGGTGACGGCGTTCCGCCGCCATCTTTGCCTGTCACTACTTTACACTGTACCCACAGTGTGGATGTTATTTTAACTAACTTTTTAACTTTAATAAACCGGATTTCTAAAAATTACTACACCATTGGAAGCCCCTTTTGTCTTCTCTCTCGTTTTTCTGGCTTGGAGTTCAGGACACAGAATCACTCCCATCGAGGAGCAGCTGGGGTATCCATTCATCTGTGACCAGCGGACATCACCTGACAACCTGAAGAACAGGCACCCCCCCCGACCATCACTCCACATCTCCAACAGGGCTTGATTATAAGCCCTTTGAGGTAAGGGCATTGGGAGCACATACACAGGGGGAACGAGTCACATTGCTGCACCTACTTCAATGTAAAGAAAATAATCAGTAATTACCATCACTACAGTCACTTTACACAGCTGATTGATCGCATCATTGGATTCATTATCCACCATCTGGCCGGAGGATAGGGGCCATAGTCTTTTGTTTGTTTTCACTATTTATTTTACCATTATTGGACACTTTGAACTTATTGCAGTACACAGACCACGTGACACAGCTAATATTTATGTGTGATTTATTTTTGTGCTTTGCGCAAAATCTTATTTAATTATTTATTACACACGCTATCACAAGCATGAGACTGCAGGCTCTGGTGGCTTAAATCAGGTTTGGTCTTCACCCAGAGACTGGCCACATCAATTACCTTGCAGGTGGACAGATGCAAAGGAATGCATCATAGCCAAAACCAGGATGTTGGAATTAGACCAGCAGCTGTCAAAGAACAGGAGCATTTACATGTTCCTGACATTATCCCTCCATCTGAGGAGGGGCCACGGGACCCTTACAGATAAGCTGGGCTTCTGGGACAGGACCATCAAGCTGGGCAAAGGTCAGGTTATAAAGTGAAGGCCACCCTCATTTGTTGTTTTAAGCTCCTCCCTAAGGAAGGGAAAGATTCCTCTTCTTGTGCAAACTTTAGACCCATCTCTTTATTGAGCTTGGATATGAAGCTCTTCATAAAAATCTTAGCTAATTGACTCTAATTGACCACACCTGACAAGCTTAACTGACCTAGACCAAGTTGGGTTCTTGCCCTCCTGAGAAGCCAAAGATAATGTTATCAAAATGTTGAACCTCATTCACATAGCCTGTCAAATGAAAACCCCCTGCCTTTTTTTATCAACAGATGCTGAAAAGGCTTTTGACTGGGTCAACTGGCAATCCATGTTTGCAGTACTGCAGCACATTGGACTTGGTTCAAAATTTTTTAAGTGGATACACGCTATATACTCTTTTCCCATTGCCTCAGTTAAAGTTAATTGGATTCTCTCAGACCCATTCCCAATCACAAATAGGACCTGTTAGGGGTGCCCTCTCCCCTCTTTTATTTGTCCTCTCTTTAGAGCCCTTCTTATACAAAGTGAGAGGCAATCCAAACATCCAAGGCCTGTCAGTGGGTGATAAACAACACAAGATCTTTGCATATCTAGTTGACCTTCTTTTCTCTATCACCTCTCCACTTACCTTCCTAACCAATCTCATGAGAGAACTTGAACTCTATAGAGATCTAGCCTAATTTAAGAACAACTTAGACGTGACATCACTACTGTTTAGTTATAAAGCTACTTCAAATAACCATATACTTTATAAAAAAAAAAAATCCAGAAGAGATATACTCACATTCTCCAGTAGACAAATCCTGTGCACTGGAATAATTCTCCATTTACATTGTATTGCCCCCATATTTTAAATCACCATGCTGGCAATGTTCCTTAAGGGGAAATAATATTTTGAAAGAGGTGTTTTAAATACTGCACAAATAGGGTTCTTAATTTCCTTTGAGCATCAATAACTGGGGGGTACTGGTAATTGCTTTCTGGAAAGTGTGGACATCCCTGGTGGTGATTAACATCCTGAACCCATCTTGAAAGGTCTGGAGAGTTGTTGGAGGCATTGTTATTTGTGGTTATTGGAGTTATTGGAGTGGTTAAAGGGCAAAGCCCTCTGATATACATACAGTTAGGTCCATATATATTTAGACACAGGCACAATTTTCATACTTTTGTCTCTGTATGCCACCAGAATAAAATTAAAATTAAACAATCCAAATGAATTTGAAGTGCAGACCTTCAGCTTTAATTGAAGGGGTTGAACATAAATTTAAGTGCAAATTTTAGGCACCGCAACCATATTTATACACAGCCCCCCCCCCCTTGTTTTTAGGGGCTCAAATGTAATATGACAAATGAATATAATCATAAATAAAATGTTAATTTTTAATATTTTGTTCAGAATCCTTTACTGGCAATCACTGCATGAAGTCTGGAACCCATGGACATTACCAAAGACTGGGTTTCCTCTTTTCTGATGCTTTGCTAGGCTCTCACTGCAGCTGTCTTTGGCAGTTTTTTTGTTTGTGAGTCTTTCTGCCTTTGGTTTTGCCTTCAGCAAGTGAAATGCATGCTCAAATGGATTGAGATCAGGTCATTGCAGAATATTCTACGTCTTTTACCTCAAAAGCTCCCGGGTTGCTTTTGCAGTGTGTTTTGGATCATTGTCCATCTGTACTGTGAAGCATTGCCCAATCAACTTTGCTGCATTTGGCTAAATCTGGGCTGACAGTATATCTCTAAACACTGCAGAATTCATCCAGCTGCTTCTGTCTTCTGTCATATCATCAAAAAACACCAATGACCCAATGCCACTGGAAACCATGCATCCCCATGGATGAATGCCCATGGATGCAGATGACGTGTGCTTTGGATCATGAGCTGTTCCAAGTCTTTTCCACACTTTTCTTCCCGTCATTCTGGTACAGATTAATCTTAGTTTCATCCGTCCAAGAATTCTTTTCCAGAACTAGTCTGGCTTTTTTAGATGTTTATCAACAAATTCTAATCTGGCTTTTCTATTCTTCAGGCTTGCATGGATTGAATGGTTTGCACCTTGTGGTGAACCCTCTGTATTTGCTCTCGTGAAGTCTTCTCTTGATTGTGGACTTTGACAATGATATGCTCACCTCCTGTAAAGTGTCCTTCACTTGTCTGGATGTTGTGAATGGGTTCTTCTTTACCACAGAGAGAATCCTGCAATCCTGTCTTGCATTGATGTCCAGGCCTTTTTATGTTGCTGAGCTCACCAGTTCATTCTTCTTTTCTCAGAATGTACCAAACTGTTGATTTGGCCACTCCTAATTTTGCTGCTATCGCTCGGATGGATTTGTTTCATTTTTGAAGCCTTACAATGGCCTATTTCACTTGCATGGACAGCTCCTTTGAACGCATGATGTAGGTTCACAGCAATAGATTCCAAATGCAAATACCACACTTATGCCTCACACACATGATCAGACTTTCCGACAACAAAACCGTGGATTTTTGTTGAAAGGTGTTGGCTCCAACTTGTCTTGCATACACACGGTCACACAAATGTTGGCCAACAATTACGAACGTAGTGACGTACATGATGTCTCCATTATGAATGCTAGTTTTACAAGACCGAGTGCTTCTGGCTCATACTTGATTCCGAGCATGCGTGAACTTTTGTGCAACGGACTTGTGTACAAACGATCGGAAAGTCCAACAATAAAGTTTTAATGGCAGAAAATTTGAGAACCTGCTAGTCAACATTTCCGCCAACAAATGTCCAATGGAACATACACATGGTCGGACTTTCAGCCAACAAGCTCACATCCAACATTTTCCTTTGGAAAATCTGATCGTGTGAACACGGTATTAGAATCAACTCCAGACCTTTTACCTGCTTAATTGATGAAGAAATAACAAAGGAGTAACCCACACCTGGCCATGAAACAGCTTTTGATTCAATTGTCCAATTACTTTTTGTCCCTTGAAAAAGGGGGATGGCTATTCTTAAGAGCTGTAAACCCTTCCTCTGATTTGGATGTATATACCCTCAAATTAAACCTGAGAGTGTGCACTTTCAGCCCATATCCATTTTATAACTATAGCTTAAATATGTTTTGGTAAATACCTGAAAAATACTAAAATTGTGCCTGTGTCCAAATATATATGGACCTAACTGTAAATTGAAGTGAGCAGTGGTCTATTACACTGGGTGTACGCGGCATTAATCCTGAATTATTATCATGGAAGATTGTTTTTTAGATACTGAGAACATTTTGAGTATATCAACTTAATTGATTGTACTTTTGGACATATCATATTTCATGTGCTTGTATATATGCAGTATACATGGTCATTTTATTTATTGCAATTCTTGATGCACGGTAACACATGCAAATTGTCTGCATATTGTAATTTGTGCAAGATCACCCTAAAAAGTTTGTTTATATTTAATTTGAAGGTTTTTTTTAATTTCAATAAGTTTTTATTGAGTTTTTAAGGTAACAGTATATAGTATACAAGAATTTTAAAGTATTAAAGTAATAAAGAGACAGTATCTGCTTCTTTACTCTAAGCATTTAATAGGTACTTTTTAGACGTGTATAATAATGAACCTCGTGTCATATATGTTCTTTAATGATTTCAACCATTCCTTGGTAAGAGGGTAGGCCTCCCTCCCTGACACGCAAAATGGATGCATACTGTGTCTAAGGTATTGAGGTTCCGTGTCCACTCTTTATTGCAGCGATAACATCCTCAGGCATTCTGCAATATACAGTGTATTATTGTACCAAAGTTAGGGTTTGTGTCGATGCTTTGAGTGCGAAGGTGAGGAAATTTGAAGATAAAATTAAAAAATAAAGAAAAGTGAACCAGATCAAACAAGATCAAACCAAAGCATACAAATACACATTCTTTTGTTTTGTTTTATATAGATGCATATCATAAGTGGTATTCAGAGCTTTTTAACCAATACCAGTCAGTCCACGGTCTCCATCATATGTGTGCTGTTTGATATTTACCCTGCGAAGAGGCAAACATTAGTTCGTATGTGGCATGTGTGTTGGTTGTTATAACTACTTCTTTTATCGTGGGTATTTCTCGGTCTTTCCAGTATCTCATAATCAATAATCTAGTGCTCAGTAGGGTGAGAATCATTATTACACTAGTGGCTTTTGGGAGTGATTCTATTCCTAAAGATAAAATGGCTAATCCTGAGAATTTGGGGATTCATAGTTTTAGTATTTGTGCTATTAATTCAAATACTTTGTTCAAGAGGGTACGTATGCATGGGCAGTCCCACAGTATGCGGTATAATGTACCTATAGAACCACATTTCCTCCAGCAAAGTGGAGAAGCATGGGTGTCAACTTTGGATATTCTAAATGGGGTTAGGTACCAGCGTAACAGTATTTTTTGTGTTACTTCCCAGAGATTAATACTTTTGGTTGTGGAGTATGTTGTTTGGAGTGCTTTTTGTCATTGTGCTGGGGTGTATGAAGTGCTCAGTTCCTGCAACCAGGCGTTAATGTCAGAGAATTTGCTAAATATCAATTTGTTATTCAGGGTATTGCAGAATAAGGATATCCCTTTGATATTGGTAGAGGGTTTGGTATTTACAAGGCTATTCTCCAAGGTAATTGGATGGAAGTTTGGGGATTAGTGTGTAGAAAACGGCTAATCCGGAGGTACCTGTAATATTCAGAGTCCCCCAGATTGTATCCTAGTTGTATTTTCGAAACGTTTTCATGGCGGGTCCTACCATAAGGTCTGTGATGGTTGTTATTCCTTTTCTACCCAATGTGTAATGTGGAGATCCGGTATGATTTCAGGACGACTGGTGATAGGGAGTGGTAGTGATGTTGTAGAGAGGTTTATATGTTGTGTTTCTATTAGTGTTTTCCATGCCTGATGTGATGTTTTCATCAAGGGTGACAGGGTAGTGGTGCAGGTTGTATTAATTTTGTTTGACATTAGAAGGTCATAAAGGCTATTGTTTGGGATTTGGGTTTCCTCTATTTCTTGCCATCTCGGCCTAGATGAATTAGGGAACCATGTTCTCAGTTGTGTAAGAATCGAGTCAACATAGTAGTCCTTAATCAATACATGTCCCACTCCCACCACCCTCCTTGATGTTATTGATTCCTAAATGCCTATCTCACCTTCTTCCCTTTCCACAGAAACCTGTTTACCATGGAATGAACTCTGGAAAAATAAGAATTAGGCATTGGTATGGGTAGGTTTCTGAAGAGATATATTAATTGAGGTAGTATCACCATCTTGAATGGTGCTAAGTGGCCTCACCACAAGAGTTCTGTCTTGGCTATGTCATGAAGTTTTGAGCTAAGAGAATTGAGAAATGGTATGTAATTGGCTGTGACTAGTACTTCTGTTGATGCTGTTTGGGTGATAACCAGATATTTTATGCCGTCTTTGTCTTAGCTGTGCGGCTGTTCCTAGTCCAATATGTATGACTTGCTTTCGTTCACTTTACAATAGGAAACTCTATTGAACACTTGTAATGCTGCGTATAATGAAGCCAGGGATTTCTCATGGTCTGTAAGCATTAAAATAATTTCATAGAGAGGCTGATAGTATGAGCGCTTTTTGTATTGGGAATCCTCTGATATTATGGTGGGATCTAATATAATTAACCACAGGTTCCATTATTAAGGTGAAGATTAATGGGGAGAGAGGGCAACCTTGGCGGGTTCCATTTGAAATGTTGAATGGTTTAGATAGTACTCCTGACGTGTACACCTGAGCAGAAGGTTTCAAGTAAAGGGCCATTATTGCCGTAAAAATGGGTCCAGAAACTTCAAACCTTTCTAGGACTAGAGCCAGGTATCCCCAATGGACATGATCAAAGGCCTTCTCTGCGTCTAAGGCCAACAGAAGAGAAGGCCTTCGCTGGATCTTGGCTAAATGTATAATGTTTGTTAGCCTCCTGGTAGCGTCAGAGGTTTGATGTCCTTTGGTAAATCCAGTCTGGTGTGGGTGTATCAGAAGGGGTAATATGTCTATTAGACAATTGACTATAAGCTTAGTGTACAATTTTAGGTCGCAATTTAGAAGTGAGATGGGTCTGAAATTCGCAGGGGTGTTTGGTTCTTTCCCTGGCTTGGGTAGAGTTACTATTAGAGCATTAAGCATTTCTGGGGGAAAGGAAGAAGGCAGCATTGAAAAGTTTTTCCAGGTAGGGTGTTAATAGAAGTTTGTATGTCTGATAGTATGCCCCTATGAAGGCATCTGGGCCTGGAGATTTATTTGCAGGAAGAGCTCCTATTGCTTTGTGGATTTCTGCCATGGTAAATGGTGAGTTCAATGACTCTAGTTGTTCTCGGGACAATGTTGGTAGGGATATTTGCTGTAAGAAGTTATTAAACAATTCAGTGTTGGGTTGACACGTTTCTACATCTTTTAAATTAAAGAGGGTGCCATAGTAGTGGCTGAAGGCATCCGCTATAGCCTGCAGGTCATGAAATTTGTTTTTGATCTGGGGTGTAGGATGTAGGGAATTTTAGTCTTATACCTATGGCCTTTGAGCTTATGCGCCAACAGTTTCCCTGTTCCATTTTCATTGGCATAGTGGGTCATTTTCAGTTTTTTGGTGGTTCTCTCACATGCCTCCTATAGGAGAAGTCTAAGATCATATCTCAGTTGAGTTAATCTGTTGGATAATGAGGGAGAGGATTGTTGTTTGTTTTTGGATTCTAATAAAAAAATTTTGTCTGTAAGGTCCCGCAACTGTTTTTGCCGCTGCCTCTTTGCCATGACCCCCAGTTTTATGAAAATTCCCCTTATACATGCTTTATAAGCATTCCACAAAACAAATTGGTCTTGTACAGAGGAATCATTAATAGAGAAGAACTCTTATGTGGTCTTCAAGAATTTGTTTGGGTTCTGGTTGTCGCATAAGGTATGGGTTGGCCCTCCACAAGGGGACTGAATTGGCAGTTGAAATGTCGGCTAAAGATAGCGTTATAGAAGCGTGGTCAGACCACGTAATGTTGGTGATGGATGAGGAAACAGCTCTAGCCAGAGTCTGTTGGTCTACTAGAAACAAGTCAATTCTGGTGTATACATGATGTGGGGTGGAGAAGAAAGTGAAATCTTTTTCTCCTGAATGAAAGCACCGCCACACATTGTATAGATCCTGTTTGTGAAAGGCTTCTTGTAGGGGTGGAGTTGAACGTCTTGCTTTTGATGTAGTATCGATGGTTGGGTCTAGTGTGGTATTAAAGCCCCCACAGAGCACCAAAAGGCCCTTTCTGTAAGCACCTATTTTCTTCATTAGTTTGTAAAAGAAGCGGATTTGGTGCATATTCGGGGCATATACATTCACAATTTTGTATGTAACTAAGTTAATATCACATACTAGGATCAAGTAACGGCCCTGAGGATCTTTGATTTCCTTGTTCAGGACAAATGCCACAGTGTCTAGTATTGCAGTTAGCACTCCTTTGGTTTTAGAATCTACGTTTGCTGTAAAAATATAAGGAAAATCCCTGTGTGTACAGGATGGAGGAGATACATTGCAGAAATGTGTTTTCTGAGCACACAGGATATCACTTCTATTGGACAGGGCCACTTTCCACATGGATTTCCTTTCTACAGGGTGATTGAGTCCCTTGGTGTTTATAGACAAAAAATTGATACCCACGGTGGTAATTGTTTTAGGTGTGGTAGTAGTAGGTGTAATATAAACAAAGTTATATCCAGGGCTCCCTCCTGTGGCCGCTGTGGAGATGGCAGATCGGTTTGTGTGTTGTATTTACTCCCTGCGGATCTGAACCTGCGTCTGGAAGTGCATTCTTTGCTCCAGAACTCGGCTCCTCCAGGATTCCGTACTTTGTAGAGTCTTCCATAAAAGGTGCGTAAAGTTTGATACTTATTATTATTATTATACAGGATTTATATAGCGCCGACAGTTTATGCAGCGCTTTACAACATTAGGGCAGACAGTACAAGTACAATACAATTCAATACAGGAGGAATCACATGGCCCTGCTCATTAGAGCTTACAATCTAGGAGGGAGGGTCAAGTTATACAAAAGGGTAATAGCTGTGGGGGATGAGCTAATGGAGAAAATAGTGCAGTTGTTAGATGGAGGCAGGAAGAGGAAAGAGGAAAGTTTTCAGGGATCACCTAAAGGTGGATAAATTTGGAGACAGTCTGACGGATTGGGGTAAGGAATTCCAGAGGATGGGTGAGGCTCGGGAGGAGTCCTGGAGGCGGATATGGGAGGAGGTGATGAGGGAGCTAGAGAGCAGGAGGTCTTGGGAGGAATGGAGATGGCGATTAGGTTGGTATTTTGAGACTAGGTTAGTGATGTAGCTGGGGGCAGAGTTGTGGATGGCTTTATAACTTATTGTTAGTATTTTGAATTTAATTCGTTGGGTGAGTGGTAGCCAATGGAGGGATTGGCAGAGAGGGGTAGCAGACACTGAGTGGTTTGTAAGGTGGATGAGTCTGGCAGCAGCATTCATGATGGACTGAAGTGGGATAGTCTTTTTAAAGGTAAGCCAATGAGGAGGGAGTTGCAGTAGTCAAGGCGAGAGATAACCAGGGAGTGAATCAGGAGCTTTGTGCTTTCATTGGTTAGAAAGGGACGTAGTTTAGAGATGTTGCAGAGGTTGAGGCGGCAAGCTTTGGAAAGTGATTGGATGTGGGGCTGAAAGGAGAGTTCAGAGTCCAGGATAACACCTAGCACCCTGACATGTGGGGACGGGTGGATGGTTTTGCCATTGCTCTTGACAGAGAAGTCAGGGGAAGAGGCACGTGGGGGAGGAAATATTATAAGCTCGGTTTTGGACAAGTTGAGTTTGAGGAAGTAGTGTGACATCCATACAGATATGTCGGTTAGTAAGTGAGTGATGCGTGAGGAGACTGATGGAGTGAGTTGAGGGGTGGAGAGATAGATTTGTGTGTCGTCAGCATAGAAATGATATTGAAAGCCATGAGAGGCTATCAGCTGACCCAGGGAAGAGGTGTAGATTGAAAATAAAAGTGGTCCAAGAACAGAAAGTTGGGGGACCCCGACAGAGAAGGGAAGAGGAGTGGAGGAAGTAGAATTGTAAGTGACACTGAAGGTGTGTTGGGATAGGTAGGATGAGAGCCACTGAAGAGCACAGTCACGGAGACCGAGGGAGTAAAGTTTTTTGAGGAGGAGGGGGTGGTCAACCGTGTCAAAGGCAGCTGAAAGATCCAGAAGTAGGAGTACAGAATAGTGTCCGTTGGTTTTTGCAGTTAGTGGGTCATTTGTGAGTTTTAAAAGAGCAGTTTCTGTGGAGTGTTGAGGGCGAAATCCAGATTGAAGCAGATCAAGAAGGTCGTTTTTAATGAGGTGGTCACTCAGTTGGTTGTAAACCAGGCGCTCAAGTAGTTTAGACAAAAAGGGGAGCAAGGAGATAGGGCGTAGGTTGTTAAGATTGGTAGGGTCCAAGGATGGCTTTTTAAGTATGGGACTGACCAGTACATGTTTTAGAGCATTGGGGAAGATGCCAGAGGTGAGGGAGAGATTGAAGATGTGGGTTAGAGAGTGTAGGATGGGGTCAGAGGGCGACCGTAGCATTTGAGCGGGAATAGGGTCCAGGGGACAGGTGGTTAGGTGGGCGATAGAAAGGAGTTTAGCAACTTTGTAGTAGCAGATTTGAATAGGGGGAGTGTCAGTTGTACCTGTTGACATGGGGTCTTAGCTAGGGGAGATACCTGTAGAGTGGAGATTTCATCACGGATTGTATCAATCTTGTTTTTGAAGTGATTAGCGATCTCCTGGGCAGTGAGTGAGTCAGTGGGTGAAGGCGGTGGAGGACAAAGTAGAGAGTTGAAGGCAGAGAAGAGTTTACGGAGACTGGATGAGAAGGTGTTAATAAGAGTTGTAAAATAGGTTTGCTTGGCAATGTGGAGGAAAGAATAGTATTTTTGGAGGGCAGATTTGTATTGGTTGAAGTCTTTGAGAGACTTAGTGTCCTCTATTTGCCAGGGTTGTAGGGGTCGAGGCCTGATTCTGTGTGTAGTGAGGGGAGCGAGCTTGTCCAGGGTGGAGGACAGGGATTTATTGTAGATGGACGTGGCTTGGTTGGGGCAGGACAAGGGAGAGATTTGTCATAGAGGTGGTCAGTAGCAGAATAGAGGAGAGAGGAGTTGAAGTTGCAAAAGTTTCTATGGGTGATGGTTAGGCGATTGGAGGGAAAGGTGGTGGAAGACAGGGGGAGAGAGAAACTAATAAGGTGATGGTCGGAGAGAGGAAAAGGATTGTTTGAGAAGTTGCATGGAGTGTATATGTAGGAGAATACAAGGTCAAGGGTGTTGCCATCAGAGTGAGTAGAAGCCTGTGCCCATTGCTTCAGGTCAAATGAAGAGGTTAGACTAAGAAGTTTAGAAGTAGCAGGAGTGTTTGTATTAGCAGGGATGTTGAAATCACCGAGAAGGATTGTGGGAATTTCCGAAGAGAGAAAGTAGGGTAGCCAGGCAGAGAACTCATCAAGGAAGGTCGATAATGGTCCAGGGGGCCGGTAGATCACAACAATTCTTAGGGAAGTAAGAAAGAATAGACGTATACAGTGAGCATCGAATGAAGAGTGGGAAAAAGAGGGAAGAGAGTGAATAACCTGGTAGGTGCTCTGGGGGGATAGGAGGAATCCCACTCCACCTCCCTTGTGTCCATTAGGCCTAGGGGGGTGAGTCCAGTGAAGGCCACCCTGGGAGAGGGAAGCAGGAGAAGGGGTGTCATGTTTGTGGAGCCAGGTTTCGGTGAGAGCAAGTAGATTAAAGGAATTAGTGACAAAGAGGTCATGAACAGCGGTGAGTTTGTTGCAGACAGAGCGGGCGTTCCAGAGGGCGCAGGGGAGAGGGAGGCTGGCGTTGGGAAGAAGAGGAATGAAGACTAGATTGCGTAGGTTGACTACTGTCAGAGGGTGTAGGGTGATGGGTGTTAGACATGTGCACAGCCAAAAAATTTTTTCTTTTTCGTTTTCGTTTCATTAGTTTAATATTGTTTTCGTTTTTCGGGTCATTCGTTATGATCGCGATTCGTAAATTCGTTCATTCATAAATTCGTAAATGCGTTCATTCGTACATTCATAAATTCGAACATTCGTTTATTCGTACATTCATGCATTCGTACATTTTTACATTTGTACATTCGTAAATTCGAACATTCGTTCATTCGTTCATTTGTACATTTTTACATTCGTAAATTCGAACATTCGTTCATTTGTACATTCGTAAATTCGTACATTCGTAAATTCGTACATTCGTAAATTCGTACATTCGTAAATTCGGAAAATCGTACATTTGTAAATTAGAAAATTCGGAAATTTGTAAATTCTAGTTTAAAAATCCAAAAACCCAAAAATTCACAAATCTGAAATAGTAACTATTAAATTGTAGGTATTGTAATTTCCTTTCAAATTTGACTGTCAGTGAACGTAACAAATACGAATTTATCCGAAGTTACGAATTATCCAAAATGAATGCTGCATCTAAACAAATGGAACGGAACAAATTAATAATAAATAATAATAATAAAACGTTGTTATTAGTATTATTGTTATTTATTATTATCAATTCATTACGTTCCATTACGTTTTTTCGGATCATTCATAACTTTGGATAAATTTGTATGTGTTACGTTCACTAACAGACAAATTTGAAAGGAAATTACAATACCTATAATTTAAAAGTTACTAGTAATTACTAATAGTTAAGTTATTATTAGTTAACTATTATTTCAGATTTCCGAATTTTTGAATTTACAAATTTACGAATTCACTAATTTACTAATGTACGAATGTACGAATGCCCGAATTTACGAATGTCCAATTTTATCGAATTTACAAATATTCGGAAAAAATTTGTTAAACAGGTTTTCGTTAATTCGGATATTTCCGAATTAACGAATTTGTCGAAATTCGGTAAACTAATTTGGAACGAAACGAATTGCACATGCCTAATGGGTGTATTGGGCGCGGTTAAATAAGGGAGATCCAGGGTTTGGGGAAATATCTCCAGCGATTAGGAGAAGCAGAAGAGTAAGGGAGGTAGTATGAGAATGTTGCTTCAGTATCCTGGGGGGTTTGTTAGCAAGTGGGCTTAGAGTTAGAAAGAGGTGATGAGTGGAGTAATAGGGGGAGGGGAGAAGTGAGGGTGATATGTACAGATTGTGGGGTGGAGCAGAGGGGTGAAGAAAAGAGAGTTTGAGGAGAGAGGCAGCAATTGTGAAAAGGAAGATAGGTAAAGAGTGCATGTTTCAGAGAGGAAGGTGAGATAATTTGAAACTGGGGTCACCTGCAGTCTTTTGTAGTTTGCTTTGTGCAAATCGCTGAAGCGCAAGAGCAGAAGTGCCACTTATTTAAATAACCCCTGTATGTGTTCCCCTGTAAAGAAAGCCTTGTTATATACTGTGTTGGGTGTGGATGGAATCTGGCAATTAATCAATTAGGAGGTGATATAAAGGCACACAGCTAGCAGAGCAAATCTTTTCACATCACATTCAAATTGCAGGAGGACCAAGAGGCCAAAATTGTAAAGATAATGAAGCCCGGGGGCGTGGCCTGACGTTACATGGAGTAGGAAGCGTGTCGGGGAGCTCCGTCCAGCAATCCTGTAATCCGAAGCATCATGCTGCTATTAGAAGACATCCACAGACCTAATTTAGCTGATCGGGCACCCTGGACCAGCATGTCCCCACCGAAAACACAGAAATCTACCGCTGCGAAACTCGCCCAATACCGCCGACAGAACGGCGAGGAGGTGGAGGAAGATGGCGGCGCGGCACAGTCTGGGGAGGAGAGAACGGCGGGAGACACAGACAAGCTCCTAGAGGCCATCACATTCTGCCGCACATCCCTCACAGCTCAGATTGAAGAGGTGAAAGTGGATATCTCGTTAATAAGGCAAGATTTGCATAAACTACGTGACCGAGAAAAAGCCACTGAGACTCGCATCAGTGAAGTGGAGGACGCTATCCCACAATTACAGGCTGACTCAGGCCGCATGAAGCAGCAGATACAGCAACTCTTCTCCAAACAGGATGAGATGGAGAACAGACTGAGATGCTGTAACCTTCCACTAATCGGCCTGCCGGAGGGCGCTGATGGCAGAGACCCCACCACATTTCTAGAGCAGCTACTAGTCACAGCATATGGAAAAGAGGCCTTCTCTCCCATGCTAGCGGTGGAGAGAGCCCACCGCATGCCAGCCAAACCCCCGCCGCAGGGGGCACCTCCCCGCACGTTTATAGCCAAGTTGCTAAATTACAAAGACAGGGATGCAGCACTCAGAATGGCCAGAGAAAAGGGTAATATCCCCCTTGGCAATGTCAAAGTCGCCGTCTTTCCGGACTTCTCGGCGGAGGTGCAACGCCGCCGTCAGGGCTTCATGGAAGCGAAACGCCAGCTCAGAGCTAATCAACTCAAGTATGCCATGCTGTTCCCTGCCAAACTCAGGGTGGAACATGATGGCAGAGCGTCATTCTTTGAGGATCCTGGAGAGCTTATCACCTGGATTGAGCACCGCAAAACCCCTGTAAAGGCGGACTGACCATGCTGTGAGTACCTTATTTAGCAGCATATACTATACAAGATGTCCCATGCTTTACTGTAAAGAGAACCATGACTGGATTTAATTCTGTACTCCTCCCTTTCTTATCCCTCTTTTTTTTTTTCCTTTTTGGATACTTGGACACTGACAGTCACAGATACTGCCCGAGCCCAAGCCGCTTTTACCCTGGAACTCTGCAAACATTCTGTACTAACTATGCAAGAGGTAAAAGACAGATACATTGCAGATACTGGAATCTGTTATATCCTAAGTTCCATAAAGTTGCATGGCTCTTTACAGGATGCTATTCTAAGGAGAAAACTTTTTTCCCCAAAAATTACTTTGATAGTTGGAACCCTGAGTTAACAGCAGTCCTACATGTTACATGTAAAGTGCAGCGAGACTTTGCCCCACGCAATTTCAAGAAAACCAGCTACCATGACCGGAGTAGAGCAGCCAGACCATATCTACATGTGTTTGCTTACACCAGGAATTATGCTCGACTAATTTTCATGCACCTATTTGATTTTGGAACACTTCCCTGTGAGTTAGAGGCCCGTGGGTTTCTCTGGTTGCTTTTCCTTCATGAGTTCATTTTGAATGTTCTTAACTGGAGTTTAAATGCAGTTTTGTTTTGGGAGTACGCCCACGCAAGTTGAGGTCAGTGCAGGGCTGGGAGGGTGAGGGGGGATTACAATTTAAGATCATTATAAACATGCAAGTCATGATATGTATACATGTACTCAATCAATACAGTCTCTGGAAAAGGTTGGACTATTTTGAATTGCTATTCTATATAATAACATCATATTTATTTACGGTTTCTTCTAGGAAAAGGTTATTAACGAGGTATATGTTAGATGCCTTCATGCTAAAATCACTGCTAGATAGTCCATCATGGGGTCTATAAAATTTCTTACATGGAACGTGAGGGGTCTGAGCGACCGAATTAAACGCTCGGCAGCCTTTACGTTCCTTAAGGAACAGAGAGCTGACATGGTGCTGCTTGTGGAGACTCATGTAGAGGGCAGGTTACAGATGAGTCTTCGTCGCCCCTGGGTGGGATGGTCATTTCATTTGACATATACATCACATTCAAGAGGGGTATCCATTTTAATAGCAAAATCAGTACACTTTGAGCTTGGTGAGGTATGCACGGACCCACAGGGCAGATACGTGTTCCTATCCTCTAAATTGTATGGAGAACCATTCCTGATTATGGCCTTTTATGTCCCCCCTCCACTTTCCATTAGTATAATCCTTGAGGGAATTGCATTTATGGCCAAACATTCGTCGGTACAAGCTGTGTGGATGGGTGATTTTAACTCCACAATGAACGAAACGCTGGACAGACTTCGCCCACCCATGCTAGCTGCGGGGAAGACCGGGGATACTAAACTATATAAAATAACTTCATCTATCCATCTCATTGACACCTGGAGAGATAAATTTCCAAGTACACAAGCCTACTCTTGTTTCTCCTCCACACACAATTCAGTGTCACGAATAGACTTTATTCTTATATCCCACAAACTGCTACCTAGACTATCTACAGTGTCCTTTGAGCCTAGACTACTTTCTGATCATAGCCCTTACTCCATCACTATTAGTTTACCTCTCAATAACCCACCACGTGCTTGGCGCCTCAACCCATTCTGGCTATCCCTGCTGCCAGAGGATGACTCGCTGGAAATGGAATGAAATCGTTTTTTTTCTGAAAATGACCATTCTGCCTCTGTAACAGCGGTATGGGACACTTTCAAGCTCCATGCTCGTACGACCCTAATTTCACGTATCAATCAGATCCAAACAAAATCGGTGGAGGCCCTTGATGAAGCAATAATAGAACTTTCCTCCTTAAAATGCAGTCAAGAATTGTAGCTCAGATGCAATATGAGAAAGCCAGGCAGAAATTATTTTTTACCAGGCAGAGGTGGTTTGAGCATGGTGAGAGGGCTGGCAAATTACGCGCATATCTGGTTCACAGTGAGGACAAACCTCCAGTTGTCATAACTCTGCATGACGGGGGCGGACCGTCAATCTCAGATCCTTCTGCTGTAGCCTCCAAATTTAAAGAATTTTTTACTAAACTGTACTCATCAACAGACTTGGAGGATACATCAACAATGGATCAGTTTCTGAGTAGTATAATACTTCCACAACTTTCGGATTCCCAAATGGAGCTCCTTGAGGCGCCACTCACGGTGGAAGAGATTGCAATTGCTATAGCAGAATTTGCCAGATCCAAATCTCCTGCCCATAGAATTCTATTCACATTTCTCTGAGGTACTTACTCCCAAACTGCTTGCTCTATATACAGATATGTTTGAAAATTTCACATTACCGCCATCTATGAGAGAAGCCACAATAGTCCTTATTCCTAAACCGGGGAAAGACCCAGGCCACCCCGAGTCCTACCGCCCCATCTCCTTGCTGCAAGTAGATGTAAAGATCTTAGCCAAAGTACTTTCCAAACGCTTAAATCAAGTAATACTTTCCCTGATACACACAGACCAAGCGGGGTTTATGCCTGGCCGCAATACTTCCTTCAACCTTCGCAAACTCTTTATCAACCTTCAGGCCACACACGACAATGTAGGCACAAGGGTAGTAGTTACGCTAGATACGGCCAAGGCGTTTGATTCGGTGGAGTGGAGATATCTCTGGAGATGCATGGAGGAGTACGGATTTGGGCCCAAATTTATTAGGTACCAACACCCCACAGCTAAAGTGGTTGCTAATGGGTGCCCGTCTCAAGAGTTTGACCTCAGCAGAGGCACGAGACAGGGTTGCCCACTCTCTCCTTTGCTATATGCTCTTGCATCAGAACCCCTAGCCGTCTCAATCCGTGCTAACCAGGGGATAAAGTGTTTAATCTGTGGCTCCCTTACCGAAAAAATTAGCCTCTACGCGGATGATACTTTGCTTTACCTGGCAGATTCTGGTCCCTCACTAAATGCTGCCCTTCACGTGATCGAGCAGTTTGGGACCTTTTCTAGTCTTAAGATCAATTGGGGAAAATCTCAGATACTGCCAGTTGATAGCTTTGCACCTAGAGAAGACCAAACCAACTTACCCCTACAACGAGTCGATAAAATAAAATACTTAGTTATCTCTATCTCCAGAACCCCAGCAGACTATATCTCCCTAAATATTGAACCACTATTCTCCTTAATTAGGTCTAAACTGCAGGTTTGGACGCGACTCCCGTTAGGGGTATGGGGTCACATTAATCTAATAAAGATGGTATTATTGCCCAAAATATCATATGTACTATGGCACACACCTGTTTATTTACCCCTCAAATACTTTAAATCTATTGAAGCCTTACTTAAACCGTTTATATGGGGGAAGTCCAGACATAAAGTATCGTGGCAAACACTTAAGAATCCAACCGACAGGGGCGGAACAGCGCTACCAGACTTTAATCTCTACTATGTTGCTTCACAATTGTCCCAACTCTTCCACATAGAAAAAACAGATAGGGAACGTTTTCTTAGTCTCCTATGCCCTAGCTGGGCTAAACATACTGAAGACCCGATAAGCGCAATAGCAGTGGGTGTGGGATGCACACAATCGAAGGAATATAGACACTCCCTCTTACATCACTATAGACGCATATGGGACTTAGCATCTTCTAAATTAAGTATACCAACGCACAATGATTACACACCACTTTGGCATAACAACAGACTACAGGAACTCCGCATTATTCAAAATCCGGAAATATGGGCCAGCAGGGGCATATATTATCTACACCACCTGATTACTAACGGAACCTTCAAGACATTTGATACCCTCAAAATAGAATTCCAGATCCCAAATCAGATGTTTTTTCGATTTCTCCAGGTTCGTCACGCACTCCAGTCCCAGTTTTCACAGGCTATTCCGCAATCCACTCCCAATCCTATTATTTCCATAATTAAAGACACGGACCCCAAAAAGCTTATATCTTGTTTTTACAATATGCTCTCTAATCCAATCTCCGCAAAACTAGCCTATGCTCTGAAACCGAGATGGGAAAGAGACATTGGAGGGTTGGAGGATGAGGAGTAGGAAGAGGCGTTAGAAACTTGTAAGTTGGCATCACCCAAGCTCTCAGATAGGCTGTCCCAGATTTACATACTTCACCGTGCATACCTTACTCCCATTAGAGTTGCCAGATACAGAAGACAACAACCTATTACATGTCCAGTGTGCGGTACTGAAACAGGCACTTTCTTCCACCTTATATGGTCCTGTAATAAGATTCAAGAATATTGGAAACAAATCATCACTTTCCTACACGATGACATGGGGTCCCCATTAACACTTGACCTTAAACAATGGATAAGACCCCAACCTCCTTGTATGATGGATTGGAAAAGGGATATAAATGCAACCCTTCCATATAAAAAATTCATTTATACCAATAGAGGATGTCCAACCAAATATAACAAAATATGGGATAAATGGTTACAAGAATCTGCAACATGTTCATAAATAACGCTATCCACAATACTTTGTATGTTTGAACATAGATAGGATATGGGTAATAGAGTTACTTAATCTACTGCTTTAAGTGTCATTCCTATATATGTACTGTAATCCTACTACATGCAATATCTCCTGTATGATGAATAATATGTGTATTAATACTGTATACATAACATGTATGATCTTGCAAATAAAAACCTTTGTTGATAAAAAAAAAAGATAAGGGAGCCCATAATTTAGGTAAGACTTAATAGCTAAATAAACATTGAAATAATGTGAACATGGCTACAGATGGAGTTGAAACAGCGGTGACAAACAGATTTACCAAGTATATATGTAGGCAGTCAGTCAATTTTCAGTTTGCAGGACATGGGGGTATAAACACAGATTACCAAGTATATACTTAGCTGTGTAATTGCAGAAATAAGAAGAAGAAAGAAAAAAGGTCCAAAAACATAAAACATTAGGTAACCTTTCAACCATTTGTGAACCATAACAAGTCCCATAGGGAGATACTCCTCCAAGTGGGATCAGTGGGTTATATCCGTGTGCAGGTATCTGCTGCTCAAGTGAGTTAAGGGGTAAATTCAACCCTAAATGCTGTTCTGGGTCACCTCGTAAGGGACACATATTGACTCCTGTTTAGTAGTTGTAGTTATATGTGTGATTTGGCGTTTCTTTGTGTAACTGTTTTCCATTCAGGAGTGGGCACATTCCTATAGGCGTTGGTGCTGTTGTCATTACTGGGATCAGGAAGGATTTTCCAATCTGTCAGTAAGGAGATGCCTCTTTTCAGAGATTCCACAATGTATGTTTGGTCATTTTTTGTGATGGTGATTTTGGTAGGATAGCCCCATCTGTAAGATATGTTATGGTTTCTGAGGACTTTAGTGATCATGTTCAAGTTTTTCCTCTTTTGCAGAGTATGTTGAGATAGATCTGCATAAAATTTCAGATTTTGGTATTGGGATGGGATTTGCTCCTGTTTGCGCATCACCAGCATTAGTTGTTCCTTAATGTGATAGAAATGGAGGTGTAGAATCACGTTTCTAGGAACTTTTTCAGGAAGGTAAGATGGTTTTGGCAAGCGGTGTATTCTGTCAATGGTAACTTCCATGTCAGAAAGGTCAGGTAAGAGGAATATGAACAAAGCGGTCGCATAGGACCGTAGGTCTGCTTGCTGGACAGATTCAGGGACCCCCCTTATTTTTAAGTTGCTCCTTCTGGACCTATCTTAAATATCCGCTAATTTGTTTTTTATCCATGCTGATTCGCCTTCTTGTTCCTCATTTGCGTCTACCAGTTCATTTATAGTAGATGCAAATTCCCCCATTTTGCCCTCAATGTGTTCCACCCTGGACTTCACTGCCTTTATTTCCCCACTGAATCTATGTATACAGTTCATCATGTCTGCTTGTAATGTGCTTCTCAGCGACACCAGCATATCCTTGAGGACTGTGTACATTACAGGTTGATTCATAGTGGGAAATAAGGTGATTGAATCAGGGAGTTCCCTTGTGTCATCTCCTGAATCAGTGACAGGGCTCATCGCTGGGCTGCATCCAGCTCCATCCAGCCTAAATTTAGCCTTGGCTGGGCTCCCTGATGGTGGGGAGGAAGGGAAGGATTGATGGCTGTCAAGGGACTCATTATGCTGGGGCGATGTGACCTTTTTATGTGTTTTGTCCTTGTAGTTAGAGGCCGGGGTGGATGAGGATCTGGAGCCATTTTGCCTACCTCCATGCTGCGGGTGGGTGAAAAAATCCATCAGCCGTTGTGGCTTGGATGCTTCTTTTCGCTTGTGGGTCATGTTCCCCTGGTGTGCCCGGGTCGGATCGCCAGCAGAAACGGGTGAAATTGGAGTCTTTTAATACCGTTTTGTGCCGCTGTGTCCTCTAGGATACCAGAGCTCCGGGATTATGCTGCCTTCGGGCTCCGTTGCAGGCCACGCCCCTTTGAAGGTGTTTTTCAATTGTTGGGTCTGCACAATATGGCATGACTGTGTCTTTTTATATTTTATTTTTGATTGCGCTGAACTTTTTTTAGGAATAACGTGTATTTTTGGCTACAAATACCCCCCAAATGACCCCTTTTTTGCAAAGTAGACAGTCAAGCTATCTACCAAAAGATATAGCGTTTTTTTTAAAGTTGTAATTTTTTTGTCACAATTTTTTGGAAAATACAGAAATTAAATAAAATGCATTTTTTTCACAAAGTTGTCATTTTAACAAGATATTTCTCACACACAGCATTGCCATACTTGTAAATAAACCCAAAAACACATTTTCCTATGCGCCTGCAGAGTATGGGGATACCATACTGTATGTGTGAGACTTTTTCACAGCATAGATGGGCCCAAAATCCAAGCAGTACCTGTAGGCTTTCAAGGAACATAAATTACTGATCTAATTTACTGCCAATTTATTACATTTTTGGAGGCCCTGGAGCACCAGGACGCCCACAAAATGACCACATTTTGAAAAGCAAACTTTACAAAGTATTTTCTCAAGGGCATGGGGAGTCTTTTGAATATGTCATTTTTTTGCCACAAGTTTTTGGAAAATGCAGGGAAGAAAGTGAAAATGTATATGGAGTATGAAGATACCATGTGTGAGACTTTTTCACAGCCTGGCCACAAATAGAGGCCCAAAATCCAAGAAGCACCTTCAGTCGTTCTATGGCGTTAATGACACATCTAATTTTCTGACTACTCTCACATTGGCTAAGTGGTTAGCATTTCTGCCTAGCAGCACAAGGGTTATGGGTTCTAATCACAGCCACAACATTCCCTGCCTGGAGTTTGCATGTTCTCCTTGTGCATATGTGGGTTTCCTCTGGGTACTCTACTCGGGTTTCCTCCAATACTCAAAAGACATGCTGGATCCTGTCTAATTGGCCCTACTATGTGTATGTATGAATGAGTTAGGGACCTTAGATTTTAAGCGCCTTGAGGGCAGGGACTGATATGAATGTATAATATATATGTTAAGCGCTAAGTAAATTGACAGTGCATATAAGTACCTGTAATAAATAAACACCCAGAATGGACATACTTAGAATTAAACTCCAAAACACATTCTATATGTTTTTTTTTTTTTTTTTGGACAGTGTTCCCCTTGACTTCCATACCAGCCCACCATCAAAAATAAGGGTCTAGTTTTAGTAGCTTTAGATTGCATAGTTTTTTCTTTGCAAATATCAATTTTGCTGTAGTAGGTTGTTTACAATATACACAGGCAGGTTAGGGGCATCACCCAGGCACATTTTGGATTTTTACATGTTCCCTAAAGCAGTGCACAGCCCCCATGTCACTTGCTTGACAATCCCTTGCCTAGCCAAATTAGAAAATGGGCATTATGTTTTTTAAAGAAAAAAAAAAAACAATCAATGTGGCTCGTATTTGGCACCCAAACTTTAGTGATGTTTGTTGAACCTCGAACCTCAGACTGGACATTCGACACATATACTGTTGAACTCATCGCTGCTTGTGATTATTTATAGAATGGCTAAATATTAGCTTTTTATTGTGTCAGTAAACAATCTGTCAATAAATGGCCAGCCATTCCTCATTTGATTGTGTATTAAACAGAAAATGACAGGTTACTTTAATCTTTGTTGAAAATGTCAAGTCATTTCACTGTCACAAACTTTCTATTTTTTCTTTTCATTTCCAAGACAAAAAATTAAAACAAAATAAGACTTTCACTGTTTTCATAAAAATCAATAAAAAACAAAACTCTCTACAAAGAAATAATTGCTAAACATATTCACCTTCAACTGCTTCTTCTAAAATGACAAAAATTGTTTAATATTTCTGCTGACAAAGACCTCAGTCACATACAGTCCCTGACAAAAGTCTTGTCACTTCTCTAGTTTGTAGAAACTCCTGCTATTAACCTGACTTTTAATTAATCAATTGGTGTTAGAATAGTTCATATGAAAAGCTAAAGCCCTCCCAAATGATGTTTAATGCACTGAAATAAATTAGTTTCACTGAAAAAAGATTTATCATTTAATCAAGACAAAAGTTTTGTCACCTATACAGAAATTGAACAACTTTACTGAAAATCCAAAAATATGTCAGCAAATTAAGTAGTGGTGCTGTGAGATCCAAATTTAATATCTTGTATGACTTCCATGAGCTTGAAGGACAGCATTGATGTGGTTTGGCAAGGATTCATACAATTTATTGATCAATTTATTGATGAAGTCATCAGAAATAGCAAAGAAAACAGTCTTGCATGCCTCCCAGAGTTCATCAATATTCTTTGGTTTCATCTTCCATGCTTCATCTTTCATTCTACACCACATATGCTCACAATGATGTTCATGTCTGGTGACTGGGGTGGCCAATCCTGGAGCATCTTGATCTTCTTTGCCTTAAGGAACTTTGATGTGGAGATGGAAGTATGCGATGGAGCACCATCCTGCTGCAAAATTTGGCCTTTTTTATGGTTGGGAATATAAGAGGTAGCTAAGATTTCTTAGTATTTTAGACTATTGATGTTGCCTTCCACCCTGCAGATCCCTCGCACACCCCCATACTGGATGTAACCCCAGACCATGATTTTGCCTCCACCAAACTTCACTGTTTTCTGGGTAAATCTCGGCTCCATGCGGGTTCCAGTAGGTCTCCTGCAATATTTGCGGTGACTGTGGTGTAATTCAACAGAAGATTCATCTGAAAAATCCACCTTCTGCCACTTTTCCAGAGTCCATCCTTTTAGCAGGCTGTGGCCCTTGGCAAATGCCACACGGTTTTTCAATTGTCTTTTGTTTAGTGCTGGCTTATGGGCACTGATTCGACCATGGAGACCATTTCGAGACAGAATCCGACAAACTGTTCTGGTTGACACAGGGACTTCAGGTGACCAGGTCTCGTGGAGCTCAGCTGCAGTGGAAAATGGGCTGGCCTTGGATTTTCGAGCCAACAAACGGTCCTCTTGAGCAGTTTTCTTGTGGGGTCGGCCTGACCTGGCCTTGTCCAAAACGTCTCCAGTCTCTTCAAATCTTTTTTTTATCCTCTAAACTTGACGCGGAGACACATTGAAGGTGTCTGCCACATCAGCAGTGGATCTGGTCTTCAGCCTCTTGATAATCAACACTTTAGTCTCCGGGTGAATCTTAGGCATGTTTGCAGAGGTCTAGTTGCAGTTGAGAAGGTCTAATGTACTGGTGTTCTTTTTATACACACCTGAGACCTAATTAATCCATTATTAGTCACAGGTGAAGCTCATATAACAAGGCGACAACACTTATGTCTTGGCAAAAATTGACTCAATGGGCTTTACCAAGCTGTGAATATTAGAATACTTTTTGTCAGTTCCGTTTTGCACTGAAACATTATTACAAAAGCTGGTGGGATTAAAATGACCCATTTCTTGTAACAAAATCTTGATTAGAAATATATTTTAGCGGCACTTCAGGTCAATTTGTACACAAGCGACAAGACTTTTGTCAGGGACTGTATACTGAAGTAATAATATGCTTTCACCCTCACCTATATGAAAATCATGCATCTTAGACCTCAACTGAATGCCATCTGAGAGTATGATCACTGTAGAAAATAGTGCTGAAAAAAATAGACCTAGTGATATAGTTCATTAGGCAAGGACTACCAAAACCCTCTAGTATATGCCAGAATCCTCAACTATTTAAAAGCTGATTGAATATGCTGTAGCAATGAACTATACATCTTTGCATTACTATTAAACAAAAGGCTTAAGGCATTAAGGGAAGGGCCTTGCTGTCATGCCCCTTACTCACTCACTTAACACTCAATTTAAGTCCATTTTATAATATATTTACATACATAGTTTTTAATTTTTTATTTAACCTACACCTTGAGTCTAATGCCTCATTCACATGGGTGTACCTATTGTACACCCGTACGAAGGTTTGCCTGTGCATCCACGTACAGGTAGTCTCATTCATACCTACTGGGATCCAATGGCTGCATGGACACAACCACTGTTCCCAATTTGACAAATGCATGGCTAAGGATGCATGTCCCTGAATACATACTCTCTGCATTTGGGGACAAATACCCATGTGGCTGTTAAATTGGGATCAACAGCTGTGTACATGCAGCCACTGCATCCCAATAATCATTAATCATGAATGGGGCTGACTGCATGTGGGCATAAATGGCCCTATGCAGGCATAAATGGTCCTTTGCACGGGTGTACTAGTATGCTCATGTGAAAGGGGCCTTAAACCTATGAAAATACATTTTACATTGCAGTTTGCTAGTCCCAATATGCGGTGGCTGCTATAAATTTTTGTTTTTCATATTTTTTTCTTCCTTTTTACCTGGTGAGCCTTCTTTAATACACACACTGTCCTATTTACACAACACAAACAGACAAAAAAAAAAAAAAAAACAGATGACACTATACACCAACCTGAGTTAACAAATTTTTTGAGCATAGTGGCTCATAAAAACCAAAAGACCAGCATATACCCAATAACCCCATGACCTCCTGATATACCCACTAAAACCCTAAATAACCCTGCCCAGACTGGAACCATAAGCCACCCTCACAGAAGTGAGGAGGGATAGGGATGCAGTCCCCAGCGGAGCTAAGCCCACCCTCCCCTATACAAAACCTCCCTCCATCCCAGATGGAAATACCCCTCACCCAGAGCCAGGATGGGTTAGGGGTACTTCCATCTGAGATGGGGGGAGGTTTTGTATTGGGGAGGGTGGGCTTAGCCCCACTGGGGACTGCATCTCTATCCCTCCTCACTTCTGTGAGGGTGGCTTATGGTTCCAGTCTGGGCAGAGTTATTTAAGGTTTTAGTTGGTATGTCAGGAGGTCATGGGGTTATTGGGTATATGCTGGTCTTTTGGTTTTTATGAGCCACTATGCTCAATAAACTTGTAGTTAACTCAGGTTGGTGTGTAGTGTCATCTGTGTTTTTTGTTGTTGTTTTTTTATCTGTTAGTATATATGTTTAGACAACACCCCTCTCATCTATAGGGTGAGTACTACATCTTTTACTAGTGGGATTCCCATTTTACACATTTTTGGTATACCTTTTTACAGAACACCCCTTCCACGTCTCCATAACATAGGGGAGATGTTCTGTAGCCAAAGAACTGCAGAAGGTCAAAACAATAAAAAAAATATATATATATATATTTTAAGCAACAGTCAGCATGGATTTGTGAAAGACAGAAGTTGTCAAACAAACCTGATTTCTTTTTATGAGGAGGAAAGTAAAACCGTGGACAGAGTGTGGCTGTGGACATAGTATACTTGGATTCTGCAAAAGCATTTGACACAGTTCCCCACACACGACTAACATGTAAGGTAAAGTCTTCAGGCTTGGAAAGATCAGTTTGTAAATGCATAGAAAACTGGCTAAAAAACAGAATTCATAGTAGTGGTTACTGATTCTTACTCTGAATGGTCTAAGGTTATCAGTGGTGTATCTCAAGATTCAGTGTTGGGACTCTTACTTTTTAATATCTTTATAAATTATATAGTGTCTGGGAATAAAAGTACTATTTCAGTCTTTGCAAATGACACCAAGCTATGCAGTGGAATAACATCCTTACAGGATGCCTCCAACTAACAAGCCAAGCTGAATGCACTGTTTAATTGGGCGATTGTGTGGGGAATGAGGTTTAATCTTGATAAATGTAAAATTATGCTCTTGGGGGCTAAGAATATGCATGCGTCATACATACGAGGACAACTGGGGGAATCCATAGTGGAGAAGGATCTGGGTAAGCTTAAAAATAGCATGTAATGCCAAGCTGCAGTTTCCAAAACGAGCAAAATCCATTCTTGTGTTAAAAAAGGTATGGACTCCAGACAGAGATATCATTTTGCACCTGTACAAATTATTAGTAAGACCTCATCTGGAATATGCAGTTCAGTTTTGGGTACGAGTTCTCAAAAAGGATACCGGGGAACTGGAGAAAGTGCTAAGGAGCTCAGCTATGAGGAAAGGTTAGAGAAACTGGATTTATTCTCTTTTGAGACAAGGAGATTAAGGGGGGATATGATCAACATGTACAAATACATAAGGGTCATCACAGAGAACAAGGGGGCACTCTTTATGTCAAGAGGAAAAGAGATTTCATCTTCAAATACAGAAAGATTTCTTCACAATAAGAGTTGTGAAAATGTGAAATAGATTCCCTCCAGAGGTGGTTATTGCCAGTTTAGTAGATTGCCTTAAATAAGGCCTGGATTTTTTCCTAAATGTACATAATTTAACTGGATACTATCATTTATAGATAAAGTTGATCCAGGGAATATTCGATTGCCTCTCGGGGGATCTGGAAGGACTTTTTTTCCCTGCTGTAGCAAATTGGATCATGCTTTGCTGGGGTTTATCACCTTCCTCTGGATCAACTGTGAGTATAGGATTGTGTATATGGGATTGTATGTTTGTTTTTTTTATTGGTTAAAAAAGATGGAGTTGTGTCTTTTTTCAACCTGACTATGTACTTATGTAATAACATTTTTTTGGGAGTACAAACCAGAGTGCCTCAGCAACCCGTTCTCGCTCTCCCAGAGACGAAGACACGCAGCTAAGCCGCGGACAAGGTCTCAGGGAGCCATGATGGCATCTCAGGCCTCTACACATGAGTCGCGCTCCTCTAACAGAGAAACACATGGAGACCTGAGCCGCAGCCCTCCCTCACCTGACCTGCACCCTGCTTCTGCAGTAAGTCTGGCAGATCTCAGAATGGTAACCGTAGACATCAAGAACACACTTTCAGCAGCCACATCTGACCTGCGCTCTGATATACAGGATATAGCTCTGAGGGTAGAGGAAGTGGAGGAGACACAAGCCCGCCATGATGCCTCACTGTTGCCTCAAGTTCATCAAGTAACGGAATCCCATGCTATTCATCTGAGGGAGATAAACCGCCACTTGGAGGACCTGGATTACCGTGGGAGATGCCGTAACTTAAGGGTAAGAGGACTCCCTGAATCAACTGAGTCAGCACAGCTCACATGTTTGGTCACTGCCCTCTTTAATGACCTGTTAGAGAGACTCCCTGACTCCCTTATAGCTATGAAACACATTCACAGGGCACTGCGCTCGAGCGGTAGGGGCACACCTAGAGAATTATCTGCTGTCTCAATGATTTCCTCCTAAAAGGGGATACTCTGCAAAGCAAGAGGCCGGTTACACTTTACATATCAAGACCCTGACATTAAGAACTTCCAGGATCTTTCCAATATTACTCTGCAGAAGAGGAGGGAACTGAGACCCCTGCTGGATTCACTGAGAACCAGGGCTATAGTTTATCGCTGGAAGTTCCTTTTCTGTTTATCACCATCTCTCTAGATTGTAAATTCTAACGAGCAGGGCTCTCTGATCCCTCCTGTATTGATTTGTATTGTAAGTGTACTGTCTATCCTGATGTTGTAAAGCGCTGCGTAAACTGTTGGTGCTATATAAATCCTGTATAATAATAATAATCTCTCAATGGCCACACGGTCAACCTCAGAGTACCAGAGGACTTAGAACATTTCCGTACAATTCTCAACATACCACTGGTAGATTTGCCTGATTGGTATATTGACTTACGCCTTCTGCCACTGCGCGGGGCCATCTCCATGAAAGGCATCGCTGGAGCAGGTAACGACAACTTCAGCATACGGCGCCATCGCACTCATCCTCCGCTTTCACCACCAAAAGCACCAGGGATGCCGAAAAACGGGAGCCCTACCTCATCACCGGACCACCGCAGAGCAAGGCACTCCATTGGGGTAACGAATATCCATTCATCTCTTCTGTACCCAACAGCCTCTACAAATAACTATAACACTTTCACCTTCATCGCCCCCTTACCTTACTGCATCCAGTAATCCACATTGGACACTCAAACAACATTAACCCTTGCTCATTGCACACCCAAAACTCTTGAACCTGCCCAAAAGTGCCTTACAAATCAGATGTGAACTGGACTGTTCTACTTTGACCCCATGAGACAATCTGAACTAAACCACAACCTAACTGAAAGCTTATAAAGCAGTATCATCACTTGTACCCTGAGACTTGACACATCCACTGGAAGTGGATCGATCAGTGATAGGACTGTTTGGCCCCTACTAGAGCCACATGCTCCAGCACAAGGAACGATCATATTGACTCCAAGGATTTATCCATGAAGCACTACAGTATATACTTACCCACCTCAGCAATTAAACAAAGCACACAATCCTACTTATCTACCAGACAGAAGGACACATCACCTAAAGACTGAATGACCTCTCCAGGGTCTACCCTACAACATGTGTCATGAACAAGACTTGCACTTAAGAATTTACTCTGGCTATGGATAATCAACAGACGCAGACATGCAACTATAACTTTATCTTTTGCAGACTTTGTGCCCTCTTATTTCTAACCTGATATCCCTGATCAAAGAGTAGTCACAAGGAAAGGGTAACAAAGCCTGTCCTTCGTATGATCCCAATCAGGTAGGGTTAGAATAACTACGGCTTTCTTGTTATAACGTTTCTCCCTCCTCTACCTAAACAGTAGAAGGATACCTCTCATGTTACCATCAAAGTATAGTTAAGATCAAGCATGAGTATATCCTCCATGCCAAGCGAACAAATGAGGAAGGCACAAACAACCCCGATTAATTCCGGTACAGACCGATTGTGTCCACAAAAAAAAAAAAACAAACTTAGGCAAGCATACACTACAAGCCCCATTCTCCAAGCTTCTAATAATGGCCGAAAACATGATTTGAGGAAAAAGCTTATCACTCCAATCAGCCTATATAATAACGATCCCTGATATTTCATATAGAGACACCCCCGGCTGTCTTTGAGCTAAACACACTCCCCAAACTCTCAAAGGTTCTCATCACTAGTTTCATTGCTATCACAGAGGCCTTGATCAAGGATATTGAACCCCAAGCCAAGAGCCCAGCAGTATACTATGTTTTCCTTCGAACTGGAACAATAACAAGGGACATGGTCCTACTGGGTGAAGCCTCACGAGTCCTGACCACATGAATATATCCTAAATGTTCTCAAGATGTATCGTTGACCCTCCGGGACTGGTGAGGCCCGACATTTACAGAGTTTAAAATGTTATGTTAGTTCGTTATACATTTCAGAATTCTGTTGGTTTTGCACTGTTTATTACATGCCATACAGACTGCCTATACCCTCTTCTCGCACATGGTATTCTATGGCAACACGCTCTACAACACAAATACACCCTCCAGTGACATCAGAGAAAGACAACACGGCTCCCCATGCATCAGCCTGATAAATACTCCCCATACATATACTTACACATACGCATATACATATGTTTATACACTGATAATTACTACAGGCATACCCCACTTTTAAGTACACAATGGGGTTTATTTACTAAAGCTGGAAAGTGCAAAATCAAGCTCACTTCTGCATAGAAACCAATGAGCTTCTAACCTCGGCTTGTTCAGTTAAGCTTTGGTAATAAAACCTTGGAAGCTCATTGGTTTCTATGCAGAAGTGAGCCTGATTTTGCACTTTCCAGCTTTAGTAAATAAACCCCATTGTGTACTTAAAAGTGGGGTATGCCTGTATACAACACTCACATAAAGCAACTAGACCTCACAGGAACGAGAGTGACACTCCATCCAGGAATCATACCCAACCACACTCACACACAGCGGACTCTGAGAGTTCTGACTGACTCTTACTGGTATAATAGTTAGCAAATAGAGAAGATAATTCCTATTCGTAACCAGTTTACATAAGACTCCACCACCCCTTTTACCCACTACCTGCACCCCCTCTTCACAGGTAACAGACAACTCACCCTACCCCCATACCTCTTGTACCCACCAACTTACTCTTCGGCCTTTTCCTGGCCCCCCCCTCTACTTGACCGCGATACCCTCTATTGCTTCCCTCCCAGGGGAGACTCCTGTTCAGGATAGACACATCCTCAATCAATATGGACGCCCCCAAATCTACAAAAAGAAATATCTCCTTCAAGCTAATCTCAGTAAATGCAAAAGGCCTGAATATACCTGAGAAATGCTCAAAAGTGCTAGCCAGTATGCAGAGCATGAAGGTGGATGTAGTGTTCCTACAGGACACCCACTTTCGGAATTTCCAAACATGCTACCATGCACCAACACCAAACTCCAAAACAAAAGGAGTCTTGATTCTTAAACCAAAAATACCACTCTTTAGATAACAGACACCCTCGTTGATGAACAAGGCAGATATATTTTCCTAAAGGGGAATATCCAGAATCGGCCTATCACTTTAGCTAACATCTACAGTCCAAATACATCCCGTCTCATTCTTTCGCACAACTATGCAAACTCTCGCCAATTTTAAAAGTGGCATGTTAATTCTGGGAGATGACTTCAATATTACTCTCGACCCTCTTCTCGAAACGTCGGTAGGATCCTCAAGCCTACCATACAGAGCTTTATGCCAAATAAAACTCAGTATGCAGACCCTTCTACTGCATGACACATGGTGCACCCTTAAATCACAAGAAAAAGACTTCACTTTCTTCTCAGCCCCACACAATAAATATTCAAGATTGGATTACCTTTTCCTCACACAACATGACCTCCCCTACCTGACGAAAGCAACGATAGAACCCATTACCATATCAGATCACCATCCGATCACGATCACATTGTCTCTTCCTGACACAACCATACATACCAAGATCTGGAGACTAGACCCCACGATCCTGACCGACAAAACCCACATAAATACACTTATCAAATGCCTTTACAACTACTTTAAAGATAATGACACTCCTGAAATGTCCAAAATAACCCAATGGGAAGCACAAAAATGTGTAATTTGAGGAAAACTAATTTCACTGGCAGCTAAAATCAGGAAAGTTCAACAACAGGGACTTACAGAACTGTTCAATAAACTCAAGACATTGGAAACCCTTCACAAACGGATGTTAGCACAACAAACTTACCAAGACCTTATTGAAACACACAAACATACAGCACAAGCTAGGTCGTACCATTAGGAAAAACTTTATGCTATCCCAAAAGCTGTTTTATGAATTTGGGAACAAAAGCGGACACTTATTAGCATTACACTTGAGAAAAGCCAAAACAACGGTCCACAAGCTGCACTCCCTGACAGGAGATATAGCTCATGAGTTTGAAAGATTTTACTCAACCCTTTACAACATTGACAAGGCAAACCCAACCACTCCCTCACCTGAGACAAGGCAAACTAAAATCAAAGCGTTTCTAGACAAATATTGGCCCAAAGGAATCTCCTCTGACTCTGCCAATTTGCTTGAAGGTCTGAACACTCAACATGAGTGGAAGGAAGCAATAAAAAAACTAAAATCGGGCAAAAGTCCTGGCCCAGATTTGATTTAATAAAATAGGATTACTCTAATCAGATTGCTTGGATGTTTTGATATTGTACATCTAGGTTTATGTAGGCGCTTTGGGACACTGATTGTACCTTTGCCTGTTACACTTATTGCTCAATATACTGTGTATGTTCGATGTACCTGTACAATACCACATGTAAACTTGTTTGACTAAATAAAAACTTTTTGAAAAAAAAAATATTGGGATCCACCCAGATGTTTAACCAGCAGCCAATCCAGCTGGCTCAGTCTCTCAGTGCACTGCTGAGAGCTCGAGCCAGTCACTCTTGCCCCCCACAAGCACTGGAGGGACAGACCACAGAGTGGCAACTGACAGTTCTGAGTAGACCTGAATACTGAGAGATCAGCGGTCTTTGATCACTTAGTTCTCGGTGTAGATCTGGCTAGGGACAGCTGTAGCTCTTATATGTGCTACAGCCATCTGAGGGAGTATGTATGTTTGTGTCTATAGTATAGTCTCTCTTAATCTGACCAGTAAACTGTATTGTAGGTTCTCAATGATAAAATTATAGCTATGGAAGAGTTTTCATCCCAACCTTATCCCTTCTGTTTCCATCAAGTCTTATGCCGTGTACACACGGGCAGACTTTTCAACCGGACTGGTCCGACGGACCGAATCCGGCGGACAATCCGACTGTGTGTGGGCTCCATTGGACCTGCAGAAGACTTTTCGGTCAAAAATTGGACGGACTTTAGATTTGGAACATGTTTCAAATTTGTCCAACGGACTCTAGTCCGGTCGAAAAATCCACTTGTCTATATGCTAGTCTGATGGACGAAAACCCACGCTAGGGCAGCTATTGGCTACCGGCTATCAACTTCCTTATTTTAGTCCGGTCGTACGTCATCACATACGAATCCATCGGATTTTGGTGTGATCGCGTGTAGGCAACTCCGTTCGTTCAAAAGTCCGTCGGAAGTCTGTCGAAAGTCCGTCGGACCAGTCCGTCGGACCAGTCCGGTCGAAAAGTCTGCCCGTGTGTACGTGGCATTAGTGCTTTATTGTCTTTAAATCAAGGTTACGAAGGTCTGTATGGAACTGTAGTTTTGTTTTTTTGCTAGAGCATGTTTTTGCATACTAGTTGTCATTAGGAAATTGGTATGGAGCAAGAAGGCATATGCATACATTACAGATTTCCTAAAACTACCAACCTTTCAGATTTCCATCAATAACTTCATTTTTTTAAATTTAAAGTACTAAGTTTTACTAAGACATTACCTTTTAAGCATTATTTTGCTAATGCAGTACAAGTAAAAACCAAGTACACATGTGAAGTGGGCAATCTAGAATAAAATAAATAAGACTGCTTAACACCACTTTTTCATTACATAAATACTTATACTCTGAACATCCGACTAAATATTGTACTGACGCATACAGTATGCATTTGGAATGAAGGCATTTTTTATTACCTCTTCACAAGACTGAGAATGCTATTTACACCCAACATATCAGAAATGCAATTCACTTTGGCAAACACAAACTGTTTGCTGCACCACACTGTAGTCCCATCCTCTAGTTTGTATATAGTATTTATTATAGATATGCATATAGCCCATTCCCTATGCACTCTGCATCAATCTTTTATAGGCAATGAAAGAAGAAATATTATATTTATAAAATGTATACAATTTATAAATATATTTCTTCTTTCATTGCCTATAAAATCCCACATTTCTTGAGGTTTATTCTATATACTATTTAAGGGATGATGGCAATATACATGTGTGGCTATGTGAATCATTAAATTTCGTGTTTCTAGAACCTAAGCTCACCTACTAGCTTTTTAAGATGTATTAATACTTTATTTGTATTACTGTATACTTATTTGTTCAAAAATGTATTTAAAATCAAAAGCTCTTCTTGTATATGTAGTTTACTGTGGCTTTGGAAACAATTTCAGCACCCCATAAGAAATAAATAGAAGAGAAAATAAATAAATAATTCAATAAAGATACATAAATGGAAACAAAATGAGGTTCTGGTAGTCTACGTACAGTCAACATCTTGCACTTTAGAACTATATTGTATTTACCTTAAAGCTAGAATTGTCTGCGATAACAAAAGAATGTTTAATATCAATTGAGCATTAATGTTCATATAGCTTGAAGCTTTTATATTCTTAAATAAAATTTTCTACAAATGTAGCTGCTGTCAGAATTCAAGTAAATGGAAAAAAGCACGAAGGTAAGGTACAAAAAAAAACAAGATGAAAGCCTGAATTATTTCAGTCTAGAGAAGACTAATTAAATAATGGTGCACTCACTCTGACTTGACCCACAAAAGCATTCACTTCTTCCTCTTGGACGGAGAGATTTCTAGGCAAGTAAAGATCAAAGACTGGGTTGTTGTCATTCACATCCGTCACCAGCACATTAACAGTTGCAGTTGATGTCTGAAAGAAATTTATGTTAGTTTTAGTGCTTGCAGTACATATTTCACACAGCTTAAAATGGATTGCTGAGATGCACTTTGTTTACAGTTTGTTTTTTTTTTTAGTAAAGTGTACTTTATTTGCGATCACATCAGTGCTTGAAGGCTCTCTCGCAATAAAGTTGTCATATAATCTGTCATTCAAACAATGAACTGATGTATTTTACAGACATGATAAAATCCTAATATAGTAGTTGCTCGATCAACAAAGCACATGTGTATTAACTCTTGAAGCAGAAATAAGCATGGTGGGGGCAACCAGCATTTTCAATAATGTTTACCGGGTTCACCGTTTTCTTGTTTTACCCATTTGGCAGGCCCTGATTACATAATGTGACATTATTTCTGGCTCCATTCATGGCATCCGTAATGCACATGCACCACAGTCAGTGTAGAGATTAAAGCATTGCTAGCAGGTATGTAAAGGCTTTTTGTTTTTTTGGAAAAGGAGACATATAAATACTCTTCTAGCAAAGGACCCTACTTGCTGGCAATTTTTTTTTTTTTTTTAGCTTTACTTCTACTTGACATCAGTAATGTCAGAAATTGTTTGATTTAAAGTAGAACTATTGGAAAAACTTTTTTTTTTCATTTCGGATAGGGTAAGGGAGGTCATAACCCATGTGAGCTTATTTTTTGCCATCTGTGTCCCATTGGGGATATTTCCCTTCACTTCATGTCCCAGATCCTAAACAGGAAATGAGAGGAAATTACTGCAAATTAAGGGAATCCCTTGGGGACCCCTAGGTCACCAAAACAAGTGCCCCCATTGCAAGACTTCCCCTCTATTACTGTTCTGGGGACAACCCAAAAACAGGGAAGCAGACAGCAATAAAAAGTGACAAGTATTCTAATCCATCTTCACTCTGTCCAAAACTAAAAAAAAAGTTTTGCTTTTAGTTGTACTTTAAAAGGAATTAATTAATTGGATTACTGGATATGGCAGGTACTTCCCATTATAAAGACACCAATTGCAATAATTACTGTAAATATATTTATTTACAACACACACAAACATGTTTTTTCGTTTTTGATGGAGTGGAGATTATGGAGATGATTAGAACACCTCTGAGGTTTTTTTGCTGTCTGTGCCCCCATTAGGGAGATGCACTCTATTTGTTCTGTTTACCATTATCATTGAAAGCGAAAGTAAAAGAAAATCACAAATATAGGTTTGACACCAGAACAGTGATAAAGAGGAAATCTTCCAGCTGGGAAACAAGTTCTGGTGACCCTGGTGACACCCTGGGATCCCTTCACTTTAAAAAGGGATTGCCTCACTTTTGGCTACAGGAGAGGAAGTAAAGGTAAATCTCACCAATGAGACACAGAATGCAAAAAAGAAAAACACGGTTTTAACCCTCTCTTATGCAATAAAAAAAAAAGTTTTGCTTTAAGTGACACCTTATGTGAGACATTGAGTGATTCATTCTTAAAAATGCCTCTACACAGTTTATTTAGAATGATTACATATGCAGGATATATTTAAGTTGTGTCAACAGTACAAGCAAAAAGGTGCCTGTAAGTATAATTGCTCAAATATGCCTTTCTTGCCTCTGTTTGATGCGTAGGCAGTTCATCCAAACAGAAAATGTTTAGGATTTGAAAGATATCAGATCTGAAACCTATTAAGTCATCTGGGGAAACATTTTTTTTTTTTCTTTGGAGGGAGAATTACAGTAGATAGATGCAAAAAAAGGCACAGGAAGCCCACTAAATGTCTGAGGAACACATGCTATTTTAAAAAGAGGGGTGGAATGTTTACAGCAGTTGGGAGGGGTCGTTTTATGTGGCCTTGAGAGCAGCATAGGAAATCCAATAAAACTTTCAATTTACAGCAGTGCTAATGCTGTACAAGCTATTATGGAATCACAAAGTTTTCTTTCTGTGACCCCCAACAGGAACACCATACATTGGCAGTGCATACTTAGCTACAGTATATATGTCATCATTACTGTACTTTAAAATGTCATCAGAAGAACCTCAAAAAATTATATTAATCAAATGAAAAGGCCTTTCTCTATGAGTCTTAGCTGGCAAAAATGTATTTCATACTAGACATTTGTCACAATAACCACATTTTTGAACATCAGGGTTTGCTGGTTAACAGTTAGCACCTGGCACCCCATTTTCATGACATAACATTGCAAAACATAAATGGTGGTCTTGGTACCAAAAGCCCTTGGGCATACAGTATATGGGTACAATTTTTCAATTAGCCTGGCCAGGCTACAACATTTGGATGGCAAACCGAGTCTGAAATGTTAGGCAGAAGGCCTTTGGAAGTATCTTTAAAAAAGCAAATAACAATTATAAAGTGTTACATACATAGTTAGTAAGGTTGAATAAAGACACCAGTCCATCCAGTTCAACCTGAGTGAGTGTGGGTGCATGTCTACAATTATTCCTATTCATTTAAGGAACCCATATAGCGCTGTCAATTTACGCAGCACTCCACACATACATTGCACACTCACATTGGTCCCTACCCTCAAGGAGCCCACAATCCAAGGTCCCCAACTCGCATTCATATACTTGGGCCAATTTTGAACAGAAGCCAATTAACCTACCAGCATGTCTTTAGAGTGTGGGAGGAAACCGGAGTACCCAGAGGAAACCCACGCAGGCACAGGAAGAACATGCAAACTCCTGGCAGGTAGTGTCGTGGTTGGGATTCAAACCAGCGACCCTTTTTACTGCTAGGCGAGAGTGCTACCCACTACACCACTGTGCTGCCCCGTGTTAATTTCAGAGTTTTCAAATGTATATCTTTATTTTATTTTTTTTTATATTTGTATGTATTCATTGATTCATTTTGAAGGGAGCAGGAGGGTAATGGGTTGAAATGAGGCTATTCCAAGGATTGACCAAGCTAGTGCTAGGATTGGTGCCCAGCATCATTTACTATATTTAGAAAGCCAAATTATTATAGATACACTATAGTGAGAGGAATATAGAGGCAGTAGTGACAGCAACAGCACCACAATCAACCTAGCAGGAACAGTGTGTGTTCTTATTTTTGTAAAATTATGTTCCAACACAGACAAAGAAACTCAGCTGTATGTGGCAGGTAATAGGTGGAAGCCAATAGGGGTGTGGAAGGCATCTGCAACCCATTCTTGGTTCATTTTGATAAAGTTTAGGCAGACATCATTGCCTGTGGAAAGGGAGATGGGTCTGTTGTTTACTGCCCCTCCAGCTGGCCAGTACCCCTAGTGTATGTTTTGAAACCAGGTGAAGGTGAAATACCTCCTTGTGGGGTGAATAATAGCGTTGAGTGCATTTCTTATGGGGCACAGTTTTCCAAGAAGCACAGAACAATTTGAAGGAGCACATTGTCACTTTTGGACTTTTTTATACACCAGGGTTTAAGGACGGTATATGCATATTTCTGAAACCCAGTTTCACAGCAACAATATACACCAGTCATATATGTTGGATTTTTTTACACAGAAATGTCACATTGAATTGCAGGTTTTGCACAAGATTGTGTTTATTTTATTTTAGTTTGAACATAACAATATGCATTATATATAAGCGATTAGGAAGTTTACACAGAAGGATTTTTTTGTGGATTTTTGTGAATATACAAATATTTATTTTCTGCACATTTATTGTCACTTTTTGCACTAAATGCACCTGTGACACACACTCCTCAAGTATTTAGAGGTTGTAGGTCACCTCTTAATAAGAGCAGCACCATACCTATCCCCTCTTTTTCACATTTGAAAGCTCCAGCCACTAGTTCATTTTAGATACCAAGTAGTCCCTTCTTAATTTTTGAGGCTGTTGGTATCCAACTGTATCCCACTGTATGTTGGTATGTTGGTCACATACTCATTGACCATCATGGACAAGCCATTATTGGGAGTGCTATCTTGGGCCAGGCCTGCTCCCAGCTGCCCGAAGACAGTTTGAAATGCCTTGGTTTGATATCCCCTGCTGGTGTTGGTTCCACTGCTGCTGCCTGCTTGCCTATTGTGCATCTTTTTATGGTGTCACATTTTGTCTTCCTTCCTGTGTGGTAGGATGAAATCCATTATTTTGGTAGCATGGATCCAAGATGGTGGCCCTTGAAGGTGTCTTTCCCAAAAATGGCCTTATATCAGAGACAGAAGGCCCTTGAAAGTTTGAAAGAAAAATCAAAAAGTTTTAAATGTTTAAATGTCTTTTTTTAATTACCAGTATAGCTTTTGTTTTATTAATGTATTTATTTTTGTTTGAAGTATGCTTGTATTTATCTATAATTTTAATTGGTGGAAGCAGTCAACAGTGAGCGCCACCTGGTGTCAAATCCACGCACTGTGGATTTGCTGCTGAGAAGGCCCAGAGCTTTATGCAATAGCTTACCTAATTTCCCCAGTGAAAATTGTGATTGTTTCGTTTTATTGTTCCCAAATTGCACACAAAATATTTTAGGTAATTTACATTTTACTTGAATGGCTACTTGTAAACACAAGCTGAGAATAGAAAGAAGCTATTGTCAGCTTGTGCAGGATTTGTCTACAGAAGCTCCAGGATTTATCTACAGAAGCCTGACATTGCATGCCTGATATTACACTAATCGGGGGGGGCAATGCTTTTTAGGCTCCTGCAGGAAAAAATAATAAATGGAAATTTTTAAAGTGAATCCTTTTAGGACTGCTTATATGTATTATCCATGTCTGGTGATAGCTTTTCTTGGAAAGTCTCAACGTGATGAATGTTTTTAGCATGAGAAAGTGATGCTTTCATTCTTTCCTCTGTGCTTTCAATACAGAACTTTTTATTAAAAGATTGCTTGCAATTAAACATATCTACGCTCTTGACACTGGTTTTATGTCAGTGCGGATTATTGAATTACTCATCTTTAACCACTTCAGGACCAGCTACTGTAACTAAACGGCTGGGCAGCGCACTTCCTATTTCAAGTTACTGTTTATAGATTTATTTTTTACAGTGTCAGCAACACTGGTAACACTTGTATAATAATCATATTTTAAAAGAATGATGACTTTTCCTAATTTTTAAGTGACTTGTGTTTTTGCAGGCAATGGGCAGTAGAAATAGGTAACCAACAATGAGTTTACAAACAAGCAGAATTTTCACTGAAACATTTTAAATAATGTTACACACAATTTTTATAGTTTTGTCTATGTAATAATTTGAGGGAACATCTAAAGTGCACTTTTAATGTGATTTTAAAGCCTAAACATGGTTACCTTAATGCGCTCATTGTACTAAGGTAAAAATTGTTTAGGTGTCAGCATCCCCAGTCACCCCCCCTCTTTTACTTACCCGAGCCCTAATTCAATCCTGCGCCATGCACGGCTGCAGGTCTTCTCTCCCCTCACTTCTGGGTCTTGCTGGCTGTGCTGGGGGCACTGGGAGCCATTGGCCAGTAACGAGGAAGCAGGGGCAGCGGCGAATTTTACTGTCTGTGTCAATGGATGCAGCAGCAGGGTTCAGGTGCAAGCATGCACGAGTGCACTGGACAAAGGGGAGGGGCCAGGAGCACCGGCAGGGGACCCAAAGAGAGGTGGTTCATGGCCACTCTGTGCAATTCCATTGCACAGAGCAGGTACTGTAAGTACAGACACACTTGTTATTTTAAAAAAAATAATTAACCTTAACAATTAGTTTAGGCCATTTAAAGGAAAATTTCACCCTTCAGAACTTGTTACATATTCCACCTGTATTTAGGGTGGAACATGCAGCATGTTCCAGCTCCTGCAGCCTCTACTCCTGCTCTCTGCCTCAGTGTGACAGCAGGTGGAGGATCTTCTTTGCACAGCTGTTGTAACAATTCAAAAACAGCGCAACCATGAGGGACTCCAACCACATGGCAGCATCATTCATTCACAGCAACCTGAAAATGGATAGACTACAACTACCATCAGCCACCATGGATGATGGCTTGTAGTACTGATACGCACTATTGTAGTTCATTCACAAGCCCTGAAGATTTATTTTTTACAGTGTCAGCATGCACACCTGTAACTGTAATCACACTGTTATTAAAAATTAGTAAAAAGGTAAAGAATTATTGAAAGTGGCTCTGTACTATGCAATCACTGTGACCGATCATAGCAATCACAACTGTAAACAATGCTTGTGATCACATTGGTGAATGCAAAGTGCTGAGCACAGGTAGATAGTACAGAGAGTACCTTGAAATCGCTGTGGCCAAACACAGCAATCACAAACGTAAACACTGGATGCGATGAGCGGTCAGCTTTCTCTTTTCTGTCATATACACAAAAGCCATTGTGGGAGAAAGAGGAGAGCTGGCTGCCATCCTAGCTAGCACTCCAGTGTTCAAATCACAGTGTCCCTACCTGATCATGGTGATCACAGTGACCCTACCTGATCACATTACCCTATGTGATGATAGAGCCCCTGCCTGATCTAGCCAGTGTCAGATTACAGCCAGTACCTGAATACAACCTGTGATCTGACCAGCCAACATCTGATTAAAGTCGGCAGCTGATTACAGACAATACCAGATTTTCCAGTTTGCTGATCACAGTCAATGCCAATAATTCCAGCTTGCTGATATCTGTCAGTGCTAGTGTTTTCAGTGCTACTGATCACAGCCAGGTCTAGTGTTTATCCTTTCACAATTAGGTGTCTGCTTTCCAAAATAGGGTAATGTCTTTAGGCCTCAGAAAATGTTATAGGTAGTGAAGAAATCATATGAGTAATTTAAGCCCTTTGAAAATCTAAAGGGGGCTAAATGAATACTGAGCCTTTCTATGCAGCTAGGCAGCAAAAATGTCTCAAACATGTGGTATTCCCATCAGAGGGGAAGTACCAAAATGTGTTTTGAGGTATAATTAATTACGCCCATGCTGTGTGTGAGAAATAAGCTATTAAAATTACAATGTTCTGAAAAAAACCTCACATTTTATTTGAAATGTGGCAAAATCTTTAAAATGCTATGTCTCAAACCAAATACCTAATGAACCCGTACACACGGTCAGACATTGATCGAACATTCCAACAACAAAATCCTAGGATTTTTTCCAAAGGATGTTGGCTCAAACTTGTCTTGCATACACACGGTCACACAAAGTTGTCGGAAAATCCGATCGTTCTGAACGCGGTGACGTAATACACATACATTGGGACTATAAACGGGGCAGTAGCCAATAGCTTTCATCTCTTTATTTATTCTGAGCATGCGTGGCACTTTGTACGTCGGATTTATATACACACGATCGGAAATTCCAACAACGGATTTTGTTGTTGGAAAATTTTTTAGCCTGCTCTCAAACTTTGTGTGTCGGAAAATCCGATGCAAAATGTGTGATGGAGCCTACACACGGTCGGAATTTCCAACAACAAGGTCCTATCATCCGACCGTGTGTACGGGGCATTAGAGTGTTTACTTTTCTTTTTAGGGGTGTTTGTACTGGCCTGGAATTTTAGAGCAAGAAAACAGGCAGTTGGAACATCAGTGTTCATAGGTTTAAAATATATACAGTATATTATAGTTTATAGACTATTTAAAGTGGTATTAAAGGTTTGGCTTTAAAAAAAAATAAAACAAACCTGTTTTACAGTGCCTTGAAAAAGTATTCATACCCCTTAAAATATTCCACATTTTCTCATGTTACAGCCAAAAACGTAAATCTATTTAATTGGGATTTTATGTGATCGACCAACACAAAGTGGTACATAATTGTGAAGTGGAAGGAAAATGACAAATGGTTTTTAACATTTTTTACAAATAAATATCTGAAAAGTGTGGGGTGCATTTGCATTCAGCCCTCTTTACTCTGATACCCCTAACTAAAATATAGTGGAACCAATTGCCTTCAGAAGTCACCTAATTAGTAAATAGAGTCCACCTGTGTGTAATTTAATCTCAGTATAAATACAGCTGTTCTGTGAAGCCCTCAGAAGTTTGTTAGAGAACCTTAGTGAACAAACAGCATCATGAATGCCAAGGGACACACCAGACAGGTCAGGGATAATGTTGTGGAGAAGTTTAAAGCAGGGTTAGGTTATAAAAAAATATCCCAAGCTTTGAACATCTCATGGAGCACTGTTCAATCCATCATCCGAAAATGGAAAGAGTATGGCACAACCGCAAACCTACCAAGACATGGCCATCCACCTAAACTAACAGGCTGGGCAAGGACAGCATTAATCAGAGAAGCAGTCAAGAGGCCCATGGTAACTCTGGAGAAACTGCAGAGATCTACAGCTCATGTGGGAGGAATTGTTTGTTGTGTTCTCAACAAATCTGGCCTTTATGGAAGAGTGGCAAGAAGAAAGCCATTGTTGAAAGAAATCCATAAGAGGTCCTATTTGCAGTTTGCAAGAAGCCATGTGGGGAACACAACAAACATGTAGAAGAAGGTGCTCTGGTCAAATGAGACCAAAATTGAACTTTTTGGCTTAAAAGCAAAATGCTACATGTGGCGGAAAACCAACACAGCACATCACCCTGAGCACACCATCCGTGAAACATGGTGGTGGCAACATCATGTTGTGGGGATGCTTTTCTTCAGCAGGGACAGGGAAGGCAGTCAGAGTTGATGGGAAGATGAATGAAGCGAAATACGGGGCAATCTTAGAAGAAAACCTGTTAGAGTCAGCAAAGGACTTGAGACTGCGGTGGAGGTTCACCTTCCAGCAGGACAACAACCCTAAACATACAGCCAGAGCTACAATGGAATGGTTTAGATCAAAGCATATTCATGTGTTAGAATGGTCCAGCCAAAATCCAGACCTAAATCCAATTGAGAATCTGTGGCAAGACTTGACAATTGCTGTTCACAGACACTTTCCATCCAATCTGACAGAGCTTGAGCTATTTTGCAAAGAAAAAAGGACAAAAATGTCACTCTCTAGATGTGCAAAGCTGGTAGAGACATACCAAAAAAGACTTGCAGCTGTAATTGCAGCGAAAGGTGATTCTACAAAGTATTGACTTTAGGGGGCTGAATACAAATGCACGCCACACTTTTCACATATTTATTTGTAAAAAAGTTTGAAAATCATTTATCATTTTCCTTCCACTTCACAATTATGTGCCACGTTGTGTTGGTCTATCACAAAAAATCCCAATAAAATACATTTACTTTTTTGGTTGTAACAGGACAAAATGTGGAAAATTTCAAGGGGTGTGAGTACTTTTTCAAGACAGTGTACTTACTGGGGCGTGGCTAACCGCCGAGCAAGATGGACATTTAACTCCTCAGCTCCTGCACCGATCGGACCATAGACCATCATAACCGCCACCCAGGCACCTCCCAGAGCCAGACAAATACACAGCAATACCGCCCCAGGACTCCACTATGTCGTTCCAAACCCGCAAACGAAAAGAATACCGGCCGTCGAAGAAACTGACAGATTTCTTCACATAGCCGTCAGATACAGAATTCCAAGATGGCGCCCGCGGCCCTGTACACGGAACGGCCGCAGCCTATACTGACCTCCCTGATGCCAATGAGTCAGAAATTGCTCCACAACATCAATCCTCTGACTCCAATCCACCTTACCCCTCAATATCAGCTGGCAACAGTCCTGCAAAATCGAGGATGCAACTGGATTCCACAGATATCATGACGGAGGTGAGTCCTGTATCTCCCCTCACCTCAGCACAGACATCGGCCATAGCAGCATTCCCCACAACCAATCAGCCAGTATTAGACATCACAATGAAAGAAATGCTCATCACTCTGCAGAATTCACTTCATAATGACATAGCATCCATGTTCACAAAGTTTTCCTCTCATATGCAGCATGTGGGTCAGAAAGTACACCAGATTGAACATCGTATAGGTACTGTGACCGAAACGGTAAACGACCTGGTGGAGGCGCAACAATGGATGAAAGCCAAAATGGCGGACCTCAAAGACAGGTCCCGTCGAAATAACGTAAAAATTAGAGGCATACCTGAAAATATTATGCCGCAAGATTTAAATGCATATGCCAGAAAATTGATTTCTACCATTCTACCAGATCTGGCACCGGTAGAAACCATTATTGACCGCATCCATCGCATTCCCAAACCTCCGCACCTACCTGCCGATGTTACCTTGGGATGTCCTTATGAGGGTCCATTTTTTCCATGCCAAAGATCAACTCTTGTTTAAATCCAGGCATCTAGAGAAACTCCCGGCACCATACAGTCACCTGCAACTGTTTGCTGACCTTTCACAATACACCAGACAGCTACGCAGACAGCTGAATACCATCACAAAATCACTCAACAATCATAAAATCCCGTATCAATGGGGATTCCCCAAGAAAATTTTGGTTACCAAAAATGGAGTCAGACATAGCATCTCCACGATTCAGGAAGGAATCAAACTTCTCAATATTTGGGGAATTATCCCTGAGTCGCCTGAAACGTTCACTTCCACTCAAAAGGGGACTGCCCGAAATGCACCTGACAATCCCACAAATGGGAAATCTTAACATGTTCCTACATGGTGGTTAAAGCATTGAAACCCAGGTAACACTTAGTCCGATCGGATGCCTTGCTCATTGCATATTGCACCACAAACTTTCACCCCACAAATCCTTACTGCAGCCTAGTTGTGATTGGCTGTCAACAGTATCGATCTACAATCGATTGTTTGTTTTATATTGTTCTCTATTAACCTTTCTTTCATTTTCAACCCCTTTTTTCCTCATTTTACCTTATCACCCTGAGAGCACCTGACTACGACGAAACCGGAGTATCCGCATACTGAATAATACCACACATCGTATCGGAAACACCTGATTGTGAGTACCACCATTTCTTATCACACATTAACACAAACCAAGCAGAATGCCTAAATTCCTGACCCTCAACGTCAGGGGCCTTAACCATCCTGCTAAAAGAACATCTATGTGGCGCACAGCCAGAGAATCCAACTGTGATGTTCTCTGCCTACAGGAAACACACTTTAAAAAATCAGCGGAACCTAAATGCACTAATCATCAATTTACCCACATTTACCAAGCATCAGGCCCCACTAAACGAAATGGAGTTATGATCGCATTTAGAAACTCCCTCAACGTTACACTGCACAACAGCATCATCGACAAAGAAGGCCGCTACCTGGTCCTAGACTGTACCCTAGACAAACCCAGATATACTATTGTCAGTGTGTATACACCCAACACGAGACACCTTGGATTCCTAACTAAATTAATGAAGAAACTTATCAACTTCCGTAAAGGAAGCCTCATCATCTGTGGTGACTTCAATATAGTGCCAGACAACGAAATTGACACGTCATCCCGTAAATCCAGACTGACGTCACCCATGGGCTCCTTCATAAGGAACAATGATCTTTATGACGTATGGAGATGCCACCATACTACCGAAAGGGACTACTCCTTTTTCTCTCATAGACACAACTCATATACCAGGATTGACTATTTCCTTTTTGAAACAGAAATTTCAAACTCCTCCATAGGAACAATCACTTGGTCGGACCACGCACCAGTATCAATTGAGGTTGCAGATAGTCCACATCATACCCGTAACAAGATTTGGAGAGCCAATGCAGCGATTATTAACTCCCCTGAACACTCAGATTACATCTGAAGACATCTTGAGGAATTTTTTTATATAAATGCCGGATCAGTGTCCGACAATGTTACCCTCTGGAATGCACACAAAGCATTCATTAGAGGAATTATCATCCAAATAACTGCTAGAGAGAAGAGGAGGAGATCACAAAGTCTAGACACTATTACGTCCACTATTAAAAAGCTAGATGAACAAAACCAGAACAATCCTGATCCTAAATTAAAAGAAAAATGGACTCTTCTCAGACAAGAACTGAGAAATATGCTGTTAGACTCCCATAACAATACCCAAACAAGATATAAAGCCAATCACTATGCCACAGGTAATAAAACAGGAAAAGCCTTAGCACTTAGACTCAAAGGTCGTCATATTAAAGCTAAAATTCCACATCTCTTTCACCCCTCAACAAACCAAAAACTCATGGACCCCCAAGCCATTGCAGATGCATTTAGCCACTACTACCAATCCTTATATAACCTGAAAGATAATAGCAATACCGCCTAACCATCTAGAGAAGATATTGACTCTTTCCTAAAAGAAATTAATCTTCCTACTCTTTCTCAGCAACATATCACTGAACTAAACAAACCATTCACTTCTCTTGAAATACTAAATATTACTTCTAAACTACCACCCAACAAATCACCTGGCCCAGATGGTCTCACAGGAGAATATTATAAGCAGTTTCGCACTACCCTAGCACCATACCTAACACTAATGTGCAATGACGTTGCCTCCTCCTCTTCTCTCCCAAATGAAATGCTTAATGCTTTGATAATTACGCTTCCAAAGCCAGGGAAAGAGCCCACGGTACCTCAAAACTTCAGACCGATCTCACTTCTAAACATAGATACAAAGATATATGCGAAACTAATAGCGTCCAGGTTGGTGGACATTATGCTCACATTAATAAATACGGACCAATCTGGGTTTACAAAAGGTAGACAAACTTATGATGCATCACGCAGACTCATAAATATCATCCATAATGCCGAGAGTAACCGAATGCCTTCTCTGCTCCTCTCTTTGGATGCAGAGAAGGCGTTCGATAGAGTCCACTGGTCCTACTTGAAAGCAACACTCCATAAATTCGGTTTCCAAGGTCATATTCTCTCAGCGATACTGGCCCTATACTCATCTCCCTCAGCCCAAGTTTATACAGAAGAGATGGTTTCTAAACCCTTTCCAATCACCAATGGAACCCGCCAGGGATGTCCCTTATCACCCCTCATTTTCAATCTTTTAATGGAACCACTGGCGGAACACATCAGAACGAATAAATACATTGAAGGATTTAAAATTGGAAAAATTGAACACAAAATTAGTCTATTTGCCGATGACGTGATTATAATGATTACCAACCCTGTATCCTCCCTGGCTTCCATCCAAAAAGTATTACACAGATTCAGCTATATTTCATACTACAAAGTCAACGAAAGTAAATCTTACATTCTTGATCTAGGATTAGATGCAATATCTAGTAATGTATTACGCAACACCTATACATATCCATGGGCAGAAACAGGTATATCATACCTAGGCATCACACTCATGAAATCGGTAAAAGGTCTTTTTCACAACAATTATGTTGAAACCAAACAAATGTTAATCGCAGAAACGACCAAATTAGCCAAGCATGAGCTCTCTTGGTCAGGCAGATTAGCTGCATTTTTTGGTCAGGCAGATTAGCTGCCTTCAAAATGCTAGTACTCCCCAAAATACTATACACGTTCCGAGCCCTACCCATACCTCTCAGCAACACATAACTTAAATCCCTCCAAACCATAATTCTGCACTATATATGGCAAGGTAAAAAAAACAAGAAGTAGTCACTCTAAACTCATCAAACACAAGACGACAGGGGGAATGGGACTCACCGACATTAAAGACTACTATCTAGCCACCATTCTATCCCAACTAAAAGAATGGATGTATGCTTCACCAACCACGCTATGGGGAAACATTGAGAACACCGCCACTCCAGGGTCAAACCTAAAAAATTGGTTGTTTAGTACTTCCAGTACAATCTCCCATCTCCACTTATACTCCCCGACCATACGAGCTACAATCAAAGCTTGGAAAATATTACTTAACACCAAATGGACATCACTCCCCACTTCACGCTTACAAATACCCCTACAAACTCTCCGAATTCTATCACCAGATCTAACCATACCTAATTGGTTAACGCAGATAGCACAAACCACTGAGGAACTCAGAAATTAAATAACACATCAACCTTTCCCCGCAATCCAAATAACCTACAATGCGCCTACATCAGACTATCTTACCTATCATCACATTCAAACGAGCCTCAATACTCACAAATAGAGGGTTCATTACCTACCAAATTATGGAACTTCTATTTCTCACAAGAGACAGATGCAAAAGGCATATCTATTATCTACAATACACTTCAGGAAAAACTAGTATTCTATAAATCTAAACCATTTATAGATTGGGAAACAGACATTAAAACACAATTCTCCGAAAAACAATGGCAACAGGCACTCAGATCAATATATAGAGCCACCTGCTGCACCTCCTTATGGGAATTAACAAACAAAATAACACTTAGATGGTATCTGACACCCCACAGATTGGCTAAATTCCAGTCCAACACCTCCTATCTATGCTGGAGAAATTGTAACCAAACAGGGACTCTAATCCACACTATGTGGTCATGTCCAGTACTGCAAAAACTGTGGAAAGAAGTATAACTTCTTATCCAAGAAATAGGTCACTACAACATCTCTCTCACACCACAACTAGCGGTCCTCAATATGATACCGGAAAACATACCACCACCGTTCAAAACGATTCTCACACATATACTACTTGCCACTAGACTGCTCATCACCAAATCTTGGAAAAAATCCAACGCACCATCCTTACTGGATGTAATTACTTTGGTCCACTCACACAGTCTATATGAGACCATACACTCCAGGGGAAATAACGCACAGACCAAAACTCAAAGACTCTGGCAACCTTGGAAGAGTTGGTATACACAAAAAATAGAGAAAAACTGAGAAAACGGCATACACACATGTAACATGACTCCAACGATACCATGCGTAATATAGTGCTCTCCCCCCCCCCCCCCTTACTTCCTACCCCATATCTACTATCAATACACTGGGATGTTCACCCTTATTACTGCAATTGACTCTATTGCATATACTCTGAGTATAAACTTGTTTTATTCAACAATTGCTTACATTGTTTTATTCAACAATTGATTACATTTTTGTAGTAAGAATTTTTCAATATAAGTCATATGTAATGCTTACTCTGTAACTGTTTGTTATATGATGTACCGTTCACTTCATATGCTACCTTAGCAATGCATTATACTGTAAAATGTAAAATCTTCAATAAAAATTTATTTGAGAAAAAAAAAAGACTTACTTACCTGCCCTTGCTCTAAATCCACCACAGTGGAACCAGCGGGACCAGACTGGCTCACCACAGTGGTGTTACCTAGTGCTGTTGTGATTTGCCACTTTGTTGTTTAATAAAGCCAATACTTTCATGCTACACTTAGAAGGCACTGTTTCTTATCCCAGTAGTCTCTATGTGGTCTCATTCAGTCTCTACATCATCTACCATGGGTGACATTACAGGATCCTCTGGGACCTCTAGCAGTTGACTGGGAGTTCTGGCATTTTAGATCTGAAGGCTGCCGGGTCTGTCTTGGAATTGGGCCCAAAGCCTTATCCTCATAGGTGGAGGGGACCACAACCAGTCCACGCCCAACTCCTCCTCTTCAGAACGGTATTTTGAGACTTGGTTAGTAGATGGGGTCTACAAGAAAGTCCTCCAAATGGAGGTTGGTGCCATTCTTTTAATGGGCCAAATTCTGGGTGGATCTGATAAACTGGGAACCCGGGCAACTGTTTGCAGATGATAAAGCCTTGGGGCTTCCAGCAGTCAGATACTGACCAATATGTACAGCTTTGTAACAATAATTCCATAGGACTAGCCTTCACTCATGTCACCAATCCGGATCGACTAGCCTTTCTGGATATGGAACTTTGCCATGATGGTGCAACCATATATGCCAACAACTTTGTTAAACCGACCGCCAGCAACTCCTTTCTCCATTATCTGAATTGCTACCATCCTAAATGGATCCATAACATTCTCAAAATCCAATTCCACAGAATTTGAAAGAATTGCACAAGGGATGTGGACTTCTCAGCAACTTTTTGGGGGAAAAAGGGTATCCATCGTCATTGGTGTCTGATGCTTTCCAGCAATATCAAAAACCTCCCTCCCCAAAACCAGTCAGGAATTAGGAACTTCAGCCCATGCGATTCACCACCCAATTTCACAATAAAAATAAAAACATGGAGAGCAATTTGTCCAGACGCTGGTCTATTTTACTTGAGGACCCCTTCCTACAGTCCACCCTCACGCATAAACCAAAAGTGTCTTATCGAAGAGCAAAGAATATAAAAGGGAAAATCGCACCCAGTAAACTCAAACAGTACCCCCCTAACTCACAGCAATTGCATTCCCCTGATCCCTTTGGTGGGTATATTTCAATGTCGTAAAAAATATGTTTGACCTGCCAGTTCATGGAACATGGTCAAAAGAGATTCACAGGTTAAGGCAGAACCTATGCAATTAAGGAATTCCATAACTGTTGTAGCGAATTTGTCGTGTACTGCCTGACCTGCCCATGCGGTCAATTCCATGTGGGCAGGACCATCCGCACTCTTTGCAAGCGTTTCGGTGAACACAGACACTATCAAAGAAGGCTGGGACAAACAGTGTTCCCAGACAGTTCTTGGTGCAGCACCAACAATCCACAGTCAGTCTCAACATATGGATGATTGAGGCAATGCCAAGTAGCCTTCCTGCAGCAGAACGTTTCAAACGTTTATGCCAGCAGGGGACTTTATGGATACATTCCTTAAATACTCTTACTCCTGGGGGGTTAAATGAAGAAATTGAGATTCACACAATATTGTAATATTCACTTTACAACATTCCAATTCTCATCATATATCCCTCATTTTTTTTCAATGGACCCTTATGGTCCTATACATCTTGGATATCATATGATTCAGATCCTTGCCTTGGGGGTGGTGGCTTACAGATAGTAAGTAATTATAGGTACCACACCTTGGTATATATCTTATATGACATGTTGTATTCTTCTTTAATAATTACTGTCACATCCAGGTTGATATGTACTGTAGATTTCTACCCCCCCCCCTTGTCCTCTCTCTTTTTTATCCAGTTGTGTATTGGTTTCTAATTTTTATTAAATATATTTGTAAAGTTCTTACCCTGTTTAATTTTTATGAATGTTTTATGCAATGTGCCACAATCCACCTATTGTTATTATGATTCTACTATTGCTCTAGGTCCACTGGCCATTGTAGTTCCACGGCCATGGGCAGTCATGCAGTGTGTACTTAAGCTGCAACCTCCCTGGTGAAACAGGCCAGTAGAAGGAGCTGTGCACTACAAGCGTGTAGCTAAATGCTTTTTTCTTCCTCTCTACCATCCGGGTCTGCCCATCCAGCGACGTCACTTCCTGCTGTGCGGTCCACGATGGCCAGCTTGGTCTTCCTGGGTCCCAGTTCTTCCCTGCACAGCCACTGGGCCACAAACAGAATAATGGACAGAGGCAGCCCCCAGAGGATGACGTTCCATCTAAAGAACCTGCGTGTATCCACTTACATCTAGTGAGTGTTAATCTATTTGTGCAATAAATTGTGCCTTTTAATTACTACACTTAGGTGTGCCTCCCTTCTCCCTTCTTCCTTTCCAGCTGTAAGATACTGTAGTTCATGTTTTCCTAGGATGCCTAGATTTCTTAACAATACTCTTAACAATACTTTCTTAACAATACTCCCAGGCTGTAAACCTTGTATTCTCTTTAAAATCAAAGTTCTTTTTGTTTCATTGACCCTGGGCTTCTGAAATCCTCAAGGCTTTTTTATATGCTGTTTTCAGATCCTTCTTGTTATGGAATCTGTAGTTCAGAGAGCTAGTTGCGCCCATACTGGGTTGGAGCCTCAAACTACAACTTCTATATCTCCAAGCATAATACATTAAGGCCTATGAGTTCACACGACCTGATATCCCCCTGCTGGCCAGAGGAGTATTGTGTAGTTCAACACTAATAACATAAAAGGGGAAGTAAATAAATAGCACTGTCTCCTTCTACATATTATCATAGTCCAATATCTGGCTACAAATGTATTCCACATATCCCAGCACAATTAGCTTATGCTGTTAAGTTTCAGATCCAATATATTATGTGCTGTTCATTAAGAAAAAAACATGTCAACAGATACAGTCTCATTAGAAATCTGCTAAAACCTTTAAAGAGGTGATATGCAGTATACATAACAGACTTACCCAGGAAAGTAAGGGGGTAGGTTAATTTGCTTTTGCCAAACATAAAAAAAGCTTCTACATACAATACACAGAGGAAAAATATGCCCTTGCATGGTCTGTGGTAATAAATAAATGTGTACTGGGTTAAACACTCCTGGAAATGACTATTGTGGGCTGGTAAATGGGGTGTCAGACAATCAAAAAAGAAAAATAAAATCAAGAAAAACATATCTTATGTCATATAATATAAGAGATAAATGATCTATTCCCTCTTAAGCAACAATTTCAACATTGTCTGTTATGCAATGGTTGTTTTAGTAATTTTATTAAAAACATTTAGTCAACTATATTGTCATAAACATTTTTCTTTCTCAGTACTGCACTGATAATTTAGTTATAGCTTAAGAAGGTGCAACTATACAGTATTTGGCGCAATTGTGCTGAAATGTTGCAGCACTCTGTGAAATCAGTCTGCATTTGTGCTAAATATATTCAGATTTTCTTTTCTATTCCAAATGAATTAAGACTTTAAAATGGCATGATATACTTGAACAGTTTTTAGCTTCCAGTGATATACCATGACATGTGCAAAATGTGGTGCCTAAAAAAATGTGCAGTGTAATTGGAAATTTGCTGTAAGCAGTCAGGCAAGTCCACAGGGAACAGGCAAGAACTCCAAGGTTTCAAAAGTAATAAGAACCTTTGAGATTTCAAAGCAGGCTACTGATCCTTGTTGCATAAATTTTTTTCTAGGCTTCTACAATTAATAAAGGTGTCATCCAGTCATAAATTGGAACATAACTTTTAGAGTTCTGTCTGAAACTAGTATGAAATAAAAAAAGATGAATAGACTGCTGTATAAAAAATGTGGAAACTACTTTTTGATGTGCTCTGCAAAAAAAAAAATTGACTCTAACAAAGCAGCAATGAGAAGTGACATTTGATTAACATACACATTTTTCAAGATGGTTTCTAGCCATGAAATGTGCACGTTTGTAATAAATGACTACTAATCTGAAATATTGGTTTAAAAATTCTAATGGGTTACCCACTTGACCTCTGAAAGGTTTTACCCCTTTTTACAGCCAGGGTATTTTTTGCTATTCAGCACTGTGCTACTTTAACTGGAAATTGCTTCATCATGCAACTTTGTACCCAAATTAACTTTATATCATTTTTTCATACAAGCAGAGCTTTCTTTTGGTGGTATTTTATCACCACTGGGTTTTATTTTTATTTTTTGTTATAAAACATACCAGCAATGTGAAAAACATGTTTTTCTTAGTTCCTGTTATAAGATTTTGCAAACAATCTTTCTTCAAAAGTCTGGACCAAAATGTAGTTTGCTATTTTTGTTTGGTAAAAATAACCCAGATCATTGTAAATAATTTAGTCTTTGTGAAAGTTATTGAGTCTACAAACTATGGTATATACTGTATACCGTATTTGAACATTGATCAGTCCTGATGTACTGACTGCCTATCTAATTTCTTGAGGCCCTAAAATGCAAGGACAGTACAAATGAATGACCCCTTTTTGGGAAGTAGACAGTCCAAGGTATTTATTAAGAGGCATGACAAGTTTTTTAAAGTTGCAATTTTTGGTCATTTTTTTTTTAAGGAAAATAAAGAAATTAAATACATTATTTTCACAATTTTACATTTTTTTAACATACTGTCACCAGTGAAGTACAGCATCATCATATGACGTGTGCAGCACTGGTCAGGTATACTGACTAGTGGCAATATGTAAAAAATAATATTCAAATTTTTAAACATTTTTCCTTTTCTTTTTTTTTTAAACACTGCATTATTCTGGGGGGTGATCAGGGATTTTTTCTTTACACTGTGCTTGCTTGTTACAGCGATTATCACTGTAACTGTCATGGATGGCTTTCATTCATGACTCATTGTTTACTATTTTGATGATGCTGTGATTGGCTCACAGCGATCACATGGTACAGGGTGCTATAATTGACCTAAGGTCCGTGTGATCACAGGTGACCAATCACAGATCACACACAGTAGTAAACAATGATGTCAGGAATGGATTTCATTCATGACTATTGTTTACTAGGTGTCAGGTGATCGCACAATAATCACACGGCATTTGGGCCACTCGCAGTGGGTAGATACTGAGCACCACAATCTGCAATTGCAATTGCATATTGTGCCACTGTGCGTCCCATGTGGTGTGTGCAGTGTGCATGTTCACCGCAATGTACGGATACGTTGTGGTGCCTTGAGGAGTTCATTTACTGCTGGCAATCAGCAAGTGGTTAAAGCAGATAATTTTCAATTCAAATTCTAGGTTTACAAAAAAAATGATAGTGTCATAAAAGATGTTAAACTAAGCTCCCCACCCTGAAAAAAACAAATAGGAGAAGATGACTTCAGTTTGTTAACAAGGCCTTGTTCACAAGTGTGTATGTATGTGTACACCCATGCCAATGGTCATCTTCACTCCCACAAAATGCACAGGTGTTCCATGCATCTGTATGCAGGCAGACCTATTCATGTCTATTGGGATGCAGTAGCTACACAGAGACAGCTACCGGTCCTGATTTGACAGACTGGCAGATGTGGGTGCATGTCCCCGAATTCACTGAGTACAAATGTCCAAAGGGGGCCAGAAGAAGTAAACAAAAAGTAAGGAAAAAGTATACATTGTCAATTTTGAGCCCTGGTGATACCTAGTCCTGCTGCCCTGGCCTAGGAGTCCCTTTTTTTACATACAGCCCTGGCTCAAAATTTAAATAGTGTCATGTAGAGGTTCTCACTCTAATAATATAGCAGATATTGTGTGGGAAGCACTGTCAGGATTGTCACTAGTCCCCGACACCTAGGTTTTTTTTAGCTTTGTGTTCTGTGTTTTAGTGGTGCAAACCAGCACATAACTAATATGAGTCCCTGAAAATCTGCAAGTAATGTTGCAATGTCAGTACTGTTACTGTCAGACCTGAAAAGAAGAGTGGTGCAGAGCTAGGGAAAATCTCCCGGGTTCCTCATTGGTTCTGACATGTCACATGACACAAAACTGAGGAGAAATACAGTATGTGACATGCAATTGTTATTCAAAGTGCAATAGAACCGGAAGCTGAAATTTAGCCTGGGCAGGAAGGGGGTGAAAGTAAAGAAAGAAATATTTGAGGAATGAAGAGGGAATTACTAATCCTTCCTTATTTTTTTTTGGTGTGGAGCACTTTCTGGGTCTTCCTATTGTCCTCCATTGTGCTTGGGGCCCACCCTTTTCAAGCAGTTTTTTTTTAATGTTTGTATATATTGTGGATTTTGGATCTGCTTTTTCCAACACTTGTGGTCATTGCTCTCGGGGCATTTGGTTTGTTGACCCCCCCCTTTCTTTTTGGATCTAGTGTCCGCTTGTCTCCCCATTTTGGGAGACTGTTCTGCCTATTTGTGGACGGCTTGTCACTGCATCTCTATTCCAGTTCTGCGCTTTTTATACCTTTCATTTTGCTTTCTCACTTTGACAAGGTAGGGTTTATTTCTAGCATTATGACTCCTTCATTCTGGTTTGCCTCATGTCCCCTCCCAATAGTTTTGAGGGGGTGAAAGTCCCAGTAATGAAGTGTTATATCAGGTACAAACAATGCATTGGAATTTCAATTCCAGAAACAAACTGTAAGAAATGGTAAAGCTTCAAAGTACAGTATATCTGTGATCAACTAAACATAAACAAACTGACACTAGAAATTGAATGTAGACACCCAATATGCCCACCCATGCAGTTTTTTCAGGTCCACCATTTGTGGACCATTTAACCATCAAAAATATAGAACAAATAATACTAAAGCAACCTGACTCTCTCTTCAGCAGCGCCACTGCTTAGGCCCCAACCTTTGGCCTTTGGCTTTTGATTCCTCAGATCCTCTTACACAGTAACTCTGTGTTCATTCAACTTTACCAGCTATCCTTGGTCTCTCCGCCCTTTCAGTTGCAGCACCTTGCTGCTAAGGCCCACTCCCTTATGATACCCAAAGCTCTCTCACTCTTCTGAGACTTCCAGATTCCCTCGGACTCACCTAATCATCTTGGCTCTCTTAGTCAACAAGACTCGCTTATCAGCCTCAACTTACTTAGCCCTATGAGCAAAGAAATCTCTCCAGCATGGAATGCTGTTTCTTGAGTGGAGCACACCTGTCTGCCAAATTAGAGCCTTGAACTATGCCCAAGTCCTTTATTATAAGGGCTGTGTGACCTGTACTCACAGCCTGCTGGTCTCCTGCAGATCCTGGACAGTAGGTTTAAGTTTTCTTCCAGCCTAAACTCTCTGAAATCTCCAAACTCTGGAACCTAATTTGGAAATACCAAAGTTTGGAGACAAAACCCATTTTCTCCACTTATAATTAATATTCTGGAGACCAGCACTCTGCATACATGTGAACTCTATGTCCCTTTTCCTTACTTTTACACAGTGGCAGGGCCTCACACTGTCAACATTTTTACAGTATAATATAACTATTTACCAGAAGGAAATTAATTTTCTTCGAAAGTGTACATTTCTGTCAAATGTACATTGATTACAAACCTAAAAAATGGATTCATTAAAAAATGAATTGGCATATGTACAGAACCATATTTGTCTGGACATTCTTGTAATAAAGTAACATTTCATGATAATAATAATTTTATTTGAGATAATCAATAGGTTATTTTACTCTTTGTTCTTTTACATTTTTATTTTAGTTGTTTGATACTTCTAAAACATGTTTGGAATGTGTCTCTAAATGCAGTAGCAAGGACAGTCTCCTGACATATCCTTGTAATATGTATGTAATGTTCACCTTTCAGGTTCATTTTTAGGAAAACAAACTGCAATGGATTATGGGATTGACAATTTAGAGGTTCAATATTAGAAAAACATTTTCAAGATATTAAAAAATATAACCTAAAATAGAGTGAAGATTTGGGCTTTTATGATGTAAAACTTTTCTTTCCTTTTTTTGGGCTATTTTGACACTCAGATCATAGAAGATATAGCTGGCAGGAAAAATAGGAATGAAAGATACAGAGAGGACTTCAGCACTCTGTGAACAGCCAGCTTCTTTAGCAATGACCTTTTGTGACTTACCCTCCTTGTGGAGGGCGTCAATGACTGTCTTCTGGACAACTATAAAGTCAGCAGTCTTCCCCATGATTGTGTAACCTAGTGAACCAGACTGAGAGACCATTTAAAAGCTCAGAAACCTTTACAGGTGTTTTGAGATAATTAGCTGATTAGAGTGTGACACCATTAGTCTACAATATTGAACGTTTTCACAATATTTTAATTTTCAGAGATACTGAATTTTGGGTTTTTGCTAGCTGTAAACCATAATCATCAAAATTTAAATACATAATTGCTTGACATATACAGTATCACTCTGTGTGTAATCTAAATATTATATGAGTTTCACTTTTTGAATTGAATTAATGAAATAAATTAATTTTTTGATGATATTCTAATTTTTTGAGATGCACCAATATAATGGTTGTGTCAGGGCTGGGCTCTCAGCCCTTTCTTCTCAGTGCTCAGGTTGCTCAGCTGTCGATAATTGCCAGCACTCATTGTTCCACAGTGGCTCACCTGGTGATCATTTCCTGCTCGTCAGTCCAGCCTACAGCCAGCCCCTTCTGGCTAGGGATGAGCCGAACACCCTCCTGTTCGGTTCGCAGCAGAACATGCGAACAGGCAAAAAATTCAGCAGAACATACGAACACCGTTAAAGTCTATGAGACACTAACATTTTTTTTAAATGGATGTTTTTTCAGGAGCAGTGATTTTTTTAATGCTTAAAGTGAAACAATAAAAATGAAATATTCCTTTAAATATTGTGCCTGGGGGGTGTCTATAGTATGCCTGCAAAGTGGCGCATTTTTACCATGTTTAGAACAGAACTACAGCAAAATGACATTTCTAAAGGAAAAATTGTCATTTAAAACTGATTGCAGCTGTAATAAATTGTCAGGTCTCGACAATATAGATAAAACTCATTGAAAAAAAGAGCATGGGATCCCCCCAGTCCATTACCAGGCTCTTTGGGTCTGGTATAAATATTAAGGGGAACCCCGAACCAAAATGAAAAAAAAAATAGTGTGGGGGTCCACCTAAAATCCATACCAGGCCCTTATCCGAGCACACAACCTGGCAGGCTGCAGGAAAAGAGGGGGGACGAGAGAGCCCCCCCTCCTGAACCGTACCAGGCCACATGCCCTCAACATGACAACGTTCCTATGACAACGTCCAATAGGACGAAACGTTCGTCGGAAGGCAGACGCGCTGACGTCATCGTTTCTATCCCACTGTGAACGGGTGCATGCAGGCCGGCCGGCTGTTATACAATACATGCTTTTTATTCGATACTTCTATGTAAGTGTGCTACTTTTACTTTTATTTATTAAATTGTTTATGCAGATTCACACTATGGAGGATGTGTCTTTCATTTCCCTGGGTTCCTCTTGCTGAGTTTTGGCCTCTATGGACGGAAAGTTCTGGGTGATCCTCCCTCTATGCTGAGACCGATGGTGGTGTCCCCGCAGAGTGGATTTCAAACATAAGCTTTAATAAAGCTTACCTCTGGTAAGCGTACATCATTATAGGTGGTGGATCCTTCTCACGAGGTGTTTTTGTTCATTAAGCCTTCAATCACTACTGGTGGAATCATTTATAATAAGGACTGTTTTCATTTGAAGTCACTATCAGTCACGGACTTATTCTTTTTTATCACTTCCTATAATTCATTTGCTTCATAGTTTTTTAATACAGTCACAATATTCATTAATAATTTATTTAATCACTGTGATGTTGTGTTGATATTTGGGTTCAGAATATAATATGTTGTTTTAATTTTAAAACAATATTTGAGCTATTTGGTTGATGGGAATTTTACCTACTATAGATTTGTAGCGCGGTTCTGTTAATTGTTCAAATTATTTGATTTTTGTACCTACGAATTAGAACTGCAGCTTGGGGTTGTAGGGAAGCGCAGTCATTTTTTATTTTTTACTATGCACAGCTGTACTAGATTCTGTGTGCATATGTTTTAGTAAATCTCCCCCAAGGCATCCATAGATACAGTTCTCACTAGATTATAATACAATTAATCAATAGAAATTGTCTATGGCAAGCTTTAATGATTAAGTTTCAAGCTTTTATGAAGCAGTAGGTTTCTTAATAACATGTGCATCTTGCTTTCCTGGGTAACATGCTACTAGCCAAAATCCTGCAGCTTCTGGTATCTTTAAATCCTGAATGAACTTCATTTCAGCCTTGCCTGGATGTTCCACATTTGAGCACAAGACTGACAATCAGGTGAAATGTGGGTAAAAAGAATGCTAGGCTCAGGATACAGTGGATTTTATGAATCTTTACAACAAACTGCGTTGACTTTTTCATCTTTACTTAGTTGTAAAATTTTCATTAGCAGTTGATTGATTTACATTTACTCTTTCTCTGTACAGGAGTATTGGGGTTGATTTACCAAAGGAAAATAGACCACGCATCTTGCAAGTGCAAAATGCGTGACACAACGGGAAATGCCGGGGTTACCTAGTGACATGTATGGGTGACCCCGCCCCCTCTGACACAACGGGGGTTTCTCATGACACGTCAGAGGGAGCGGGGTCACCCGTACATGTCACTGGGTAAGCCCGGCATTTCCCCTTGCGTCAGAGGGGGGCAGGGTCAACCATCCACATCACGGGTGGCCCCGCCCTCGGTTATTTAAGAACTGTCATCTGAGTCACATGTCATTCTGCTGGGTGCCTCCTATGGAGGAGGCTGTATCGTTCATGGATCGTAGAAGGATTACGTCGCTGGAATTTTTTTTTTATTATAGGACTTGTGCCAAGCTGTGTGTGTTTTTTTTACCTTTTTTGTCACTTTTTTGGGTGAAATGGTAGGAGTACAATGTACCCATTACCATTTCACACAGGGGGGGGCTGGGATCTGGGATCTGGGAGTCCCCTTTGTTAAAGGGGGCTTCCAGATTCCGATAAGCCCCCTGCCCACAGACCCCCACAACCACTGGGCAACGGTTGTGGGGATGAGGCCCTTCTCCCCATCAACATGGGGACAAGGTGCTTTGGGGGTCTACCCCAAAGCATCCTCCCAATGTTGAGGGCATGTGGCCTGGTACGGTTCAGGAGGGGGGGCGCTCTCTCGTCCCCCCTTCTTTTCCTGCGGCCTGCCAGGTTGCATGCTCAGATAAGGGTCTGGTGTGGATTTTTGGGGAAACCCCATGCCATTTTTTTAAAAATTTTGGTGCGGAGTTCCCCTTAAAATCTGGATTTCTGGGGGGGAACCCCACACCATTTTTAAAAAAAATTTGGTGCGGAGTTCCCCTTAATATCAATATCAGACCTGAAGGGCCTGGTAATGAAATTTTGGGTGACCCCCACGCATTTTTTAAAACATTTTTCAATGACTTTCAATTACTTTTATGTGTATTGTCAGGACCGACAATTCATTAATAGCTGGCACTGCCACTTTTAAATGACTTTTTTTTCCTTTAGAAATGTCATTTTGCTCTCGGACATGGGAAAGAAACATAAACATGGGAAAGATGCGCTACTTTACAGACATACTATAGACACCCCCCAGGTACGAAATTTAAAGGAATATTTCACTTTTATTGTTTCACTTATTCATTGATTATTAAAATTACTGCTCCTGAAAAAACGACCATTTTTAAAACTTTTTTTGCATTGATACATGTCCCCTGGGGCAGGACCCAGGTCCCCAAACACTTTTTATGATAATAACTTGCATATCAGCCTTTAAAATTAGCACTTTTGATTTCTCCCATAGACTTTTAAAGGGTGTTCCGCGGCTTTTGAATTTGCCGCGAACACCCCAAATTGTTCGCTATTTGGCGAACGGGCGAACAGCCAATATTCAAGCCGAACTCATGTTCAACTCGAACAGACAGCCCATCCCTACTGGTGAGGTGAGGAAAAGGGTGATGTGGGATCAGAAGCAGCTTTAAAGTGGTTCTAAAGGCAGAAGGTTTTTATTTAATCTTAATGCATTCTATGCATTAAGATAAAAAACCTTCTGTGTGCAGCAGCCCCCCAACATAATTGTGCATGGCATGTTTATTATCACAGTGGAAGACCAGCATCTAAGCTGCACAGGATGGAAAGGTAATTCTGATTTGCTGGGATGGAAATATTGAAGGAAACCTAGTAAAGGTTCAAATTCCTCCCGAAGTGAATCCAAAACACAATTAAATAGTTTGGCTGGAACATCACTTAATCAATTCAGTGAAAAATGTAAATAAGCACACATCAAAGGAACAGCTGAAAATTTCTGAGATTTCTATAAACATCTCTACGACCTCTCTGACCAAAACCAGGATGCTGCAGGGATGCACAAAAAAGCTGCAATAGATTCATACCCAACAACCTCACTCCTGCCAGAATTATCTCAAATAGTCTATAAACTTCCCAATAACAGTAAGCAGAAGCTCTCAGGACAATGAAGCTAGATAAGACCCCAGGTCTAGAAAGCCTATCTCTACAGTATTATTGTACCTTTATCCATAGGCCTGCATACCACAACAGTGCATACCAACCCTCCCTTGGTCTGTAGATGCACAAGAATACTTTTTTCCCTAAAGTATCAATATTTTTCAATCTCCATTTTACTTTCTAGGATGCAAGGGGAGAAATAGACTGCTAACGCACCACCCACCCCATTCTCTTTTCCTATTTGTCCCTTTTTTATTTTATTTTTTCTCTCCTTGAACTCCTGTCTTTCCTCTTGCTGGCGAGGGAGGGACACTTTCTCTACCCATATTTACAAATAATATGAACTACTCAGCCACTCCAATGCCTGTAATACAGATACAGGGTACTCTATTATGGAAAAGACGTGAGAGATATTACGCAGCAATGATTGTAAGAAGTCTAAACAGCTATGACTTTTTGAAAGTATCAAATGTTGTAACTGCAACACCTGTATATCTATAATGTACAATTGCTTTTTGCCTTGACTTATCCAGACTGATATATGGAGTGACCAACTAAAAATAAAGTTTAAAAAATGTAAATGAACATTGTTAGGGACTGTTTATATAACCTGTTTATGGCCATCAATGGCAGTGTGTATATATACAGTACACTATATTACCAAAAGTATTGGGGACGCCTGCACTTACACGCACAAGAACTTTAATGGCATCCCAGTCTTAGTCCGTAGTGCTCAATATTGAGTTGGCCCACCCTTTGCAGCTATAACAGCTTCAACTTTTCTGGGAGGGCTGTCCACAAGATTTAGGAGTGTGTCTATGGGAATGTTTCACCACTCTTCCAAAAGCGCATTTGTGAGGTCAGGCATTGATGTGGACAAGAAGGCTCGCAGTCTCTGCTCTAATTCATCCCAAAGGTGTTATACCGGGTTGAGATTAGGACTCTGTGCTGGCTAGTCAAGTTCCTTTACCCCAAACACTCGCTCATCCATGTCTTTATGAACCTTGCTTTGGGCACTGGTGCGCAGTCATGTTGGAACAGTAAGGGGCCATCCCAAACTGTTCCCACAAAGTTTAGAGCATGAAATTGTCCAAACTGTCTTGGTATGCTGATGCCTTAAGAGCTCTCTTCACTGGAACAAAGGGGCCAAGCCTAACCCCTGAAAAACAACCCTACACCATAATCCCGCCTACACCAAATGACCAGTGCACAAAGGTCCATAAAGACATGGATTTGTGGGTTTGGTGTGGGGGAACTTCACTGGTCTGCACAGAGTCCTGACCTCAACCTTTGGGATGAATTAAAGCAGAGACTGTGAGCCAGGGCTTCTTGTCCACATCAGTGTCTGACCTCACAAATGTGCTTCTGGAAGAATGGTCAAACATTCCCATAGACACATTCCTAAACCTTGTGGACAGCCTTCCCAGAAGAGTTGAAGCTGTTATAGCTGCAAAAGGGTGGGCCAACTCAATATTGAACCCTCTGGACTAAGACACCATTAAAGATCATGTGCATGTAAAGGCAGGTGTCCCAATACTTTTGGTAATATAGTGTGTGTGCATTAGACAACTGAATTTAAAAACCTTTAAAATACCACGTGACCAGATTTTTTTACAATGATCTGTATATGAACTTGATTTCAAGGAAACATTTCAAAGTTTTAGCAAATAGAATAACATTAACATAATTAACATTAATAATATTAACATAACATAATTGACAAAAGTTAGTCAGAAACTTACTCCATCAGGCCGGCCATCTGAAGCTGTAACTATCAAAATATAACGGTCCGTACTTTCCCTGTCCAGAGTTTTTGCCAAGATTAAAAGTCCAGAGCTACATCAAAAAAATATATTGCAATTATTAGTGACAAGCATATACATTAACATATGTTAATGTGTAATTTTTTTTTGTATTTTACATATTTACTATGTTCAGAACTATGCTCAGCAGGTGGAACTCGAACACCTCGTTTTTTTTTTTTTTACGTTACTATTTTCCTTTGAATAGCCTGTGTTATAAATAAAATTACACATTCAGATGTATGAGTCAGAGGAGGGACTCCCTCCTCTCCTACTCTGCATATATGGCCTTGTCTGGGTTTTTCCTTTGCATATTCAATGTCATGGTTGCACCATACATTAATTATTATTAAAATAGGAGTTGTATACAAATTAGAAAATATGGAACATCTGTTTATAAACTTGAACATTAAAAACAAAATAAAAGTAAAGCATGACCAAAACCCATCATAGTTTCACATTAAAGCTAATCATCAGTTTGAACCTGCTATAGCAAACATAATCAGGGATCATTTAACATAATTTTTATTTTTTAAAAGTACACTTCAGTCAAGTGTACCTTATTGCTCTGTATTTGAGTAAACATGGATTATAACTCTTCCTTGTTGCTCTTCTGTTTTACCTTTCCTCCTTACCCCTCTTGGTTGCAGAGTGCCATGTGGCCAACAGGGGACACACAGAACAGGAGGGAAGGCTGTCAAAGTGACTAGGGAGAGTCTTGACCTCTATTTACTCTAATGCTTGACATGTACCTGGCCTAGGTAGCCTCCCTGATGGTAATCCCGTGTGTGGCTCAGGGTTAAATTTCAGTCCCATTAGCGGTAACCCCGAGCCACACTCGGGATTACATTGCAGGATCCTGGTGCGGCTTTACTTACCTTGTCCCCAGGATTCTGCTTTGTCCCCCGCAGTGTCCGTGGGCTGTGTCTCCTCCGAAGCCTTTCTGTGCCAGGCTCCGTTCCCTGCGAGCGGCGCGACGCAGGGGGGCGGAGCCTGGTGGCAGATTCAAAAAATGTAAAAACCATAACACATACAGTACTGTAATCTTACAGATTACAGTACTGTATGAAATTATTTCACATCCCTTTTGTCCCCAGTGCTTTGGCCCATGCCCTGCAGTTTTATATGATATATACGGTTCTTTCTGCCTGGAAACTGGAGATTGTCCATAGCAACCAAAAAGTGTCCCTTTATGTCAAAAGTGGCTTTAGATCAGCTAGAAAACAGCGATAGTAAATTAGAACACTTGCAGAATTGAGCGATAGTGAATCGTGGGGAAATTTATTTTTTTATTATTATTATTATTATATTATTTTTTTTTTAATTATTTATATTTATTATATTATAATTTATGTTTTTGTGTTTCAAACTTCATCATACCCGGGATATCTAATAGACTCTTGTTTGGACAGATTTAAGTGTGTTATTGTTAAGAATTACAGGCTTACAATATAAAACACCAAATTTCCATGCAAAATAATTGTACCACTTTCACCACCTAAAATCTGAAATAATCATACCGCCAGGGAGGTTAAATAGCTATATGGGTAATAAAATGTATTTAATTAGGCAGAGTAACCAGGTGAAGAATAAAATATCTGAAAAATTGACCCTTCAACAGATAGGCTGTGTTCTCAGCCACATCATGTGTGTGTGATATTACAGTAGCCTTCAGTGCCTGAACACATGATTACTCTATTTGTATAGTTCTTGGTTTAACTTACAAACCAGATGATGTACAAAAAAGTAATACTGCGTGAAGGCACCAGATCTGCAGGGCTAAATATCTTCAAATGGCAGTATTTTCATCTTGTGGTTCAGTCCTGCACAGAAACCTCCTAAAAAACAACTACATTTGGCTTTAATTGCACTATTTTAAAGATAGCATTAACAACTGCTAATTGATTTCACATATTGCCTGAAGCTCAGTAAAATGTATTTTTGACTAATGAAAGACCAATTTGCAAAAATGTTCTTTAAAAAATATAATTTGCAACACTAGATAAACTTGTGTCTTTTTTCAGCCTGACTATGTAACAAGCTAGGTAGAAAAAGCTGATGCTAAAAGTTACATGTGGTGAAAATTCACTTTGCAAAGAATACCCAATCAAGTGCAAGAAAAAAAATACTTTTTGCTTCCACATAACTGAATGATAAAAGTCAGCAGAGAGTCATTTTATTCACGAAACTATGGGATAATTTTCCTTGCTAAGTGGACTGCCTATTCATCTTCAGTAAATTAATCAACAGGTAAGTAAAAAAAAAAAAAAAAAAAACACTATAAATGGGCCTTCACAAGGTGGGTGTTTTGTTTATACTGGGGCATTTGCACACAGGAGGGTATGTTATACATTTTTTTGATACAAGGGTTGTTTAGTACTAATTTTGTCATAAGTTGTCATTATTATTCTCTATGGATTGTTAGTGTAGTGTTCTAAAATACTGTTTTGAATATGTGGGTACATTTGAGATATATAATTTAGATATGTAGTTACATCTTGGTTTAAGGGGCCCCTATGGGATGCACATATGCATTACAGTGGTAACATGGAAGGGATGGTAATTATTTAATTGTCTATATCGATATCTATGCTAATACATCCTTTAATGTTCTAAGCTGTGGTATGCAGCTATATAGCGTCTGTCCTCTCTAAGGATCATGCACTATCTATTGTGGGGTGATAGAAGAGGGCTAATAGAATGGTATAATTTATTTTACATTGAAGGGATACTTGCTAAGACCCTCTCCAAGTGGTATGTATATTTACCATTTTATTTTAGGCCCCTCATAAGATGTGCTTTGTTTTTTGTGATTATTCGGTTCTCCTCCCAAGGAGAAGTTTGGTGTGGTGGTGGCCCCAAGATTCCCAACCCTATAGTTCAAAATAAATAGTACTTGCATTGTATATAATGTAAATCACACGTGTTGTTGTCATACCATCTATTTATTGGATGTAATCTCATGATGGTTTTATTTGTATAGTTTCCCAAAGCCTGAAGAAGTGGGGTATTTGGAACCTATGAAACACGCTAAGGCATACCTGTTGAGATCTCCCCTGCTACTGTCATCTAGGATCTTGAAGTCTTCTAATGTGACTACAACAAAGGATGTATATATCCTTAGGCCCCTTTCATACATGCGGATCCATTTTCACAGACTCCGCTTGCTCAGCAGGGATCTATCCATTAATCCCCGCTAAGCCGGCGTATGATAGGTCCGTCTCTGCTTACCTTGCAGAGACAGACCTGTTATATCTCTGCTTTCCTCTATGGGGAGATCGGATGAAAACTGACCGCCTGTCCATTTTCATCCGATCCGATCTACCAGACGGCTGGAAAATAGAGTCTCCATCCTTCTGGATTTAGCAGAGTGGATCAGCATAGATCGGATGTCAGCGGACATGTCACCACTGACATTCTATAGAGATACATGGAGCGTCCGTTCAGGTCCGCCTAAAAAAACTGACTCACGAACCTGAATGGTCTGCATGTGTGAAAGAGCCCTTAGAGTAGGGTGGGAAACAAAGTTTTTTTTAATGTCACTGCAATGTGGATTTGTCAATAGGTCATGCATGGGAAATTGTACTTTTAAAACTTTGTGAATAAATTAGCAAAATTTTTATAGTGGTGTATATTATTATATGTATATTGTTAGGCATGTATAAAGTCCAATTTTTCTGTATTTTTTTTCTACCTCAATACCAGGCCACTACACTACATATACATGTAAAAATCTAGTTTTTTGTAGAAAACTACTTAGAACCCCCAAACGTTATATATTTTTTCAAGCAGAGAGAATAAAATGGCAGTCATTAAAATATTTTATTTTATTTTAATTGCGGTCTTTCAAGCGCAATTTTTGGGGGAAAAAAATAAAATTTAATAAATAAAAATAAAAAAACAGTAACGTTAGCCCCATTTTTTTGGATAATGTGAAAGATGATGTTATGTAGAGTAAATAGATACCTAACACGTCATGCTTTAAAATTGCACGCGCTCATGGAATGGTGACAAACTGCGGCACTTTAAATTATCCATAGGTGACACTTTAAAAGCCTTTGCAGGTTACCAGTTTAGAGTTACAGAGGAGGTCTGGTGCTAGAATTATTGCTCTCACTCTGCGGTGATACCTCACATATATGTTGCAATCACTGTTTACATATGCGTGCAGGGCCAACGTGTGCATTTGCCGCTGTGTGTAAGCATGGGGTGACGGGGCGCTTTCATTTTTTTTTTTTTTAATTATTTTGTTTTATTTTATTTAGTTTTGCATTTTTTTTTTAATTGATCCTTTTTATTGCTGTCAAAAGGAAAGGAAACATCCCCAATAGCAATGACAAATACTCTTTAAGGAGAGAGGTGGGTCTGTTAGACCCTTATCTCTTCTTTGGGCTTCAATGCAGCCGATCAGACACAGATTGGTCTGATCGGCTGCTTCACTGGCCGGATAACAACAAAAAAAGAAGAGCCAAAACCGGAAGTGACGACATCAACGCTTGCCGGTTCTGATGTCACACAGTGGGAGGAACAGCTTCAGTTCCTCTCACTGTGAGGATGAAGATGGGTGCCGCCGCTCACATAGCTCCCGGGCTTCCCAATCGCTCGTGAGAGCCTGGTAATAGCGGCGGTGGGAGGGGACCCTCTTCTGCCCCTGTAAAAGTATTCCAGCAGGAATACTTTTACCTGAAGGAGAATTTCCGGCTGAAAAAAATGACACCTGGATCATGGTTGTAGCCTCAACCATGATCCCGGTATAACCACCTCCCAACCAGGAAGTATATATACAGTGGCCGGTAGGGAGGTGGTTTAAGTTGCAGGGATGTTGGTGTCTCTCTGCGTGGTTTTGGCAATACATATTTATACGAGTTAACACATAAGTAACACAACAAGACCCTAAAAAAAATATGTGGCAATTCATGAATGTGCTAATTTAGGCTGATTCGTTTTGGGCCTTCTAAGTGACTCATAGCAGTTGATTTCATAAAACTGGAGTGTGCAAAATCTGGTGCAGCTGTGCATGGTAGCCAATCAGCTTCTAACTTCAGCTTGTTCAATGAAGCTTTCACAAAAAAAAAAAAAAACTGGAAGCTGATTGGTTTCTATGCAGAGCTGCACTAAAGCTGCACTCTCCAGTTTTAGTAAATCAATCCCATGATGTATTTGGTTTGGTATTGATACATTCAAATATTATTCTAGCTGCACATACATTAGTAGGTCAAGTATGCCATCTAACTTTAAGACTGGGTTCACAGCTAAATTTGCATACTGCTCACAGCAGGGGCCCGGTGCATCTCTGTTCTCAATTGCAGAGACAAATCAGGCCCAAATTTTTGCCTGAATTCAGACCTGAAACAAAGCCAAAAATACACAGGACTCCTGTGCAATCCCCTCGGTGGCTACCCCGGAGATGTGTGAACCGGCTCGATTGAGAGCCAGCCACAATTTCCTGTCATGCGTATTGGATGCGGGTGAACAAAGCCTAACTGATTTCGCGAAGTAAAAGATGTATAGGAGCTAGACCAAGAGCTGCTGGTAGTTAGGGGATATGGGATAGGTGAATGATCACTGGGTAATAAGAAGAAACAGAGCAGGCACTAACCCTGGACCATGGAATGAAGAAAGAGGGCCAGGGAGGTGTTAAAAAGTAGGCGTGAAGCAGCCAATCATAAACCAGAGGGCACAGAGGAGGGTAAGAGAAAGTCGATCATAATGAGATATAAGAAGGGGAGAGAGGGAGGATGTCGAGCTAATCTAGGACCAAACAGGGTTATGTAAAAGTAACTATCTGAGCCTTGTATGAAATGGCATGCTCCTATCCATAGGGAGAAACAAAAGTTAATTCCTTTTCTCTTGATGTGGAACAAGATGAGGTGCAGCTATTTGCATCCAATATGGCAAACTTAAACCACTAGAGTTGATTAAGCACAATGCAGATTTTCACATATTTATGAAATGTCTGGTGACGTGAGTTTATTTCTAACTTTGCTAACTCTGAAGATGAATAGTTACAATGTTGCAATGTAAGCATCACACATTAAACTACTCAATGTAAAGAGGAAAGGATCGCCGCTATACATGATCAGCCCATGTGAATAAACGATAAGAAGAGGCTCCAGCCTACATATGTCCACCACACCACACACCTTGATGCATTTTATCCATCCCACCGGGATGATATAACTAATATGACAGTGTAGTCTGATCCAATAGAAGGACTACTGTGGCTCATATTGCTGAAAATGTTAATGCTGGTTCTAATAGAAAGGTGTTAGAACTCTCAATTTGTTGTATATGATGCTGTGTAGCTACAGACTGGTCAGGATGCCCATGCCTTACTAAATATTACTAAAGGTTACTAAAAAACCTTGAATCCCCTACTAGAATCATAGTTTCTATCGATATTGAAAAGGCCTTCGATTCTAAAGACATCTATCCTGCCACTGGATCCAGGCGCAAAAGAGGTGGCGACCCTAATTTGCCATTGAAATGGGTGTCCACAATTACATATTTAGGAGTCAAAGTCACAGCAAATACTGCCGACTATGTGCCCCTTAATCTGACATCCTTACTGACTCTTTAAATGGAAGGCCCAAGCGTGGCAAAAACTTCCATTATCATTAATAGGGAGAATTAACCTGCTAAAGATGAAAATTCTCCCGGTTATTTTATATGTTCAAAGACACGCACCCATATGGATACCTAAATCATTCTTTAAAAAGTTGGCTAGCATCACTAGTTCATTTCTGTGGTCCCCTAAGTTATTATTATTACCATTATTATTATACAGGATTTATAAAGCGCCAACAGTTTACGCAGCGCTTTACAATATAAAAGGGAGACAATACAGTTATAATACAATAAGATACAAGAGGATTAAGAGGGCCCTGCTCAGAAGAGCTTAGAATCTAATAGGTTGGGGCAGGTGGTACAAAAGGTTGTAACTGTGGGGAATGAGCTGATGGAAGTGGTAAAAGATTAGTTGGAGACGTTATAAGCTTTCCTGAAGAGATGAGTTTTCAGGGATCGCCTGAAGGTAGCGAGTAGGGGATAGCCGGACAGGTGGAGGTAGCGAGTTCCAGAGGATGGGAGAAGCTCTGGAGAAATCCTGGAGACGAGCATGAGAGGAGAAGACAAGAGAGCTTGAGAGTAGGAGGTCTTGAGAAGAGCGGAGAGGACGATTTGGGTGATATTTGGAGACAAGATCGGTGATGTAGCTCGGGGCAGAGTTGTGAATGGCTTTGTATGTTGTGGTTAGTATTTTGAATTTAATTTGCTGGGTGATTGGGAGCCAGTGTAGGGATTGGAGAGGGTTGGCAGACACTGAGTTGTTGGTAAGGTAGATAAGTCTGGCAGCAGCATTCATGATAGACTGAAGAGGGGATAGCCTATGGAGAGGCAGGCCAATGAGAAGGGAGTTGCAAAAGTCAAGGCGAGAGATAACAAGGGAGTGAATGAGGAGCTTGGTGGTTTCATTTGTTAAAAAGGGACGAATTTTAGAGATGTTATGGTGGTGAATTCTACAAACTTTTGACAACGATTGGATTTGAGGCTGAAATGACAAGTCAGAGTCTAGGATTACACCTAGTACCCTGGCGTGAGAGGAGGGACTGATTGTTGCATTGTTGATTTTGATGGAAAAGTCGTAGAGGGGGGCACGGGCAGGGGGAATATTAATAGCTCAGTTTTAGAGAGATTTAGTTTAAGGAAGTGGTGCGACATCCATTCTGATATGTCAGTTAGTAATGCGAGAGGAGACTGAAGGAGTGAGGTGAGGAGTAGACAGATAGGGTGTCATCGGCGTATAAGTGGTACTGGAAGCCGTGGGTGGTTATCAAGTGACCAAGGGAGGAGGTGTAGATAGAGAAGAGAAGGGGTCCAAGAACAGAGCCTTGGGGGACCACCACAGAAAGGGGCAATGGAGAGAAGGAGACAGAGTTGTAGGTGACACTGAAGGAGCGCTGTGATAAATAGGCAGAGAACCAAGATAGAGCAGAATCTCAGAGGCCAAGGGAATGTAGTTTATTGACAAGGAGTGGGTGGTCAACAGTATCAAAGGCTCAAAGGCGGCAGATAGGTCAAGTAGTAGGAGTATGGAGTACTGGCTGTTGGTTTTAGCAGTTAGTAAATTGTTAGTGAGTTTTAGTAAGGCAGTTTCTGTGGAGTGCTGTCAGCGAAAGCCAGACTGTAAAGGGTCAAGGAGGTCATTTTCACTGAGGTAGGAGCTAAGACGGTTGTAGACTAAGCGTTCTAGAAGTTTAGAGGTGAATGGGAGCAATGAGATGGTCTTAAGTTGTTCAGGTTGGTAGGGTCCAGTGAGGGCTTTTTATGTATGGGAGTGATCTGCGCATGTTTTAGAGGGGAGGGGAAGGTGCCACTAGAGAGGGAGAGATTGAAGATGTGAGTGAGGGAGCATAGGATAGAAGAAGAGGGTGGCCGTAGTAGTTGTGAGGGAACAGGATCCAGGGGACAACTGGTTAAGTGAGCATCTGAGAAAAGTTTTGTCACCTCTTCAGTAGTAGCCAATTCAAAAGAGGAGAGTGTTGAATGTGCTGTTAGGTAAGTCACCCAAGATAGGGCTGAAGGTACTTCAGGAACCCTGGGGTCAGGGAGGTTTAGCCTTGCCAGATTGGAGGAAACACTACATAGCGAGCCAGATGGTGTATGCTCACCGCTGGCTGGGGACTCAGTCACGGTATTAGAGGCGGCACACCTGGGATCAGATGAGTCTTTAAGATTGGCCATTTAAAGAGGTAATAAGTTGGATCTTCCCCTTACAATGTCTATGAAAGCCACCATCAAGTCATGGGAAGAGACGGTTGGACTGGCTTGCCCTAATCAACTGGGCTTTTCTCCCACAATCCCCTTGTGGATGAATCCCAATTTGCCTCACTTCTATTCTTTTGAGGACCCCATGGCGTGGGTATCGAGGGGGATTAAACTACTCAAAGACATCACTGGAGAGGGAGAATTACTGACTTTTGACCAGCTCAAATGTAGGCATGACCTTCCCAACTCACACTACTTCAGATTTCTCCAGCTGCGTCACGCCTTCCAGGCCCAGTTTAAAGACAGAGCCATCAAATAATTTCCCTCAGACTTAGAAAACCTGCTCATGTCTTACAAACGTCCCAAAACACTTTCGGTTACATACAAGGAGTTATTTAAAAACGACCATTGGCAGTGGTTAAATGTAGGGAAAGGTGGGAAGTAGAGGTCTCTGACATCCAGGGCGAGGAGTGGGATGACATGCGGGATCACCCCTTTCAGCACTTGGTAGCGGAAAGGGACAGGCTGTTCCAATATAAATCTCTGCATAAAGTTTATTATACACCGGCTAGACTAGCTGCCATATAGCCGAATGTTCTGGCGGAATGTTGGTGGTGTAACTTTCGCCGACGGCTGCGGACCATATCTTCTGGGGGTGTCCTCGGATCCAACAGTTTTGGACTGAGGTTTCCTCCTGCATAGCAGAGGTCCTGGTGCTCCCTGTTCCTCAGACAATTAGAGTGTGTCTCCTGGGATTGGTGGAAGAGGTGGTCCCATCTTGGGCTCACAGAACTCTGATCAATATCCTATTGTTTTATGGTAGGAAGGCTACACTGGAAGAAACCGGAGGCCCCATCCTTGCCTTTTTGGAAGGGGTTGGTAAATTCAGTGATGTTCTATTATAAAGCGATATACCTGTCAAAGGGATGTGGGAAGAAATTTGACAAGGCGTGGCAGGCGTGGTATAACTCAGATGTCACGGTGGGGCAGGAGTCCTAGTGACCTAGACCGCTATTAAGTGTACATCCTCTTAATGTCCTAGTCAGGGATAGAAGGTATCTGAGGCTCATTGTACTTTAGTTTGCTTATATTGTTGGGGAGTTCAGCTGTGTTTGTGTTTAAATACTGGAGGTAATTGGGCACTGCATGAATTATCCTGAAGAAATGTATTAAGTACCAGGTGCACTAATGTCCGGATACAAGGTCTCCGAGAGGAGTGTGGAGGAACTGACTCTTAAGTTGTTGGGGGGTGGGGGGACGGAGGAGGGAAAAAAAGACACTCATTAAATGTCTAGTGAGAACTTCAGTTAGTTAGTCTGAATGTTATTGTAATGGTTAGCCATGTTGGCCATATGTGTGGCTCAGTGTTGTGCCAAGTCACTTTTCCACTGTATGTTATATTAAAAAAGATGCCCGTGCTGATCCGTGTCAACAGCCAAAAGTTTATACAATGGGCACATGAGCATCAGCACTGTACCACAGAGCAATGGAAGAAGGTGGACTGGTTTGATGAATTCAATAATGGTTTGAGGAACACAACAACAAGTTCAACTTGTTGACTTGACTACCAAATTCTTCAGATCTCAATCTAATTAAGCATCTGTGGGATGTGCTGGAAAAATAAGTCTGTACCATAGAGGCCCATATCACAACCTGCAGGACTTAATGGATATGCTATTGACGGCCTGGTGCCAGATACAATAGAATACATTCAGAGATCCAATGAAGTCGAGGCGCATGCATGCAGCCATCTAAGCCGGCCATGTCTGCTTAGAGCTCCGCACCATCCGGGACATGGAAGCCTCTACACCCAAATTTTTTTCAGCCTGAAACTCACTCTAAGTGACTGGCACCTCTGTGGGGCACACATTGGCACCATGTATTCAGGGAGAAAAGCGAAGCTTAAGACAGCTAAACCCCATGAAGTGCTGACTAGAGCTGCCTCTAAAATGGTGGTGCTGCCATCTTCCCATTCCTCTCAGCTTCACCCCCAAAATAGCTCAAGTCTCCCTCCACTAATCAGTGCGGTGAGCCTGATTTTGATTTTGGGTTAACCTCCATTACATTACGAAACTTCCCGCAGGGCTCTGACTTATTAAGCCAATTTGAAAGAGTTTTCCACAAGGCAATGCAAAATATCTCAGATGCTATTACTGAAAAGCTGACGTGGGAAAATCCATGAGGTAGGACGCTGCACCTCTATTCTGGAGCAGAGAGTGGATAAATTTGATATTACTACCTCCAGCCATACTGAGGAATTAGAATACCTCAGAGAGGAATATTCCTCTCTTCAAACACGCCTTGAGGATTTTGAAAATAGAAATAGGAGATCTAACTCCAGGGACATACTTATCAAATTTATCAAGATCTCTCCCAACAAACGCTCAAACAGAATGCATTGAAACCTCACCTGCAAGTGCTCCAGCATCATCGCATTCTATATCGCTGGAATTTTCCTTTCCTTTTCCTGTCCGCTTTACTTTCAAATGAAGCTCCTAAACCTGCAAAACAGCTGATGATCTTCTTGCCACAATCCATGACCTCTGCCTGTCAACACCTTAACCTACTACTGAAGGATCAAAACACAGAGCTGATTCTGGTTCTCCCAAAAATCAGAGTAATACTCCAGAACAACATGCTTCTTCCAACTTTCATAAAAGGAGTCACTTTGCTTCACCACCACCTGAGACGGATGCAATGGACTGACCTTTCCTATTTGGGTGATATGAATTTTTTAAAAAGGGCTTACCCTTTTACTTTGCTCATAAATACACCCCATAGGCTAAATCACCTGATACAGAAATCATTATTCTAAATTTAGGTTGGTTTTCCTACAATTCAATATTCTGCTTTGCCCCCCCCCCCACTTGATTTAATAATCCTCTGGTTAATAGATAGCTTTGTTTACTTCACTGTTTATTATTTAGACAACTACATATGGTACTTCAACTCTTAATACACTCATTAACACACATCTCTTCACAGTTGCCTGTTGATAATATACACAACTTGACCTTTGTTCTTTTGCAGCGACCTAATGGTTCACTCTGTTCACTTGCACTAAGAACCTAGGTCATAAACATTGGTTTACCTTTCTTCGACCATTTTTCTTCTTAAATTAATCAGTTAACCACTGTACAACCCCTAGCCAGAGTTGATTAGTTCCATATTGTAACATTTTACCCTGTTGTTGTTGGTACGTGCCTGTCACATTCTTATGACTCACTTGTTATTACTGAATTATTCCATAACTTGTTTAATGGCTGTCGTAGTCCCGAAGACAGCCCACTGCTCTTCCATTTTTTTCCTCTAGTGCCCCACATAGTTGTTTGGACACTCTTTGGACCAATAGTACCCACCATCTGGTGAGTCTTATTATTCACCACCCCTTGGATACTTGCTCCAATTCAGAGCCATTTTTTCCTATTTTTTATTTTTGTATTCTATATTTCTATTAATTTTTTGCTCTCTCCAGAGTTAACTTATTATTAATTTAATTAATTTATTATTCCTTTTTTGACTGCTCCCCTCCCTAATCCTTCCCTATTACATACCTCTCCATGCATTCTTCCACTTCAGATTACACCATAACTTATTTGCCAGTACTCATGACCCTAAAACCCATTCTCACAGTATAATGGCCTCTCTGAACGTATTAACACTTAATGGTCAAGGTCTTAACTCCCCTCCTAAACGCACTAAAGCTTTCCAGCTGTTCACATAAACAGTGGACTATACCAGCAGTCTCTTGGGTTCATCCACTTCGGTTGTCACTACCTATGGCAACGCACAATCTTATCCTATAGGATTTTTTCATGCGATAGTTGCCGTTCTTAGATACAGGTCCATTTGCTTTTCAGCCATATGGTTTTGCAGTATCAGAAGATATGGACATTTATGCTATGAACTTCCTTATGAGATCCTTTACCGCAAGTCTCAGTGTTTGCTAGGTTTCATCTTAGTATTTAGCAAACTCACCAATACTTTATATTCCTTGCACGCCAATATCCCCTGGGGGCCATGCATACACAAAGATCTTATTTCCTTTGTTGCATTTTGTTCCTTAACTTTTTGATGTGGTTATTACCACTGGCGGCCTCTGTATGCATGGTTATTTCAGTGTCCGGACCTTGTCATTTATGTTTTGTTGGTTTTTCTTTATCTGTTTGTTTGTCCATTGTTAGCTGCCACTTCAATTTTGCAGTGTGCAATTTAACATACAATCACCAGTGTGCATAATTGTTTTTCTCAGTGTACTTTAATCAAATTTACTTGATTATTTATTAAAACATTTTTGTATATCTCCAGAGTCTAACATTGCCTTTGGCTGCCCTGGTAGCCGCATTTTTCCTCTGGGACCTCCCCATCTGTGGGTTCTCCCAACTTCTCTTTTTGTCCAATATGTTTGGCGATGGCAGCAACACCCTCCTTGGGTGAATACTACCTGGTCTATATCAACTATTTATATGATAGAGGTGTTATTAGTAAACACATCACCTTTTTGTGTTTTAGTCTATCTAAATTCTATGCTTCGACATTGGGGGTTTGGTACCTATTTGCTAAGGTGGATTGCCGCCCTATATCCCCATCCTAAAGCTTATTTATCCTAATTGGGTTATTGCCCTAATGCCTTTACCATTGAGAGAGGAACCCGACAGGGTTGCCCCCATCTCCTATCCTCTTTGCGCTTGCAATTTAACCCCTAGCCCAACTTATCTGGTCTAACCAGAATATTAAAGGTCTAGAGCATGGAGGCTATCACCATAAAATATGCATGTTCGCGGATGAAGTTTTCATATTTCTCACATCCCCTTTATTATCATCACTGACACTGATGGATATCCTTTCTAAATTTGGTCAAATATCGGGCCTAACCATAAAGCTACAAAAATACAAAGCCTTAAACATATCAATCCCATCTGCTCTTCAAACACAACTACACAATTCCCTCCCAATCACCTGGTCCATGACACATGTCTCATACTTAGGTATTAACCGTACAGCAAACCCAAAGATCTCTATGCATTGAATTATCCTCCTTTAATAACTCAAATTTCTAAACTCCATAAAACCTGGTCATCCTTGCCATTGGCTTGGATGGGTAGGATAACAATCAAAATGTCTATCCTTCCTAAAATTCTCTACCTGTTTAGAGTACTCCCAGTAACGATTCCTTCACATTTTTTACACATGTTACAACGTAAAGCCATACAATTTATTTGGAACAGGCTCAGACCACGTCTACCTAAACCAACCCTATATACCCCCTGAATCTGCAGCGGACTTGGGATACTAGACTTCACCAAATATTACTACGCAGCTCAATTCCATTCCCCAAATACCATGCTACTAAGGAAACTCCACTATGGGTAGCTATAGAGTCAGTTGACTGTGACCCCTCTCTCTACAGCAAATATCTTATGGCTCACCCCTGCCCAACGCCAGACCATTACCAACTCCATTACTAAATATTGCCTATCAATTTGGAAAAAATTAAAAACCCGCTTCGGTCTTCAATCTAAGCATAACCCTCTCCTCTCCTTCCTGCACAATCCTTCCTTCTACCCAGCCTGGTCCTCTCCAATCTCCTTCTCCGCCTGGTCTAATGCTGGATTGATTCATGCCCACCATTTCTTTTAATCTCATATTAATACTCCCTTCCCTACCTTATATGAAACACATGATCTCACTTTCTCAGAAACCTTTCATTATTTACAAATTATTTTTTTTTAAGTTATTACACACCCCCTAACTTGAAAACCCCTGACTTCACAGTCTTTGAATGCAGCTGTACATCAGACCCACACAGACAAGGTCTTATTTCAGATTTATATGCGCAGCTACTCTCACACACCACCTCTTCTCCCCCATCTTAAACAAACAAATGAAAGACTGACCTCCACCTCCAACCAAAAGATCTGAATTTGGCCCAGACCTGGCAGTCAACCAAATTGGAAAGAAAATAAAGTAGATATGGCACTGTTCTATATCTGTGTTTAAAATTAACTAAATAAATAGATTGGTTGGTGAATATACACGTGAAAGTGCAACTAGCGTATACACTACATAGCTTTACATGTGTCCTTTCACAAAGAGAAGGAAAATATAATAATCAAACAACTATAAATACAACAACCAAATTGGCCACTTCAAATATAGTGCCTCTTGAAACCAACTATAAAGTTCTTACCAGATGGTATTTAGTCCCTGCCAGGATAGCCAAATTTTGGCCTCAATATTCCTCTCATTGCTTCCGTGGTTGTACTACCCCGGGCACACATGTCCACATTTGGTGGGAATGGCCCATTGTCAGTTTCGTTTGGATGGAGCTTTTTCAAATCCTCTTTACTTTATTTTCTACCCCCTTACCTTCTGACTCAGCTGTAGCACTCTTAAATATCAAACCACATCCTGTGACTCACTGTCAATTTAAACTTCTGCTCTTTGTAACCCTGGCAGCAAAGCAAACCATAGCGAAAGTATGAAAATCTACTTCACTCTGCATACTATTTGTTAAACACAGGGTAATGCAAGCCATGATACATGCAATAACAGAAGCTATTCTTCTTGATAACATACCCAAATTTGAATCAATATGGAAACCTTGGGTCAACCATTACCTACCCCCAGGCTTTGATGATTCACTTCTACTACCTTGAATGCAAGTAATATTACCCTCCCTGTTACACTTACCATATGAGTGGATATCTTGACTCTTATACCTTTACTGGAGACACCTTTCTCCCTTCTCCCACCCTACACTTAAATTTCCCCTTCCCTCTCCTTTTTGTCTGCTATATTATTTGGTTTCAGAAGGGAACATTAAGGACGGATAACATTATTGGTCCTCTCACCGGGATAGGCCAGGCCATAGTGTCGCAACCTGGCCCTGATGAGATCTGACAACCTTCCATACTATCCCCAACTATGCCTAAAGACCAACTGGCATCTTTGCCCTCCTAATTTATTTGTTTTGCATACATTTACAATAGTTTTTTTTTTCCATGATCATTGTTAACGCCTTTTGGGACCACAGCTCACAAAGTTCCCAACTGATATTCTATTATATCACAATATTATATTGGTTGATTCAGTTTGTTAACTCACCTCTGCTTGATAATGTTTAATTATCTGTACGTATTTTAATGATTTTATTGCTTTTGTTACCAATGTACACATTTTATTTGTACCTTGTAAAACTCAATAAAATATTTGGAAAAGAGATCTAATGGAGTCTATGAATCAATGGGTTTTGGTGGGTGGTTATAATGTTATGGCTGGTAGGTGTACTTCTGATTGCTGAACTCCGTATGCTAAGGTTTACTTTGCACACTCCTGAATCCTGCACTCCCAGCATACAGAGTGGTCAAAATAATGCACACAGCTTCCCCTTTCACATTTTACTTCTGCACCCACTGTCTACAGCTCACTCCTGTCCACAGCTATTACATTTGTGTCCCTCTCCATCCACAACATTCACCTTTGCACCTAGCCTCCCTCCACAGTTTTTACCTTTGTGCACACCTCTATCCCCAGCTCTCACATTTGCCCCCCCCCCTTATTCACAACTCTTATCTCTGCAATTCCCACTTTATCCACAGCTCTATCCTTTGCAGCCCCCTCCAACCTCTGTCCACACCTGTGCACCCTGCCTTCCCCATCCTCAGCTCCCATGTCTGCAACTTCCCTTTTTATCACCAGATCTATCCTCTACATCCCTCCTCCATCCACAGTTCTCACCTGTGCACCCAACTTTCCTCCACAACTTTCGCTTCTACACCCCCTCAATCCACAGCTCTAGCCTGTTTACCAAATCCCTCTCCACAACTCTCACCTTTGCACCCAAACCCCCCTCCACATCTCTTATGGGTGCACCCAGCCCCCCTCAACAGTTCTCACCAGTGCACCCTATCCCTCCCTCTACAGCTCTCAACTGTTCACCCAACCCCACTCTGCATCTTACACTTGTGTGTCCAGCAGCTGTTCATCTACACGTCACCTCTGCACCACCTCTCAAATCTCCCTACCATCATCCACAGTAATCTCTTTACACAGTGCAGTGTTAATAGTGTGACGGAAGTCACTTTGGGTGGGGGCCATGAAACCCAGAATCCCTTGGAGAGGTTGAACAAATCGGACTCACTGTACAACCACACTGGAATGTTATATATATATATATATATATATATATATATATATATATTATTGTCTCATACTGTTGTGGACTCTTTGCTGGGTAGTTTGGGGTGTGGCTGTATTACATTGTTCTATTGTGTCTGTCTGCCTTGGGAGAAAGGTATTATGGGATGTGTACGTGTGTTTGCTGTGAGGAGGGAGGGGGGAATTCCTCCAACAGCTCTCCTTGCTGATTGGACAGTCTACCCCACCCTGAATGCAAAGGGAGGGGGGTTGTCCCAAGTGTTACCTCTGCCTAACTGAGTTTCAACAAACAGTTCATGTTCAGCAGCCAAAATGAGTACTGCCTAGTTCTTGGTTGCAAGTGGTTGGAATACCTAATATCTATATTCAAAATGGAAGGAAGAGGTATATGACGAAAGAACTTGTGGAAGTGGAAGTGGGACATTTGTTAAATAGCACACCGCCTCAATGCATTTACTCGCTGCTGGACAGCAACACCAGCAAGACCTGTAGCCCGGAGCTGAGGATGAGTTTTGGAGCACTGCCTCTGTATTACATGTCTGACAAGCCCCACACTGGGCCAGGAGGTGGGGACAAAAGCCTGCAACTGCAACACGAATATTAAATCTGTCATGGTGTTCGAACCTGGGGCACTCATCAACAGATGTGGAGCATGTGGTCTGTGTGCACGGTACTAGCTATACTCCTGACAAGAACAAGAGAACAAATAAATTCATATGAACTTCAATAACTTATACTATACATATACTACTGTTTGGTAGCCTAAAGTTGTTTTATTTTAATTTTTTATTTTTTTAATGACAGTAAGAGTGTCTTACCTTACTGTTATATTAAAGACTTTCTGAGGGTCTCCATTCTGTATTAAATATGTAATAGGATCTCCTTCTCTGTCTGTAGCCTTTAAAGAAAGTACAAACATGCATATTAAATGTAAAATAAACATAATTCCTAATTTGATCCAAGTACAGCATATAATTAGTTACATATATATAAAAAGAACTTGATGAACTAAAATCTCTTTTCTCTTCATACTTTTGACCACAGGTGTCAAACTGGCGGCCCTCCAGCTGTTGCAGAACTAAAAGTCCCATGAGGCATTGCAAGGCTGACAATTACAAGCACAACTCTCACAGGCAGAAGAATGATTATACTTGTAGTTCCGCAACAGCTGGAGGGCCGCCATTTTGACACCCCTGCTTTAGACCCTGAGGGCAGTAAATACATAGGAAAAAAGGTCAGTGTGTTGTGCTTAGTCCTTTCTGTTGGCCAGAATGAATTGTACCGGATTGCACCAGCGCCTGTACCTTGAATTGCCACTATAATACAATAAATAATATAATACAATAAAGTGAATGGATACTTAATCTGTATTTCATAAATTAGGGCAATCTAGGCTTAATCTGGATTCAGATGCAGATAACAAAATCTTTAAAAAAAATCACTCTGTTCTTATAGCAATAACTAGTGTTATTTCAAACAGAATGCCAGAAAGCTGTTTTTACACCTAAACTGTACCCTATCAAAATCATCATTCAGCTTTAGAAATAAAACAGGTAGTGATAAACACATAAGTAGAGTCAGCATATTTTTGGTTCACTTGAATATTTGGATACTAAATTGTGGATAGTTCAGAAAATATAATAATGGAGGTAATAATGGTTTATGAATTGTTATTTTCCTGGACAAATCAGCATTTATATATTTTGGCAAACAGAAAAATGCAATTGAACTTTCATTAGTTTTAAATCAACATTTCTAGGTCAAAGGGAAGTCCAAAAAGTGAGGCACATCTGGACTGAGTTTATCATGTGTCTTTCAACATTATCTTTCTTCATTCTTCATTAGGAGCAACAGCTAGAAAATAATACAAAGCATAATATTTTGTATAAAAATAAGAATGGCATACAAACAAGAACATTAATATTTTTCTGCATTATAGGAGCAAAATGTATCAAATATTTTGATTTCCTGTTTATTGTTCTTTTATCATTTTTGTAGCGAGAAATGTTATTGCCTTTAAAATGAGCACCTTTTCTTTAAACTCTTCCAATTTCAAAATAAATGTGACAGAAACAGCATGCATTCTGCCATAATTAGCTTCTTCTAACAAATAAAAAGAACTGTAAAAGTTGCTAGGCTCATATGAGCTGCTGTCATAGTAAGTGCAATTTGTACTAAAGGCTATTTCCATCAAACATTTTGAATGGAATTATAAAAAGTTTATAATATTTTAAGAATCATCAGTGTATAAAAATAGACAGTTAAACAGCAGGAGGTCCTTAGAGATGATAACTGCCCTGGAGAGAAGAGATGAAACCCTGGCATCATAATACTGAGAAAATCCAAGAGATTTAACACATTGTTATTGTATATGTATACATTTTATAGTTATTAATGAGTTTCTGAAACATCCCTATATATATTAATTATGGAGAACTTCATAAGTATTTACATAGTAGCCTGCCATGCAATATTTCTGCCCCACTGACCAGAGGTAATTTCATCAAAACAATTCACCACCACTCCTATCCATGTTGACCTTACATAATGCTTAAGATGGGTTTTATTATCACCAAGAACACTGTTTAAAAAGATGGAAAGAAATTGGTCAGCTGCACAACTAAAATCTCCTTTATTGAAACACTTGGGTAAAATCACAAATCCACAGATAAAGCAGAGGGCATAGTAGAAACACAGCTAATGTGTTTTACGCTTACTCACAGCTGATTGAACATACAGTGCCTTGAAAAAGTATTCATACCCCTTGACATTTTCCACATTTTGTCATGTAAAACCAAAAATGTAAATGTATTTTATTGGGATTTTATGTGATAGACCAACACAGAGTGGCTGTGGTACATAATTGTGAAGTAGAAGGAAATTGATAAATGGTTTACAGCATTTTTTACAAATAAATATGTAAAAAGTGTGGCATGCATAAAATCTAGTGAAACCAATTGCCTTTGGAAGTCACCTAATTAGTAAAGAAAGTCCACCTGTGTGTAATTTAATCTCAGTATAAATACAGCTGTTCTGTGAAGCCCCCAGAGGTTTTTTAGAGAACCTTAGTGAACAAACAGCATTAGGCCAAGGAACACACCAGACAGGTAAGGCATAAAGTTGTGGAGAAGTTTAAAGCAGGGTTAGGTTATAAAAAAATATCCCAAGCTTTGAACATTTAATGGAGCAGTGTTCAATCCGTCATCTGAAAATGGAAAGGGTATGGCACAACTTCAAACCTACCAAGACATGGCCATCCACCTAAACTGACAGGCCGGGCAAGGAGAGCATTCATCAGAGAAACAGCCAAGAGGCTCATGGGAACTCTGGGGGAGATGCAGAGATTCACAGCTCAGGTGGGAGAATCTGTCCACAGGACAACTATTAGTCATGCACTCCACTCCATTAGAGTGGCAAGAATAAAGCCATTTTTGAAAGAAAGCCATAATAAGTGTCGTTTGCGAGAAGACATGTGGGGACACAGAAAACATGTGGAAGAAGGTGCTCTGGTCAGATGAGACCAAAATTGAACTTTTTTAAAACCAAAATGCTATGTGTGGCAGAAAAAGAACACTGTACATCACCCTGAACACACCATCCCCACCGTGAAACATGGTGGTGGCAGCATCATGTCTGAAAATTGATCAATCCTGATGTACTAATGGCCATATCTAATTTCTTTAAGCCCAAAAATGTCAGGACAGTACAGATATCTCCCATACCCCTTTTAGGAAAGTAGACCACCCAAGGTATTTAGTAAGAGGCATGACAAGTTTTTTTTTGAAATTGTAATATTTTGTATCAAATTTTTTTTGGAAAATTAAGAAATTAAAAAAAAAAGTAAATTTTTTTTTTTTTACATAGTGCCACCAGTGCAGTACAGTGTCATCATACAATGGTGATCAGGTAGGCACTGACTGTTGACAGTACTGTAAATGTATTTTATTGAGATTTTATGTGATAGACCAACACTGTTGGTAGACACTGACTGTTGACAGTACAAAAAAAAGTATACTTTTTTTGAAAAAAAATAATTTTTATTACTTTTTTTCTGCTTTTTTTTTTTTTTTTTTTACATATTATGATTGCTTGTGGCAGTAAATTTAATTGCTATAAGAGAGCATTTTACTGAATTAAATCCATCCATTCAGTTTGTTTTGTTGTAATTAGCTGTGATTGGCTAGAGCTAATCACATGGTATAGATGGGCTGTGACTGGCCCTGACCAATTACAGCTAGCAACACAATTGTACACAATGGATGGCATGAAAAGAAGCCATCCATTGTTTACAATTGTCACGTGATCTGCTGTGATTGGTCACAGCGATCATGTGGTACCGGCACCGAGTCGGTACACTGATCAGTCATCTCTATGAGGCATGATCTGGGATGATGTCACATGACGTCTATGCGGATCAACAAAAGGCCCATCTAACCATTATTTTTCTATAGGCTAGTTGGGAACTGGTTAAACCTATTATGAAGGATATGGTTTTTCTTTTTTTTGTTAAATCTTTTGGTTTGTTTTAGTAGCAGATGTCATGGAATTAATTACTGATAGCTACATGTCTTATTACCTTACCAAGTTTCACCTGGCAGTGGCAGGTTTCTGTCAGGGATCTTCAAACTGCGGCCCTCCAGCTGTTGCAGAACCACAAAGCCCATGAGGCATTGTAAAACTGTGACATTCACAGACATGACTAGGCATGATAGGAATTGTAGTTCCTGAACAACTGGAGGGCCATAGTTTGAGGACCCCTGGAATAGGTGACATGTTGTGTAATCACCTATGATTAAGTGTTAAGTAAGCATGAGACACATTCGCTGCGTTTCTACTATGCCCTCTTCTTTATCTGTGGCATTGTGATTTTACGCAATTATTTCAATAAAGGAGATTTTAGTTGCATGGCCAAGAGGATTTACTTCCTTCATTCTATGAAGTCAGCCATGAGCTGGGCTGGCACATATCAGTGTGGTAGCTGAGGTGGATCAGTGGACTGACCTGGAACTCTGCTTGTTTCTAATGTTTATATGAACTTTCTCCTTGTATTTGCATAGATTTCATTAAAGTATTATGGAAAAAACAATACTCTTAGTAATATTTTTTTTGTTTATACACTTTTAAGTAAAATAAAAACAAAACATTATGAAACACTGGCACGTATGATATATAAAGGTTTTGGTTAGAAAATACCTAATATTCAATTAGTGCTATAGCCAATACCTGAAGATTTAAAAGATTAGCACCTATACGCATGGCTTCACTGATTTCAAGGTTGTACATCAATTGTGGAAAGCGTGGAGGACTCTGATTGTTTGGTGGTAGTACTTCAATATAAACAGTAGTGATTGAACTCCTGAAATAAACAATGAAGACAGAATCCAAGTAAGAGAATAAAATATTCAGGCTTTTAGATTTATAGCAGAATATCAGTAGCCATTGACAGCCTGATAAAAACAAGTAAAACATCAGAATAGAGTTCTGTTTGCAATGACTAAGCAGTGTTTGTGCCATTTGAAGATTAGTTAAGGGAGGCAGATTAAATTGTTGTGAAATCATTCAAGGACTACAGAACACCAAACTAGATTCAGCTGGTTGACAAATCTCATACAAGGCCATGACGTGCAACATGTCACTGGAGATTAATTTTCTGCATGCACAGTTGGACTTCTTTCTCGAAAATCTAGGTACAATCAGTGACAAACATGGTGAAAGGTTTTGCTGGCTGAATATTGTTGGACACTGCAGCAAGATGTACCAGGCACAAGTTCAAATCCAAAGATGGGTACACACTATAAGAAAATCGGGCGAATGATCGTCAGGTTTTTCTCGATGTTTCACAGCAAGTCGGAACAGAGGATGGAAATAATTGTATGAAAATTCTCACATGACAAAGGCTTTTTTTTGTCTTTTATTGTTTCTGATCATGCACAGTCTTCCGTATCTGATTTTTTTCATATGAAAACTGTACGAAAACAGTACACATTAAACGAAAAACGTTCATTCTGTTCATATGCAAGAAAAATATTGGAGCTTGTACTTTCGGAAATTTTAATTTGGAAAGTCTGAATTGGATGTCAAAAGTTGTGTACACACTATATGAAAATCAAATGATTGTGACTCGTACCGAATCTTTCTTCAGATTTTCTCATAGTGTGTACTCAGCTTAAATCAGCAAAACATTTTTAGCCCTGTTGAACTCATGCAGTGCATTAGAAACCATATGCAAATCAATACATTATAGTTTCTCAAAATTAATTTAACCACCTCAATACAGGGCACTTACATCCCCTTCCTGCCCAGACCAATTTTCAGTTTTCAGCGCTCTCACACTTTGAATGACAATTACTCAGTCATGCAACACTGAACCCATATGAAATTTGCATCCTTTTTTTTCGCACAAATAGAGCTTTCTTTTGGTGGTATTTATGTGCTATAAAATAAATATGTGCTATAAATAAAAAAAGACTGTAAATTTTGTGATAAAAATACCTTTTTCTTTGTTTCTGTCATAAAATTTTGCAAATTAGTAATTTTTCTTCATACATTTTGGCCAACATTTATACTGCTACATAGCTTTGGTAAAAATAACCCAAATTGGTGCATATTATTTGGTCTTTGCGAAAGTTAGAGAGTCTACAAACTATGGTGCCAATCACTGAAAATTGATCACATCTGATCAGGCCTTCAATACATCAGGTGTATCTCATTTCTTGAGACACTATGTCAGGAAAGTACAAATACCCCACAAATGACCCCTTTTTAGAAAGTAGACATTCCAAGGTATTAAGTAAGTAGCATGGTGAGTTTTTTTAAGTTGTATTTTTTCCCACAATTCATTGCAAAATGAAGATTTTTATTTATTTATTTATTTTTTTACAAAATTGTCATATTATCAGGTTATTTCTCACACACAGCATATGCCAACAAATTACACCCCAAAATACATTCTGCTACTCTTCCCAAGTATGGCGATACCACATGTGTGAGACTTTTATACAGCCTGGCCACATACAAAGGCCCAACATTGAAGTAGCACCTTCAGGTGTTCTATGAGCATAAATGACACATCTCATTTCTCAACCACCTATTACACTTTTGAAGGCCCTGGAGCGCAATGGAATTGTCCACAAAATGACCCAATTTTGGAAAGCAAAGACCCTAACATATAATCTATGAGGCATAATGAGTCTTTTGAATGGTTCGTTTTTTTTCCAGAAGTTTTTGGTAAATGTGTAAAAAAAACGGAAACGCTTTTTTTTTTTTTTTTTTTACACAAAGTTGTCAATTTATAAGATATTTCTAACACATAGCATGTATATAGAAAAAATGACACCCCAAAATACATTCTGCTACTCTTCCAGAGTATGACGATACTACATGTATGAGACTTTTACACAGCCTGGCCACAGAGACCCAACATTGAAGTAGTACCTTCAGGTGTTCTAGGAGCATAAATTACACATCTCATTTAATTCCTACCTATCACACTTTTGAAGGTCCTTGAGCACCAGGACAGTGGAATTGCCCACAAAATGACCCTATTTTGGAAAGCAAACACCCCAACGTATATTCTATGAGGCATGGGCTGCAGATAGGTACTCGGGTACTCTGATGGGCTGCATATAGGTACTCGGATAACTTGATGAGCTGCAGACAGGTACTCGGGTACTCTGATGGGCTGGTGACAGGTACTCGGGTACGCTAATGGCCTGGTGACAGGTACTCAGGGAGTCTGATGGCCTGGTGACAGGTACTCAGGGAGTCTGATGGCCTGGTGACAGGTACTCGGGGAGTCTGATGGCCTGGTGACAGGTACTTGGGGAGTCTGATGGCCTGGTGACAGGTACTCGGGGCCTCTGATGGCCTGGTGACAGGTACTCAGGGAGTCTGATGGCCTGGTGACAGGTACTCAGGGAGTCTGATGGCCTGGTGACAGGTACTCGGGGAGTCTGATGGCCTGGTGACAGGTACTTGGGGAGTCTGATGGCCTGGTGACAGGTACTCGGGGCCTCTGATGGCCTGGTGACAGGTACTCGAGGCCTCTGATGGCCTGGTGACAGGTACTCGGGGACTCTGATGGCCTGGTGACAGGTACTCGGGGACTCTGATGGCCTGGTGACAGGTACTCGGGGACTATGATGGCCTGGTGACAGGTACTCGGGGACTCTGATGGGCTGACGACTGGTATTCGTGTACTCTGAAGGGCTGGTGACTGGTACTCTGGTACTCTGGTACTCGGTACTCATATGAACTATGACAGGTACTCAGGTACTCGGGTACCCAGATGAACTGTGACAGGTACACGGGTACTCAGATGGACTGTGACAGGTACTCAGATGGACTGTGACAGGTACTCAGGTACTCATATGGACTGTGACAGGTACTCAGGTAATCAGATGGACTGTGACAGGTACTCGGGTACTCAGATGGACTGTGACAGGTACTCAGGGAGTCTGATGGCCTGGTGACAGGTACTCAGGGAGTCTGATGGCCTGGTGACAGGTACTCGGGGAGTCTGATGGCCTGGTGACAGGTACTTGGGGAGTCTGATGGCCTGGTGACAGGTACTCGGGGCCTCTGATGGCCTGGTGACAGGTACTCGAGACCTCTGATGGCCTGGTGACAGGTACTCGGGGACTCTGATGGCCTGGTGACAGGTACTCGGGGACTCTGATGGCCTAGTGACAGGTACTCGGGGACTCTGATGGCCTGGTGACAGGTACTCGGGGACTCTGATGGGCTGACGACTGGTATTCGTGTACTCTGAAGGGCTGGTGACTGGTACTCTGGTACTCGGTACTCATATGAACTATGACAGGTACTCAGGTACTCGGGTACCCAGATGAACTGTGACAGGTACACGGGTACTCAGATGGACTGTGACAGGTACTCAGGTACTCATATGGACTGTGACAGGTACTCAGGTAATCAGATGGACTGTGACAGGTACTTGGGTACTCAGATGGACTGTGACAGGTACTCGGTTACTCAGATGAACTGTGGCAGGTACTCGGATGAACTGTGACAGGTACTCAGATGAACTGTGACAGGTACTTTGATGGGTGGTGACAGGTACTTTGATGGGTGGTGACAGGTCCTCTTTATTGGGGGGGGCAATCAGTGTGTGTGTTGGTGTACACTGTAAGCGGTAACAAGATGTTACCGCAATCTCCTTCTCACACACGATCGGTGTGTGAAGAGGAGAACCCGGTAACATCTCGTTACCACTCTGTATTTACATTTAGTGATCAGCTGTGAAAGGATCACAGCCGATCACGTGGTAAACAGCCGCCGGCCAATAGCTGTTTACCAGTGTTGGTGGGCGGCAAGCAGTTAATATCTCTCAAGATCCCTACATATTACAGTCATTCTGAAATAATTTCTGTGCTCAGTTTGAAGGGGTTTATCATAACCACCAAGAGTTCTTCAGGAAGCAAAACTTTGGAAAAAAATACAGCCAAGTGCCTCTTGATTTTACTCTTCCACATGTGATATTAAAGTTGTTGTATAGGTAGAAGTTTTTTTTTTTACCTTAATGCATTCTTTGAATTAAGGTGAAAAAACTTCTGTGTGCACCCTTACCTGAGCGTAATCTTGATCCAGTGCTGTGCTCTTGGCTCTCTCACTCAGCTCTCTCTCATCACTGGACATGGAGGTATCACAGCAGTGGGAGCCATTGTCTCATGCTGCTGACAATCACAGACAGTGAGCAGAGAGTGGGGGATGGTGCTGACATATGCTGTTAGTGTCAATGGACACACACACACCGTGGCTCAGGATTGAGCCAACACAAGTGCCCCCACAGCAAGTGGCTTGCTATGGGGCACTTGGCAGGAGGGAGGAGCCAGGAGCGCCAGTGGGGGACCTCAGAAGAGAAGGATCAGGTCTGCTCTGTGCAAAACCACTGCACAGAGCAGGTAAGTATAACACACTTGTTATTTTTGTATGTGTTTACAATCACATTAAAGAAAGATTTATCTAATAAATTAACTGAAATATACAAACCAATACAACTGTTCAATCTATGAGAGATGACATTATCTCAAATACAGCTCCAGATCCACCACTCTTTTTAATACTTCACATCAATGCAGAAATTACTTAGTTTACATTTAACAATTGATCAAATGAATCTTAAAAAATGCCTGTATAAGCCAAAGCCATTCTGTGTATAGCAAAAAATGCCTGTATAAGCCAAAGCCATTCTGTGTATAGCTGTAAAACTGTTGTAACAAAGTCAAGAAATACAAGTAGAGTAACAGTAGTGGAGACTGCTTGTCAAGTTCTATATTGTAGCTTACCAATTCTTAGATGTGATGCTGTATTAGTTTCATTTTATAGGCTCTCTTTCCTCTATTTTCATTTTCTATTTAAGTCTGCTATTTTTCACAAGCTCAAGCTCTCCAGCAGAATGTATCAGTTTACATATATGATACAAACCACTTAACACTTGTGTCTGCTGTGCCTCCTATCTCATTCCTCCAGAGTTGTGTCTCGCTAATATAGGAGGTGTGTTACTGGCCAGATCACCAGGTGAATACAGAGGGAACAAAATCCAAAAAAGAAAATTAATGCCACCACCATATCTAATGACTGGTAAGCTGCAGTGTAATACTTTTTTTTCATATAATTGTTTATGCTTTTCTTTTCTCATAGAACTTAGAAAAACTACCAGTAGAACTTTTCATTGGCTTATACCCTTAGTGAGAAAACAATGTATTTTATTTACCAACGGTAGTGTTACTATACAGCCTATAGAAATACAATGCTCGATAATGCATTTTATACATACCTTCTTTGAGCAGGAGGGGCATTATCAGATGCTTTTACTGTTAGAGCATATGACTCTCCAACTGTCAGTGTGACTCCTGGACTAATGCTGATGACACCGGACTTGTTATTGATGACAAACTGCCCCTGAGCTCCAGCTAGTATTTCATAAATAATCTGCCCGTTAGTTCCTTCATCTGCATCCACAGCTGTGAGCTACAAGTAAAACATCAGAGGAAATAACCATCAGCTCACAGATTTCATTATTTATCAGCATTCTGACTCGTCTTTAAATTAAACTGTTTGATATAAATGTTTCTTTACTACAAGTAAACAATTTATGCAGTGAAACGTAATTGTATTTACTATTTTATAAATTCATTTTTTTCAGAAATAAATCTCGACCTGTAGTTTGAGATATAGCCATATAATGGAATGAATGGACCCCTTACACTACAGATCCCATTAGGCACTGTGCAGTAAGAGGGGTGGTGAGATGATTTTTGATCAGCTGTCCAGAAAAGTTCTCCAAGGGAGTTAGAGAGAGAGCACCTCTGTCTGCATATTCGCCTGCCAGCAGGAGACCATTCCAGTGGAGATCCGAGCCTGACACGGTAAGTGATGACACCCTGGGGCATAATCATTAACCACATCACAGGACCTGCACCGCTGCTGCAGGGAGAATGGAGCATCCACTCACCCTCTGCTATTCACCGCTGATCACTGGAAGCTTATAGGGAGAGACCAAGGGGGCCCGCCTTCTACAGCGAGAGGTCACCAGAGCATCCTGGGGACTGGTGAGAGGGCTATTTGCTCATTGGTGATACTGCTAGCAGGGAGTGAGCTGCTGAGAGCAGGACACCAAGTGTACCCAATTCATACTGCACCCATACTGCACTCTATATCGCACATATTCCAAACTTAGACTGCAACTATACCTTTGTTCCCCTGCCCCCTCAACTACCATCCTCCTTTTTTTTTTTTTTTTTTTTTTTAAAAAGCATGCTCAATTGGTCTAGGACTAGCATCACCATCATAAATGCTCTCAGTAGAGTTCAAGCACTCTGTATATTAAACTTTACTACTGCTCACTGCTGCACTTGAGGTGGTTTTGCTACGGATTATGCTGATCTGGGTGCCATATGTCATCTTATGCCTAGTCCTTACTTTTAATTATTTTGTATGCTAAATTGTGTTATTACCAATGTTAATTCATCTAATGCTTGCCTAGTTACCAACCAAATTGTGTGACAATGTATTAGGTTTGCCTTTACTATCTGTTTTGTTTGGTGATGTTATTTGATAAAGCACTACTATTGGGTGCCGAGTATTGCTTTCAGTGAACAGTGAACAGAGGACCCATCCTATCCAGTGGCTCTACAGGGATACTGCTTCATACTGTGTATGAAACAATTTGACAAAATCAAAATAACAAAGTTAACATCATCAGGTAGCTAACAGTATAATCTAACCTGCAGCTGTAAAAAGTTTTGCCTTAGCAATTCCTAGTAAATCCTAATACTGATATGCAAATAGCAACTTGCTGGAGATGACTATATGCATAAAAATAGACATGATCCTCTGCTCTCCACATATCAATGCAATGTTGGGTAGTGGAGGAAGGGGGCTAATTTCTTCTATCAGAAAAAAAAGACATTGCATAAAGTTCAGGGTAGCCCTTAGGTGAGGAATTCAGCAGCAGGTTATGCTAGTAGCTGCTGCTGTTAGCTTTGTTATTCTGTTTTTGGCAACGGGTTTGGTTTGAAGCCCATTCACACCATTTTCTTATTTTAACTAAGCAATATTACTTTTATGTTTTATTTTTTATATTTACATATTAAATGTTTGTATTTAGTGAATCACACTTTTTCAGATTTGTGAAAATATGTGAGTACAGACAATGCAAATGGAAGATTCTCTCTGTTGCTACTGCAGTTCTTATTAATGTCAATAAAAAAAATGCTACTTTGCTTAGGGCCCCATTATGCCTTAATCCATTTTGAACCAAACGAGAGAAGTGCTGTGTATTAACATGTTAAAAATGTTATACCTTATTGATAGTCACTCTCTAAGGGCACATATATTCTGCAGTCCCCGCAGCTCTGTTGGGAGCCTGTCATCTTTTCATTCTGTAAGAATAGTGTAAGCTAAGAGGTCTTTTTTTCTCCATCATCAATGGGGAAATAAATTACACTTTGACTTATAGGCTTATACAGTGATCTCCACATTAGGGCATTGTACTCTGTTTCCATTGATTGCATTGATAAATAGATACAAAATGCTTTTTAGAAGCAGAATGTGCTGATGCCTGATGAAACAAGAAATGGTTCTATGTAGAAGAGTTGTAGTTTTGAAATGGGACCAAGACAATAATTTTTTAGCCCATCTTTTTTGTCAAAGTTGTTTATTTTTGGGTTAGTATAGAGTTTACATGTAGAGAACCAACAGACTCCACTGAGACAATTTTTAGCCTATCTTAACAACTTGCGGCACATGGAAATTTAGACATTTTTCACATATTGTATATGTAAAAATCTGCCTTCCAAAGCATCTGATGAAACCGTGAACTGAAACGTCAGGTGACAAAATCCTCTTCGCTTTCAGGACCATTCTCCACAGAGAAGGGGGTTAAATGGATGTTCCTTCTTCTCCGCTGTGCTCAGCCAACCCAACTGCTTCCATTGGCGGTGGGTGGAGACAGAGCCCTGTAAAAGTGATTGGGTGACCATAGAGCAACTCGGTTTACTTTTACTTGAAAGCGAGTCACAGACTGTAAAAATTGATACCAACAGCTGCAGCCATTATCCTGCTATGATTGCTTTCACCAAAGATGTGCAGGAATGACCCAAGGATTGGAAGTGGTTAATGAAGAATGGGAACTGAAAGTAGCTTTATATAGCTGGACAAATACTTTTAATTTCATGTAGGATACCAATAGCAATTAGACTGTTACATTTTTGAAAGCTGTAGGTTTTTACGAAGAGGTATGTTGATCTTTGCAGGACTCTACCCACTGAAGGTATAAGGATGGGATATGTTTCTTTATGTGGCATTCACAATGGGTTTTAATCATCATATCTATTTTTTTATAATTTAATTTAAATTCAAGCAACCTAGCATTTAAAACCACGTGTATAAAAGCATTTACAACATAAACATGCATTACTTTTGAGCAAGAATTATTAATAATTAATGACACAGTAGATCTGGGAACATTATAGTTTGGTAGCTGTGAATGCAATATATTCAGTAAATTATTGAAATTTCAGTTCAACCTCTCTAACATTATTAGAAGTTGCTCTGTACTGTTATTTCAACACTTCAGTCAGCACTAGATCTAACATGTAGTTATTGCTGTTCCATTTTCTCTATTCTTAATACTGCAGGTCACAGCTATGCTGAACTCTGCTATTGTTCTTTGGAATATATTTAAAAATGCTACCAGAATTTATTTATTTCTCTGTGAAACGAGTGTGCTAGATGAAAATACTGTATTTCTACACATTTTATAAAAATACAACCAAATTAGGATACTGTGAAACACTCAATATAATACAGCATTAAAAATGAATAAGTTCCAAAAGATTCACATGTCCATCAACTTTTATTCTGGAGTAGAAAAATGCCTAATACTGTATCTCCCTGTAAACTTATCTTGGGTATAAAAGGAAATCAATAAACCTAGAATACAGGTTGATTTAAAAAAAAAAAAAGATGCAGTTCATTAAATGAGAATTGTACTGGAAAATATAGGTAAAACTTTTTATAGAAAACATTACACTGTACCTTTATAAACATTTTATCACTGGTAAAACCATATCTGTCTGCAACTGTACACCTTTACATCATTCATTCTTGGCACTTACTGTGTTGTGTACTAAGGTAAGCATCCCATAATGTTTTGATATGGCCTTGCTTCATCCAGAGAAGATTGGGTAAAAATCTCATGTGTTGTAAACATATAAGAGTTAAGTGGGCCTTCATAAAGAATACTTTTTTTTATTTCCCACAAGCAGCATTCAGATTCAATCAATATCAGAAACACAAGGTCTGAGGAGTAGCCTGCTGGCTTCAAGGCCTGAGTTAGAGGAGAGGGCTGAAGATTTGAGCTGAAAATACGATCATTTTTACTTTGGTGTTCAGTGACACATTACCATTATAATGTGGCCATCATAAAACCATGGTTTGCACTGGCCATGGATTCACACTGACCCTCATGAAGGAATCCTCTTGAACTCTGCAAGCTCTTAAGCCTGGCACACACTGAGTTTTTTTTTCGCTCAACCTAGAGAGCTGAACAAAAAAAAAACTGAAGAGCTCAGGAGGAGCCACTGTAGTAACGAATGAATTTTAGTACAGCGATCGCACCTGCTGAGCTCTTGTGTTCTGAAAGGGGGTGGACCCCCGCCAGAACACACCATTGAGTAGATAATGGTCAGCAGACCTTTTTCAGTCATGCTTCTTTTGTATCGGCGGCCGTACACATGGGCCCAATGTTGACCAGTTTCTATTGAACCAGCTGATGGCACCAGACAATCGGCCCGTGTGTACTAGGCTTTGCTCCAGTTCTTTAGTTGGCAGCGGCAACAGACTAAGAGCAATCGGGTACCTCTTTTAAAAATTAATGAGGAGGGCTCTTCTTTACCCACAGTAATTTTTCAGTTTTGTTTCCAAAAAAATATAATTCCCATAAAGGCCACTAGCTGCAAAGTGTGTACAGTTATAGAAAACACTAAACACATGGGTATATGGACACAAAAACTACTAGATGCCGGGATATGTTCAATAAAATTTATTTTTTTCAATTGCCATGTTGTTGTCAAGTTCGAGTGCCCCCTTAGTTGCTAAACTTTGTAATATTGCTTTTGGACAAATTTAGTGATTCTCCTTTCTAATAAACTATCTGTTTTCAAAACTAGTAACAATCAAGGAGGTTACACAATTCTGAATGTACTTTATTGTTTTTTAAATAATGAAAAGTGAATTAACAACCACAATGATGTTGTTAATTTTGAAATACTGTATCTTCTCTACCAATTTCTCGAACTTCGAAAGTATGGCTAATGAGAACACATAATATTGTACTATAATTTAAAATACACTGAAAGCATACAAAGTACTTTAACTTTTCAGGCTGATTCTTTAGCAGAAATACTGCTAAATTATCAAAGTAAGTGAGACATCTGTCCCACTTGTAGGAGCTAATAATATGCTTTTATAGTTAGATATAAAATTATAAAATTAACACATTGAATTAGGATCTACATCTTTTTAATGTGTTTTTACCTCCCTGCCATTTAAAGCCATCAGTCCTAAATGGAATTAGGACAATACAGTCCATTAGTTAAGGATTGATTCAGTTTGCTAGCAGCGTGACTAATAATCCAAATAGCAGGAAATAAAATGCCAACACTGGGTGATACCAAAAAGCAATTAATACTAAAGCATATTTTGGAGCAGAAAATAAAACATTTAGTACATCTCTGCTATAAACGTACATTTCCCTATGTTTTATCCCTAAAAGAAATACTGCAAGTACCAAAAAATAACTGGTGCTCTGCCAGACATCCAACAGGCTTTTAACATGGTTGTAAAGGATCAGTTTATTTTCTTTAATATAAGAAACATGTTATACTTACCTGCTCTTGGCTATGGTTTTGCATTGAGCAGCCCAGATGTTCCTCTTCTCCTGTCCCCTGCTGTCACTCCTGGCTCCTTCCTCCGCTGAGTGTCCCCATAGCAAGTCGCTTGATATGGGGGCAATGGTGCATGCTCACTACCGGGACCCCTTCCCAGCTCTCTCTGCATTGGCTGTGATTGACAGTAGCAGGAGCCAATGGTTCCTGCTGCAGTGTCTGAGCCAAGTCAGCCTTGGCTTTCGTGCACATCGCTGAATCGAGATCTGGTTCAGGTAAGTATTTAGGGGGGCTAGGGGTACTGCATGGGTTTTTTACCTTACTGCATATAATGCATTAAGGGAAAAAAAAAAACACGTCAGCCTTTACAACCACTTTAATTTAATTTTGGAGCTGACAGCAGATTGCGTTTACTGCTCCGAAATTCTAAGAAGCTTTGTTAGCCCTGACCGCTGGACTACAGGATTCTGCCTATTGCCCCAGCTTTCTGTCTCTCTCCATACTCATACATTAATTTTTTCCCACCAAAACAATGCTTGACTCCCAAGATGCTACCCACACACTGCATGCAGGTAAAGGGTACTAGAGAGCTTTAGTTCTGGGGGTGTGCCTATGTCAATAAGGACTGGGTTTTCTGTAACTGCCCTGCAAGCTTGATGATGTCATCACAGGGATAAATAAAAGATAAAAGAACATATAAAACCTGGGACATGATCTAGGGTGGAAGATGGGAGTTTGGGAGTAAATTTGAGTCATGCCTATACAAATCCTATAACTGTACTTTTTATTTTAATAAAGAAGTGTAGCAATCTCTTTACTACTAACCAGTCAGATTTCTGGACTATAATGCACTTGTTTAGAATCTAAATTAAAATAATTTTTTCTATATTAGGCAGGTGCTTATCTGTTTGATACATTGTATGGCAACAGATTTGTGGTCATAAATATACTAAAAAAAAAACCTGGATAAGAATGAATAACTGACCCTTATCCGAGAATGCAGCCTGGCAGGTCAGGATAGGGGGACGAGTGAGCAGCCTCTCCCTCCTGAACCATACCAGGCCATATGCCCTTAACATGGGGGTGGTGGGTGCTTTGGGGCAGGAGGGCTCTGTGCTCCCCCACTACAAAGTACCTTGTCCCCATGTTGATGGGGACAAGGGCCTCTTCTGGACAACCCTGGCCGGTGGTTGTCGGGGTCTGCGGGTGGGGAGCTTATCAGAATCTGGAAGCCCCCTTTAACAAGCCCCCCTATGTGAATGGGTATCGGGTTCATTGTACCCCTACCCATTCACCAAAAAAAGTCTCAAAAAGTAAAAACCACAGACAGTTTTGGTCAACTCCTTTATTAAAAAAAGAAAAAGAAGAAGATTCTGGTGCAGGATTTGATCCACCCTGATGACATAATCGGATAACCTTTCCCCTCGCCACTGCAGGCGTCCCTGTAGCTGGGCTATCTGCCACCTCCGAGGCTGGACTTACTGATCCTAACTGGGAGGTGTTTCCATCAGGATCACTTGCTGGCAGTAATGGTATTACTTGTGCCTCTAGTCCTTCCGCCAGGCTCACAGTGTTCTTCTGGAACTCAGCTGGGATATTCTCCCTCCATTTTAAAAGAATATAGGTGTAATCATCCTCATAATCAGGTTTCATGTCTAAAAGGTAAGACCCTTGATCTGGGGCGGCCTTCCTCATCAACTGTCGTATCTCCTCCTCAGTCCATCAAACTCTGGGCACTCTTATTACTATGGTCAGCTCCAATTGGCTCCCATGTTCTCGTCCCCAGCCAGTGGCTGTGACTGAATGCAGTCTCTCCTCTTCCCTGGACACATCAACTGACTTTCTCAAGCATCCCAGATGGGGTATCCTGGATGAGCCCCCAAATGTAGTGATACCCTCGTGAGGGCCGCTGATAGAATCTGTACCCCACCGGTTGCCCCGACTCTGCAAGTCTTCCAACACCTCTGACACCCTAAGTTCAGCCATTTTCACCAACTATCACCAAAAATAATGAACTTATGCAATGTCAGTGAAACTATTAAAATTTGTTTACTGAGGCAAAAGTGGCACATGGAAAAGCATAACATAAGACTGTATGTCATAAAGGCAACTTGTCAGAAATAAGGCACTGGCATGCAATGTGATTGTGTAATCTAAAGACCTCTACTTAGTAACACACATGAAATACAAAGAAACACAGTACATATGCGATCCCTTTAAATCCTTGAAACCTATGTGAACAGGCAGCAGAGAAGCAGGGGACTGACACTTAATAGGACTATGTCAGACCACTCCCCTCTATCCCCTCAGCCCACAGCCACTTAACATTAACTACTGACAAACATTCAGCAAACTGTTGTATTTAGAATTACTGGCTCCTTTAAATAAAGTTCCAGAGAAATGTCAGCAGACCCCTTATGCTAAATAGTATTAGTCTCTTAGTAAGATGAGGAAAGAACAAAATGATAAGGAAATGAACAAAATGATCACTCCCTGGAATCCAGCAAATTCTTCAGCTAACACTCAAGTATGATGCAGGAAATGATTCTTTGGGTGGTGGAGCAAATTTAGCTGTTGTGTAATAAACTCCTTGTAATTGCAAACATTTCCCGTTTAATTCACAAGCACCTGGTCACCATATATATAGCTTCAATAATACTGTATTCAATAGGGTCACAGAGGACAGGCATATGAGAGAAGCACAGATGTCTGCATATAGTGTCTGTGGGTAATAAAGAACTTGCTTCCTGTGGGACTACAAGTGTCAGAAATGCAGGCAAAGACAATGATGTCTATATGCAGTGTTTATGCATTCAAATGGGCAGGTGCCTGCTCACCGATCACCACAGAAATTGCTGGCAATTATGCAGATGATCTGAATGATGATTTTGGGCTCTCCCTCTGGGGTCTGGCTCAGGGAACGGTGTCCGATTCCATGATCACACCGCGCCACGCCCTATCCAGATCTGAAGTGCAGGTAATGCTGATTAACCTCCAGACCGCTGCAGCTAAGAAGCAATGCTCTCAACACATATCCCTCTGTATGCAGCTGTATGGCTCTAGTCTGTGCAGGCCGTGATTCGGCCACAGCTCACACTGGCACAGAACTCCTGCTGACAGATCCAGGCTGACATCCCAAGAGAGCGATCTAGGCCTATGCCAGACTTTTTATATCCTCTCCCAGCAGTCTGTTCTTTCCTCCTCAGCAATCTGGTGGTTGTAGTTCAGGCCAGTCATGCTGCAATTGAAACCCCAGCACTAAACATCCCACAATGCTTTGCTTTGCTCCGATTTCTATCTGCCAGGAAATGAAATATGGAGTTCAAGCCAACACTAGAGGGAGACAGCTCCTATCACATACCTAGTGGAGACTGGAATGTGATAGAGGCCTCCCTTGCTCCTCCCACCTACACTAATGAGCGTGGGAACAGAAAGTGTAAAGGCAAGGAGTGGCACGAGTGCCGAGTAATTGGCTGGTAATATCCCCTCCAAAGGTGGGTAGAGCTGGCAGTCACGATCCTTGGAGCAGGAAGCGGAAGCAGCTGGGCACCAGAGCGTGGACAGGAGCAAAACCAGGAGAAGAGCAGCAGTCAGCAACAACCGGGCAGCAGGGCACTGAATCAGCATGCAAAAGAAAGTCCAGAGGGCAGGCCAAGGTCGGGTAACAGCCAGGCAAAGCGGTACCAAGTTAGCAGGCAGATCAAGTCCAATAAACAGGCCGAAGTCAGGATACCAGGTAACAAATAAAGTAGCAAGCAGAGGGGAAGTCCAGAGACGAGCCAGGTCATACACAAACAAACAGGAACACAGGATCAAGACTTGGTAGTTCAGGAAGGAGTTGAAGATCATCCAGCACTTGTTTGCAGTAACAGAGCAGTTTAAATAGGCCACTTGGCACCAAGTGCTAATTGGTGCACGCACCCACACACTCATTCGCACACCAATGTGCGCAAGCGCACATACTCTTGCGTGACGAACTGGCATTGCGGGCATGGGCTAGCACAAAGGAGACAATGCTACAATAAAAACCAACACACAGAATAATTCTTTATAACAACTTATTTATTTTGGAAATTAAATTTTGGCCACGATGTTGTTCAAGGGGTAACCTTATAATGTAATAAATTTCAAATAATTATAAAGCCATCTTGGCTATAATACATCACTCAAATTTACACTGTGTCCATCCAGACAATGCTGGACGACTATTCCCCCACCAAACAACACCATGACTGATAAGAAACTTGGGGAGGGCGGGTGGGAGTCCCGGTCCGGTTCCACAGGGTCTGCTTGTTAACGGCCGGACTGCCCCTTTTATCTCCTTCAGAAACGCGGGCTATGCAAATCGCCAATTTCCTCCAATCAGCTGCTTGTTGCTGTGCAGCAGATGCTGCTGCTGTAACCAATAGCAAACCTACAAGAAACATAAGGAAACCTGCATCCCCTTTGAGCTCTCCCATGTTGGTCCTGCATATTGCATGGACCTGTCATGGGCTAGCACAAAGGAGACAATGCTACAATAAAAACCAACACACAGTATAATTCTTTATAACAACTTATTTATTTTGGAAATTAAATTTTGGCCACGATGTTGTTCAAGGGGTAACCTTATAATGTAATAAACTTCAAATAATTATAAAGCCATCTTGGCTATAATACATCACTCAAATTTACACTGTGTCCATCCAGACAATGCTGAACGACTATTCCCCACTGACCGAGGCCAATAGAGAAACCTTTGGCTGAGGTCCCCCCAACATCGCGGCCCTTTCAATTAAAGTTTGCAGTCCCATGTTGAAAATGTCCAGACCTATGTCTGAAAAGTGGACTAAATCCTTCCTAAGTTACCCCGGAACTAAACCTTCCAGCTCCAAGTGGCGGAAGGACACACCTCCCGAGGACACTAAGAAATTATGTATGGTCCTATTTAACCGTCTCCGAATCTTATCCACATAAAATAAATTCCCAGAAGGGGACCAAAGGAGTCTAGGATTCATTTCGGAGAAGGCTAAATTGGTATTTGGAAACAAAAGTTTAATGGAATAAATATCCCTCTTCATTTCACAAAGGAGCTCCCATGTTTTAACTTTACCAACATCGTTTGCTCCAACGTGAAGGACTAGAACTTGGGGAGAAGGCCAAATTGTGGATAATTGAATTAAGTGGTCTTTAAGATTATGCCATCTGAGGCCCCTAACTCCAGACCATAACACCTTAAAGACATTACTATCCAAACCTAAATTGTTTGTATAGATCCTGGATGCAGCCTGATTTTCAGCCCAGAAAATGTAGGAGTGGCCTACTATCCAGATTGTGCATATAGAAGAATCTGAAAATAGAAAATCAAATAATTAATAATTCAGGGCGGACATAAATTTTATATCTACTACTAGCCCACCTACCAACCCGTTTTTGACCTTCAGGAGAGAAACCCAACAAATTGGCTGTGGTGGCGGCCCCAATTCTAAATGAATGCGATGAGAATCCAAGACCTAAGAGGTTGAGGCGCTTGAGACATGTGGATAGTACCGCTGAGAATTGGTAACGGGTTAAAGGGGACAAATCCTGGTGGATAAAAAATGAACTGTCAGAGAAAGGCCTCACTGACATAACTAGCCGTATGTGACACCGGGCAAATCAAGTTATTGGGGGATTTTCCTAGATATATCCACTGACCATTGCCCAAACCAAAAGTTTTGGACCGGCAGATAAACAAACGTAAGCAATCGGATTCCAACAACACATGAGAAAACAGCAGAAAAGATGAAGATGACTTGTTTTGCGCTGTAAGTTCTCCAACTCTGAGGGCACCAAAAAAGGTAACAGAAAAGGCTGCCCTGAAAAGCAGAAGTTCAAATTCGGCAAAACAAATCTCTTCTAATATAGATAGTAATTGGATTAAAAGATTAACTGAAATGGGACGTCTGGAATCCTGGGAAGGGTGTGAATTCTTGAATCCTTTGAGGACCTGACTGACCTGAAAAAAGGAAGACAGGGCTGGCAAGCCTGCAAATTTTAGAAAAAAGGAAACACCAGCCAACACCTTGCTAATGGAGGCAGGCCTAAGACCAGACTGAATCATAAAGGACACAAAGGCTAAAGAGACATACACGTTCACTTCCAATGCATCTATACTCCTGCTAGAGCAGAAGGAACACCATTTGGACCAGGCCAGACTATATTCCAGCCATGTCTTACGTGCTACCGAGTTCCTAAGATGCGCAGAGATCAGTCCCAGATCAAGCCCCAGAGGAAATCTGGGCAAGGGGTTCCACACTGATCCGCCGATGGGGCCAACTCCCGGAATCTCCGCAACTGTAAACGAGATAAGGAGTCAGCTATGTTATTATCAATCCCAGGAATATGCTTGGCTTTTAACCAGATATTAAATCGCATGCAGTGCAAAACCAAAAAACGTAAAAGTTTGATAACTAGCTCTGATTGGAAGAAAGCATATTGATAGCAAATAGAACACCTTTATTATCCGTATTAACAATAATCCTACGATTCACAAAGTGTTCTTTCCAGATCACAATAGAAACTATAACCGGGAATAACTCAAGGAGGACTATATTGTGCAAAATGTCTTGCTGCAACCAACTGGAGTGCCACCTAGAGGCACACCAGTGGCCATCAAGAAAAGCGCCAAAACCAGATGAACCGGCAGCGTCAGTAAAAAAGTTTAACTGAAAATCATTAGTAAAGGATTGCTGCCATACTGTGGACCCATTGAAGTTGCAGAGAAAAGAATCCTAAATTTTTAGATCTTCCTTAACACTCTTAGAGATGCGGACATGAGAACCAGGGTTCTTAAAACCTCTAATAGCTAGAGCAAAACGTCTGGAAAAAATTCTAGCTATGGGAATAACCCTAGCCGCAAATGCAAACAGACCCAAAAGGGATTGGGCCTCTTTTAATAAAACTTTGCGCTTTGACAAAAATAAGGAGATCATTATTCTCATATGGTGTAATTTATCCCCGGGCAATCTGAACTCCATTGATAATGAGTCAATAGTGATGCCCAGAAATTCTAAAGAGGATGCAGGAAGTACCGTCTTCTCATGAGCAATGGGAACACCGAAGGAGTCATAAATATGAAAAAATTTCTTCAGCAATACCGAACATACAGGGGAGTCTGCTGGACCTAAAAATAAAAAATCGTCTAAATAATGCAGAATACCCCCAACAGGGGAACATTCAGACAGAACCCAATGCAAAAATTTTGAAAAGGACTCAAAATAAAAGCATGATAACGAGAAACCCATGGGCATACATTTATCAAAATAAAATTGATCCTGAAAATGGAAACCCAGGGAATTGAATCCTTGTGGATGCACCGGTAGCAGGCGAAAGGCAGATTTGATGTCCGCTTTTGCGAACAGTGCACCGTGCCCAAAGTGACGTAAAAGTCCTAGTGCTTCATCAAAGGAAGAGTATGACACGGGGGCTATAACCTCTGCAACCTCATCAATGAGTGAAGCATCCACAGGATATGATAAATGGTGAATGAGCCTGAAACTACCCTGTTCTCTCTTAGGAACAATGCCCAATGGGGATATTTTCAAAAGGTGGGCAGGAAAAGGGGCCAGCTACTCTTCCTTCTGACACCTCCTTAAAGATTTTTTCTTGTACAATTTCAGGATGACACCTAGCAGAGCGTAAATTCTTAACCAAAGTGCATCCAGACCCTGAAAAGGAGGGAACCAAGAAACCGACCTTGAAACCATCAGATAGCAGCCGAGCCATCGTGCGGTCTGGGTAGAGATCTAGCCACGGTTGCATGCTTAGCAGGCTCACTGGCGTCCTGGCCTTTTCCACCAGCATCGTGTGGAAAGGATGGGAGAGAAGCAACTGATGATTTTTTGAAACATCTATTCGCAGAATGGTTCCCATTGCAGTAGGAGCACTCATGCCTATACCTGCAATTAGATAAGAATTTGCACTGTCCCTCATTAAAGGCAAAACAGAAACCTTTACGAAAGGCAGTCTGAGGGCTAGACACTGTTCTAGGTGTGAACTGTGGTTTTTGTGGAAGCATGAGATTCAACCATAAACCCACATCCTTACATCCCCATTGCAAGGAAGAGTGAACTGCTAATTTTTGCCTGAAATTCTCATCATAGGTGAACCAGGCAGAACCGCCAAAATTACGAAATGCTTCAGAAACTATATCCACGTGTTGAAAAAGGCCTGAGCATTTCTCAGGAAATTGTTCTCCCAACACAGATGCAAAAATGCAAAAGGCCTGCAGCCAGTTCTGAAAGGTTTTAGGTACAGCCCTGCGCCTATCCTCTTCTGCGCGCTCATCTGATTTCTTGTCAGATTTAACTAGAAAATCCTTGGAAGCTGGCAATAAAGACAACAGATCAACAAATTCACCCCCCCAAATTTTTTCTTTGACAGAGGCGGATAAGTGGAAGCCCATCGGTGATATTTCACATGGCATAGGAGCCTTAAAGGAGGACTCTGCAACCATAGAATGCGCAGAGCGTGCAGAAGGCATAACAGCTTTGCGAACCTGAACCACCTTGCGGGCCATACCACCTGTATTATGTTTAAAATTCTCACCCAGGGGGATCTCTATCACATTATGCCAAATTGTACTTATGTCATCACTCTCATGCTGTTGTAAAAAATTCTCAGCTTGCTGTGAAAAAGCACCATGTAACTGTGCCCCTTTTAAATCATTATTATTATCATCAGCATCATACAAAGCACCAGAAAACTGTGCACCCTCAGCCTCCTCAGCAAAAGCACCAACTGTGTGTGCCCCTTTAAGCTTTTGCAACACATCAGATAAAGTTTTAACAAGAGCATTAAATTCAGTGACATTAACATCTGAGAATGTCTCACCAGCAGGCAGACTCCTATTTTGCTCACTTCTGGCCGCAGCAGCTGCAGCCTGAGTAGCAGTATTCTCTTTCCTTGGAGGTGCATTCCTGTGAGGAACGCTGCCAGCTCTCTCCTTTCCTCTAGGCTGAGAAGAAGCCTCCATTCTCTGTCTCTTCTTTTTCCTCCCTGGCTGCTGGCGCGGACTGCGCATGACCGCTTCTGGCTCCTCCATCTTTTCTTGAGCTGTGACACCCGACGGGCCGGGCGGAGTCTCAGCACGTCCATCCTCCAGGCACTGCATAAGCCACTCGTCACCTCCGGAGCCCTCGGCTTTCTCTATGAGGTGGCGGAGCAAGCTCTCTCTCCTCTCAGGTGAGCGGCGCTTCATGCTCCCGAGTCCCGGTCCGGTTCCACAGAGTCTGCTTGTTAACGGCCGGACTGCCCCTTTTATCTCCTTCAGAAACGCGGGCTATGCAAACCGCCAATTTCCTCCAATCAGCTGCTTGTTGCTGTGCAGCAGATGCTGCTGCTGTAACCAATAGCAAACCTACAAGAAACATAAGGAAACCTGCATCCCCTTTGAGCTCTCCCATGTTGGTCCTGCATATTGCATGGACCTGTCATTCTGTTGGTTCTTTGCTCATGAATATTAGCACGGGTGCAATGTGTGCAAGCATGAGCAGGTATCTACACTGGCCTTTTGGTGGTGGAGATCCAGTTTACCTTACAGATCCACATTAACAGCGCTGTATAGTGTCTCTGAATTGCAGGCACAATAGCCAGTTCCTGGCTACACTACACTGACTGCACTATATACTCTGCACTGTATTATATACACTACACTGACTGCACTATATACTTTTAACTGTATTATATATACTACACTGACTACACTATATACTCTGAACTGTATTATATATACTACACTGACTGCACTATATACTATGAACTGTATTATATACACTACACTGACTGCACTATATACTCTGAACTGTATTATATATACTACACTGACTGACTGCACACTACACGAACTACCTGCCTAATCTCTATTCATTCACTATATACGTCCGTTGTGTAAGCAGTGGCCTTATATAGTGTGGGACGTGGACTTGAGTCATGATGGGCCAAAGGCACCCTGCCTTTGACCAATCATGGCTCTCACAGCACATTGTGCTGTGATTGGCCAAAGTATACAGGTCAGGTGCATGCTTTGGCCAATCAGCAGCTGTCAATGCATTGCCATCTTGCAGTGCATTATGGGGCACTCTGCGGCGTGCAAACTTCCCGCGAGCTCCCCATATGTTCATTTGTTTTATGAACAGATGAACACCCAATGTTGGGACCATGCCTATTTATGACTACCTTATACTGTATGTACCAGTTGTATGCTAGGAAAAGTACACATTTGCTTAGTTATTAATGCATTGTAAGAGCAATGATAATATGCAAAAGTGCAGAAAATAATATTAAGTGATTAATTTTAAAGTATATTTAAATCCCAAAGATGGACTTCTCTTATTTGCTCCCTCTTGGTCTGTTATATATACATATGAGAGATATTTGCCTAATTTGTTCAAAAAGCTAAAAAAAAGTTGATTCTGCTGGAAATCTAGTGAGTTGGTCATTTCCTGTACTCCATTCCTCCGCTTAATTGAAATCTGAATCAGTGTTATGAGCTCTGCCTAGTTCCCCTCAGAACAACCTCTTGTGTTATGGAGATGCAGAAAGGCGCAGTTGTTTTGTAGTTCTAATACCATTCCGGTCATACGGTGACAACACTGCCCCCTTATAGAGTATGGTGATTAAGCATTGTCATACTAGAGAAGAAAGGCACTATTGGCAAGATCACCAAGTAAATACAAAGGAAAACAATGCTTGAAAAAAATTAAAACTAATTTAGCCACAGCACCTAAGGACTAGTAAGCTGCAACATGTGTCAAGTGTCTGTTTTTGGATTTAGATACTCTTCAAGTTTGCTAGAGCTAGATAAACTAACTGGGAGTCCAGATTGGCTGCTATTAGTTAACAGATGTTTCATATTACACTTGTGTTACTGAATATGCCAGTCAATATATTAGCATTTATACCTGGAAATAGTGATTTGTGACCAATGGCTATTCTTTCTTCGGAAATGTAAGATATTCAAAACATTCAAATAGGAGCATATAGTGCTATAATTTACCTTATGATTATTTTTAGCAGATAAGTTATACCTTTAGAAATTTATATTTAAGATCCATGGTTTAAATATAACAGTAATAACAAGGAGAGCAAGTTTGAAAAAGAAGAGAGTAAATTAATGTGAGTCATAGAACAATAGATTCATCATAAAGTAGTGCATGTTGTAACTAATATTTTTAAACAACAAGTGAAGGTTAAAGTAGCCCATAATGCATGAATATGTATTAGAACAGAATGTGTTCTTGAGGACAAACTTAAAAGGAATGCAAACTGATACTAACTGAAGCTTCAGTGTAATTCTATGTATATCCCACAGGAGCTATACTAATTTAAATGTGTTGTTTCTTGGAAATGGTGAGCAATGCATTAACCATATTTGCCACTGTTGAAATGTTCATTGTACATTATTCAAATAAAAAGTATAATATTTAAGAAGGAATTCTAAGTGCAAAATTTCTCTCTTTTATCTATCAAAATGTACATTAGGTTTTGTGCATGTATAAGATACCTTATCTACAGCACATACAGAAAAATGCAACAATTATAGTAGATTGCAGTCTAATATGACAGTGTATTTGCCCTCAAGCTCTGCCACCTGTGCAGAAGTGAAAGTGCTTCTTGTTACAATTAGTTATTTCTCTATACTTGTAAATTGCTTGACTAGGGGAACCATGCTAACTCAGAACTAAAGAATTACAAGTTACAACACTGACCCAGTCAGTTTAAACCAGATGCTAGAGCTGAGGCCAAGTATACTCAGTCACACTCAGGTAATAACGATAACATTCATAACTCATTAACAGCTATGCTAAGGGCTGGTAAGCTCTTCTATTTAAGCTAATTTATTGTCTCTTGATGACTCCAATGCCAATGCTATACTAATTTCAGCTTTTGTGTCCTTTTACTGCTCTCTGCACCTACCACACATCGACAAAGCCTTTTTATAATTCATAAAAAAAATGCTAATAACTATCAGAAGAAATACTTAAACTTGTCAAAACATAAAAATACATACAATCTTTGTCAAAAAATAATTTAATGGTCCCAAATCACGAAAGTCAATACCATTCAAAAATGTTTTCAAATTCTATCTTCAATAAGATACACATATGAGGTAATATTTACAAGGTGCACTCACAAATCTGTGTGCCCATATCTTTCACCTTGATAAATAGACCTTTTTTTAACAGAAAAGGTCTATAAAAAAAGGAGGGTTCCACTAGACCAATCAACTGTGTCATTCAATCTAGAAAGGATTTTTATCCACTGTTTCTTCCCAAAATGCCAATAGCTCAAAGATCATAGTACTCACTGTTATATAAAAATATTTCTAAATAAAATTATTCCACTCACAACAATACCATGCTTCATACAACAAACAAATGCAGTAATAAAGTGCACTTGTTTGTTGTAGGAAGCACAGTATTTTTGTGAGTGGAATAATGTTATTCCACATAACATTACAAATATTTTTATATGACAACAACGAGCACTAAGACTTATCCTTCTCTTTGAGTTATTGTTGTTTTGGGTAGAAACAGTGGATGGGGATCCTTCTGAGATTAAATGTTGCAGTTGATGAGGACAGGTAGAACCCCCCCCCATTTCTTTCTTGAAGACCAATGCACGTTCAGACCTTTTCTGTTATAAGAGATACTCTATATTTATGAAGGTGAGTGATATAGGCACACATATTTAGGAATGCACCATGTAAATATTACTTCATATGTATTGGGCATTTTTTTAAAGCCAGAACTCGAAGATATTTTTGAATGGTGTGGTTTTTTTTGTTTTGTTCTTTTTTCTGTCATTTGTGTAACCACTTTTGTTGTCATCAACATGACTCAGATATTTGGCAGTGGATACCTAGATCTTGAATAAGTATATGTTTAGTATAACCTCAGTCTATTGTTAAAAAAAAAAAATGATATTTTGTTGCTTGTAAGCTGCTACTGTGGATCACTATGAGAACATAAATCCTATTTGTCTGTGGAACCAGGAGGTAATAGGAAAAGTATTATGGAAACTTGAACGAATATATTTTAAAATTGTCCATTGCAGCTAAATAAAATTTATTTATTTATTTATAACCATGAGACCAAATTGGCCGATTGAGCAATAAACGGTTATGACAAGGGTACAGTTTTATATACCTTTTAATGACTCCAATATAAACTAGATACAGACACAAAGGAAGATATTTAAATGTATTCTAAGAGTAAATAGGGGGGAAAGGTAACATAGGTATGACAGTTTCATCAAAATATCCAGCCACATTAAAATCATTTTATTATGGGGACTGAACAGGCATGGCTAAGACAGAATTAGACCACTATCCAGAGTAAATAAATTGGTGCCTAGGCTTAATAATAGTTTACTGTGTTTATGCCTATAGTATCTGTAATCCCTGACAGACATCTGCAGATGTTTGCATACATCTATGCCCAATTTATCACCATACTTTCTACATTTTACTGTCTATTCTGTCACAAATGTCAGAAGCATATTTTATTTTTGTATCAAAGTTACTTTTATCCTACTCAGGAGTATTTCTAAATCCATCCATCTGTCTTAAATAAATAGCTAAACTCCTCCCCTTGCTACTTCCTTGGGCACCTTGGTTGAAAAATGCCCCCACTATCATTTAGATGTATCTAAACACATACATTGCTAACTCTATTCTCTACATAGCAACTTTTCATTGTCCTACTGAATGGCTGCATGTTCATATTAGGGCATTTCAGATGTTGCCAGTGTACACACTAAAACATATGTTCTGTGTTTGTCTTCACTAAATCCTGCAAATTATGTTTCTCTGTACCCCCCACTCCCAACACCTCTGCTTGAGAAATAATTGCTGCAGAAAAAACTGCTCATGCTGTGCTACAGATTGTTAGCCCGAATTCTGAAACAGAAGGATCACAATATGTCAAAACGCTATTTCCTTATTTTCATTTTTATAGTCTAGTGTATATAAAGTATTTACTGACACATTATGTAAATCAATAGTCTCCATACAAAAGCGAAGTCTGGTTTTGGAAGACTAAATAGATAGGCATATTCAATAGAACAGTGAAAATATCAATTATAGCATTCAAAGGGCAGTAACCCTCAATAATAAGAACTGATCTTTGAACTGTCTTCATTTAGGTAAAATCTGGCTGTTTTGTGTTAACTACTTATAATATAATTTTAACATTTTGGTACATCTGTTACAGTAGATAAATTTTCTGTGCCAAATACCACAATTTGTATATATTTCAAAAATGGTTTTATTTATATAAAAGCAAGATCAAAGAAATGTGTAGTTATTGCCCCTTGTAGTGGCTTTCATCTTACATAAAAATAAATAAATACAAGAAAAAAATCTACAATGAAATACAACAACAAGAGCATGAGAGTAGTTTATGTTGTAAGCTTTGAAAGCACAGGCAGCTGTGTCTCAGATTTAATTGCTGAAGCAAATTTGCCAAAATAAGAGATTCTGTGAATGGTGGTGCCAACTCTTCAGACAGCCAGGAATGACAGTCACTGGCATAGATTACAGTGTCTGTTTTACAAGAAAAAAACGCAGTAAATCATTAGCAAAATAAATATTTCTTTATTGTACATTACAGGACACAGAGCCAGTTATTATAATAACCACTTGGTTTATATGCCACCTACAGGTGAATGGACACTGGTATATCAATCAAACAGGAAGTCCTATCCTATATAACCCCTTCTACACAGGAAACACAGGATTAAGAATCATGGACTTCAATCGGATCCATTCGAAAAAGCTGTCACCCAAAGATGGATGGTACTGAGCCTCATTGGAAAGAGAAGATTCCTCAAGGTTTGCCTATAATGCAGCTCTTACGGCGCTGGACCCTTTGTAATGGAACCTTGTGCAGTGTTTGTTCTGACCAAGGTGCTTTCCTGCAGGGTGCTATACAGTTCCAGGGGAGTGGACCCCAGATTTAGGGGGACCCAGTTTCTGAAGGTCTTTTATGACAAAGCTTGCCATGATTGGTGAAGATTGGACTCCTGTTATGTTCAGAGTCCTACAGCAGGAATGGCAAGTCTGCCTTTTTGCAGTTTCTCTTTTTTTGAAAAAAAAAAAGAGAGATATGTCTGTCTGTTCTCCAAGTGGCCACTTGGAGTAGTGTGCTGGTTAATCATGCAGGCTGCGGTTTCTCCTCCAGCCTTTAGAGGGTGCAGGCTCGCTCAGTATGGCCTATTTTTATATAGGCAGGAAGTGGAAGGGTGGCCATGATGCCATGTGGCAACAGGTTCAGCAGGGCCTCTGGAGACATAGCAGCAGCCCATGGATACTAACAAAGCGTGAGTACTTACTATTCCAGAACTGTGTGACAGACAAGTCATGATTATATGCTGCATATTTACTGCTTATCGGGGGGAACGTACAACTGTAAGTCGATACACCCCTGGATGGTTAACAGTTCACTTTAAAGTGTTGTTGACTGCTTATAGGCAGGTGCAGCGTAGTATACATACTTGCAAACTTGTTGCTTAAATGTATGTTTAAATATACACGTTTGGAAAAACATGAGCATGGGTGCATTTTAAGCAATTGTATCTCCAGTATAGTGTGCTTTTGGTCTGCAGAAGCTTATTTTTTTCACTGTTCTGAACAGCCTAAAGGCTGCATTGGATGCATATGTACTTGGCTAAATCATGCAGGACTAGTATGGGGCCAACTGCAGTTAAGCAGGTGCATGCTTGCAAACTAGATAAAATGCATGGTTGCTGAAACGCACAGTTACTAAAGATACATGTTTTTACATATTCGCATAAATATACATGGTTATACATGTTTCCATAAAGACACATGATGCATGGTTGCACAAAAATGCATGGTTGCACACAGATGCATGGTTGCACAAAGATCCATGGTTGCACAAAGATGCATGTTTATTCATGTTTGCATAATTATACATGTTTATACATGTTTGCATAAAGATACACGGTTTCACAAGGATGCATGTTTATTTATGTTTGCATAAATATACATGGTTATACATGATTGCATGAAGATACATGATTGCATAAAGATACATGATCACATAAAGATACATGATCGCATAAAGATACATGATCGCATAAAGATACATGATCGCATAAAGATGCATGATCGCATAAAGATGCATATTTATACATGTTTGCCTGAATATACATGGTTAAACATGATTGCATAAAGACACATGATCACATAAAGATACATGGTTGCATAAAGATGCACGTTTATACATGTTTGCTTAAATATACATGGTTATACATGATCGCATGAAGATACATGATTGCATAAAGATTCGTGGTCGCATAAAGATACATGGTTGCATGTTTATACATGTCTGCATAGATATGTGTTGCATAATGTTGCATAAACAAATTTCATAAACGCATGCTTGCTTATTGCGTAAATGCATCTTTCTATGGGCACGTATTGCATGAATGCGTGTTTACAGGGACACATGTTTTCACATTTTGCCTAAATGCATAGTTGCATAAGCACATGCTTCTATAAATGCATGCTTCCAAAGATGCATATTGCTTAAACACATGCTGGCAAGTTTTCATTTGTACTGCATACGTATGTTTATTTACATTAGGCTGTATATATGTGTACTTGTTTTCCTGGGACTACATACATATGTGCTTATTTGCCTAGGACTACATACATATACACAGCTGAATGATTCAGAATAACAAAAGGTAGGAATCTGTAACAAAGTTTGTTAAAATCCTTACAATGCACTTATATCACCCGGGGGAATGTTTTTTTCTCAACAAAAGTGGAGTTAACTGTCCATAGACATAAAATTTCAATTGGAATGTAAAACAATACAGTAACATATTTTCTGTTGATGCTCTCACATACACACTTGTCTTTGCACTATAATAGTGTGCATGAATCAAAATATATGCAACAATATCAGTTTAGCAATGCCATCATTGCACCATCGCCAATTATGTCTGTTCAATATCTTGCAGCACTAGTGCTTCAACCATACCCTTAATTGCCTATGCCTAATTGAGTTATATAGAAATATGTGGATACTTTTTAAAGCCTTCACTGCTCAAAGACTGTAATAGACAGTAATTGTCAAAAACTAACATATGTTCTACTGAAAACATGAACAGTCATAACTGTAGCTTAATAGATATGAGGACATAGGGTACAAGGGATACCATTGAGGTTTAGTGCTATTTTGGAGGTTAAAATAATAAGAGGGGGCATGTCCTGACTGGATCTGACCAAAGGCAGATGAGCTGACCAAGCTGCTTCACCTGTCTTCAACTAATCACTCTGGGTTTTTTCCTCTATGCCTGAGCAGGAGAAAGCCAGAGCTCTTACCGGCCACCCTTTTTAGCAAGATTTAAGGGATCACTTTCCAATTTCATCACAGCCCACTTCCAACGCTCCTTCCTTGACCACGATGTCGGCCAAGATGGCCTCCAAATCAGAGCAAAAGAAAGACAATGTGGTGTCCATACCAAAAAGCTCTACAGTCTACAGAGCCTCTGGAGTAGCATCCCCTTTCTATCATTTCCACTCCTGCATGGTGACCCTACTCTCCTCAATTGTCATCAGTTGATCTCCTAAACTTGAAAACTACCCCAATGGTGACAGCACAGTCTCTGCTCTGGTCCTTTCCCACTAAGCCAGTATGAACTGCTGGGCATCAGAGATCAAAGAGATGCTCAAATCAGAGGTAGACACCCTCAAGCAGCAGGTGACTGATGTGTCAGCCACAGTGGAGCACCTATCAACCACTTAAGCATAATTCTAAACCCGCCTGGAAACTACAAGCACAACATCAGAGAGACTACAAGCACAACATCAGCACAACAAAATATCTTCGGCTGAGAATGGAGGATGCAAAATGTGCTTTTTAACGAAATCCAGCATTTGCTTGTTCTACCAACAGTACTACCATATCTACATCCTATTTACTCGCACCTCCAATGCGAGGTGCGTCCGTCCGGCACGTGCACGGTAGCTGATGGGTTCCCATCTCTGCTCTGCTGCCCTCGCATTGGACGGCCATTGCTGTGTTGACGGCGTCCTTGGCGCATGCACAGCGGCCAGTAATTTTACAAATATACACCATATATACCAAATGAATAGCCTCCCCAGTTATCGGGTTGTACCATCGGCCCCCAGTTGACCATTCTCCTTTATAGGGTTTTTTCCATGGGATCACTACAATTGGTTGGAATTTATTTTACTCTTTATTCTATATTTCATGTATATCTTACTCTAAAAATATTTTTTGTTTATAGTGTATATGTATTTATTGCCATATATTTTTCATATATATTCAGCAGAACTATCTCTAACTCCTGAAGAAGCGTTATTCAGACGCGCAACATGTCGAGCGTATAAAGTGAAAACCTACCGCACCTGCAACTCAACCCACAGGGTGCATGCAGGGTAGGACCCACTCTATATACAGTATATTTTTTATATATACACTGTATTAGTTTTAATATTCATGTCTATTTTTGTAATTTAAATTTAATAAAATTAAAAATTATTTTTACTTTCTATAGTCTAACTACTTGTGTGCCCCCAAAGTCCAATTCCACTAGTTCCCACATTTTGCATACATCTTATTGGGACATTGGCACACCATTTTTAATAGTGCCTACAGTGTCACCCTCTTTTCAGGTACAGACCCAATTGTTTTTTTGTTTTTTTTCTGAGAATGGAGGATGCTGAAAACCACTCCAGAAGAAACAACAATAAACTCTGCAGTATCCCTCAGGCTATCCTTGGTCACAACCTTCAGGCTACTGTTTCAGCAATCCTGAACAAAGTCCTGGGGAAGCCACTTAATGATCCCATCAAACTTGACAGGGTGTACAGAGTAGCCAGCCCAAGGAACCCTTCCAGGACCCACCCTCTTGATTTGCTCAGCAGAGTACATTTTTACTACATCAAAGAACACATCCTATGATGAGCATGGCGACTGGGCCCAATGGAATTCAACAGAGCAGAAATCACCCCATTGCTCTATTTGTCCAGGGCCACACTCTCTATGCAGAGAGCAGCAAAACCCCTGCTCAAACACATTTAGGCACATGGGAAGCTTTAAAGATGGGGACATGTTTCCTGGTAAGAAAGGAGGGTGTCTTCTTCTGGCTTCACATACTTCGGAACAGATGCCAGCTTTTTTTACCTTCCTTGTTGATGAACCATTGATGTACCTAACTTGCTGACTCTACGTGGACATCCTTTGAACTGCAACCACTGCATCACTCTTACCCCACGGTGATTGTGAGCAACCATTATTGTCTGCACACGACCTGGGACGCCTCGCCTTAATGCCGCCCTCATGGCCCACTACTCTTTCTATGAAAGATTCACACCTTGCTGTGCTGCAGTCTCATTGTGCCTCCTGCTAAGGGAGCCTGGGTCTGATTAGACCACAGCTGACTGACTGTAAGACCTATCAGGAACTCAATAGTCCAAAATAACTCCTTACCACCAGCAAGTAAGCCCACAGCCAGAACAATTTAATCACATTTTGTTAGATATGCTTTGGACACTTCCTGAAGAGAAGAAACAGCATTGACCTGGCGTATTAGTAGTCATATGTGCCTACAACAGTACAGAGAATGATGCTACAGGGTACTTCCCCTATATGCTCATGTTTGGGAGGGAGGCCTGACTGCCGGTTGACTTAACTACTTCAATACCAGGCACTTTTACCCCTGTCCTGCCCAGGCCAATTTTCAGCTTTCAACGCTGTCACACTTTGAATGAAAATTGCGCGGTCACACAAATAGAGCTTTCTTTTGATTTTATTTAATCACCACTGGGTTTTTTGCAAAATAAATTAACCGCTTGACCACTTAACTACTTAACCACTGGGCACCCACAGGGGAACCCCGAACCAAAATTAAAAAAAAGTGTGGGGTCCCCCTAAATTCCATACCAGGCCCTTCAGGTCTGTTATGGATTTTAAGGGGAACCCCATGCCAAAATTAAAAAAAAAATGGCGTGGGGTCCCCCCAAAAATCCATACCAGACCCTTAACTGAGCACGCAACCTGGCAGGCCGCAGGAAAAGAGGGGGGCAAGAGAGGGGACCCTCCTGAACCATACCAGGCCACATGCCCTCAACATTGGGAGGGTGCTTTGGGGTAGCCCCCAAAGCACCTTGCCCCATGTTGATGGGGAGAAGGGCCTCATCCCCACAACACTTGGCCGGTGGTTGTAGGGGTCTGCGGGCAGGGGGCTTATCGGAATAAGTGAACGGGTGGCCCCGCCCTATAAGGGGTGTCAGAAGAACCGAAGCGGTGTCAGGCTTGCCGGAGGGGATGGGGCGCCTGTTGGGAGGGGAGGGGCTGGCGGCGTGTCAGTAAGTCGGCGTCTCGGCGGCTCTGTCAGCTGGGCGAGCAGCCACGAGGATGGGGGAAGCGAGGAGCGAGCTGACCTGCATCCGAGCCATGCGCATGGAGCCCCGATCCCGATGAGAACCGGGATGCAGCCGCACAGCCCTGGACGATAGAGGGACGGCTGTGCTCTCCCCAGAGGGTTCCCGCGTGCTCCTCTCTGCCCCCCTCGTTCCTTCCCCAGTGCTGGATGGTGAGATGGTGGGATGAGGGAGAGGATCTAGCTGAATCAACGTCATCTACCTCATCGCTCAGAGCAAAAACCCCTGAACCTCGCAGAGCCCTGACAGGGTAAAATATTCGGCAGTAGGAACGCCACCCTCAGAGCAAGGATATAGAAATGGCCATGGTTGGGTAAGAGATATGCCTCCGCTTGGGCTCTAGAGGTAAGAAAATATTAGAAAATGGTGCCTGGAAAGAAAGAAATATTGCCAGAAATATTGCCAGTGGAGTATTAAGGTATGCAACGCTGAATTTTACAAAGGTGACTCTGCAAACAATTTAAAACTGAGATGTTGAACAGTGTATGAATAGAGATTGCATGCTAATCATAGGCATCTGTTATATTCATTACTCCGGTCGTTATACACCACGGAGAGGATACTATACGAAGCTCTATAAAACACTGTGAACTCTGTTGATGCTGCTGTAGTTAAAATTACTGCTAAATCAAAGCAAACCAGCACTTGCGAATAATCGCCTATTTGTGTTCCTATAGTAGGGAAGAACAACAGGTCACTATCTTGGTTAATGTTCCTTAATATACCTGTGCTACACGGCGACATTTGCCCCACGATAATCTGGAAAAGTAATACTATAGATAACCTGGGAGTGGCAATTGTTGGGCCATACAGAAGGGACATTATATATTGGAGTAAAGATTTTATTGAGGCTTGGATAACCTCTCAGGACAGTGGACACTTATCGAGGAGATTATAATTGGTATTAAAGCAGTACTTGGATAGAAGTATAAATACTTTAAATTCATATTATACACCTCTGGATAGTACCAGAAAACCTCTGACTAACAAGCATTAGTTTCAGGCACTATTGGCCCCTTAAAGGGGAATTGGCAATATTTGAGCTTTGATGGTATTGAATAAGAGGACCCAAATTACTGATCACAACTATCAATACCAAGGTTTTGCTGTATTTTTAGTATTGTAGAAGTACCCCAATCATAAATCGGGACATAAAATTTCTCTCAAAGGCATAATTTTCAAAAACAACAGGTAACCAGGACATCTGCTCCTGATTCAAGGGACATAAATGTTTTAAAAATACTTGGATGAATACTGACTGCACTATAGTATCTGAAGTCGTTCACTATTACTATCCTTTAGCCTTGCATGGATAGGCGAAACAATAGATATAGCCTACTCACATAGGGTTAAACTTGCTCAACCTAATCCCTCAATAAAGTGGTGCAACACTTCGGAATATTCGTATAAGAGGGGTAGGACTGGTTCGGTCTGGCATTGTTCTTCTTCTCTCCCAGTGTCCTGGGCACACTTAAGTTGTAACACTCTGGAGGGGGGAGGCAGGGCCTCAGAACAGTCCACCCCTAGCAGAGAGTGAAAGAAAACCAGGTGGAGGTGGGGAACATTGAAAAGCCACTTAGAAGTACATAAAAATTACCACAATATAGGAGCATTGTAGGTTATTTGGCATTGGTGGTGCTAGCATTTAAATCCCACTTATAGAACTCCCTGAGACAAATAATGAGTAGAAACACAACTAAAGCAGGGAAAGGGGGTACATCAAAGACACCAAAGGACAACCTCTCCGGAAGTATAAGTGGGAGCTCAATCAAACAATACCTAGCTACAGGGGGGAGCCCAGGGGGCATGCACCAAGAAGCTCAAACATCTATTGCCCTTGATAAGAGGAAAAAAGGCCAGAACGAAAAGAAAGAACAGACTCCCAATCAATCAAGAGAGTCCTCACTAATTGAAAATACACACGAGATATCCAGAATGGCGGAACCCAGACAGGACCTTGATTTCCCCTCAAAAAACAAAATTGCGGAGATGTTTAAAGCACTCGAAACAGCGATTAAAACTGAAATAAATATGCTGAGGACAGACCTGAGAAACCTACTGGCCAGAGTTGAAAGGGCAGAGGATATAATGGAGCAACAAGAAAGAGAAATTTCTGACCTAAAAGAACAAATTAAAACAACGCAACAAAACCAGCTAAAAATTTGCTATAGAATAGAGGACCAGGAGAATAGAAGTCGCAGACAGAACCTGAGAATCCGAGGAGTTCCGAAAAAAAGGGGGGAAGATTTGAAGAAACTGGTAGCAAACATTTTCGCCCCACTCTTGGAGGTGAGAGAGGACTTTCCAAAAATAGAACGGGTGCACCGAATAGGCAGGCTGGATAATAGCCGAACGGAGAGAAGTTGCGATATAATTGTGAGGTTTAGATTTTTCACTGACAAAGAGAAAATATGGATAAAATTGAGGGGGCAAACCCCACTTCAATACGAAGATTTCAGGATCCAAGTATTTGCAGATCTAGCCAAAGACACATTACTGAGAAGACACCTGCTGAAACCGCTCCTAGAACAAATGATAAACCAAAACATAAAATATTCATGGGGTTTCCCGGCCTGTCTAGTCGGCAGTAAAGATGGCAGATCTGCCAGGCTAAGATTCCCAGATGAGCTGGAAGAATTCTGTAGGAAATTAGGTTTACAAGTGCCAGCGACGTTGGATTGGACCAACGAAAGATGGATAGATCTGGGATTAGGGGTGGTATGAGTGGGGGGGGGGTGGGATGGATGGGGGCGGGAGGGAGGGAGAAAAACCCATGTAAAGTAAAGAATAAGGTTAGAATGTAGTGAGGAGATGATTAGAGCACCCGGCCGCCGAGGCAGATATGGCTGAACAGCTGGCACCCCAATAGTCCCACCTTCAGTGGTGGAGATCAATGGTGGGTCACGATACACGGGATCCACATTGGTCTAAGGGTCTAGAGCTGACCAGAAAGGGGGGGGGATGGGTGGGAGTGGGAAGGGAGGGAGGGAGGGGGGGGAATAAGGGGAGGGGGTTTAATATAATGGGTATAATTATAAAATGGGGTATCTCTCCAAGGTCTAAGATAGTAAGGGGCGATGTTGAGGTAGAAAAATGATACCAAATACAATAAAATGTATAATGTATAATGTCAAAGGGCTAAATATGGCTAACAAAAGAAGAAGTATTTTTAATGAGCTTAGACTGCTTGGGCCAGAGGTGGTATTTCTCCAGGAAACACATATCACATCTTTCAAGAATAAGATTATCCTCAGGGGAGTACCCGATCTGGTACCAAGGAGATACTATCTCAAGTAGAACACAGGGTGTTGCCATTGAATTCGCAAAAAGAACTAGGTTTGTACTAGAAGAGAGACTAGTAGATACAGAAGGTAGATACATATTTTTGAGAGGTAGATTATATGAAAAGGAATATACATTGGCCAATATTTATGCTCCAAATAAGAACCCAATAGAGTATGTTGCTAAAACTTTAGAGAAATTAACGAAGTTTAGACAAGGACAACTGATATTAATGGGTGATTTTAATTTCTGTATGGACCCAGGTCTGGACAGTACGGCTCGGGCACAGATGAAGAACAGTATCCAACTAAGCAAGATGAAGCAAAAGCTCGCCAGCCTACAGCTGGTAGACATATGGAGAGTGCAACATCCAAGGGGAAGAGATTACACGTTTTATTCGCCTGTGCACGAGTCGTACTCCCGGATTGATTATGGATTGATAGACCATAGAGAAATCGAGGGGGTGGCAGACTCATGGATAGGAAATATAACTTACTCAGACCACGCACCATTGACCATAGAAATAAAAATAGGGGAAAAGAGTAGACCCCCAGGGCAGTGGCGCCTAAATGAAGAGTTGATAAGCGGGGAGGAAGGGTTCAATAGAATCAGTAAAGAACTGAGAGACTATTTTGCCAGCAACGACACGGGAGAAGTATCTGAGTCTACTTTGTGGCAGGCTCATAAAGTTTATATCAGAGGGATATTAATTGAGATAGGAACAAGGAAGATGAAAGAGAGGCGTGAGAAAACTCAAAAATTAATAGAGGAACTGGCCAGCCTAGAACAGAAACATAAGGCACAAATAGGACAACTTTCCCAAGTGCTATATAAACACATTGTCATTAAAAGAGCAGAGTTAAAAACTTTAATGGAACAAGAAGTAAGAGTAAAACATAGTAAGATCTTAGGGGATAGATATCATTGGGCCAATAAATCAGGTAAACTCTTAGCGAATATAGTGCAAAAGCGGAAAGTGAGGAACTTTGTAGAAAAAATCCAGACCAAAGATAAAGTATTCTTCTAAAGAAATAGCGGAGGTCTTCAAAAACTACTATCAGGAGCTATACTCAGTTCGCAAACAGGACACTCTGTTTAATAACAGGAGAGAGAGAAATAACGAATATCTTCAGAGGGCAAAACTACCTAGGATCTCAGTAGGGGAAAGAGAGGGAATGGAAGCCCCAATAACCGAAGAAGAAATAAGGAAAGCAATAGCAGGTATGGCAACCGGGAAAAGTCCAGGCCCGGACGGATTTACATTAACCTATTATAGGAAATTTAAAGAAATATTGATACCTAGATTGTGCCGGTATTTTAATGGGATGGGAGAGGACTATGACATGAGTCAGGAGGCCTTAAAGGCTTCTATCACGATCATTTTGAAGGAGGGAAAAGAAAAAACACTTTGCTCAAGCTATCGCCCCATCTCCCTTCTTAATACTAACACAAAACTTTATGCAAAAATACTGGCCGAGAGGTTAAAGGGATCTATGAACGCCCTGGTCAGCCCAAACCAGGTGGGGTTTGTCACTAAAAGGGAAGGGAAGGACCACGGGGTCAGGACATTACTTTTGACGCAGAAAATGAAGGTGGATGGACCCCCAGGACTACTACTGTCGATCGATGCCGAAAAGGCTTTCGACAGGGTAGACTGGGGGTTCATGTTCCAGACCTTGGAGACCATAGGTCTTGGCCCCAAAATGTATCAGAGGATTAAAACCTTGTACCACCACCCGAGGGCAATGGTGGGAGTGAATGGAGTTATGTCTCAGCCATTAGAAATGGGGAATGGGGCGAGGCAGGGATGTCCTTTGTCCCCGCTGCTCTTTGTTCTCACTATGGAGCCTCTCTTAGCAACAATACGTGCAGACTCAGAGATCAGGGGTATTAAGATCGGAGAAGACGAACATAAAGTCGCAGCTTATGCCGACGACGTATTATTTTACATCTCGGATCCGGAAATCACGATCCCCAAACTGGTTAAGGCTTTAAGGGAGTATGGGGAGCTGTCTAACTTTCAAATAAATATGACAAAATCGGAAATATTAAATATAAATTTAAAGAAACCAGAAATAGAGATACTAAAAAAAAAATATAGTTTTAGATGGGTTAAAGAACTAACGTACTTAGGAATCAAGCTAGCTAACTCAACTAAAAAAATTTTCACAATAAATTACGTACCCCTGTTAGATACAGTTAGAGCAGAATGTAAAAATTTTGCAAAGAAAGCTATCTCATGGATTGGTCGCATTAATGTCATTAAAATGGTATATATACTATCTGAGAAAGTTAAAAAATATAATAATGAGCTTCATATGGAAAAATAAAAAACTGAGAGTTTCTTTTAGGACTTTAAAACAAAAGAGAAAGCATGGGGGCCTAGCTGTGCCAGATGTTCAGAATTATTACAAGGCGGCAGTATTGGCTAGACTAGTAGAATGGGCAAAGAGAGTAAATGAAAAACGCTGGGTAAGATTAGAAGAATATCTTAGTAAAGCACCACTGGGAAGTTTGATTTGGAATCCTCCTCATACTAGAACTTTAGGAGAAAATATACACATAACAACACAAAATGCACTTAGAATCTGGGATGGGGTGTATAAGAAACTAAATGGGAATTATAACTCACCATTATTGGCACTTATAGAGAATAACTTTTTCCCACCAGGATTAGAAACCATGGGAGGAAAAGAAGCACTTTGGGGAAAGACACAATTAAGACACATTATAAAGGAGGGTAAAATTATGACACTACAAGAAATTAGGAACGGGCGTGAGGCACATGGATTAGATGAATGGCGGTATCTCCAGGTGTGCCACTTTGTTAGCAAGCTTCCAGCACCGATTAGGGAAGGGGACAATCTGACGGATTTTGAAAGGCTATGTGACACAGATGATCCGAGAAATATTGTCTCAAAAATTTATAAAGCTCTGATGAAGACGGACCAGCTGGAGAGGCCCCCATTTATAAGCAAATGGGAGGGGGAATTAGGCACAAAGAAAGGGGAAAACACAATTAAAAGAATTCTTAAAATGATTTGCAACTCAGCAGTTGATGTGCGGACAGCAGAAATGAACTACAAATGTATAAGTAGAAGTTATCTTACTCCAGAGATAACAAGCAAATATCAAAATAGAACGGCTCTTTGCTGGCGGGGGTGTAATGAAATTGGAACGATGGCACACCTCTGGTGGACATGCCCCAAAATAAAACATTTTTGGAGTAAGATACTGGATCTAATAAAGGTAATAACAGGAATAGAAGTGCCAGATGACCCATGGGAGGTCCTGTTTCATGGGGGTGTCGGGGACATTAAAAAATATAAGCAATCTTTGGTTCCTCACCTCCTGAATGCTGCAAAGCGAACAATCCCGAAGAACTGGCAGAGGAAGGAGAGTCCTGAGGTATGGGAATGGATAGATGCAGTAGAAGAAACTTATTACTTAGAGACCAGGACAAGCTTGGAAGTGGAAGCAAGAAATAGGAGCTCAGCGGAGTGGGAACGTTGGGTGAAATTTAAAAAAACGTGGTGTAGCATTTAAGAATTATTGACTAGATCAGAATAAGGGAGAAGGGAAAAATTAGACCTTGGAGAGATGGGGTGGGAGGGTGGGGGGTCGGGGGGGGCGAGGAGGGAGGAGGGGGGGTAAATAGAGAAGAAGGAAACGTAGTCGAAGTAGCTAATGATAAACCGTTCTAGACGACACAGGTTTTGAGACTAGATATGTTACATACCTGGTTTTATAGGAACTTTTTCTTTTTTTTTGATATGGCAAGAGTCACAATGATGAGACAAAAGAGAGCGGGCTGGTAGACAAATGAACTGCAAAGTTGATTTAATGCCTCTCTATATGGTCGACTGAATGTGAAAAAAAAAAAAAAAAAGAAGAACCGAAGCGTCACACTGCGGAAGACTCCCACTGAGGCAGATCATGCGGACGGAGCAGAGAAGCAGCCCGGAGGAAGATGCGGGACGAGAAGAGTGGAGGAAGAAAAAGATGGAGAAGAAGAAGATGGAGGAAGAAGAAGAACACCGAAGGAAGACCAGAAGAAAGAAGATAAAAGAAGAAGAAATTAACCACTTAGCAACTGGCCCATAGCTGAATGACAGCTACAGGGCGGCTGCTTAACTCTGGGAGGGCGTACTATGATGTCCTCCCAGAATCCCGCTCTCGTACGCCCCCTGGGGTGCACACCCGAGAACATCTGTGACCGTGGCCATTTACCATGTGATCGCTCTGTCAAATGACGGAGCGATCACATATAAACAAACTGGCGTCATGTCATGATGCCGGTTCCTCCCTCCCCTCTGAGTACCGATTGGTACAGAGAGGGAAGGATCGGATGGCAGCAGCGCTGTGGGCTGGATGTGTAGTGCTCACAGCACTGCTCTGTGACAAATGCAGTCACATCCAGCCATCCACCCATCTATGCTCACCAATACCCTGCACTACTCTGCAATGCCCCGCAATACTCTGCAATGCCCCGCAATACTCTGCAATGCCCCGCAATACTCTGCAATGCCCCGCAATACTCTGCAATGCCCCGCAATACTCTGCAATGCCCCGCAATACTCTGCAATGCCCCGCAATACTCTGCAATGCCCCGCAATACTCTGCAATGCCCCGCAATACTCTGCAATGCCCCGCAATACTCTGCAATGCCCCGCAATGCCCCGCAATACTCTGCAATGCCTCGCCATACCCTGCAATACCCCGCCATACTCTGCAATACCCCGCCATACCCTGGAATACCATGCCATACCCTGGAATACCATGCCATACCCTGGAATACCATGCCATACTCTGCCATACCCTGCAATACCCTGCCATACTCTGCAATACCCAGCCATACCCAGCCATAGTCTGCGATACCCAGCCATAGTCTGCGATACCCAGCCATAGTCTGCCATACTCTGCCATACTCTGCGATACCCAGCCATAGTCTGCAATACTCGGTGATACCCCGCCATACTCTGCAATACCCCGCCATACCCTGCAATACCATGCCATACCCTGCCATACCCTGCAATACCATACTCTGCCATACCCTGCAATACCCTGAAATACTCTGCCATACCCTGCAATACCCAGCCATACCCTGCGATACCCAGCCATAGTCTGCAATACTCAGTGATACTCAGCCATAGTCTGCAATACTCAGTGATACTCAGCCATACTCTGCCATACCCAGCCATACTCTGCCATACCCAGCCATACTCTGCCATACCCAGCCATACTCGGTGATACCCAGCCATACTCGGTGATACCCAGCCATACTCGGTGATACCCAGCCATACTCGGTGATACCCAGCCATACTCTGCAATAGGGATGAGCTGAACACCCCCTGGTTGGGTTTGCACCCGAAAATTTGCGCAAACTTTAGAACCCAATTGAAGTCTATGGGACTCGAACGTTCGAAATCAAAAGTGCTAAATGTAAAGGCTAATTTCCATGGTATTGTCCTAAAAAGGGTTTGGGGACCTGGGTCCTGCCCCAGGGGACATGTATCAATGCAAAAAAAAAGTTTTAAAAATGTCCCTGCACAAAATGACATTTTTAAAGGAGTAAAAGTCATTTAAAACTGCTTGCAGCTTTAATGTAATGTCGGGTCCCGGCAATATAGATGAAAATCAGTGAGACAAACGGCATGGGTACCCCCCAACCCCAGTCCATTACCAGGCCTTTTGGGTCTTGGATATTAAGGGGAACTCCGCACCCCAATTTAAAAAAAGGAAAGGCGTGGGGCCCCCAGGCCCTATATACTCTGAACAGCAGTATACAGGCAGTATACAGGCGGTGCAAACAAGACAGGGACTGTAAGTTTGTTGTTAATTAGAATCTGTTTGTAATTTTGAACTGGTACATTTTTGAAGTGTAGCTCCAGCCAAAAAATCTATTTTTAAGCTTTTTGGAACACATAGGGAAGGGTTATCACCCCTGTGACATTTGTTTTGCTGTCTGTGCACCTCTTCAGAAGATTTCACCTCACTTTCTGTCCCAATGACAAATGTTTTTTGACAATTTGGGGTTTTTGGTGAAACAAGGATTGGTGATAAAGCATCAGTGGAGAGGAGACACGTTTTTACATATTAACTTTTACAATAGAAAATTTCCCTTCATAGGGGTAGATTTCATCTCACTTCCTGTTGTCTCCTTCCGTCTGCAAGTAGGATTCGTTTGTAAGTTGAATGATTGAAAGTAGGGGCCTGCCCTATATACTCTGCAAAAATTGCAGCCTTAGGTGTTGGTGTTGTCACAACACTGTAAGCCCTCACAGTTACTCTTGGTGGGCGCAGGAATGGGCTCTGCTGTGAAATATTAGATCAAGAATTGTAATTACATGCCCCTGTTGAACAGGGTCAGAAAAACTGGGCCTTTGGTGGTGGTGATGGTGCTGGTGCCACAACACTGTAAGTCCTCACAGTTACTCTATTTGGAGCACAGGAACGAACCCTGCTGCAAAGTATTGCATCAAAAATTGTAATTACATGCCTCTGTTAAGCAGGGGCTGAAAAATTGGGCCTTAGCCACTGGTGCTACAACACTGCAACCCCTCACAGATACTCGTGTTGGAGCACAGGAACAAGCCCTGCAGCAAAGTATTGCATCAAAAATTGTAATTACACGCCCCTGTTAAACAGGGGCTGAAAAATTGGGCCTTAGGCACTGGTGCTGGTGCCACAGCACTGCAACCCCTCACAAATACTTTAGTTGAGCGCAGCAACGAACCCTTCTTGCAAAATATTGCATCAAAAATTGTAATTACACGCCCCTGTTAAGCAGGGGCTGCAAAAATTGGGCCTTAGCCACTGGTGGTGGTGCCCAGAACCAAAAATATTCTTACAAGCTATCAGCATGATCATTGAGGAGGAAGAGGATAGTCACTCAGCATCAGCATAGGCAGTCTTGAAGGGATCTGACATTTCAAAAAAAATTATTCGGTTACATCAGCATCAGGTGCTTGGTAGCTGGTGGTGATCCAAGACTGATTCATTTTTATGAAGGTCAGTCGATTGAACGAGTTGGTGGACAGGCGCACCCTGTGATCGGTTACAAAGCCTCCAGCAGCACTGAATGTGCATTCTGAAAGAACGCTTTATGCAGGACAGGCCAGTAGCTCAATTGCATACTGTGCAAGCTCTGGCCAGTGATCAATCCTCAAGACCCAGTAACTCCGAGGATTTTCGGTGGGAAAGGTGTCCAAGTCAGATCCTGCCCCTAGGTATTCCTGCACCATGTAAAACAGACGCTGGCAATGGTTGCTGGAACCGATAATACCTTGGGGCTGCAGACTAAAAAATTGTCTGAACGCATCGGTCAGATGGCCACCTTCTCCACCGCTCCTTCTTTGACTGACCAAAGCCTCAACAACACGTTGTCCAGGAACAGGACTTTGTAACCTCCCAGTCTCTGGGAACACTTTGCACAGACCTTTCTGCAAGGCCTCCCGAAGATGTTTCATCCTCTGCTCCCTCTGTGATGGCAAGGTAAGGTCCGCAACCTTACCCCTTTAACGTGGATCAAGGAGGGTTGCCAGCCAGTATTGATCCCTCTCCTTGATACCACAAATACGAGGATCCTTCCGCAGGCTTTGCAGGATGTGGGAGGCAATACAGCGTAGGTTTGCTGAGGCATTCGGTCCGGAGTCCTCCGGGTTACTAAGGACGACATGATCTGCAGCCACTGCCTCCCAGCCACGTACAAGTCCATGGGTTTCTTGGGACTGTAAATGATCCCTTGAAGACTGCTGCTGATGTTGAGTGCCAGGCTCCACCTCCATGCTGACACAATCCTCCTCTTCCTCCTCCTCCTTGTCCTCTTCCTGTGTGATCGGCGGGCATGCAGGAACACTGTCTGGATAAAGGGGGCCTTAAGAGCTAAGGAAGTCCTCCTCTTCCTGCCTCTGTTCTGCCTCAAGTGCCCTGTCCATTATTCCATGCAGTGTGTGCTCCAACAGGTGGACAAGGGGGACAGTGTCACTGATGCATGCACTGTCACTGCTCACCATCCTCGTGGCCTCCTCAAATGGTGACAGGACAGTGCTTGCATCCCTGATCATGGCCCACTGGCATGGGGAAAAAAAACAAGCTCCCCTGACCCTGTCCTGGTGCCATAGTCGCACAGGTACTCATTGATGGCCCTCTGCTGCGTGTCCAGCCGCTACAGCATAGCCAACGTTGAGTTCCACCTGGTGGGCATGTCACAGATTAGGCGGTTCTTGGGCAGGTTAAATTCCTTTTGGAGGTCAACCAGCCGAGCACTGGCATTATATGACCTGCAGAAATGCACACAGACTTTCCTGTCCTGCCTCAGGACATCCTGTAAGCCCGGGTACCTGCTCAAGAACCGCTGCACCACCAAGTTAAGGACGTGAGCCAAACAGGGCACATGGGTCAGTTGTCCCTGTCGGAGGGTGGAGAGGAGGTTGGTGCCATTGTCACAGACCACCATACCTGCCTTAAGCTGGTGTGGCGTCAACCACCTCTGAACCTGCCCCTGCAGAGCTGACAGAATCTCTGCCCCAGTGTGGCTCCTGTCCCCCAAGCACACTAGCACTTTTTGCCTGCGTGCTTGCATAGCCCTTTGAACGTCTATGGAGCACCGCTGGTTCCGAAGACAAATCAGCACAGGAAGAGGCCATGGAGGAAGAGGAAGAGGAGGGGATGGTGGAGAGAGGTTGGCAGAATCACCACTAGTAGTATTTTGGAGGCGTGGTGGCGGAACAACCTTCAACACTACTGCGCCCTGTCCTGCATCCTTCCCAGCTGCCAGAAGAGTCACCCTGTGCATGGTGAAAGATAGGTAATATACCTGTCCATGCCTGCTGGACCATGAGCCAGCGGTAATATGCACCTTACCGGTGACCGCCCTGTCCAGCGAGGCCAAGACATTGCCTTCCACATGCTGGTAGAGAGCCAGAATCACCTTCTGTGAGAAAAAGTGGCGTGTGGGAACCTGCCACTGAGGAACTGCACATTCCACAAACTCACAGAAGGGGGCAGAGTCTACCAACTGAAAAGGCAGCAGTTGAAGTGCTAGCAATTTAGCCAAGCTAACATTCAACCACTGGGCATGTGGATGGCTGGGAGCGAAATTCGGTGCAGCAGCTGGGGCAGGGAAATTTGCCTGGTACAATCTGACGTTGGTGTACCGATAGCAGATTGCCCCCAAGTACTTGGGGGCAGACACACCTAATTCTACACCTTCATTCCTCAGTGCAGGTCTCAGAGAGGACTGAAGGTATAGTGAAGTGGGGTGTGCTGCCCTTAAACTGGCCCCTGGAGGGCATCCTGCCTCATTGGTGATATGCCTCCTCCTCCTCTCTCCTATCAGGCACCCATGTGGAGTCAGTGACCTCATCATCCCCTCCCTACTCATCACTGGAGCAAAGCTGACAGTATGCTGCAGCTGGGGGAACATGACTGCCAAATTGCTGTCCTTCTTGGGCACCCCCTCTCTGGGCTCACATTACTTCCTTCCTCTAGCTGGGTACCATCATCGGAGCCTTCAAAATGCTGGACATCCTCCTGGAGAATGTACCCAACACTGTGGTCAAACAGTTCGGGGGCCTCCTCAGGAGGACATGGTGGGGCTAGGGAAGGAGTGACTGATGCCATTGAGCCGAGGGAAGAGGCCGCGTTGGCAGCTGCTTTGCCAGACAAAGTACCCTGAGCTTGGGTGAGAGAGGATGAGGAGGATGAGGACGGCTTGATCATCCACTCTACCAAGTCCTCTGCATGTTGCGGCTCAACACGGCCAACTGCCGAAAAAAAGGACAAGCGTATCCCACAGCCAAGGTGCTGATGAGGATGCACCGTCTCCACGACCAGCACTGTTGCCTCTAAACACAGAGCCTGCTTGCCCTCTTTTATTGGCTTGTGACTGTCTGCCTCTCCTTGTTGGCCTTCCAGACATACTAATGGCCTGCAGTGAGATGTAGCTGCACAAAGCTGAGATGTGTGTGTATATATATATATATATATATATATATATATATATATATATATATATATATACTGATACTGCAGCTAGCAGAATCAACTGCCTGCCTGTAGTATTATTAATATGAGAACACCAGCAATTGTCTTCAGGTAGCTTTAGGTGCACACTGTGCAGAGGACACAGTACACTAACTGTAAATACTGTAGCTGCCTGCCTGTGGTATTAATAAGAGCAGAACAACAGCAATTGTCTTCAGGTAGCTTTAGGTGCACACTGTGCAGAGGATGCAGTACACTAACTTTTAAATACTACACCTGCCTGCGGTACTAATAGGATCAGAAGAACACCACCAATTTTCTTCAGGTAGCTTTAGGTGCACACTATGCAGAGGACACACTACACTAACTGTAAATACTGTAGCTATTAGGACTAATAGGATCAGAAGAACACCAGCAATTTTCTTCAGGTAGCTGTAAATACTGTAAAAACACCTGCCTGCCTGTCAGTAGTAGGAAGAGAACAGGAACGGATCTACTGTAGCTATACTGAATACAGTATATATATATATATATATATATATAACACACACACACACACACAATACACTGTAAGTGCAGCTAACTGACTCGCCTGCCTACTCTAACTTAAATCAAATGAGACTATCTCTCTGTCTCTCTCTCTCTCTCAACGCCGGAACACACTACACAGGGCCGCTGTATAGGCGGCCTTAAATAGTGTGGGGCGTGTACTAAACCCCCTGAGCCATAATTGGCCAAAGCCACCCTGGCTTTGGACAATTACGGCTCTCTGTACAGATGGCACTGTGATTGGCCAAGCATGCGGGTCATAGTGCATGCCTGGCCAATCAGCCAGCAATGCACTGCGATGCCGCAGTGAATTATGGGCTGTGACGCGCCACTCGAATTTGGTGCGAACGGCCAATATCGTTCATAACTCGGCTGTACTCGGCCTCTGTATGTGGCCAGGCTGTGGAAGTCTCACACATGTGATATTGCCATACTCAGGAGGAGTAGGAGAATCTATTTTGGGTGTCATTTTTGGTATGTACATGCTATGTTTTAGAAATATTGTAATAATGGACAACTTTGTGTTAAAAAAAAATGCGTTTTAACTACTTCCCGCCAGCCATCATACGACGTCCTTGACTTTGTGCGGGGATATCTGAATGATGCCTGCAGCTACAGGCATCATTTAGATATCAGCTTTTTCAGACGGCGATTCCCTACACCATAAGAATGATAGTAGCGGCTGTTCTACTGCCTGATCATTCTTATGGGAGGCAAGAGGGGACGCCACCCCTCCCGCCGCCCTCAGGTGCTTCTACCGACTCACCACTACGATCGAAGCCAGGATAATTTTTTTTTTATTTCAGGCTTCCCAGCCTAGAGGTGAGATGTGGGGTCTTATTGACCCCATATCTCACTGTAAAGAGGACCCGTCATGCCATATTCCTATTACAAGGGATGTTCACATTCCTTGTAAGAAATAAAAGTGATCAAAAAATTTATTTTTTGGAAAAAAGCGTCAAAGATAAATAAAGTAAAATGAACAATAAAAAAAAAAATGTAACCACTTGCCGACTGCCTCACGACGATGTACGTCGGCAGAATGGCACGGGCAGGCAGAATCACGTACCTGTACGTTATCTGCCTCCCGCGGGCGGGGGGTCTGATTGGACCCCCCCAGTGCCCGAGGTGTTCGGCTTCTGTCTGGCAGCGATCAGACGTGAGGGGGAGGCCATTCATTCGTGGCCCCCCCTCGCGATCGCTCCCAGTCAATGAGAATCTTCCTCTGCCTCTGTAATGTAAACAGAGGCAGAGGAAGTGATGTCATCTCTCCTTGAGCCGGGCTTTTTCGTTCTGGCGCCGAGGAGAGAAGACATCAAGTAAGTGCAGCAACACTACACTTCCAGTAGAACACACCAGGCACACTTTTCACCCCCCAGTCACCCCCCTGTACCCCCTGTCACACTGACACCAATAGCAGGTTTTTTTTGCATTGGTGTCAGTTTGTGACAGTTATAAGTGTTAGGGCAGTTAGGGTTAGCCCCCTTTAGGTCTGGGGTACCCCCCTTTAGGTCTAGGGTACCCCCCTAACCCCCCCTAATAAAGGTTAACCCCTTGATCACCCCCCGTCACCAGTGTCACTAAGCGATCATTTTTCTGATCGCTGTATTAGTGTCACTGGTGACGCTAGATAGGGAGGTAAGTACATAGGTTCGCCGTCAGCGTTTTATAGCGACAGGGACCCCCATATACTACCTACTAAAGGTTTTAACCCTCTGATTGCCCCCTAGTTAACCCTTTCACCAGCACTCACAGTATAACTGTTACGGGTGACACTGGTTAGTTAGTTTGTTTTTTATAGTTTATCATAGTTTTAGGGCACCCACCGTTTATTACCTTAAAAAGGTTTAACCCCCTAATTGCCAGGCGGTGATATAAGTTACGTTTTTAGGGTCAGATAAGGTCTGTGTCGCCCCAGGCAGCGTCAGGTTAGCGCCAGTACCGCTAACACCCACGCACGCAGCATACACCTCCCTTAGTGCTATAGTATCTGAACGGATCAATATCTGATCCGATCAGATCTATACTAGCATCCCCAGCAGTTTAGGGTTCCCATAAACACAGGGTTAGCGGAATCAGCCCAGATACCTGCTAACACCTGCGTTTTGCCCCTCGGCCCAGCCCTGCCCAGCCCAGCCAAGTGCAGTATTGATCGATCACTGACACTTACAAAACACTAAGCACATATAACTGCAGCGTTCGCAGAGTCAGGCCTGATCCCTGCGATCGCTAACAGTTTTTTGGTAGCGTTTTGAATCAGTCGCTAACAGTCAGGAGCTTTTTTGCCTGTGCCTAAATTTAGAGCCCAAAATGGCAAATCGAAGGTACACTAGTGAAGAGGCCTACACGTTTCTGAGCATGACAGATAGTGAAGAGGAAGTCACTCATCTGTCAGATTCAGGCTCAGAATACGATCCTGTAGAGGACAGCGGCTCCATGACAGATAGCTCTGACGATGGAGTTGTGGTCCCTGCTAAGGTCAGGCATACCAGACCCCAATCTTCTTCTTCTGTCCTTGAAGTGCAAGAACCGCAGGTCCCTCATATGGAGCAGAGCAGTACTAGCACCGCTATTCCTTCTGGTGAACTGGCAAGCACCAGCGGCCTAGTACACCCTGGTCTTACACCTAGCACTGCAGTAACACTTGGTGACGTGGCGAGTCCCATAAGTGCAGTTCAAGCTGGCGAGGTGGCAAGCACTATTAGTGCCCCTCTGCCACCAAGAAGATGAACACATGCCCGTCGTGCCCATAGTGCCCTTCCTGCTGCATTTGCCAATCCAAATTGGGAACCCACCACTTCTGCAGCACCCGTACTTCCCCCATTCACTGGCCAACCCAGAATTCAGGTGGAAACAGTTGATTTTACGCCACTGGATTTTTATTCGCTGTTTTTCACCGAAGATCTCTATAGATCTATTGTGGATCAAAGCAATTTATACGCTGGTCAACACATCGCCACTATTCCCCAGTCTTCCCTTGCCAGAGATTGGAGACCAATTATGGTCTCCGAATTTAAGATCTTTCTGGGCCTTTCCCTCAACATGGGCATAAATAAAAAGAGTGAGTTGCGGTCATATTGGTCCACTGACACAATTTACAATATGCCCGTGTTCTCTGCCTCCATGACCAGGGCACGATACGAGCAGATTTTGCGGTTCATGCACTTCAACAACAATGAACTCTGTCGTCCTCGTGGAGACCCTGGATATAATTGGCTCTACAAAATTCGGCCCCTCGTAAACCACTTCAACCAGCGTTTTGCAGACTTGTTTACTCCCCATCAAGTTGTCTGCGTTGATGAGTCCCTGATTACATTTTCTGGCTGCTTGTCATTCAAACAGTACCTTCCCAGCAAGCGTGCCAGATATGGGGTCAAGATGTATAAGCTCTGTGACAGGGCCACAGGCTATACATGTAGTTTTATGGTTTACGAGGGCAAAGATAGTCACGTAGAGCCGACAGACTGCCCTGACTACATAGGAAGTGCTGGCAAGATAGTGTGGGACTTGGTGTCACCCTTATTCAGAAAGGGGTACCACTTGTACGTGGACAATTATTACATGAGCGTGCCACTTTTTAGTCACCTTTTTGATCAACAGATTGGAGCATGTGGCACCATGCGACTTAATCGCCGGGGCTTTCCCCAGCGGCTTGTAGATTCCCGTCTTAGGCTGGGGAGAGAGCCTGCTTGAAGTGTGATAACTTGCTCGCTATGAAGTGGAGGGACAATAAGAATGTTTTCGTTCTTACCTCCCTTCATGCAGACACGACGGTCCAAATTACTACGGCGACTGGTGTTGTGGAGAAACCTCTCTGTGTCCACAAATATAACCAAAATATGGGAGGGGTGGACCTCAACGACCAGTTGTTGGTGCCGTACCTAGTTGCCCATAAGGCCAGACGCTGGTACAAAAAAGGGTCTGTTTATTTATTTCAATTGGCTTTGCTGAACGCTCATGTGCTATACAGAGCTTCAGGATGGACTGGATCCTTCCTTAAATTCCAGGAAGAGATCGTCAGAGCCCTTCTGTTTCCAGACGGTGCTCCACCTCACCTTCCCCAACCAAATGCAGTAAGCTGGCTGCATGAGAGGCATTTTCCTTATGTCCTCCCGAGTACCCCTACCCAACGAGCCCCCCAAAAAAGATGTCGTGTCTGTAGCAAGCGCGGATTTAGGCGTGACACCCGGTATTATTGTCCCTCCTGTCCTGACAATCCTGGTCTATGCATTGGTGAATGTTTTGAACGCTACCATACACTAGTTGAGTTTTAGCGTAGGGTACAGCATTGCACAGACTAGGACACACTTTCACAGGTTCTCCCAAGATGCCATCGCATTTTGAGAGACCCAAACCTGGTACCAGTTACAAAAGTTAAAGTTACTAAAAAAAGTGTAAAAAAAAAAAAATAAACACACAAAAAAATATAAAATAAAAAAAACAAAAATAGTTGTCGTTTTATTGTTCTCTCTCTCTCTATTCTCTCTCTATTGTTCTGCTCTTTTTTACTGTATTCTATTCTGCAATGTTTTATTGTTATTATGTTTTACCATGTTTGCTTTTCAGATATGCAATTTTTTTTATACTTTACTGTTTACTGTGTTTTGTTGGTAACCTTTTTTTGTTTTCAGGTACGCAATTCAGCTGCAGAGCGGATTTATTTATCTTGACAGCAACATTGTTTGCTCCCACGATACATAAAGCCTAGACTCCAGCGCTGTCGGAGGTGATTTCACCACCACAGTTACATACTTCAGCATATATGCTGAAGCGTGGGGGCAGCAGTGGGTGGAGGAGCGATTTGCTCCTGCCTTTTGTGGGAGGATGCCCCCATGCTTTGGCATATATATATTTTAGGCACAGGTTGCGTTAAATGTTTTATTTTTTATAATATTTTTTTTGTATTTGCTTTGCAGGTATGGTAAGTCTTACTGTTATACTGTAATGTTACTTTGTTTTATTGTTAACCATCATTTGCTTAGCAGGTACACCATTCAGTTGCAGCGCAAATTTATTTATCTTGACAGCAACAGCGTTTGCTCCCACGATACATAAACCGTGACTCCAGCACTGTTGGAGATGATTTCACCACCACAGTTACATACTTCAGCATATATGCGTGGGGGCAGCAGAGGGTGGAGGAGCGATTTGCTCCTAACTTTTGCAGGAGGATGCCCCCATGCTTCGGCATATATATATATACGGTGCATGTTTGCCCATCATTAGAAGTGGGTGGATGAAGGGAGGTATTCTAATGGTGGGCATACCCACCGATCAATCTCTTTTTTTCATGCAGCCCACAGGCTGCATGAAAAAAAGTTTACAATATATGCCCAACAAGGACCAGCAACGTACTGGTATGTTGCTAGACTTTGAGTGGTTATACCAGAATGAAGCCTGCAGGTTTAGGTATCATCTTGTTATCATTCTTTTCAGCCAGCGGTCGGCTTTCATGTAAAAGCAATCCTAGCAGCTAATTAGCCTCTAGACTGCTTTTACAAGCAGTGGGAGGGAATCCCCCCCCACTATCTTCCATGTTTTTCTCTGGCTCTCCTGTCCCAACAGGGAACCCGAGAATGCAGCCGGTGATTCAGCCAGCTGACCATAGAGGTGATCAGAGACCAGAGTGGCTCCAAACATCTCTATGGCCTAAGAAACCAGAAGCTACGAGCATTTCATGACTTAGATTTTGCCGGATGTAAACAGCGCCATTGGGAAATTGGGAAAGCATTTTATCACACCGATCTTGGTGTGGTCAGATGCTTTGAGGGCAGAGGAGAGATCTAGGATCTAATAGACCCCAGTTTTTTCAAAAAAGAGTACCTGTCACTACCTATTGCTATCATAGGGGATATTTACATTCCTTGAAATAACAATAAAAATGATAAAAAAAAATAAAAATGAAAGGAACAGTTTAAAAACAATATAAAAAAGCAAAAAAAAAATAAAAATAAAAAAAAAAAAAGCACCCCTGTCCCCCCCTGCTCTCGCGCAAAGGCGTACGCAAGTGTCGGTCTGGCGTCAAATGTAAACAGCAATTGCACCATGCATGTGAGGTATCACTGCAAAGGTCAGATCGAGGGCAGTAATTTTAGCAGTAGACCTCCTCTGTAAATCTAAAGTGGTAACCTGTAAAGGCTTTTAAAGGCTTTTAAAAATGTATTTAGTTTGTCGCCACTGCACGTTTGTGCGCAATTTTAAAGCATGTCATGTTTGGTATCCATGTACTCGGCCTAAGATCATCTTTTTTATGTCATCAAACATTTGGGCAATATAGTGTGTTTTAGTGCATTAAAATTTTAAAAAGTGTGTTTTTTCCCAAAAAAATGCGTTTGAAAAATCGCTGCGCAAATACTGTGTGAAAAAAAAAATTTAAACACAAACCATTTTAATCTGTAGGGCATTTGATTTAAAAAAATATATAATGTTTGGGGGTTCAAAGTAATTTTCTTGCAAAAAAAAATAATTTTTTCATGTAAACAAAAAGTGTCAGAAAGGGTTTTGTCTTCAAGTGGTTAGAAGAGTGGGTGATGTGTGACATAAGCTTCTAAATGTTGTGCATAAAATGCCAGGGCAGTTAACCCCCCCCCCCAAATGACCCCATTTTGGAAATTAGACACCCCAAGCTATTTGCTGAGAGGCATGTTGAGTCCATGGAATATTTTATATTGTGACACAAGTTGCAGGAAAAAGACACTTTTTTTTTTTTGCACAAAGTTGTCACTAAATGATATATTGCTCAAACATGCCATGGGAATATGTGAAATTACACCCCAAAATACATTCTGTTGCTTCTCCTTTGGGAGCCTAGCCGCGTACGGGACCGTGGAAACCAAGCACCGCCTTCAGGCTTTCTAAGGGCGTAAATTTTTGATTTCACTCTTCACTGCCTATCACAGTTTCGGAGGCCATGGAATGCCCAGGTGGCACAAACCCCCCCCCCCCAAATGACCCTATTTTGGAAAGTAGACACTCCAAGCTATTTGCTGAGAGGTATAGTGAGTATTTTGCAGATCTCGCTTTTTGTCACAAAGTTTTGAAAAAAGAAAAAAAAAAGTGTTTTTCTTGTCTTTCTTCATTTTCAAAAACAAATGAGAGCTGCAAAATACTCACCATGCCTCTCAGCAAATAGCTTGGGGTGTCTACTTTCCAAAATGGGGTCATTTGGGGGGGGTTGTGCTATCTTGGCATTTTATTGCCTTCGAAACTGTGATAGGTAGTGAGGAGTGAAATCAAAAATTTACGCCCTTAGAAATCCTGAAAGCGGTGCTTGGTTTTCGGGGCCCCGTACGCGGCAATATATCATTTAGTGACAACTTTGTGCAAAAAAAAAAATTGTCACTTTCCCGCAACTTGTGTCAAAATACAAAATATTCCATGGACTTAACATGCCTCTCAGCAAATAGCTTGGGGTGTCTACTTTCCAAAATGGGGTCATTTGGGGGGGGGGGTTGTGCCATCTTGGCATTTTATGGCCTTCAAAACTGTGATAGGTAGTGAGGAGTGAAATCAAAAATTTACGCCCTTAGAAATCCTGAAAGCGGTGCTTGGTTTTCGGGGCCCCGTACGCGGCTAGGCTCCCAAAAAGTCCCACACATGTGGTATCCTCATACTCAGGAGAAGCAGCTAAATGTATTTTGGGGTGCAATTCCACATATGCCCATGGCCTGTGTGAGCAATATATCATTTAGTAACAACTTTTTGTAATTTTTTTTTTGTCAATATTCAATCACTTGGGACAAAAAAAATAATATTCAATGGGCTCAACATGCCTCTCAGCAATTTCCTTGGGGTGTCTACTTTCCAAAATGGGGTCATTGGGGGGGGTTTGTACTGCCCTGCCATTTTAGCACCTCAAGAAATGACATAGGCAGTCATAAACTAAAAGCTGTGTAAATTCCAGAAAATGTACCCTAGTTTGTAGACACTATAACTTTTGCGCAAACCAATAAATATACGCTTATTGACTTTTTTTTTTACCAAAGACATGTGGCTGAATACATTTTGGCCTAAATGTATGCCTAAAATTGAGTTTATTGGATTTTTTTAACAACAAAAAGTAGAAAATATCATCTTTTTCAAAATTTTCGGTCTTTTTCCGTTTATAGCGCAAAAAATAAAAATGTCAGAGATGATCAAATACCATCAAAAGAAAGCTCTATTTGTGGGAAGAAAAGGACGCAAATTTCGTTTGGGTACAGCATTGCATGACCGCGCAATTAGCAGTTAAAGCGACGCAGTGCCAAATTGTAAAAAGTGCTCTGGTCAGGAAGGGGGTAAATCCTTCCGGGGCTGAAGTGGTTAAAGTGCCCCTGTCCCTGTGTGCTCGCATGCAGAAGCGAACGCATACATAAGTCCGACCCACATATGAAAACGGTGTTCAATCCACACATGTGAGATATCGCTGCGATTGGTAGAGCGAGAGCAATAATTTTGGCCCTAGACCTCCTCTGTAACTCAAAACATGTAACCAGCAAAAAAATTTAAAGTGTCGCCTATGGGGATTTTTAAGTAGCGAAGTTTGGCGCCATTCCACGAGCGTGTGCAATTTTGAAGGGTGACATGTTAGGAATCTACGTACTCGGCATAACTTCATCTTTCAGATTATGCAAAAACATTGGGCTAACTTTACTGTTTTGTTTTTTTTTTAAAGCAGAAAACTGTTTTAAAAAAAAAAAACACGTTAAAAAAATTGCTGCGCAAATACCATGCGAGATAAAAATTTGCAACAACTGCCATTGTATTCTCTAGGGTCTTCGCTAAAAAAAACAAATAATGTTTTGGGGTTCTATGTAATTTTCTAGCAAATAAATTATGATTTTTACATGTAGGAGAGAAATGTCAGAATTGGCCTGGGTGCTCCAGAACGCCTGAAGGTGCTCCGTGCATGTTGGGCCTCTGTATGTGGCCACTCTGTGCAAAAGTCTCACATGTGGTATCGCCATACTCGGGAGTAATAGCAGAATGTGTTTTGGGGTGTATTTTGTGGTATGCCTATGCTGTGTGTGAGAAATAACCTGCTAATATGACAATTTTGTGAAAAAAAAAGAGAAAAAAAATCTTGATTTTGCAAAGAATTGTGGAAAAAACCTTAGTTAGACTTACCGGTGACGGTATTTCTACGAGCCTTTCAGGACAGCACCTTGGAGAGAGCACAGCTCCACCTCTTAGACAGGAAACACTGCGTGACAACGCCCCTTTAAAAAGCAGCTGCTTCCACCATGCCGTCAGTTGTTACCGAGAAATCCTCCGAGATGCTGGAAAATATAATCAGACAATTACCAGGTCCTATAATTATACTTTACATATGATAACCAAGGGAGGGAAGTAGGCTGCTGTCCTGAAAGGCTCATAGAAATACCGTCACCGGTAAGTCTAACTAAGGTTTTCTCCCTTCGCCTTTCAGGACAGCACTTTGGAGAGGATAACCGAGAAACTTACTTCAGGGTGGGTCTACTGCCTGCAAAATCTTCCTACCAAATGATTGGTCCGAGGCTGATAGTAGATCCAAGCGGTAATGCCTTATGAAGGTCGAAAAACTGGACCACGTGGCAGCCTTGCAGATTTGCTCAGGGGATGCCCCGGCCCTTTCTGCCCATGATGCTGCCACTGCTTGAGTAGAATGAGGTAATACCCCTTCCGGAGGTTCCAGACCCAAAGATTTGTAAGCCTCTTTAATGACCTGCTTTAACCCTCTTCCGAGGGTGCTCTTGGAAGCTTTACCTCCTTTGTGAGTACCTTCCATTAAAACAAAGAGTGAAGATGACTTTCTGATTTCCTTTGTTCTTTCCAGATATTTAAGCAGACACCTCCTGACATCAAGGGTGTGGAAAGCTTCTTCTCCTGCTCCCGAAGGTAAACGACAAAAAGTAGGGAGAATGATTTCCTGTGTACGGTGAAAAACTGAAGCCACCTTTGGTAGAAAAGCTGGATCCGTCCTTAAGACTACCCTATCCTGTAGACATCTCATAAAGGGCTCCTTAATTGAAAGGGCTTGTAACTCACTAATTCTACGTGCGGAAGTTACTGCTACCAGTAAAATAGTCTTTAACGTCAAGAAACTTAATGATGCTTCTTCTATGGGTTCAAACTGTGCCTTAGTTAGTCCCTGAAGAACTAAAGATAAATCCCATTTGGGAAAACTAACAGGTCTAGGCCTTACTTTTGCCATTGCCCTAAAAAGTCTGATTATTACAGGTTCTCCTGACAGGGTTCTTTCCAAAAAAACTGATAAAGCAGCTACCTGCGTCTTGAGCGTACTTGCTGCTAATCCCTTCTCCAATCCCTCTTGAAGAAATTCCAAAACTGAAAATCTGGTACGAAAATCAAAGTTTTTACTGGAACACCAAGAATTATAGATCCTCCAGACTTTAAAGTAAATGTCTCTCGTCACTTTTTTTCTACTTGCAAGAAGGGTAGAAATAAGCTTCTCTGATAAACCCTTCTGTCTTAAGATTTGTTCTTCAGAAACCAAGCTGTTTGTTTGAGGTAAGCTGGATCTGGATGGAGAATTTGGCCCTGACTCAACAGGTCTGTCCTGATTGGTAATCTCCAAGCAGGTTTCACTGAGAGGTTCATCAAGGTTGAAAACCAGGGTCTTTTTGGCCAATAAGGAGCTATTAATATTAGCTCCGTGGACTCCAATCTGAATTTGGCTAACACCCTTGGTATCAGTTGAAACGGAGGAAAAGCGTAGGACAGATGGAAGTCCCACTTGTGTGCTAACGCATCTACTCCGAGAGCTTGATCCTGTCTCTGAAGAGAGAAGAAGACTGGCATTTTCTTCCACTTGGTCCACTTGGGGATAACCCCAACTCTTGGAAATTGTTTCGAATAATTCCTGATTGAGAGACCACTCTGCTTCCCTTATTTCTTTCCTGCTGAGGAGATCTGCTAAGGTGTTTTCCGTCCCCTTCAGATGGACTGCTGATAGAGAGGCCACATTGTTTTCTGCCCATCTTAGGATCTGATGCGCTAGACCCATTAGGGTTTTGCTTTTTGTGCCCCCTTGCTTTGTTAAATATAATACTGTTGTCATATTGTCTGACAATATTTGGACATGTTGATTCACTAGAAATTCCCGGAGGGAGAGGAGGCTTAAGTGAACAGCCTTTAACTCTCTCCAATTTGAAGATCTTCTCACTTCTGGTTTGGTCCAAGCTCCCTGAAACGTTTTTTCTTCCAGATGAGCTCCCCATCCCCATGCGCTGGCATCTGTAGTCAGCCTTCTGGTTACTGGAAAGACCCAAGGAAGCCCTTTTGAAATGTTTCCTAGGTTCCTCCACCACCAGAGTGATCTTTTTGCTCTTGCCCCCATGTTGAATTTCTTCTCCAGAGGTTCCTGGTATGACCAATTCATCAGAATATCCAATTGTAGAGGACGGGCATGCAACCTGGCCCACTGTACCGAAGGAATTGCTGCTGTCAACATTCCCAGAGCGGACATGGCTTGTCTTACAGAGATCTCTGCGTTGGATTGAAGTGTTTTCAGGGTCAACTGCATCTTCTCGATTTTCTCCTGGGGTAGAAAAATTCTCTGTTCTATCGAGTCTATTTCGTACCCCAGAAAGTTTGACTTCTGAAGATTGAGAAGCCATCCCAAACCTCTTAGATGTGTTTGAACTGTCTGTACGTTGACCTCTACTTGACCCTTTGAGTCTGCAAACAGTAGCAGGTCGTCCAAATAGGGTACTATTGAAATCCCCTTCAGTCTCAGGGGCTCCAAAGATTCCGCCATCACTTTTGTGAATACCCTGGGAGAAGAGGAAGACCGAAAGGCAGAGCCCGAAACTGCAGGTGCCAAATCTCCCCCCCCCCCAGATTGACTGCAAGACGCAGGAACCTTTGCGATGGGGACGCTATTGGTATATGGAGATAGGCATCTCTCAAATCGATGGAAGCCATATGACATTTGGGGGTTAGCAAGTTCCTCACTGAGAAAATCGTATCCATCCTGAATTTTTTGTATTTTACGGATCGATTTAGAACCTTCAAATTGAGAATCAGGTGGAACTTTCCTGATGGCTTTTTTACCAGAAAAATGTGGGAGTAAAACCCCTTCTCCTCTTGATCTTTCGGAACCTGGGAAATGACCTTCTGTTGCATCAGTTCCTGTAACAGAGACTTCATGGCCAGAGCCTTTTCTGGATCCTTTGGCAGGTTTGTGACGTAAAACCGATTTGGGGGGCTTTGTGAGAATTCCAATTGATAACCTTTTTTGATTAACCCCAGGACAAAAGGACTCTTTGTTGTTTTTTCCCAAATTGGTAAGAAGTCCTGTAGTCTCCCCCCTACTAGATGGTCATTGTTTTTTAGGGGTTTGTTCTGGGGTTCTAAAGAGTACCGCACCTCTACCTCTTCCTCTCTGAGAAGACCAGGGTCTCTTCTGTGTGTGGTCCTTTTCCTTATCGGCTTGTCGAAAAGGACAAAAATTTTTCCTCTGCTGTACCGTTTTCTTCTTCTGTGGGAAAGCTTTCTTCTTATCTGCTGTCCTGTCAAGGACAGTCTCCAGTTCTGGCCCAAACATCAGGTCTCCTGAAAAGGGAATTCTGCACAGTTCTACTTTAGAAGCTGAATCCCCTGTCCAGGTCTTTAACCAGAGTGCTCTTCTTGCTGAGTTAACAAGCGCAGAGGACCTGGCTGACATCCTGATAGATTCTGCAGAGGCATCTGCCATATATTTTACTGCCTTAAGCAGGGTAGGGAAGGACTCCAATAAGTCTTTTCTGGAGGTACCTGCAACAACATGATTTTTAAGTTGATCTAACCAACACTCCAGATTCCTAGCCACAACTGTAGCCGCCATTGCTAGCTTAAGATTAGCTAGAGATGAGTCCCAGGCTTTCTTCAGTAGCCCATCTGCCCTCTTATCCATAGCATCTTTGAAAATACCCATGTCCTCAAAAGCTAAGTCAGTTTTTCTAGATACTTGAGAAAAAGCAGCGTCTATCTTTGGTTTTTTATTCCACAACAGTTCCTCATTCTCCTCAAAAGGAAACCTCCTTTTGAGGGCTTTAGAAAAAACTGTCCTTTCTCTGGATCCTTCCATTCCTTTTTGATAGTGTCTGTTAACACTTTATGCACAGGGAACACCCTGTGTTTAATTTCCTCCAGCCCCAGGTACATCTTGTCATGCACGGACAGCTGAACTTTTTCTTCCTGGATCTCCAGGGTAGTATAAATTGCCTTGAGTAATTCATCCACCTCCTCAAGTGAAAGCTTATATCTAGATGATCTTAACTCTTCTTCCACCTCCTCCTCCTCTGAATCAATGGTTGAGGGTGGAATGCTTTCCCTTTCCTCCTCCGACTCACTTTCCACCTGTCTGGAAGTGGACTGAGGGGAACTGGAGTGAGAACTCTGTTCTTGGCTGGAACTCTGGCCGCGCTTTACAAGGGAACGCACTGTCCCCAGGGCCTCTGCTAATTCCTTCCTCACAGAAGATAATAGCTCTTTGCACTCTTGTGAGGATTCTTCTTTTACTAAATCCACAATGCAGGATTTGCACAGTGGTTTGGGCCAAGAGTCCCTTAAAGGATTTTTGCATGAGGGGCACTTTCTCCCTGTTCTCTCTGATTTGGCAGTAGCTTTCTGAAACAGAGAAACAAGAAAAAGCCAGGTCCTTTAGAACTAAGGCTTCAGAGAAAAGTAGTACCTCCAGCCAACACCCTAAGTGCCCAGAGTCTCACTCCTTTGCTGAACTGCTAATGGAAACTGTTACCCTATAGCAGACAGCAGCAGGTTTTGAAATAACCACATAAAAGATAAAAAACACCCAGTGATATAAAAGGAAAGAGGTGTCACCGTACCTCTCCTACCTGGGCCTGGCTGGGAACCTGGGCACCTGCATCCGCCATTGCTGCTGACGATTCCGCTGTCTCCATAGTGCAATCCGCAGCTGCTGCACTGTGTACTAAGCTCCATGTGCCAAACAAAAGGAAGTCCCGGCCAGAGGACCCGCCCCTTCCTCCTGCGTTCCAGCAGCAGGAACCAATCGCTTACTACGCCCCGCGGGAAGTCTCCGCCCACCGGAACTGGCATCATCCGCTGTCCGGGATTCGGCGCCGCCATGCAGAGGCCTGGCATGGACGCTCTTACTGAGCACAACCACAGCCCCCCGAACACTCCGGGTGGAAAACTTCCGGCAGACCATTACTCCTGTGAGCCAGAGAAGGAAGGGACACCGGAGCACCCCCCTCACGTGCGGGAGGGAGCTGGGCTGGTCTGAGTACCCAAATGTGGAGGTCCTGCCAAAACACTCTCCTTGGAGAGAGCGCAGCCCCTCTGGTTCCCCAAGCAGTGCTTCCACCATGGCGGAGGAAACACTAAAACTGATGGCATGGTGGAAGCAGCTGCTTTTTAAAGGGGCGTTGTCACGCAGTGTTTCCTGTCTAAGAGGTGGAGCTGCGCTCTCTCCAAGGTGCTGTCCTGAAAGGCGAAGGGAGAAAAATGACAACTTCAAAAAACTCATCATGCATCTTTCTAAATACCTTGAAATGTCTTCTTTCCAAAAAGGGGTTATTTGGGGGGGGGGGGGTATTTGTACTTTTCTGGCATGTTAGGTTCTCAGTACTTCAAGTGTGATCAATTTTCAGATATTGGCACCATAGCTTTGGGACTCTATAACTTTCACAAAGACCAAATAATATCCACTGATTTGGGTTATTTTTACAAAAGATATGTAGCAGTATAAATTTTGGCCAAAATATATAAAGAAAAATTACTAATTTGCAAAATTTTATAACAGAAACGAAGAAAAATTCTTTTTTTTTTTTACAGAATTTTCGGTCTTTTTTCTTTTATATCACAAAAAATAAAAAACCCAATGGTGATTAAATACCACCAAAAGAAAGCTCTATTTCTGTGAAAAAAGGACAAAAATTTAATATTGGTACAGTGTTGCATGACTGAGTAATTGTCATTCAAAATGTGAGAGCACTGAAAGCGGAAAATCGGTCTAGTTATTAAGGGGGTTTAAGTGCCCAGTGGTCAAGTGGTTAATAAAGGACTTGTCAAAAACCGTCTCTTGTGTTTTTTAACCTTTTTGACACTTTTTTGTGAAATGGTAGGGGTACATCTGTACCCCATTACCAATTCACATTGGGGGCGGGATCTGGGGGTCCCCTTGTTAAAGGGGGCTTCCAGATTCTGATAAGCCCCCCGGCCGCAGACCCCCACAACCAACCACCGAGCAAGGGTTGTGGGGATAAGGCCCTTCTCCCCATCAACATGGGGACAAGGTGCTTTGGGGGCTACCCCAAAGCACCCTCCCAATGTTGAGGGCATGTGGCCTGGTACGGTTCAGGAGGGGGTGTGCTCTCTTGTCCCCCCTCTTTTCCTGCAGCCTGCCAGGTTGTGTGCTCAGATAAGGGTCTGGTATCCGGGACCCATGCCATTTTTTTTTTACATTTTGGTGCGGGGTTCCCCTTAAAATCCATACCAGACCTGAAAGGTCTGGTATGGGTTTTGAGGGGGTACCCCCACTCCATTTTTAAAAAAATGTTGGCATGGGGTTCCCCTTAATATCCATACCAGACCTGAAGGGCCTGGTATGGAATTTAGGGGGACCCCCATGCATTTTTTTAAATTTTGGTTTGGGGTTCCCCTGTGGGGAAATTCCATGCCATTTTTATTAATGAACTTTTATGTGTATTGTCGGAACAACAGTTCATTATAGCTGGCGCTAGCGATAGTAGTTTTACATAACTTTTTTTCCTTTAGAAATGTCATTTTGCTGTCAGACTGTTCTAAACATGGGAAACATGCATCCCTTTAAAGGCATACTATAGACACCCCCCAGGTACGAAATTTAAAGGAATATTACACTTTTATTGTTTCACTTTAAGCATTATTAAAATCACTGCTCCTGAAAAAACGCCCGCTTTTAAAACTTTTTTTTGCATTGATACATGTCCCCTGGGGCAGGACCCGGGTTCCCAAACACTTTTTATGACAATAACTTGCATATAAGCCTTTAAAATTAGCACTTTTGATTTCTCCCATAGACTTTTAAAGGGTGTTCCGTGGCTTTCGAATTTGCTGCGAACACCCCAAATTGTTCGCTGTTTGGCAAACGGGCGAACAGCCAATGTTCGAGTCGAACTCATGTTCGACCCGAACATAAAGCCCATTCCTATTCTAGAGGCCCAAAAATGTCAGGACAGTACAGATGTCCCCCAAATGACCCTTTTTTTGAAAAGTAGACAGTCCAAGGTATTTACTAAAAGGCATTTTTTTTTTTTTTTTTTTACAATTTTTTTTAACACACCAGAGCAAAATAATGTTACGATTGTACTACTCTGGGGAAGTGATGATTATTTTTTTACACATTTTTATTTTTTTTACACATTATGTTTGCATATAGCAGTGAGTTTCATTGCTTTATGCAAGCATTTTACTGAAGGTCAAGGGAGCATTTTACTGAATGCTAATTGATTGATTCAGTTTGTTTTGTTGTGATTAACTGTGATTGGCCAGAGCTAATCACATGGTACAGATGGGCTGTGATTGGCCCAGTCTGTGCCATGTGATCACACTGACCAATCACAGCTAGCAATACAATTGTATACAACTGTGCTGATTGGTTACAGCAGTCACATGGTACTGGCAGTGGGCCGATACAGTGAAAATCATCAGCCGTGTTCTGTGGACATAGCTGGTGACAGACTGCGCTGCTGTGTGGCCCTGCGACCACATGTGGATCTGGCCATCCAGATTGAAGAGAGGTTCTCGCCGGTGTCATCTTGCTATAGCCAAGGCGGGAACCAGTTAATATTCACATCCTTAGACCAAACTTCAATAATATCATAGCCAATCAACATTGTTTAAGATTAAGTGCCACATCCCTAAATTAAGTCTGACATCAAAGTTACACTATAGTATTGGCATGGGACTTTTAAGGCACAGCATACTTTTTGTTATTAAAGTATATTTTGTTTATTCAAAATTGTCTGAAAGAGATACATCAATATTATTTCCAAATCACATTACAAAATACATCATAATAAAATACAAAAATATAAAAGAGGTCAGTGTTAGTACTGCAGTATATATTTGCATATAATAGTCTTTATAGCTCAACGCATTTCTTGGACATTGTACTCTTTGTCAGGAGCTACAGAATACAGCTATAGAATTTATATAATAATGCCATCTAGACAAAATAACAAATTATCAGTGATCACATTTTAAATAGTTGCTTAGTAGTTCTATCACTGCCCATTGCGTTAAGATTCTCCCACGCAAAAGAAAAAGAGGCAAGGGGGAGGGAAGAAGAGAGGGAGGAAAAAAAGTAGAGCGGAAGGAGGGATCTAAGCAGGCGAGCCACCCAAGGGTCATGGTTGTATGCAAAATTCAATGTCATTCAGAAGGAGCTCTACGCAAGCAAAATTGGAGAATTGTTTGTTGTTTTTTGGTTACCTTGTTTCTATGGGAAAGATTTAGGCTACTATTTGTCCTGGTTGGGTGATAGTCATACAGTCCCAAATAAGTAATAATAAGTCTATATAAAAAGTAGATATAAATTATAATTTCTTAGAAAGTAGGTTTGTTCTTCCAAATAGCTGAGGGAATATAATAAAATATAACTTTTTAGCAAATATTTTAATAACAAAATGTATGCTGAGCCTTAAAAGGTTCCAGGCCATTACTATAGTGAAAGTTCAACAATATCACCAAGCAGATATGTGGACTGTATGAGGAAGAATCTGAAAATGCCATATGAGAAAGCTCAGGCTGCTACAGACACACAAGGGCAGCAAAAAAAAAACAAAAAACTTTGATCTGAAAATGAGGTTACAGGACCAGTAACCAGGTGATAGAGTGCTACTGAGGAATCCAGGCATCCCTGAGAAGCATAAGCTAGCTGACCGGTGGAAGTAAACAGGGTAACCAAGGTGCTGGATTAATACATTGTAATCCTGTTTATTTACAAATAAATATCTAGATTTACATAAAGGCAAGGGAAGAGCATCTCCGAGCTATTATTATTATTAAACAGGATTTATATAGCACCAACAGTTTGCGCAGCACTTTACAACATGAGGGCAGACAAGCTAGGAAATAAACACCCATATCACAACAACTCAGACCATCAGATCAGTGGGCTGGGCAATGGAGAGCTGTACCCGCCAAAAATCAGGCCCCCAGTAGCATCTACTGCCAATGCGAGGATAAAATGTAAAATACCAAATTATATGCTGGCAGGTAAAAGAGTGGGACATTAGAGCTGTGGGGACCAGCACGGACTGCAGAGCCAGTGCTCCCTCTACGTTTAATTGATTTAAAGGGCTAAAAGGACAAGTGGCGAAGGACAAAATGGGATGAAGCCGACAACTCAAAGGAGGACAGAACCGATGCAGGCTACAAGAGCAGGCACTTATTTTATGTTCAAATGAACTACAGAAATACACAGACCGGTGATAAGGGGTTAACATCTTTGGAACCAACAGGTCAATGGTAATCGGCCTCAGTATTAACTCCATTGGACCATCAACAACAGTGACTGGAACTTCATCACTCAGCTCACAAATACTGCAGCAAGCCAATAATTATACAATTTCCATCAGATAAACAATAAAAATGTATACTAATTGAATATATACTGTTTATATAAACATACAGTATCTCACAAAAGTGAGTACACCCCTCACATGTTTGTAAATATTTTATTATATCTTTTCATGTGAAAAAACTGAAGAAATTACACTTTGCTACAATGTAAAATAGTGAGTGTACAGCTTGTATAACAGTGTAAATGTGCAATCCCCTCAAAATAACTCAACACACAGCCATTAATGTCTAAACCACTGGCAACAAAAGGGAGTACACCCCTAAGTGCAAATGTTCAAATTGGGCCCAAAGTGTCAATATTTTGTGTGGCCACCATTGTTTTTCAGCACTGCTTTAACCCCCTTGGGCATGGAGTTCACCAAAGCTTCACAGGTTGCCGCTGGAGTCCTCTTCCACTCCTCCATGATGACATCAAGGAGCTGGTGGATGTTACAGACCTTGCGCTCCTTAACCTTCTGTTTGATAATTTCCCACAGATGCGCGCAATAGGGTTTAGGTCTGGAGACATCCTTGGCCAGTCCATCACCTATACCGTCAGCTTCTTTAGCAAAGCAGTGGTCATCTTAGAGGTGTGTTTGGAGTCGTTATGTTGGAATACTGCCCTGCGGACCAGTCTCCAAAGGGAGAGGATCATGCTCTGCTTCATTATGTCACAGTACATGTTGGCATCCATGGTTCCCTCAATGAACTGTAGCTCCTCAGTGCAGGCAGCACTCCTGCAGCCCTAGACCATAACCTTCCCACCACCATGCTTGACTGTAGGCAAGACACACTTGTCTTTGTACTCCTCACTTGGTTGCCATCACACACGCTTGACACTATCTGAACCAAATAAGTTTATCTTGGTCTCATCAGACCACAGTACATGGTTCCAGAAATCCATGTCCTTAGTCTGCTTGACTTCAGCATACTGTTTGCAGGCTTTCTTGTGCATCATCTTTAGAAGAGGCTTCCTTCTTGGATGACAGCCATGCAGACCAATTTGATGCAGTGTGTGGCGTATAGTCTGAGCACTGACAGGCTGACCCCTCACCCCTTCAACCTCTGCAGCAATGCTGGCAGCACTCATACGCGTATTTCCCAAAGACAACCTTTGGATATGACGCTGAGCAGGTGCACTCAACTTCTTTGGTCGACCATGGCGAGGCCTGTTCTGAGTGGAACCTGTCTTGTTAAATCACTACATGGTCTTGGCCACCATGCTGCAGCTCCGTTTCAGGGTCCTGGCAATCTTCTTATAGCCTAGGCCATCTTTATGTAAAGCAACAATTCTTTTTTTCAGATCCTCAGAGAGCTCTTTGCTATGAGGTGCAATGTTGAGCTGCCAGTGACCAGTATGAGACAGTGAGCGTGATAATGCCAAATTTAACACACCCTCTCCCCATTCACACCTGAGACCTTGTAACACTAACGAGTCACATGACAACGGGGAGGGAAAATGGCTAATTGGGACCAATTTGGACATTTTCACTTAGGGGTGTGCTCACTTTATTGCCAGCGATTTAGACATTAATGGCTGTGTGTTGAGTTATTTTGGGGGCACAGCAAATTTACACTGTTATTCAAGCTGTACACTCACTACTTTGCATTGTAGCAAAGTGTCATTTGTTCAGTGTGGTCACATAAAAAAGATTATAAAATATTTACAAAAATGTGAAGGGTGTACTCACTTTTGTGAGATACTGTATATTTTTTTTATTTTTTTCCTTTGTTTTTATTTTTTTCCTTTTGTATTACATTTTATTTCTTTTGTAATACATTGTTTTTCTTTTTTTTATGATTTTTCTTTTAATACACTGTGACCAGAGCAAAACAATTTTACCATAATAACAGCTAGGAACACAATTGAATATAATGGATGGAATTAAATGAAGCTGTCCATTGTTTACAATTGTCATGTGATCTGCTGTGATTGGTATCAGCGATCACATAGTACTGGCAACAAGCCGGTCTACTGATCAGTCATCGGCTGTGTCCATCAGATCGCGCCACTGCGTGATCCCACGCCCTTTGAAAGAAGTTTGTTATGCCAAGACGTCATGTGACTTTCACACAGAATGATGAAAGTCCCTGGTAAAACACCTCAAGTATCTATCCCAATTGTGTGAATTTTTACCAACAAGCAGTTATGAGTGGGGAGTTTATGCATTTATTCTGTACAGCGAGTCATACATTTAATTTTACATGAAATCTACAAAAGTTAAAGCTGAAGTTTAATTAAAAAACATGTTTTTTCTTACAACTTTAATTACAAAACTTAACTATAATGAAGGATATCCCATGAAATGCAGGCTGCTGCATTCTGTAGAAATCTTTACTCATGGCTGCCCTGCCCTCTTCCTGCTGCTGTACTTTCAGCATTTTGGGGCTTGATAGTTTCTGGTCTCCAGGCTTAGCTTCACTAAAGATGATTCAGTTGGGACAAGCCCCCTCCTGCCCTTGTAAATTTGGGAGAAAATACTGCAACTGATCAGACTCCCCTCCATTCACTTTTCTCAGTGAAGAAGAGGTAATTTGCATCATCCTTAGTACAGATACCTCAGGAGATCCAATGCTGTTAACATCCACAACAACTGAAGTTCAGCAGCAGGAAGAGGACAGGGAAGCCCTGCGGTGAACAGTTCTACAGAATCCAGCAGCTGGCATATTGTTGGACTTACTACCTTACAGGTAAGAAGGGCTTTAATTCTCAGAGAATAGGTGCAGGTACACCTCCTCGCTCCTAGTCACCCCTTGTCTCCGCCCCCCTACCCTGCTCCCAGTACTGTCCCTTGGTTCCATCCCCTATCCACCTCCCAATACCACCCCTTTAAGAGAACCAAGTATCATTTTGTGGTGCCAGGTAATTTGTATTGAATTTGTTAATGATAAAAAAATGACAATAAAATGAATCTTCTGCAATAATAAATCCCCCTAGCAATAATAGATCTCCCCCGGCAACAATAGTTCCCCCCAGCAACAATAGATCCCCCAGCAACAAAAAAACTCCCCCCTCAGCAACAATAGATTTCCTCCAGCATCAATATACCCCCCAGCAAAAATAGCTGCTCCCCTTCAGCAACAATAAAGCTGCTAGCAGCCAGCATCAGTAGACCCCTTCCTCAACAGTAGATCCCTTCAAGCAACAATTGAACCCCCAGCAACATTAGACTCCCCTGCAGCAATAGATCTACCCCAGGGACAATAGATTCCCCAAAAGCCAGCATCAATAAACCCTCCAGCACATTCCACCACTCCTTGCCATTACATACAGTCCTGATAAAAAAAGCCATGCAGGTAAGTAATGCAACTAAAGCAGTAGAGAAAAAAAGATTTTTAGCCAAACTTTAGCTTTAAGCTTCCTATAGCACTATGAATGAATAGCTTGACCAAATGTTTATTAAATCATCTTTGGGATTTGGACAGTAGGCCTTAGTAGTCCACACAGTTGGCACTGGATTTTTTTCATTTTAAAGAATCAGGAGGGCAGTTATTATACTTTACTATCAAGAGCACCAGTTCCAATGAGTTCATTAAAAAAAAAAAAAAAAAATGCTTTCAGTGACAGAGACTATGATACAGCATTATTAGCTAGACATAAATCATTATACATTATCCATTACCATGTTAATAACTAAAGTATTTGCATTGCATTTACTGTGCTAGGTTCATTTTGAATACAGTGTAACTGCTTTAAGCGCAAAGCTGCTGCTTTCATGTCAGTCAACTCCCTGTCATTATCATGACGAATTTGTAATTTTATTAGCTAGCAAGATGTACTAATCTGTCTCAAAATTGTATAATTCCTTGGAGTTGAAAACATCTAGTTCTCTGAGGCAGAGAACTAGAGGAATTAGGATGTAGAATCTGGAAACAGCAGTTAAAAAAAGTCTCAAATGTGTGACAAACATTCAATCAATTTTGACAGCACACAAGTGCCTTGGTAATGAAGATTTTCAGCATACTGAAGTAGAATGTGAAATGATTAGGTAGCACTATTTCTTAAGCATTTAAACCAAAACTACTCTTATAAGAGTTTAAAAGAGTTTTACACTCTTACAAATCCAACTCCCATCCATTTTTTTTTTAATAAGTTAGTCTAATTCAAAGTAAAATATGAAAAGACATTCCATATATACTTCATAATTGTCCTTATTTACTTATTTTCTTTGTTACATTCTCATCATTTTTAGTGATAATATGCTTTTAAAGTAGTAAATATATATATATATAGCTGAAGTGCATTGAAAGTGAAGGAAAAGCCCCTAATTTTGGGTTGCCGCCAGAACAGTAATAGAGGGGAAATCTTATATTGGGGACATTTGTTCTAGTGACCCCTGTTACAAATAGGGATTCCTTTACTTTGGAATTATTTCCTCTCACTTCTTGTTTTGGCAATGGAGCAGAAAGTGGAAAGAAATCTACTTAAAGGGGACTCAGATAGCAAAAAAAAAAAAAACCTGACAGGAGTTATAACCCTCCCTTACTCTACCTGAATTAAACAAAACAAAGTTTTCTACATTAAGGCCTCCATCTCAAGTTATAGAAACAGTGCTACAGTTCTGGACTACAACTTTGTTGCCTCATTACATTTGATTTATGTCATGGGTATCTCATCCATGTCTTTATGGACCTTGCTTTGTGCACTGGTCCAAATCATTTGGTGGAGGGGGGATTATGGTGTGGGCTCATTTTTTTTTTTGAGAAGCTGAGCCAGCCGCACCCACCCCCTCCACAGTCCAGAGCTCCAGTGAGCATGGTGGGGGCAGAGCAGAGAACTGACAGTAGATCTCTTCCCGGGGAGCTGTAAGAGCCAAGTTATCAGCGATGTTCAATCGCTCGGTTCTCAGTGTAGAGGCGCCAGGGGACAGATGCAGCATCTACCTTGGTAAGTATAAATCCAAAAAAATAAAAAATACCCATACATCTCTTTTAAATTCATGCTCAATGTCAAAAAGAGTTACTTTAAAATTGTGGGATCCAGCTACTACCCATTAAAACTAATAGGGAAATTTTCAATGGTATCATGTTGGGAATGCCAAGACATGAATTTAAAAAAAAAAGTTGCTTATAATAAAATTATATGAAATCGCAAAGTGGTCAGTTTTCTAATTATTTTTAACTTTTTGTTGCAGGAGACCTCGTCACCTTCAGTGTCATAGGGACTACTAATAAACTCTGCATTCCTATTTATTTGTTCTCCAGTTAGGTACATCTCCCTCCATCTAGTGGTGGTGCCAGGAGTTGAGTAGGTGTGCTCTAACACACCTGTCTGTTACACACACTCACTGCTGCTGCCTAGAGAGGAGAAGGGTGAGGTGCTGCATTAGCACTAGTTCCCACCCTAAACCTGTAATGGAAAAGAAGCGGACCTGAGGGGGCTGAAAAAGGATGGAGGGGACTTTGGCACTTGCAGTACAGTGCCAGGCTGCTGAAGGTGAAATGCCCATATAGAGTGCACAAGGAAGTGACCCTATAATTGTAACATTAGGTGCTGCTATGTCTGTATAGAGATATGTTCTAGAGGTCAGTGTCCATTCTCACCACATTAAAGGTATTTAGTCATAGAGAATAGTCTTGTCTCAGGGTAGGGTGACCTGTCTGGAGAACCAATGATGGTCTACAGCAGGGGTCCCAAACTGGCGGCCCTCCAGCTGTTGCAAAACTACAATTCCCATGAGACATTGCAAGGCTGACAGTTACAAGCCTGACTCCCACAGGCAGAGGCATGATGGGACTTGTAGTTTTGCAACATCTGGAGGGCCGCCAGTTTGAGACCCCTAGTCTACAGCTATTTCCAGACAGGGTTATGGAATGGGCTGGTGGAGACTGAGTGCACAGATAACTACATACTGCCCTGGCAGATGGAGAAATATGTCCTTGAGCACATATTTAATTGTATAATATAAGTACAATGTTGATGGGAGTTATTTTTTTACTGCAATCATTTACTTACATTTGATTTATGTTAATTAAGCTAAGTGTATATGTGAATACACTCCAATCACTATAGGGGTATTTACATACACACCGCTAGATCTGAGTATTTTTGAACAAGAGAGATATTCAAACCACAATACACATTTATTGAAATGATTAAACATGTGACAGTACAAGGCTCTGTCACTATGGAGATAACCAGGAAAAAGACAAAGAGTTTGCATGTCTGCTGACTGCAGGGCTACAAAATATAGGTTTTGAGTAGAGAAAACTGCTTTTGCTGCTTTCTCTGGATCTTGGTATTTATGGATGGGGCTCTGTACTTTGGAGATTCCTGAGAGTCCTAGGCAGGATGGAATCTCCAACCCAGTGTCTGGGTGTTGTGGACAACTAGCAGGGTATGTGCCCAGGTGCACACAGCCCTTATAACGATGGGCTGGTGAGAGCAGTAGGTGGTGGTAGTTGGAGCTGTTTGAAGACAGGACCCTGTCAGGAGATGGGGATTCTGGGCCCAAGGACTGGGAAATTCCAGCCAATGCTAAGAGTCTGGGAGACCAAGAAAGGGTCCGATAGACTGAGGAAGCTGCAGAGGCCAGTGAGTGGGGACTGGAAAGAATTTGTAAGTCTCTGGTGGGTACAAGCTTGAGATACTAGTCAAACCCTGTCAAGAGGCCAAGTGGGCCTCAACAGCAAGGTGCTGTCACCTAGGCTGAGAGAGAGCCTGTAACAAGTGGTTTGGGAGACCAAAATAAGCAGACATACTGATGACCAGAAAGCTAGGTAGCTTGGTATTTTTAATTTGTGTTTACTCACTGAAGTTAAAACCCCTGCGTGGGATTCCTGGATAGACTTTAGTTTTTTCCCTTTTAATAAAAGTGAGCTACCTGGCCCTTAACTATAATGCTTGTGTGACATGGACCCACTGAACAAAAATAACATCTACCATTGAGCTAAACACGCCCCATATCACACAAATATACAAATTACACACTAAACAGTATTTACAAAACAATGAATACTATAAGTACACTGGGTTACTTGATATTTACAAATTACACACAAAACCATATTTACAATCAGTGCCGAGACAAGGTCATCTGGTGCCCAGGGCGAAGAATGACAAGTCATGCCCCATTCAGTGCAATGAAACTGTTTTAATCAGAGCGACTTAAAGCGGGATTCTGGCCAGCGAAAATTTTTTTTTTTTTAAGTAAGGGAAACAGGCAGTGGAGCCTTGCAGCTTTACTGCCAGTTTCCTACTGCGCACGTGCGAGCGTCGTGGTGCTCTGTGAATGGCCCCATGGTTTTCTGGGAACACACACAGTTCCCAGAAGGCAACGGGGCCACTCACCGAGGAACAGGACATGCCACGGAATAGGAAGAGGCAGATTAGGGAGACTGCCTAGCAACAAGGGTTCAGGTAAGTTTAAAACATTTTTTTTTCAAATGTTTTTTTTTACATTTTTTTAGGATTTTTGGTGCAATTTTTTTTTTCAGGATGGCCCTCCACTTTAACCTCCCTGGCGGTTTTCCCGAGTGTGGCTCGGGGTTAAAATTCAGTACCATTAGCGGTAACCCCGAGCCACACTCGGGATCGCATTGCAGGATCCTGGGGCGGCGTTACTTACCTTGTCCCCGGGATCCTGCGATGTCCCCCGCAGTGTCCGAGGGCTCCGTCCTTCTCCGAAGCCTCTCCGTGCCAGGCTCCATTCCCTGCGAGCGGCGCGACGCACGGGGGCGGAGCCTGGTGGCAAATTCAAAAAACTGTCAAAATCATAACACATACAGTACTGTAATCTTACAGATTACAGTACTGTATGAAATGATTTCACATCCCTTTTGTCCCCAGTGCTCTGGCCCATGCCCTGCATGCAGTTTTACATGATATACACTGTTCTTTCTGCCTGGAAACTGGAGATTGTCCATAGCAACCAAAAAGTGTCCCTTTACGTCAAAAGTGGCTTTAGACCAGCTAGAAAACAGCGATAATAAATTAGAACACTTGCAGAATTGAGCGATAGTGAATTGTGGGGAAATTTATTTTATTACTATTTTTTTAAATTTTTTTTTAATTATTTATTTTTATTTATTATATTATAATTTATGTTTTTGTGTTTCAAACTTTATCATACCCGGGATATCTACTAGACTCTGGTTTGGACAGATTTAAGTGTGTTATTGTTAAGATTTACAGACCTACAATATAAAACGCCAAATTTCCATGCAAAATAATGGTACCGCTTTCAGCACCTAAAATCCGAAATAATCATACCGCCAGGGAGGTTAAGTCACTCTGCCTTAGAAAAAGGTTCCTGCACTACTTGGGGGCAACTTTAGAGCAGCTTGCATTGGCTTCTATTAAAGAAGTTGTTTGCAAGCTGCAATGATGTTGTGCTGTGCGGCTTCAAAGTCAGGTGACACTGGCTGGAATGGGGTTAACATCTAGGGGCAATCAAAGGGTTAACTGCGTGTCTAATAATGTGTAATATGTGCTCATTTTTACTACCGATTGATTTTTGACGTGATTGTTCCCTCTGTACAGAGCACTGTGTTGATTGTCAATACAGAGCTCTGGGTTGTGATTGAACACAGCCAATCAACAGCTCCCAGCCATGAATCATTGGCTGGTATCTGCTGACAGACTTTCACTGTGTACAATCACAGGGGAGTAGGTGGGAGGAGCATGCACCCGAAACAGGCAGCAATGTGTGGGTACGTCCCGATGCCTGTAGCTGCAGTGAATTAGCAAGTGGTTAATTAGCAATGATATTGGTAATATGCATCAGGAAGGGGGATAATGCACTGTCACTGATGCATTAGTGGCCAGTGGCAGTTAATTAACCCCTTTGTGCTGCATTAGTGGCACCAGTGTCAGTATTAATTAACCCACTGGTGGCTCTAATTCAGCACAAAGAAGTAATTAACTGACACTGGCCACTAATCAGTGACAGTGCATTAATCCCCTTCCTGCTACATTTTACCAATACCATTGCTAATTAAGCAAATTCCCCTCAGCCCCCCCCCCCATTTAGAGTTATAACTCTGGCGGGCGGCAGCACTCCATGATCATTTCCCATCCCACCTCCCGGTCGGCCTCTCAGTAACGTCACGTTACTGACGTCACGTAACGTCAGTAAAGTGACGAGCAGTGACGTACTAGGAAGCACCTGTTGGGCACAGATTACTCCACCTGATAGGGAAGTAAGGGGCGCACTCGGCACATGCAGTTATCTATGTGGCATGGCCGGTACATCAGCACTTCTACTGTGCACCCCTTCCTCCAGAATAAGGTTCCGCTCAGGGCCTCCACCCTTTCTGCCCCCCTTGTACTGGCCCTGTTTACAATGCAAGTTACAGTAGAAGTATGGAGCTAGTTTACCTCTCAGTTTCAGGTTTGTTCATACCGAGTGCTTTGGTGTCCCAGGACAAAGAAAGAGCACAGCTTGGTAACAATTCATAATATTTCCCTCTCCTTTTTTACAGTGGCTAATATAATGCACCCTAATTGGTCACTGTAAATAGCAAATGTATATTGGGTACAGCCTGTTTGGAGGATTCAAAGAAGGCTGCTGTTTACAACCCATGTGAAATGTGATAAGGAAAAACAATGGGCAGACCTTTAACTGGTTGCCGACCAACCGCCACAGTTTTACTGCGGCAGAATGTCACGGCTGGGCGAAATGACGTTACCTTGTGTTGCTTCACCTTTTGGCCGCTAGGGGCACATGCGCGCCGCCAAAGGGGCGTGCACCCGCAGCATGTGCCCGGATCCGATGCGAGTGCCCGGTGGGCACAATGGCTCTTGACAGAGCGAGATTCAGAAAAACGTAAACACACAGATCCTGGTTCTCTCAGGGGAGAAGAGACAGATCGTGCGTTCATACTATGTATGTCCCATCCCCCTACAGTTAAAACACAGTTAGGGAACACAGTTAACCCCTTGATCGGCCCCTAGCGTTAACCCCTTCCCTGCCAGTGGCATTTATACAGTAATCAGTGGATTTTTATAGCACTGATCGCTGTATAATTGTCAATGGTCTCAAAAATGTGTCAAGTGTGTCCAATTTGTCTGCTGTAATATCATAGTCCCGATAAAAATCGCAGATTGCCGCCATTACTAATAAAAAAAAATAATAATAAAAATGCCATAAATCTATCCCCGATTTTGAAGACGCTATAACTTTTGCGCAAACCAATCAATATACGCTTATTGCGATTTTTTAACCAAAAATATGTAGAATACATATTGGCCTAAACTGAGGAAAAAAATGTGTTTTTTGAAGAAAATGTATGATATTTATTATAGCAAAAAGTAAAAGATATTGGACTTACTCCCCCAGACCCAACAGACAGAAAGGAGGTGGAGTTGGATTCCTTCTATCCCCACAAAGCACCTTCCAAGTCCTTCCTATCCCTCTCTCTATCCCTCTCTTCTTTCGAGATGCACTGTATTCATCTGTTTTCTCCTATTTCTCTGAGGATAGCAGCCTCCTGGACCGGTATCGTGCTTTCTTGATGACTTTGCTCCCTGGCTACCCTAATTTCTCTACTCAAAAATACCCACGATCATTCTTGGTGACTTCAACATTCCTGTTAATGTTAACAGCCCAACTACAGCTAAACTTTTCGACTTAACCTCATCTTTTGACCTAACGCAATGGACACCTACTTCCACTCACTCCAATGGTAATACCCTTGACCTTCCCATCTCTGCAACCCTGGCAACCTCACAAACACTCCCTTTCCTCTCTCTGATCACAACCTCATTAGTTTCACTGTATCCTTGCCTCCAACCACCCATCCCTCCAAGCAGCAAACAATTACTTGTAGGAACCTTTGCCACTTTAAACCTTCTCTTCTCTATTCTGCTACTGACCACCTATATGACATAATCTCTCCCCTGTCCAGTCCTAACCTGGCCACCTCTGTCTACAACAGTTCACTCTCATCATCATTAGATGCAGTTGCTCCTCTAAACACATGCAGAATCAGGCCCCAACCGTTACAACCCTGGCAAACTGACAACACTAGAAATCTCAAGAGACATTGCCGTGCTCTTGAACAACTGTGGCGTAAAACCAAATTCCTGCAAGGCTTCACCCTATATAAATCTGCCCTTCTAAAATACAATTCCTGCCTCCATGCTGCAAAACAAGCCTACTGTGTTTCTCTTATTAATACTTTGTCCTCCAGTCCCCGTCGGCTCTTCTCAACCTTTAACTCTCTGCTTCGTCCCCCACCCCCTCTACCCACTAACTCACTGCCCAAGAGATTGCCAATCACTTAAAAGACAAGATTGATGCATTTCGTGAGGACACCTCCACTGTGCGTACATCTTTCTCACCCAACATACCTTGCCTAACAGCACATTCAACACTCTCCTCTTTTGAATTGGCTACTACTGAAGAGGTTACAAAACTTTTCTCAGATGCCCACCTAACCAATAGTTCCTTGGATCCTGTTCCCTCACAACTACTACGGTCACCCTCTTCTTCTATCCTATGCTCCCTCACTCACATCTTCAATCTCTCCCTCTCTAGTGGCAACTTCCCCTCCCCTCTAAAACATGTGGAAATCACTCCCATACTTAAAAAGCCCTCACTGGACCCCACCAACCAACAACTTAAGACCCATCTCATTGCTCCTCTAAACTTCTAGAATGCTTAGTCTACAACTGTATTAGCGCCTACCTCAGTGAAAATAACCTTCTTGACCCCTTACAGTCTGGCTTTCGCTCGCAGCACTCCACTGAAACTGCCTTACTAAAACTCACTAACAATTTACTAACTGCTAAAACCATCAGCCAGTACTCCATACTCCTGCTACTTGACCTCTCTGCGGCCTTTGATACTGTTGACCACCCTCTCCTTATCAATAAACTACTTTCCCTTGGCCTCCGAGATTCTACTCCATCCTGGTTTTCTGCCTATCACAGCGCTCCTTCAGTGCCACCTACAACTCTGTCTCCTCTTCTCCATTGCCCCTTTCTGTGGGGGTCCCCCAAGGCTCTGTTCTTGGACCCCTTCTCTTCTCTATTTACACCTCCTCCCTTGGTCACTTGATAACCGCCCACGGCTTCCAATACCACTCATACACTGATGACACCCAAATCTGTCTACTCCTCACCTCACTCCTTCAGTCTGCTCTCGCATTACTAACTTACTGACATATCAGCATGGATGTTGCACCACTTCCTTAAACTAAATCTCCCTAAAACTGAGCTATCAATATTCCCCCCCGCCTGTGCCCCTCTCCATGAATTTTCTATCAAAATCAACAATGCTACTATCAGTCCCTCCCCTTATGCCAGGGTACTAGGTGTCATCCTAGACCCTGACTTGTCATTTCAGCCTCAAGTATAATCGTTCAGCCTCAAGTCAAAAGTTTGTAGAGATCACCTCTGTAACATCTCTAAAATTTGTCCCTTTTTAACAAATGAAACCACCAAGCTCCTCATTCACTCCCTCGTTATCTCTCGCCTTGACTATTTATTTATTTATTTATTTTATTTATTTCAGGTACTTATATAGCGCAGTCAATTTACGCAGCGCTTTACATATGCATTGAACATTCACATCAGTCCCTACCCTCAAGGAGCTTACAATCTAAGGTCCCTAACTCACATTCATACATACTAGGGACAATTTAGACAGGATCCAATTAACCTACCAGCATGTCTTTGGAGTGTGGGAGGAAACCGGAGTACCCGGAGGAAACCCACGCAGGCACAGGGAGAACATGCAAACTCCAGGCAGGTAGTGTCGTGGTTGGGATTTGAACCAGTGACCCTTCTTACTGCTAGGCGAGAGTGCTACCACCACACCACTGTGCCGCCCGACTATTCCAACTCCCTTCTCATTGGACTGCCTCTCCATAGGCTATCCCCTCTTCAGTCTATCATGAAAGCTGCTGCCAGACTTATCCACCTTACCAACCGCTCAGTGTCTGCTAACCCTCTCTTCCAATCCCTACACTGGCTCCCAATCACCCAGTGAATTAAATTCAAAATACTAGCCACAACATACAAAGCCATTCACAACTCTGCCCCGAGCTACATCACCAAACTTGTCTCCAAATATCACCCAAATCGTCCTCTCCGCTCTTCTCAAGACCTCACACTCTCAAGCCCTCTCGTCTCCACCTCCCATGCTCGTCTCCAGGATTTCTCCAGAGCCTCTCCTGTCCTCTGGAACTTGCTACCTCCACCTGTCTGGCTATCCCCTACTCTTGCTACCTTCAGGCGATTCCTGAAAACTCATCTCTTTAGGAAAGCCTATCATGTCTCCAACTAATCTTGTACCACTTCCATCAGCTCATTCCCCACAGTTACAACCTTTTTTACCACCTGTCCCACCCTATTAGATTGTAATCTCTTCTGAACAGAGCCCTCTTAATCCTCTTGTATTTTATTGTATTATAACTTTATTGTCTCCTTTTAATATTGTAAAGTGCTATGTAAACTGTTGGCGCTATATAAATCCTGTATAATAATAATAATAATAATAATAATAATAATAATAATAAAAGATATGTTTTTTTCTAAATTGTTGCTCTTCTTTTGCTTATAGCGCAAAAAAATAAAAAAACGCAGAGGTGATCAAATACCACCAAAAGAAAGTGCTATTTGTCGGGAAAAAAAGGACGTCAATTTTGTTTGGGAACAGCGTTGCACGACCGCCCAGTTGTCAGTTAAAGCGGCGCAGTGCCATATCGCAAAAAATTACCTGGTCATTGAGCAGCCAAATCTTCTGGGGCTGAATTGGTTAAAGTAGAAAACTATTTACAGTAACACCATCTGGGAAGCTAGGGGTGGTATAATCGGGAAACACATTACAGGGTTTAAATATATTTCCATCTAACTAAAATGTATTTCTAATTAATATAATATTTACATTTGTTTTTGGAGATTTTACAAACAGTAATCTAATTTTCTAACACCTCTAAACTTTGTGCATCATGCACCCCTGACCTCTGCACTTGTGTCACAGGAGCACTGATATAATGATGTGGCTGTCTGTGGGCATCCTTTGGCATTTTTAATGGTGGTTGATGTCAGGGCCTGGACCTGAGACCTCTGCTGTGTTTGGCAGTAACTCTTCTCGCTGAGCCACTTGAGATGCAGGACAGAACCCTGTATGATCCATTGGACAATCCTGCCTTGCAGGGCCGGACTGGGAATGAAAACCAGCCCTGGAAAAAATGTCATACCAGCCCCATAGCATTAATATACCCACCCAACAGCATAACGTTATTATTTTCTTGTTCATAAAATGGAAAGCCATGCATTTTAAAGCACATTTGAAGAGTGCATTATATATAGATAAGACACATATAAAAGCCCACCTCCTTTTTATAGGGCACACAGTGTATAGGGACGTATAATATAAAACATGGTGTTATTTCCCCACCCAGGGGAAATACAACTGGGTAGTGGCGGTGCGTCCGTTGCAACCGTCAATCTTCAATAGATAGATTCATGCAACACATGAATCTATCTATTGTCGCTGCTGCTGCCCCCTATTCAGGTGTCCAGCTCCATGTCGGGCATCTGAACTACAGCGGCGGGGTGTTTTTAGAAGTGCCTGATTAGAGCCGTCGGCTCTAATAGGCTTCCAAATTGGTAAACAGCGGGCACACTGCTGAACGTTCGCTGCTTACACAGTACTGTGTTAGGAAATCAAATAAATCGCTTCCCTAACACTGACCCGCCTCTCAGCCAATCAGGCGCACTGGGTCTGGTTACCTGTCACCTGATTGGCTGAAGCGACAGGCGCTGTGATTGGATGCCTATCGGAGGGAGCGTGGAGGAACGCGCTGACCTGAGACAGGTAAGTGCCGGGCGGGGGGAGGGGGGACACTGGCAGCATTTGATGGGCAAACTGGTGGCAATTGATGGGGAAAACTGGTGGCAATTGATGGTTACAGTGGCTGCGTTTGATGGTAGTGGCACATTGGCTGTGCTTAATGGCACAGTGGCTGCGTTTAGTGGGTGCAGAGATGGCAATTGATGGGTACAGTGGCTGCGTTTGATGGTACAGTGGCTGCGTTTGATGGCATAGTGGCTGCATTTGATGGGCACAGTGACAGCATTTAATGGGCACAGTGGTGGCAATTTATGGGTACAGTGGCTGCGTTTGATGGTACAGTGGCTGCGTTTGATGGCATAGTGGCTGCGTTTGGGCACAGTGGCAGCGTTTAATGGGCACAGTGGTGGCAATTTATGGGTACAGTGGCTGCACTTGATGGCAGTGGCTGCATTTGATGGGCACAGTGGTGGCAATTTATGGGTACAGTGGCTGCGTTTGATGGGCACAGTGGCTGCGTTTGATGGGCACAGTGGCTGCGTTTGATGGGCACAGTGGCTGCGTTTGATGGGCACAGTGACAGCGTTTAATGGGTACAGTGGTGGCAATTTATGGGTACAAACTGCAGACAAATGTGACTGCCACAAAAATTGATGGTTACAGTGGCTGCGTTTGATGGTAGTGGCACATTGGCTGCGCTTAATGGCACAGTGGCTGCGTTTAGTGGGCACAGTGGTGGCAATTTTTGGGTACAGTGGCTGCATTTGATAGTACAGTGGCTGTGTTTAATTGGCACAGAGGTGGCAATTGATGGGTACAGTGGCTGCGTTTGATGGCACAGTGGCTGCGTTTGATGGCACAGTGGCTGCGTTTGATGGGCACAGTGGCTGCGTTTGATGGGCACAGTGGCTGCGTTTGATGGGCACAGTGGCTGCGTTTGATGGGCACAGTGGCTGCGTTTGATGGGCACAGTGGCTGCATTTAATTGGCACAGAGGTGGCAACTGATGGGTACAGTGGCTGCGTTTGATGGCACAGTGGCTGCGTTTGATGGCACAGTGGTGGCAATTTATGGGTACAGTGGCAGCATTTGATGGCACAGTGGCGGCAATTTATGGGTACAGTGGCTGCGTTTGATAGCATAGTGGCTGTGTTTGATGGGCACAGTGGCAGCGTTTAATGGGCACAGTGGTGGCAATTTATGGGTATAAACTGCAGACAAATGTGACTGCCACAAAAATTGATGGTTACAGTGGCTGCGTTTGATGGTAGTGGCACATTGGCTGCGCTTAATGGCACAGTGGCTGCGTTTAGTGGGCACAGTGGTGGCAATTTTTGGGTACAGTGGCTGCATTTGATAGTACAGTGGCTGCGTTTAATTGGCACAGAGGTGGCAATTGATGGGTACAGTGGCTGCGTTTGATGGTACAGTGGCTGCGTTTAATGGGCACAGTAGTTGCACTTGATGGGCACAGTGGTGGAGAGAGAGAGTTGGAGAGAGAGATTTTAAGTACTTTAATTCTTCTGCTGCCTGGGCGGCCGTTAACTTTTCCTATTCTCCGTGCAGATTAGTGGGCGGTGCTGGCGCCGCACGGGACGAGTCACGAATGGAAGGGGAAATCAAGCAGCACAGCGTTCTCCTGCTCCTCCCCTCAGGCACACAGAGGCATATCACTCTGCAGTTCAGTGGGCAACGCCGGATCGGAGGAGGAGGCACACACACACATTGCATAGTGCAGCGGCCGCCGCTGCTCTTTATTTCGCTGACACAGCCAGCCAAGCTCTGAGCCAGAAGCGGCCCCACTGCACTAAGTGCAGACAGCCTACCGGGAATTTTCCCGGTATGCCGGTAGGCCAGTCCGGCACTGCTGCCTTGTGCCTTGTTTCTGCTGAATCTTGAACTCCTTGCTCCCTACACGAACTTCCTATTCAAGCCATGTCTTTGTACTTCCTGTTTGCCAAATCATTATGCTCTCTCCAGCCAATATCTCACTCCTGTCACTCCTGCTGCTCCTCCGTATCTTCACTACCACTCGTTACCGACCTTTGGCTTGTTCCTTGACTATACTTCTGCTTAACCCAACCTGCAACCACTTATTACCAACCTTAGGATTGTTTACTGACTATGCTTCTGCTTGATCCCTACCTGCTATATCTGCTACTGGACCATGGTTTGCTCACCTTCTGGTGGGGCAATCCTGAGGACTGCAAGCTGGTACTAACATGCAGCAAAACCCATCTCCATTATCGGGAGCTCTGGCAAACACAGGTTAGCTCTTAGACCCCACACTTTGGGTCAGTAGCAGCATCCGCCAGGGTCACCTGCCTGTTCACCTATCCAGCTGGTTAGTGGGAGCATAGGCATGTGCACAGGGTGTGCCAGGTGTGCCCAGGCACACCCTAATCACCCTGGGCAGCACAGATTCCCCCTACTGCCCTGGCTCCCCCCTCCTCAGCACTGCCGGCTTTCCTCCTCTTCTGCCACAGGTTGCTGCAGGGATGTTTTAGGATGAGTAAGGGAAGGGGCCAGTAAATATGTATTTATCAGCCACTTTTCTTTCTGAATGAACATTGTGCATTATCAGTAGTGTGTGTTTAAGCTTTGGGGTGCACACCCTAATGCAATAGGCTGTGCACACCTATGGGCGGGAGCCTCTCTGCTGCTATAGTTACTGGTCTCCGAGCCTGATCCCTGACCATGGCATTTGGTATGAAATCAGTAAAAGTTCCCTCCACATATTTTAATCTAGTTGGAGGTTACAAATCAGCTATATCTAGATGCTTGTAAGAGTGTAGTGGTACTTACAGTATGCACTTTTAAAATGTAAGTGGTTTTACATTGATTTTATATATTTTAATAAACATTACTATTCAGTGGGAAGCTTTTATTTCTCTTTTGGGTATTTTTTTCAACTCCATGAGTTTAAGATTGATATATCAATCTTATGATATAATGAACCAACGGCTAGGATGTATATTGTTAAGTGAACCAACTGTGTATCTGGCTGTGGAGATCTTTTGGCATTTCCGATGCTGGTTGGTGAGAATCCATTCCATGTTCCCTATATACACTATTATCTACTTCAAGGTTACCCATAAGTTACATTTGTATGCTTGTGAATGTGTAATATTATGTATGCACTTTTAAAATATGAGTTGCTTTCTTTTGGTTTCATACCTTTTTACATATGTAATTACTCTCTGGGGAGCTATCTTTTTCTCTTTCTGGATATTTATTAAAACTTTGTGAGTTAAGACAGAGGCCCTGCCACTGTGAAAATGGTTGGAAAACAGGATCCTCAAAGGTGCAGCTTGAGAAGCTCCAGCATGTGTTTTGTGCATAGAGAAAATGCGATGGGATGGAACTTTCAATTCTGTTTCTGGACTTTGCAAGACACCTGCAGCTTGTGTGAGTGCACAGGTGTACAGAGTTGTTATAAGCCAGGTTTGAGAGCAGCTCAGAGCAATTGGAGTTGCAGTTGCTGCCAGCTGGAGACAGAGTCCTGTCAGCAGAGCTAGGAGACCCTGCTGGAGACTGCATCCCTTTTGAGGGGAATCCTTCCCCTAGGACTGGGAGAGTGGGGACAGCTACACTGGTCTGGGAGGCTGGGAAAGCTGAGTTGGCTAGCAGGTCCAGGAGACTGGGGGGAATCTGGAAGTCTCTATAGAGAACAAGATCAAGAGGCTGGGAAACCCTATCAGGAAGACAGGAGTGGGCCCATACAGCAAGGTGCTGCAACCAAGGCTGAGAGAGCTTGAATAACCAGTGATCTGGGAGACCAATGAAAGCAGAGGTGCTGCTGACAAGAGAGCCAAGTGGCTTGGTATTTTCAGTGATCGGTTATTTTGCTGAAGTTGGAAAATCTCCTGTGTGAGAATCTCTGTGGGAACTTTTACTTTGCTTTTTTTATTTAAAGAAAAGTGGGCTGCCGTTCCCTCAAAACTAAAGTGCGGACTGATGTGGACACACTTAAAAACACATATACCACTTAGCTAACCAACTCCATATCACAAGACGAATACATTAACCTTATGATATGAGGATTTAATGGTCGGGATGTATATAGTCAATTGTAACGACTGAAGGATATACAGTATATGAATTGTCAGGAGTCCAGATATCACCACATGCAATATTTTATCTGCCTTTAATTTGGAGGTCACACTATCTGGTGAGTGTGATTCTAATTGAGGTGGCACCACATATGGTGATTATTGCTTAAAGAAGAAATTGAGCACTTCAAGTTATACACAAACATTTTGCTATGGAGCCCTATAACTTGTAGTTATGTTTCTTTTTCAGACCATCTGTGTTTAATTTGTAACTTAAAATATTTTACATAAGCTATTTTTATACCTCGTTCTGAGTTATATTGTGAAACAAAAGTAGGCAGTATGCAAATTTGTCAGGAAAACTGGGAGCCTAGCTTGTTTAGAAGAGGCTTCAGAAGAGTCTTCTGGTTTAAGGCCTTCCACATTAGATCAGGAAAAGGTTATCTGTGCAATAGAGGCTAACTGTGCAATCACACAATGAAAAAGTTGAGAGACTATGGAATAGATTCTTTATATTGTGGATTTTAAAAGTCTTTTCATAAGTATATATTTTGTACAGCTGCATTTTTTCTCATCACTATTTTGTTGTTATAGTTTGCATATCAGTAAATCTAAAGTTTTAACTATTTTGTGCGCTTTTAAGAGGGATCTTCTAAAGGGAGATTGTTATTCAAATTCCAAAAATGCAATTTCAAATTGCTTAATTATCTAATCATTATAATCTTTATTTATCTTACATAAAATTATAGTTTTTGAGAATAGTTTACTATATAAATTGTAGTTTAAATTTGCTTTGGGTCCATAAGCAAGTGGAGACTGACTATGGATAAAACCCTATGACCACCTCAACACACTTAGATAAATTAGGTCAGATAGTAAACATCAGGTAGGTAGCATATCTTAAACTTGTGCAACTGCTAAATAGCCTTTTTTGTAAAAAGCAATTTCACAGAAGCTGCCTTGTGAAATACAGAGGTACAGAGAGAAGGGGTTTCAGGAGGTGAGGTCAGTACAGAGTCACTGCTTGCAGGAGCAAGGTGCTATGGACTATGTAGTCCTTATAAATATTATTCAAATAGCCGAGGAGAAGCATGCAGGCAAACCAGGAAGTTGTGGAAAAAGATGGCCAGAGGATAGACATCACTTACAACATTAAAGGAGATTTTTCAAGTAAGCTTATGTTGGATTGTCAAACATAACTACTGCTTGTATTGTTATTATAATACTGATGTTATAAATCAAAATTGTATGCTGTGCCAATAGATTTGCTTTAAACAGTTAAGGACAAAGAATGCTGAATGATTTCATACTTACTCTTATAACATTCTCGCCTGGTGCCATATCTGTATAGATTTTGACATTATAGGATATGTTAGAAAATGTTGGAGTGTTGTCATTTGCATCTATAACCACAATGTTGACAGTTACTGGGGTACTTTCTTGGGTTCCATCAGAAGCAACTATCTGTTGAGAATAGAATGAGAAAAAAAGGTTATTTTTAGCATTACTACTCTTAAAGGAAACCTGTCACAAGACAAGTATGTAGACTGTCATTGTTCACCTTTCCGAAAATGGTGGTTGATTGGCAATTGTGCTATTTCTTTGGCTTCAACTCTCTCTGACTCCCTGACACAGAACCAATATCAAATATGGAATTCTCACTTTTCTGACTGTAATCTGCTATACTGTATGCTTCTTCCACATCTGTTGTTCAGAAGTACTAAACCAGACACAGCCAGACACCTAGCAACTTGTATACATAATATAACTGGGTACTAACATTTATAAATAAAAGTTGATCTAGGGAATATCCAGTGGCCTCTCGGGGGATCAGGAAGGATTTTTTTCCCTGCTGTAGCAAATTGGATCATGCTTTGTTGGGGTTTTTCACCTTCTTCTGGATCAACTGTGGTTATAGGATTGTGTACGTGGGATTGTATGTTTTTTTTTTTTTAGGTTGAACTAAATGGACTTGTGTCTTTTTTCAACCTGACTATGTAACTTCAATGTAATATTATAACAATGTAACTATGTAACTCCATGAACTGGCAAGCAGTGGCAGCTTCAAATTTCTCCCATGAAATGTATACTTTAATAAGATAATTTAGTGTTATATTAAAAATATTATATATAAAATATTGTATGTTTCAGTGGAGCTTACAATCCAAATCCCCACTTCTATATTATAAACATCTAATGCTGTCTAGACATGTATTTTTGTCTGTAGATATCCTTTGTATTAGCATTTTATTATGGCCAGATAGTATTTAATCCATACATCATTTTGCTGACGTTTTTATATAACTACTTATAATTTCTACTAATTTTGTATATTCCAACAAAGTATTCTGCAGAACTTTACAGAAAACGGTGGACACTTTGCATGAGCCCTTGCCCATATGGTGCTGGGGACATAAGAAGCAAGTGTAGGTCATTGCTCATGATTTAATCTTTTACATCATCGCTCAGTTTCTGAGCAGATATTTGAAAATTGAAAGTCATGCCATATTTAGTTAAATTATTACCCACGAAAATCTGTAAGCAGTGCATTACATTCTTAATGATATAGAAAAAGACACAAACAAGAAGAATGCCCTGTAAAACTCACACTCACAGGTTTTATGTAGGCTAAAAATAAAACCTATGTGGCTCACATCCAAGGGTAAAATAGCTATAAGTAATAATAAAGAAGCATTTAAAATATAAAAATGAAGACACACTATTATCATTTAAAACATACAAAGAATATAACATACGATGTAAGATGGACAAACTCCAAAAATCCCTGAAATTCATTTTTTTTCCAATCATACTTACCTAGCTGGATGCAACATTGGTCCGATGCTGCATCTGTCCCTCGCCGGCTCTAACAAGGAGAACCGAGTAAACAAACAACGCCGATTGTGCTGTTCTTACAGATCCCTGAGCAGATAGCTCCCCCAATTCCTCCTCTTATTTCCTTGTTATGGAACAGCTTGCTTCTCACAGTTGCAAACATGGATCCTTCACTTCATTTGGGGGCACCTTCATCCTTGTCTGAAACTGACGACACTTACTACTCCTAAATCCGAGGGGGGTCTGGGCTTTCCGCACTTTGAGCCGTATCATAAAGCATACATTTTGACCAGATTATCTGACTGGCTTCACCATAGGTCAGACAAGAGGGTGGTACAGCTAGAGCAGGCTATATCCCATTTAGGCCTATGGGTCCTGCCCTGGTTATCTCAGTCCCTCAGACTGCCCCTAATATTCCTTTCCTGACCCAGCACTAGGGATGAGCTTTGAGTTCGAGTCGAACTCATGTTCAACTCGAACATCGGCTGTTCACCAATTTGGGGTGTTCGCGGCAAATTCGAATGCCGCAGAACACCCTTTAAAAGTCTATGGGAGAAATTAAAATTGCTAATTTTAAAGGCTTATATGCATGGTACTGTGTTTGGGGACCTGGGTCCTGCCCCAGGGGACAAGGATCAATGCAAAAAAAAGTTTTAAAAATGGCAGTTTTTTCGGGAGCAGTGATTTTAATAATGCTTAAAGTGAAACAATAAAAGTGTAATATTCCTTTAAATTTCGTACCTGGGGGGTGTCTATAGTATGCCTGTAAAGGGGCGCATGTTTCCTGTGTTTAGAACAGTCTGACAGCAAAATGACATTTCAAAGGAAAAAAAGTCATTTAAGACTACTCGCGGCTATTAATGAATTGCCGGTCCGACAATACACATAAAAGTTCATTGATAAAAACGGCATTGGATTTCCCCACAGGGGAACCCCAAAGCAAAATAAAAAAAAAAAAATGGCGTGGGGGTCCTCCTCAAAATCTATACCAGACCCTGCAGGTCTGGTATGGATTTTAAGGGGAACCCCGCGCCAAATTTTTTTTTTAAAATGGCATGGGGTCCCCCCAAAAATCCATACAAGACCCTTATCCGAGCACGCAACCTGGCTGGCCTCAGGAAAAGAGGGGGGGACAAGAGAGCACCCCCCCTCCTGAACTGTACCAGGCCACATGCCCTCAACATTGGGAGGGTCCTTTGGGGTAGCCCCCCAAAGCACCTTGTCCCCATGTTGATGGGGACAAGGGACTCATCCCCACATCCCTTGCCTGGTGGTTGTGAAGGTCTGAGGGTGGGGGGCTTATTGGAATCTGGAAGCCCCCTTTAACAAGGGGACCCCCAGATCCCGGCCCCCCCTATGTGAAATGGTAAGGGGGTACAAAAAGTACCCCTACCATTTCACAAAAAAACTGTCAAAAATTTTAAAAATGACAAGAGACAGTTTTTGACAATTTCTTTATTTAAAGTCTTCTTTTTTCCATATACTTTCTTCTATCCTCTTTCGTCTATCTTCCTTCGGTTTCTTCCTCCATCTTCTTCTTCTGGTTCTTCTGGTTCTTCCTCTGGTGTTTTCGTCCGGCGTCTTCCTCCGCGGCATCTTCTTCCCTTCTTCTTCTTGGGCTGCTCCGCATCCATGATGGGAGGCTCCCGCTGTGTGAGGCTTCTCGTCTTCGGATCGACAGCAGTGGGTGCCAATGGCACTGCTGCTGTGTCTCAGCCACTCAGAAGGGAGAGTCCCGGACAGCTGTGTCTCTTGTGCAACATCGCTGGATCGAGATGGGGCTCATGTAAGTATTAGGGGGGCTGCTGCACACAGAATGTTTTTTTACTTTAAAGTATAGAATGCATTAACATAAAAAACCTTGTGCCTTTACAACCACTTTAAGATTGAAACCCACCCGATGCCTGACCTCACCCCACTGGAATTGATGCTTTACCTGACCATGATGTTTCCCAGTTATATGGAATTTTGAGAGGGTGGATTACCAAAGGGGACCTCCTGTTTCAATCGAGGTGAGAAAAATGTCTTGGCACCTCCTTTTCTGAATTGAATTGGAGAAAATGTTTAATTTTCACTCAAACTATCCATGTCTTCCTATTTTCAGGAAAAAAGTTATAAGATGGTGTCTCTATGGTACCGAACCCCAGTAGACCTTAACCATATGTACTCTGCCATCTCTAACATCTGCTGGAGATGCCAGGATGCTGAGGGCTCCTACATTCAAAATTTGGTGGGGCTGTTTTTTTCCTACAACTCCATTTGCATTTCCGATATCTAGCCCACCCCAGCCATTGCCCTACTGAACTAGTGCACTTCTCTGAAACATCCAAACCATATGTGTAAAAATAGGAATATTTGAATAAAATAAATACATCAATATGTGGCTCACGTCCAAGGGTAAAATAGCTATAAATAATAAGAAAGGAGCATTTAAAAATATAAAAATGAAGGCACACTATTATCATTTAACTGGTTGCCGCCCGTCCACTGTCAAATGTCGGCAGGGCGGCCCTTTTTCTGGGACGCCGTCATATGACGGCATCCCAGAATGGCCGCTCTCGCGCACCCCCTGGATCATGCCATGTTGCTAGGACACGGCGCGACCCCAATCTGTGGAAAGAGCCGCGTCCGTGGCTCTTTAAACATGTGATTGGCTGTGTCCAATCACAGCCAGTCACATGTAAACAAGGAAGTGACAGAGTGTGTGGCAAGGAGAGCCGATCAGCAGCATCTCCATGCAGGGGGACATTTAGGAATGTAATCAGGGCACTGATCATCAGTTCCCTGATTACAATGGTGAAAATTAGTGTCACTATACAGTGCCCACCAATGCCAGTGATCAATGCCCACCAATGGCAGCATTCAGTGCCCACCACTGCCCAAAAGTGCCACCAATCAGTGCCCATTAGCGATGCCAGTCAGTGCTGGCAATCAGTGCCACCTATCAGTGCTGCCCATCAATGCCCATCAGTGCCACCCATCAATGCCCATCAGTACCGCCTATCCATGCTGCCTATCAGTATCCACCAGTGCCACCTATCAGTGCCCACTAGTGCTGCCTATCAGTGCCCACCAGTGCTGCCTAACAGTGCCCACCAGTGCTGCATATCATTGCCACCTATCAGTGCCCATAAGTGCCGCCTAATCAGTGCTTATAAGTGCCAACTCATCAATGCCCACCAGTTCAGCCTATCAGTGTCCATCAGTGCCGTCTCATCAGCGCACATCAGTGAAGCCAAAAAATTACTTAGTTACAAAATTTACTGACAGAAAAAAGTGAAAAACTTTTTTTTTCAAAATTTTTGGTCTTTTTTTGTAAAAAATAAAAAAACCCAGCAGTGATTAAATACCACCAAAAGAAAGCTCTATTTGTGTGATGAAAATGATAAAAAATTTGTTTGAGTACAGTGTATCATGACCGTGCAATTGTCATTCAAAGTGTGACAGCGCTGAAAGCTGAATAATGGCTTGGGCAGGAAGGGGGTGTAAGTGCCTGGTAAGCAAGTCGTTAAAAGGTACACAGAATACAACATAATATGTAAAAAGATAACTAAGGCTGCAAAAATTGAAAACAAACATCAGGTTGCAAAAGAGATTAGGACAAACTTCTAATTAATTTCTTAAACGTATTAAAAGAGAAGTCTGGGAATCATTTTTTTTTTTTTTTTAATAGTGATAATTCAATGCAATCAAAGAAAAAAAGATATACTAATGCGTGAATATAGTCAGTTGTGTGTTAAAAAATCAGTTCAGCAGTGATACTTCAAATATATACATCAAAGGACGTAATCTTATGGTGAGTATCCAAGTATGTAATAGTGTCATAAACAGGACGTAACAAACGGTGCTCAGTTGGATGCCTTCCCCACATAAAACACACGCCTCTTACCAGACGTACTTGATCTCAAGTTATAGAGATCTCACTTGCTGAAAGTACATACAAGGGGTTCAGCAGCAAAAGTGAGACTCATCCTGATCCACTCTTTAACAGTATAGTAGTCCCAGGGTATCAAGCACATGGAATAGCAGACTGGTAATCACTCCCCACATATGCAGAGAAAGGAAGACTTTATAGTGTAATATGTTTAAAACAAGCATTTATTATAAAACACTAAACGCACTTACACTTAAGACGTTTAAAACCAGCAAAACACAAACAGTATCAAGCACAGCGGCGGTTGGCACCAGCCTGCTCGTGCGGAATGATGTCACAAAAGTCCTACTGTAGATGATCCCTGGGTCCGTCTCTAAAATTAAAAAGGGCATCCTATGGCATTGTTTACTAGTGGCCCAGTTGGCCATTCCTGACATTGGAAATCCACCACTCTGCCCCACCTTATAGAATGGCCCCAGATTTCAAAAGAGATCATGGCAATGGAAACCCTGGTGGCGGAATATTGCCATGATTCTGATAAGGTGTGGACATGCTGGTGGGCCTTTATTGATTATTCCACTTTGTTAACCCTAGTGGCACCATATTTGGTTCATTCCCTTTGCTGTTTCTTCAAGCATTTTTCGTAATCTTTCTCCCATGTCTAGTCACCCATTTCTTCCCTCCTACAAATTCCGCTGTAATGGAACACTTTAATTAATTTTTCTTCCTAAGTGCCAGATTTCCATCTACTGGTTTTCTTAGTGGTTTTAAGTACCCTTGGTGCAGGGTTTTGTAAATTTTTGATAATGTTTACATTTTTGATACTCTGTATTAAAATGCATGTCTTGTTGTGGTATTACAATCACATACACTTTTGTATGTTAGCAATTTAAATTTTCTTCAATAAACAGTTACAGTGGGGACGGAAAGTATTCAGACCCCCTTAAATTTTTCACTCTTTGTTATATTGCAGCCATTTGCCAAAATCATTTAGGTTAATTTTTTTCCTCATTAATGTACACACATCACCCCATATTGACAGAAAAACACAGAATTTTGCAGATTTATTAAAAAAGAAAAACTGAAATATCGCATGGTCAAGTATTCAGACCCTTTGCTCAGTATTTAGTAGAAGCACCCTTTTGATCTAATACAGCCATGAGTCTTTTTGGGAAAGATGCAACAAGTTTTTCACACCTGGATTTGGGGATCCTCTGCCATTCCTCATTGCAGATCCTCACCAGTTCTGCCAGGTTGGATGGTAAACGTTGGTGGACAGCCATTTTTAGGTCTCTCCAGAGATGCTCAATTGGGTTTAAATCAGGGCTCTGGCTGGGCCATTCAAGAACAGTCACGGAGTTGTTGTGAAGCCACTCCTTTGGTATTTTAGCTGTGTGCTTAGGGTCATTGTCTTGTTGGAAGGTAAACCTTCGGCCCAGTCTGAGGTCCTGAGCACTCTGGAGAAGGTTTTCGTCCAGGATATCCCTGTACTTGGCCGCATTCATCTTTCCTTCAATTGCAACCAGTCGTCCTGTCCCTGCAGCTGAAAAAACACCCTCACAGCATGATGCTGCCACCACCATGCTTCACTGTTGGAACTGTATTGGACAAGTGATGAGCAGTGCCTGCTTTTGTCCACACATACCACTTACAATTAAGGCCAAAAAGTTCTATCTTGGTCTCGTCAGACCAGACAATCGTATTTCTCACCATCTTGGAGTCCTTCAGGTGTTTTTTAGCAAACTCAGTGCAGGCTTTCATGCGTCTTGCACTGAGGAGAGGCTTCCGTCGGGCCACTTTGCCATAAAGCCCCGACTGGTGAAGGGCTTCAGTGATGGTTGACTTTCTACAACTTTCTCCCATCTCCCGACTGCATCGCTGGAGCTCAGCCACAGTGATCTTTGAGTTCTTCTTTACCTCTCTCACCAAGGCTCTTCTCCCCCGATAGCTCAGTTTGGCCAGACGACCAGCTCTAGGAAGGGTTCTGGTCATCCCAAATGTCTTCCATTTAAGGATTATGGAGGCCACTCTGCTCTTAGGAACCTTAAGTGCAACAGAATTTTTCTTGTAACTTTGGCCAGATCTGTGCCTTGCCACAATTCTGTCTCTGAGCTCTTCAGGCAGTTCCTTTGACCTCATGATTCTCATTTGTTCTGACACTGTGAGCTATAAGGTCTTATATAGACAGGTGTGTGGCTTTCCTAATCAAGTCAAGTCCAGTCAGTATAATCAAACACAACTGGACTCAAATGAAGGTGTAGAACCATCTCAAGGAGAGATTAGAAGAAAAGGACAGCACCTGAGTTAAATATATGAATGTCACATCAAAGGGTCTGAATACTTAGGACCATGTGATATTTCCATTTACCACGTGATCGGCCGTGATGAAGTCACGGCCAATCACAGATAGGTCTACCCCACTGTGCATGGCGCATGCGCGGGATCGCGAGCACGCTGCGCGTATACGTCGGCGGCAGAGTGTTCCCGGGAACACTATTCATCACCGACACCGGTACACAGGCATTGGCTGGCTGTTTACCCACGTGATTGGCTGTGATCCTTTCACAGCCGATCATAAGTGTAAACACAGAGCGGCAACTAGCTGTTACCAGCTCTTTTCTCCTCACACACCATTTCCAGTGTGAGGAGAGAAGAGCCAGAAGCAGTGAGTTACCGATCTGTGTTCTGTAGTGTCTGCACCAACACCACACCTATCCCATCGCCCCCCCAATTGTCATCTGTCACCCAACAGTCACCACAGTCACCCAATAAAGTGCACCTGTCACATAAGGGACTGTCATCAGTGACCGTCAGCGGTGCACCTGTCACCCATCAGTGACTGTCAGTGGTGCACCTGTCACCCATCACAAATCAGTGACCATCAGCGGTGCACCTGTCACACATCAGCCGTCACCCATCAGTGACCGCCAGCCATCACCCGTCACCCATCAGTGACCGCCAGCCATCACCCGTCACCCATCAGTGACCGCCAGCCATCACCCATCACCCATCAGTGACCGCCAGCCATCACCCGTCACCCATCAGTGACCGCCAGCCATCACCCATCAGTGACCGCCACCCATCAGTGACCGCCACCCATCACCCGTCACCCATCACCTGTCACCCTTTAGTAACCGCCACCCATCACCCGTCAACCATCACCCGTCACTGTCCGTGGCCTATCACCCATCAGTGACCATTGCCTGTCACACCGTCATCACCTATCAGTGAACGTCAACTGCCACCCATCGCACAGCCCATCAGTGACCGTCACCTGCCACCTGTCACAACGCATCATGTCCAAAAGAGTATACAGCAGTGAGGAGGCAATCCAGATCTTCTCCATGACCGATAAGAGCAACGGGGAGTTCTCATCAGATTCCAAATCTGATTCTGAATCCAATTCGGCATTTGAACTGAATAGTGAATCAGCAAATGATTCGGAGGAAGAATGGGTCCCTCCCAAAAGGGCACGGCACTCTGAAAACTAGGATTATATTCCCAGGCCCAGTACCAGCGCTGCCACCACCAATAGGCCCCAGGAACAAATTCCCAGGCCCAGTACCAGCTCTGCCGCCAGCGTTAGGCCCTGGGAACAAATGCCCAGTACCAGCGCTGCCGCCGGTGATAGGCCCCAGGAACAAATGCCCAGACCCAGTACCAGTCCTGCCACATCACGCCTGAGCACCAGCACATGAAATTCCAATCCAACTACTGGAGTGTCACACCCCCCAAGAGCCAGGGCCTCCACATACATGCCAGATGGTCTTGCCAACCCAACATGGCTGCCTTCCAACTCGGCATCACCAATTATTCCCCCTTTCACAGCACTGCCAGGTGTGCAGACCAACACCCAAAATTTCTCAGAGATTGATTTCTTTCATATGTTTTTGCCCAACACTATGCTGCAATTTATTGTGGACCAGACAAATTTATATGCCTAGCAGTATATTGCCAACAACCCCCATTCATCCCATGCCCGTCCATTTGAGTGGAGAGATCTGAATTTTTAGGCGTTCAAAGTGTTTATGGGCCTCACCCTAAACATGGGGATTACAAAAAAAAATGAAGGACATGCCTATTGGTCCACCAACCCTATCCACAACATGCCCATTTATTCTGCCGTAATGTCCAGGTCCCGATAGAAGATGATAATGCGCTTTCTTCACTTCAGCGACAACACCCAGTGCCCTTCCCACAATCATCCAAATTACAACAAGATTCGCCCACTGATAAATTTCTTTTCCCTACAATTTGCAGAACTCTATGTCCCCGATCAGAATATATGTGTATATGAGTCCCTGGTACCCTTTTCAGACCAGCTAGGAATAAAGCAATATATTCCTAGCAAAAGGGCCAGATGCAAGCTATACAGTTATACAAGCTATGTGAGAGAGCCACGGGATATCTGTATGCGTTCCGCATATATGAAGGAAGAGATTCCCAGCTCCAGCCCCCTGAATGCCCGGCCTACATGGGCACAACTGGAAAGATTGTATGGGACCTGGCATACCCACTTCTGAACAAAGGATATCACATATACGTTGACAACTTTTACATGAGCCTGCCCCTTTTCAAACACTTATACATTGCAAAAACCCTGGCCTGTGAAACCTCCAGAAAAAATAGGAAGGGCTTCCCACAATCTCTAATGAACAAAAAGCTGCGAAGGGGGAAAGAGCATCATTGAGATGCAACGAAGTGCTGGCCTTGAGGTGGAAGGATAAGAGGGATGTGCACATGATGTCCACCATCCATGATGACACTACAATTGAGGTACAAAGAAGACGAGGTCCCATTGAAAAGCCAACATGTGTCCAAGATTATAATCTCTACATGGGGGGTGGATTTTAATGATCAAATGATTCAGCCCTATTTGTCAATAAGGAGGTCCTGATTCTGGTAAAAGAAGGTAGCGCTTTGTCTTTTGCCATTTACAATTCCTACGTAGTCTACACCAAATCCATTGAAAGCCCCGCCCCCTTCCTAAAATTCATAGAAGAAGTTGTCACGTCCCTCATCTATCACCAAAGACCCCCCCAGAAGACCTTCGCTCTGAGGCTGTTTGCCGACTTCATGAGCGCCACTTTCCCTTCAGCATTCCACCTTCTGAAGCAGGCCGAAGACGGCAAAAAAAATGTTGCGTGTGCACCAAAAGAGGATTTAGAAAAGATACCAGCTACCATTGTCCCCAGTGTCCCTTCCAACCCAGCCTTTGCATTGGTGAATGCTTCCAACTTTATCATACATCCCTAAAATATTAGCCCATATTTTTAACCATTTCCCCATTTTCATCATCTGTGCTGACCATTTTCCATTCTTCCCCAAATAACCATGCCACTGCCTTCCACGTGAACTGACCCTGGCCTGTTTTGTGACTATGTCTCTGCCTACCGTTTGGACTGCTTCCACATGAACTGACCCTGGCTTGTTTTATCAACTACGCTACTGCCTACCGTTTGGACTGCTTGCACGTGAACTGACCCTGGCCTGTTTTATGGACTATGCTTTTGCCTACCGCTTGGACTGATCTGTTGCCCTGCTACTGTAGTACACAGGGGTCTCACATATGTGAGGGGCTCCAGAATTGTTTTTCCAGATGGAGAAAACAATTTTTTGTTTTCTCCGGGTTTCGGAATTTTCGGATTAGGGTCTGGAGTCCGGAGGCTTCATAGAGATTTGGGTGGGTCGAAGCCTCTACCCCTGTGCCCCTGTGCACAGGTCTTACCTGATTGTGGCCCTCAGCCTGCTTCTGACTTACTGCCACCATGCCTCTGCCTGTCGCATGAATGGACCACACCGCTACCTGGACTATGCAAATAATTAGCTGTAGCAAGAGGCAGTATGTTTATGAAGGGCTGGAGAGTGGTACAATAATGAGTGTCTGCAGGTAACAGTGTACCAGGACCAATATTATGGCCGTGCTGGCTGTGGACTGTGCTGTGCTGACTATAGACAATATTCCTGCCTGCTGCCTGGATAATTTCTATTGCTGTCACTAAGCACATCCCTGCCTGCTGCCTGGACCAGTGCTCTCCTCTGTTGATACTACTAAAAGCACAGGTAATGCTTTTTTTTTACCCTTTCCGCAATAGAATTTATTTTGGATTGTAATTCTGGGTATGGGCATGCTATGTGTTAGAAATATGAAGGGTTTTCAAAAATGATAGGTTGCCAGGAAATTATATGTCATTTATGCTCCTAGAACGCCTGATAGTGCTACTTGGATGTTGGGCCTCTGTATGTGGCCAGGCTGTGTAAAAGTCTCACACATGTGGTATCACCATAACAACTTTGTGTAAAAAAAAATGCGTTTTAATTTTTTTCCACATTTTCCAAAAACTTCTGGAAAAAAATGAACTGTTCAAAAGACTCATTATGCCTCATAGATTATATGTTGGGGTGTTTGCTTTCCAAAATGGGGTAATTTTGGGGGCAATTCCATTGTCCTGGTGCTCCAGGGCCTTCAAAAGTGTAATAACTGGTTGAGAAATGAGATGTGTCATTTATGCCCGTAGAACGCATGAAGATGCTACTTCAATGTTGGGCCTTTGTATGTGGCCAGGCTGTGTAAAAGTCTCACACATGTGGTATCGTCATACTTGGAAGAGTAGCAGAATGTATTTTGGGGTGTAATTTGTTGTATGCATATGCTCTGAGAGAGAAATAACCTGTTAATATGACAATTTTGTAGAAAAAAACAAAATCTTCATTTTGCAAAGAATTGTGGGAAAAAATTACAACTTAAAAAAATTTACCATGCTACTTACTTAATACCTAGGAATGTCTACTTTCTAAAAAGGGGTCATTTAGGGGGTATTTGTACTTTCCTGACTTGTTAGTGTCCCAAGAAATGAGATAGACCATCAGTACATCAGGTGTGATCAGATGTGATCAATTTTCAGTGATTGGCACCATAGTTTGTAGACTCTATAACTTTCACAAAGACCAAATAATTTACACTAATTTGGGTTATTTTTACCAAAGATATGTAGCAGTATAAATTTTGGCCAAAATTTATGAAGAAAAATTATTAATTTTATGACAGAAACAAAGAAAAAGGCATTTTTTTCACAAAATTTACTGTCTTTTTTATTTATAGCACAAAAAATAAAAAACCCACTAGTGATTAAATACCACCAAAAGAAAGCTCTATTTGTGTGAAAAAAGGACGCAAATTTCATATGGGTACAGTGTTGCATGACTGAGTAATTGTCATTCAAAGTGTGAGAGTGCTGAAAGCTGAAAATTGGTCTGGGCAGGAGGGGGGGGGGGGTGCACTGTATTGAAGTGGTTAATGAGGAATAAAATGAACTTAAATGATTTTAGCAAATGCCTGCAATATAACAAAGAGTAAAAAATTTAAGGGGGTCTGAATACTTTCCGTCCCCACTGTATTTAACTAGTTGGGCAACTATGTGGCAAATGAGGTGTAATTTTGATGAAAGTGAAGGTATGCATTTGGTGGCTAAAAACATGCACGCATCATACATTCTAGAAGGAGAAAAGCTAGGCGAATCAGTGGTGGAGAAGGATCTGGGTGTTCTAAGCTGCAGTTTCTAAAGCTAGCAACGTATCTTTTTGTATTAAAAGAGGTATTGATGAGAGAGAGAGAGAGACATAATTCTGCCCCTGTACAAATCATTAGCGAGAATTTGTCTGGAATATTTAATTCAGTTTTGAGCACCAGGTGACAAAAAAGGAAATCAGAGAACTGGAGAAGGTCCAGAGAAGGGCATCCAAATTGATAAGAGGCATGAAGGAGCTCAGCTATGAGGATAGATTAGCTGAACTGAATTTATTCTCTGTCGAAAAGAGTCGATTAAGGGGGGATATTATCAACATATACTGTAAATACATAATTGGTCCATATAGTGAATGTAGTGTAGAGTTATTAACTTTCAGGTCATTACAGAGGACAAAGGGGGCACTCTTTACGTTTGAAGAGAGATTTAACCTTCACATACAGAAAGGCTTCTTCGCAGTAAGGGCTGTGAAAATGTGGAAAATACTCCAAGTTTTTTTTTTTTTTTTTTAAAGAGCTGGATGCAATCCTAAATGTATAAAAAATAACTGGATACACATTTTTAGATGTAATCATGCTTTACTGGGGTTTTTATGCCTTCCTCTGGATCAGCTGTGGGTATAGGATTGTGTATATGGAGTTTTTTTGGGTGGGGTTTATTGGTTGGGTTAGATAGACTAGTCTTTTTTAAACCTAACTATGTAACTCAAAATCACTGCAATGCAGAAAATTATTTCTAGGAGTTTACAAACAATATATAAACCTCAGAAAAAAGGGAAGATCTACATACATTTCTGATTCTTGTTTACTAACACTCTGCTAATGTTCATCCCCTCATCATGTGCATACTTTGTTTCCTTGTATTAAAAAAGGTACACCAACAAGAGAAAACAGGAAAAAATCATTAAAATCCTGAACTTTATATTTTTCTAGAATTATTACTTCCTGAAAATCTGGACTCCGTAATGCATGAATTATATGTATGGTGTTCATCTTCAGTGCTTGAAGCACACACACAATTTTACTGTAAGTTAGGCATGCTCCAACCTATTTTACATCCTTTAAAGATTGGATACGTGCACCTAGAACAGAATGGAATATTTGATATTTACCCTCTGCTGGAAGTACTATAATGCCGCGTACACACGGTCGGACTTTTCGTCTACAAAAGTCCGACAGCCTGTCCGACAGACTTCCGGCGGACTTTCGGCGGACTTGCAGCAGACTTTCTAACGAACGGACTTGCCTACACACGACCACACAAAAGTCCGACGGATTCGTACGTGATGACGTACACCGGACTAAAATAAGGAAGTTCATAGCCAGTTGCCAATAGCTGCCCTAGCGTGGGTTTTTGTCCGTCGGACTAGCACACAGACGAGCGGATTTCGGGGTCCGTCGTAGTTACGACGTAAAGATTTGAAGCATGTTTCAAATCTAAAGTCCGTCGGATTTGAGGCTGAAAAAGTCTGCTGAAAGTCCGGAGAAGCCCACACACGAACGGATTACCAGCCAGCTTTAGTCCATCGGCGTCCGTTGGACTTTTGTAGACGAAAAGTCCGACCGTGTGTACGCCCCATAAGACTACAACATGGAGTAAACAATTTTCTTTAAAAAAATTCCTGAATATAATAAATTCTTTTTGTGTAATTTGCTATGTAGAATTTATTTACATTATGCTTCAGGTGTCAAAATCTAGTCATATTTCTGTAACAGCAGTAACGTTATTTGTAGCCCTGTAGAAACCTGATGACCTTATTTTTTAATTATCATAATTTACTGCTTTATATTTCTATGGGGTTTTAATAGAATGGAAAAATGATTGAAGTTCCCCTTTACAGTAAACTGCTATCATTGGAAAAGAGCCATATATAGGTTTCATTATTTTCAGATCTGTTTTTAGCTTGCTAATGAGCTATAGTTTTGTTTTAATTAAACCTAAGAACAAAAATGCAATATATTGCAGCTTACATTCCTTAGGGGTGTAGGCTTCCTTAGTTTTCTTCTTTTTTTTCCAAGCTAAGAACATTTTCAGGAAATACAGAAAATACATGTTGATCTTGCCAAAAAAATTCAGTATCCTTGTCACTTCCTATGAGCTGCACAGAATAACTTCCTTCCTACATAACTTCTGTAATCTACTAATTGCCTTGCCCTGCCCTGTTGTAATTGAGATGAAGAGATACATCTTTGTAGTTCATATTAGTGGAGCAGCCTAGGGTGACAGCCATGGCTTCTACCATAGTTACATAGAGTATGAGGTAGCTACCCACGGACAGGAAGTATGTTATCTGTAGGATTACCAGATGAAAATATATGAAAACAAGCTTGAAAACAAGCTTGAAAAAAAAAAAAATCAGCCAGCACACTGAAGACTATTAAGCTGCATTTATAATTTTCGGTTTAGATACACTTTAACTGTTATGTTTCGTAAATCTTTGCCCAATCCATTGGCTGACTGAAATAGAGACATCAATGTTACAACAACTAAAAGTCAGAGTGGAGACCAGAGCAGTGGTTTGACACTGGAAGAGGAGGAGAATAGGATAAGGACAGCTACACATTCTGTTCTAGATGTAGATCCATTGAGGAGGTCAAAGATTGCTGACTGCCTGAATTTGTCTAATGAACTATGGTAAAGTAAAACGTGATTACAATCCTTTTATATAGTTAAGAAACTTGGGGTTTAAACTTGGGGTTTAATTTAGCAGCAGTGTGTTGGTAAAAAAATGCACTGGATCATCTTTAGTTCTTGGCAATAGTTTTAAAATAACAAACGATAATCTTTTGCTTCCTAAAAGACCCATGTTTTAGCCATGCCCCCAATTCACTGCCACACAACCTGTGATTTACACAAACTGCACAGTGTGCATCCAGCTTCCCAGTGGTTTAGACAACACACAGGGATGTATCATAAATTATACAAAGATACCTCAAGTTAACATTCTGGAAACATCGTGTTAAAAATGACCTTAGCTTGCAGAAAAAGGCTTCAATTAAGTTCAGAGGGTTTATCAAGTACATCCTGCAGTGTCCACCATGTACACTCTTGTGTGTACAGCTTCTGAGACCAGAAATCAATTTGGCAACCAAGGTCCTAATTTGTGTGTAATGAACATTGACACTGTCTCCTACCCCATTGAACAGTATAATGGCTCATTAAACCTTTAGTGAAACTATGTCACAATTTTAATATACTATACTAAACTGCCACTGTTAAGAGCAATTTCATTACTTATTAATTAGCTGTCTCAGATCCGTAGTATATATATATCTATCTATATATATATAGATAGATATATATCTATCTATATATATATATAGATATATATACATATATCTATATCTATATCTATCTATCTATCTATCTATCTATATATATATATATATATATATATATATATATATATATATATATATATATATATTTAGCAAAACTTCTAAGTGGCAAAAGGATTATGATGCAGTACATAAAAAATAAAGTTGGCAAAACTGTTCCTGTTTTTGAACGACATGCAATTCAAAATTCCAGATGGCAAAATGTCAGTACTATGATGTATTACATAACACAGAGCACAGTATATAACATACTTCACAAGATACAAAAAAGAAAGATGTCTAAATATCTAACTCTACAAAGTAGAGTTTAAACATGGCATCCTAATGAAATACACTTCCAACTGGCAATATTATATAATATAATATCATATGTATATACAGTGACTAGAAAAAATATTAATTCTCCTTGAAATTTTCCAAATTTTTTCACGTTCCAACCAAAAACGTAAATGTATTTTATTGGGATTTTATGTGATAGACCAACACAAATCGGCACATAATTGTGAAGTGGAAGGAAAATGATAAATGGTTTTCAATACTTTGCGGAACCACCTTTTGCTGCAATTACAGCTGCAAGTCTTTTTGGGGATGTCTCTACCACCTTTGCACATCTAGAGAGTGACATACATGTCCATTCTTCTTTGCAAAATAGCTCAAGCTCTGTCAGATTGGATGGAGAGAGTCTGTGAACAGCAATTTTCAAGTCTTGCCACAGATTCTCAATTGGATTTAGGTCTGGACTTTGACTGGGCCATTCTAACACATAAATATGTTTTGATCTAAACCATGGGTCTTCAAACTATGGCCCTCCAGTTGCTCAGGAACTACAATTCCCATTGTGCCTAGTCATGTCTGTGAATGTCAGAGTTTTACAATGCCTCATGGGATGTGCAGTTCTGCAACAGCTGGAGGGCCATAGTTAGAAGATCCCTGATCTAAACCATTGCATTGTAGCTCTGGCTGTATATTTAGGGTCGTTGTCCGGCTGGAAGGTGAATCTCTGCCCCAGTCTCAATCTTTTGCAGACTCTAACAGATTTTCTTCTAAGATTGCTCTGTATTTGGCTCCATCCATCTTCCCATCAACTTTGACCAGCTTCCCTGTCTGTGCTGAAGAAAAGCATCCCCACAACATGATGCTGCCATTATTATTATTATTATATAGGATTTATATAGCGCCAACAGTTTATGCAGCGCTTTACAATATAAAAGGGAGACAATACAGTTATAATACAATAAAATACAAGAAGATTAAGAAGGCCCTGCTCAGAAGAGCTTACAATCTAATAGGGTGGGGCAGGTGGTACAGAAGGTTGTAGCTGTGGGGAATGAGCTGATGGAAGTGGTAAAATATTAGTTGGAGACATGATAAGCTTCCCTGAATAGGTGAGTTTTCAGGGATTTCCTGAAGGTAGCAAGAGTAGGGGATAGCCGGACAGATGGAGGTAGTGAGTTGCAGAGGATGGGAGAGGCTCTGGAGAAATCCTGGAGACGAGCATGAGAGGAGGAGACAAGAGAGCTTGAGAGTAGGAGGTCTTGAGAAGAGCGGAGAGGACGGTTTGGGTGATATTTGGAGACAAGTTTGGTGATGTAGCTCGGGGCAGAGTTATGAATGGCTTTGTATGTTGTGATTAGTGTTTTGAATTTAATTCGCTGGGTGATTGGGAGCCAGTGTAGGGATTGGAGGAGAGGGTTGGCAGACACTGAGCAGTTTGTAATGTGGATAAGTCTGGCAGCAGTATTCATAATACTGAAGAGGGGATAGCCAATGGAGAGGCAGGCCAATGAGAAGGGGGTTGGAATAGTCAAGGCGAGAGGTAACAAGGGAGTTAATGAGGAGCTTGGTGGTTCTATTTGTTAACCACTTGACCACTGGGCACTTAAACCCCCTTAATAACCAGACCAATTTTCAGCTTTTGGTGCTCTCACATTTTGAATGACAATTACTCAGTCATGCAACACTGTATCTATATTAAATTTTTGTCCTTTTTTCACACAAATAGAGCTTTCTTTTGGTGGTATTTAAACACCGATGGGTTCTTTATTTTTTGCGCTATAAAAAAAAAGACAGGGGGGGGGCAGGAGGTGGAGCCTGGCGGAGCAGACATGCATTGTTAGAGCTCCACACCGCTGAGGAGAGAAGAGAAGGACAAAGCGGAGCCTGCAGGCTCAAAAGGTATCCATTTGAACCTTTTTGCCCCAGGGAACAAACTGTGAAAGTTTGGGCAGGAAATATGGTACTGGGAGGAAACCGTGGCAGAAATAAAAATCACCTCACAAAGAGCTCACAGGCACTCACTGCAGCTGAAGCAGCTCCAGTCACCTCACAAGATACAGCATCAGGGCGCTCTCACAGACAGAAAATGTCACAGCAAGACTCTCCATTTGAGTCAGATACAGAACAAATCCTCTCACAAACTTCTCCACAAGCCTCCTCAGTATCCCCAGTAATATTATTACAATTTGAAAAGATGCTTCATAAGGCTTTAAAACAAACCTCAGACCAAATAACAAAAAGCCTAACCAAAGAAATAAGAGAGCTGGGAAACCGCACCGCAGCCTTAGAAATAAAAATGGATGAAATTGAAATTACAACCCAAGAAAATATAACAGAATTGGAACAATTAAAAGAAGAGAATTTAATACTTCAAACTAAGCTCGAAGATTACGAAAATAGAGCCAGACGTTCAAACTTACGCATAAGGGGAATACCTGAAACTGTGACAGACCTGCAATCTACTATTACTGCTCTATTACAAGAACTAAAGCCAGATATCCCTATTGAACGTTTAGAACTGGACAGAGTACACAGATCCCTCACAGCCAAAAAGAAAGATGGACCCCCACGTGATATAATCACAAAATTTCATTATTACAGAATGAAAGAACAAATACTAATTGCTGCAAGAGAAAAAAAGGAACTTAATTTTCAAGGACACAATTATCAAATTTTTGCTGACCTATCCCAACTTACTATTACTAAAAGACGATCCATGAAACCCCAACTAATGGAACTGCAACGCCACAACATTATGTATTAATGGGGCTTCCCCTTTTCAGTCAGATTTAACTACCAAGGTACAATTTACAGAAGCAGATCAGCAGATGAACTACAACAAACCCTTTTAAAATTAAATCTGACAGAACCCACAAGCAGCAACACTCCCACACGCAGAAGAATGGCATCATCTTCACCTTCAGGCAGCACCCAGAAAATTTCAGAACAAAATGGGAATCATCATTCTCACAAAAGAGGCCGTTATGCCACATCATCCATGGACCAAGAAGATTCAATGGACTGACATCCTAATTCCTGATATCTCTTCATTTATTATACTAAGAGATGGTTCTCTATAAAAAAACCTATATTTATAACTGAATGTAACTGCATTCTGATAGTCACACACTGTGTGGGATCATGTTACATTCCAGTTATATTTCTTATTACTTCTGATTCATATAGCCTTAGAATATATAAGTGAAATAAGGAAATTCTTGTTCAGTTATATATTATCAGGTAATAACAATAGATTTATTACTTTTTAGGACAAATATGTTCAATAATCCAGAAGTAATGGAAGCTTTTTCTTTCTTTTCTTAAAACAAATATATTATTACCTAACTAGTTCCTAGAATTATGTTTTTGTTTATTCTAATCTGAAGCAATACAGCCTCAATTTTATGAGTTAACATATCTAAACAGTTACGTATGAATAAAATATGTAATTGTTTACTCTAAAAGGGTTAAAATCCCAAAATAATTCAAACTATCTTCATCAATACCAAAGTTATTAACAGTACCTTTATAACTGAATTATTTAGCCTAGGGCAAGACTAACCATATACAACCACCCTGGAATAAATAATTTCAACAAAAACTATATTCTGCACTCCAATTAATGAAACATCATTTTGATGTCTTTTGACATAGCACTTCTCTCCTGTAAGCGGAAGATCCGTGTACCCCCATTAGCCCTCCTCATTCTCCCAACCATATTATGTGGGAGTGTGACGAAGGCACTTATTCCCCTGAGAGAGATATTTATTCTCTTTCACGGGTAAATTGTGATTACTTGCAAAAAATAATTTATACAATGTATCATCTAATCTCATGTTTTTTGTTTACTCTTTACTCCAGAATTCACTGGTTTCTTTTCTATCTATTCATCTCTTCAGTCCACACAGGTTGATCTGCGCAGTCAGCTCTGCATAACAAAAAGTAAGTCAAAACTATTTGATCTATTGCCATGGCACCACTGAATATACTTTCCCTGAATGTTCAGGGAATAAATGTCCCTCAAAAAAGGACCAAAGCCTTCCGTACTTTCCATAACAAGAAGGCTCACATAGTATGCCTCCAAGAAACACACTTCACCAAAGATTCTACTCCAAAATATATTTCTCCTTTTTATCAACAAATTTACACGGCTTCTGCCTGTACCAAGCAAAGGGGAACTCTAATTGCATTTCACCGATCCACACCATTCACCTTATCATCAGAAATTAAAGACCCAGAAGGTAGATACCTGATACTCATGGGTTATATAATGGATACAGCAATCACGGTGATTTCCTACTACGCTCCTAACAAACAACCTACACCATTCCTCTCACATATATTACAAGTGATTAATACACACAAAATAGGAACAGTGATAATGTGTAGGGATTCGAACCAGGTCCTCCTCCCATTTCTAGATAAATCACCTTTTACACCATCCAAAATAACCTCTAGATTACCTTTTTCTCAACTTCTTTCCAAATACAATCTGGTAGATTCATGGAGAGAAAGTAACCCAATGAAAAAGAAATTCACTTATTTCTCGCACCCTCATCAAACCTTCACCAGAATAGATCATATTTTTCTAACAATGCTTCCAGAAATTATTGCATCAGATATAATTCCGATTCCGTGGTCTGACCATAATGCAGTATACACTACTATAGCCTCAGCCATACCAAAAGCGCATGACCCAACGTGGTACTTACCGGACATAATGCTCAAACACCCACTACATCAGATGGCCATTGAACAAGCTTTAAAGGAATACATATCAATTAATAATACAACAGACATCTCCCCAATAACACTGTGGGAAGCTCATAAGCCTATCTTGCGTGGTACAATACAAAGACAAATGGCACTATTTAAACGGGAACGCAAAAATCTAGCAAAAAAACTAGAACTCAATTTTAATGCAGCCTACATATCATTTCAAGATAATCCATCTCAGAGTACAAAATCTCATCTGGAAAAATCTAGATTGGAATACGATCTATTTCTCACTGAGTCAGTTGATAAATCCCTCAAACGCTCCAAACACAATTTCTACATGAATACAAACAAACCAGGTACATATTTGGCTCGGGCATTAAATTCAACTAACAAATCTTTCAAACCAATACGTTTGAAATTATCAAAAAATGTTTACACTTGTAATCCAGTTAAAATAGTCCATAAATTTCACTCACATCTCGCAACTTTATACAAGACAAACAATGAATTTAATCCTACAGAGGCTGAATCTTTCTTCTCAAAAATAACCTTACCTGAGTTATCTCAGAATCAAAAAAGCAGTTTGGATGAGCCTATAACTATAGATGAAGTTGCTAACGCCATAAAAGACCTAAAACTTAACAAAAGACCAGGCCCAGATGGCTACTCGGCTTTATACTATAAAACATTCTCAGAAATACTCTCTCCCATTCTCACTGAAACTTTTAACAAACTTCTAGATGGACATTCTTTTAGGCAAGAAACACTAATGGCAATTGTTTGTATGATCCCAAAACCCCTTTCTGATGATACTTCCTGTGTGAATTATCGGCCTATCTCTCTGTTAAACCTCAATATTAAATTATTAGCAAAAATAATAGCAAAACGCCTCAATAGCATTATAGGAAAATTAATACATAGAGATCAAGTAGGCTTCATGCCAAATAGACAGGCAGGTGATAATATACGCAGGGCAGTGTTATTGGCACATATTGCTAAAAAACGGAAAATCCCTTTATGTTTTCTATCTCTCGATATTAAGAGGGCATTTGACACAGTATCCTGGCAATATATGCAATATTCATTACAAAAATGGGGTTTTGGACCCCACTTTTTAACTTGGATCAAAGCATTATATAATAAACCCAAAGCCTATATAAAATATGCTGGATACAAATCTGAAGCCTTTAATATCGAAAGAGGTACCCGACAGGGTTGCCCATTATCTCCCTTATTATTTGCCCTTATACTCGAACCCATGGCCCAATACATCAGAACAAACCAAACTATAACTGGCATTGAAGTAGGAGGTATTACACACAAATTATGTATATTTGCAGACGATATATTACTTTTTCTATCATCACCACAGGTCTCTGGTCCTAACTTAATACCAGCTCTTGATGGGTTTGCAGCCCTATCCGGCCTTATGATTAATCCTAAGAAATGCCTAGTGCTTAATATTTCACTCACAAACATGGAATTGATCCTGGCTAGGGCTGCACTCCCATTCACATGGGCAGAAAAATCAATCCCACATCTTGGAATTCATTTAACAGCATCTCATTCTGACTTATTCTCAACCAATTATCCTCCTGTATTAAGACAGATCACAAATCTAATAAAACAATGGTCGCAACTTCCTTTATCCTGGATAGGGAAGATTAATGCAATCAAAATGACTATTCTACCCAAATTGCTTTATCTATTCAGAGTCCTCCCTATTCCAATTCCTTCCTATTTTTTGAGAATAGTACAAAAAAGAGCAACTTTGTTTATATGGGGCTCTTCCAAACCACGTATACCTATACATACACTACATCTTCCCAAAAATAAAGGAGGCCTGGGATACCCTAATTTTACTAACTACTACAGAGCAGCACATTTGGCCAGTCTGTCCAAATACCATGCAAAATAGGAAATCCCATTATGGGTATTTATAGAGGCTTCAGAAAATGACCCTCTATTAATATCAAATTTATTATGGCTTGATCCTAAAGACCGCTTTAAAATTCATAATCCCATAACTAAACACTTCTTATCTCTCTGGGATAAACTAAAAACCAAATATCAGTTACAATCTCCACACAATCCTCTCCTTTCTTTTATCAGAAATCCAGCCTTTTATCCGGCATGGATCTACCCAAATTCTTTTAAAGCTTGGACAACATCAGGCATTCAAACACTAAATGACTTCATAGCATCTAAATCATTCCTTTCATTCCCATCGCTTAGAGAAAAATATGATCTACCAAACTCTGAGATATTTAGATATCTCCAAATCAAAAATTTCTATACACCATTCCTAAAGGGGGATACACCATTATCCCAATTATCCATTTTTGAATCAATCTGTACAAAAGATCCATTTGCTAAAGGTACAATTTCATCACTTTATAATCAATTATATGGAGTAGCAAATCTTAATAGACCCTCTTACGTTCAGAGGTGGGAGGAGGACCTGGGACGAACTTTAGAAGACACGGACTGGTCTAACATATGGCTCACATCTAAGTCATCTTCACCCAACATCTTAGCACTGGAGACAAATTATAAAGTCCTAACTCGCTGGTACCTTGTACCCGCTAGAGTGGCAAAATATTCACCTAATACCTCAGCTCTTTGTTTTTGAGGATGCCCAGAAATAGGCACATATTTACACATATGGTGGACGTGCCCAGTAATCCAAACCTTCTGGAAGGAAGTCTTCGTGATTGCATCTAAAATATTTAAAAAAATAATACAACCAGATCCATATTTAACTTTACTTAATCTAAAACCGGAATGGTTAACACTCTCTCAATTCAAACTTATGATCCAACTAATAACGGCTGCAAAACAAACAGTGGCCAAGGCATGGAAATCTCCTACATTGGTACTAGCAGAAACAATTCACAGAATGAATAATACAATGTCCCATGCTAAGATGGTAGCCATCGATCAAAATCAAATTCCAAAATTTGAAAAATTTTGGCATCCTTGGATAAAACAACAGTTCCTGTCAAACTTCAATGACTCTGTCCTGTTGCCATGGTAACAGATTAAATGATGTACAGAGACACCCATTCTAAGGCTTCAAAGAGAACTAAAAAGAATAATAAACTGACGAGCGGGACAACCTTGTGGACCATACCTCTACCTTTCAACCCTTTTTCTTCTTTCTCTTTCCTTTTCTCCACCTTACGATTAAAGCTCATCATCAGAATTTATTTGACCTATATACACTCTACTTGTAAACAATATGTATAGTAGGTATAAATCATTTAAATACCTACAAAAGTAACTAAGGAAATGATATATATCTTTAATTTAGGTTTACGTGAACCCAATGTTTAATATTTGAAATTTCATGATATTTACCTATATAAACCCTACTGTAAAACAATGAGCTTACTTTATAGATCCTTGTAAACTTACTTTATGTATCTTTATAACATTGTATACTCAATAAACTTCTTTTGACAAGGAAAAAAAAAAGACAGAAAAATCTGTAAAAAAATGCATTTTTCTTCATTTCTGTTATAAAATTTTGCAAATTAGTAATTTTTCTTCATATACTTTGGCCAAAATTTATAACGCTACATATCTTTGGTAAAAATAACCCAAATCGGTGTATATTATTTGGTCTTTGTGAAAGTTATAGAGTCCACAAGCTATGGTGCCAATATCTGAAAATTGGTCACACCTGAAGTACTGACAGCCTATCTAATTTCTTGAGACCCTTACATGCCAGAAAAGTACAAAGACCCCCCAAATGACCCCTTTTTGGAAAGAAGACATTCCAAGGTATTTAGAAAGATGCATGGTGAGTTTTTTGAAGTTGTAATTTTTCCCACAATTCTTTGCAAAATCAAGTTGTTTTTTTTTTTCTTTTTTTCACAAAATTGTAATATTAGCAGGTTATTTCTCACACACAGCATATGCATACCACAAATTACACCCCAAAACACATTCTGCTTTTACTCCCGAGTATGGCAATACCACATGTGTGAGACTTTTACACAGCATGGCCACATACAGAGGCGCAACATGCAAGGAGCACCTTCAGGCGTTCCGGAGCACCCAGGCCAATTCTGACATTTCTCTCCTACATGTAAAAATCATCATTTATTTGCTAGAAAATTACATAGAACCCCAAAACATGTGTTTTTTTAGCAAAGACCCTAGAGAATACAATGGCGGTCATTGCAACTTTTTATCTTGCACGGCATTTGCGCAGCAATTTTTCGAACACATTTTTTTGGGAAAAAAAACTGTTTTGTGCTTTAAAAAAACAAAACAGTAAAGTTAGCCCAATGTTTTTTCATAATGTGAAAGATGAAGTTACGCCGAGTAAATAGATACCCAACATGTCACCTTTCAAAATTGCACACGCTTGTGGAATGGCGCCAAACTTCGCTACTTAAAAATCCACATAGGCGACGCTTTAAAATTTTTTACTGGTTACATGTTTTGAGTTACAGAGGAGGTCTAGGGCCAAAATTATTGCTCTCACTCTACTGATCACAGAGATACCTCACGTGTGGTTTGAACACCATTTTCATATGTGGGTGGGACTTATGTATGCATTCACTTTTGCATGCGAGCACACGGGGACAGGGGCGATTTAAACATTTTTTTTATTGTTCATTTTACTTTATTTATTTTAGTTTGACGCTTTTTTCCCCCAACATTTTTTTTTATCACTTTTATTCCTATTACAAGGAATGTAAACATCCCTTGTAATAAGAATATGGCATGACAGGTCCTCTTTACAGTGAGATATGGGGTCAATAAGACCACCCCATATCTCACCTCTAGGCTGGAAAGCCTGAAATAAAAAAAAAAAAAACATCCTGGCTTCGATCGTAGCGGTGAGTCGGTAGAAGCACCGGAGGGTGGCGGGAGGGGGGATGTCCCCTCTCGCCTCCCATAAGAACGATCAAGCAGTGGAACAGCCACTATGATCATTCCTATGGTGTAGGGAATCGCTGGCTGAAAAAGCTGATATCTAAATGATGCCTGTAGCTGCAGGCATCATTCAGATATCCCCGCACAAAGTCAAGAACGTCATATGACAGCGGGCAGGAAGTGGTTAATATGCATTTTTTTAACACAAAGTTGTCCATTTATACAATATTTCTAACACATAGCATGTACATACCAAAAATGACACCCCAAAATAGATTCTCCTACTCCTCCTTAATACGGCTATACCACATGCGTGAGACTTCCACAGCCTGGCCACATACAGAGGGCGAGTACAGCTGAGTATGGCGGAGTATGGCTGAGCATGGCTGGGTATGGCTGGGTATGGCAGAGTATGGCAGAGTATCACCGAGTATTGCAGAGTATGGCTGGGTATGGCAGAGTATTGTGGGGTATGGCAGAGTATGGCGGGCTATTGCAGAGTATGGCGGGGTACTGCAGAGTATGGTGGGGTATTGCAGAGTATGGCAGGGTATTGCAGGGTATCGCAGAGTATGACTGGGTATGGCTGGGTATGGCAGAGTATGGCTGGGTATCACTGAGTATTGCAGAGTATGGCTGGGTATGGTAGAGTATGGCATAGTATTGTGGGGTATTGCACAGTATTGCGGGGTATTGCAGAGTATTGCAGGGTATTGCAGAGTATTTTGGGGTATTGCAGAGTATGGCAGGGTATTGCAGGGTATCGCAGAGTATGACTGGGTATGGCTGGGTATGGCAGAGTATGGCTGGGTATCACCGAGTATTGCAGAGTATGGCTGGGTATGGTAGAGTATGGCATAGTATTGCAGAGTATTGCACAGTATTGCAGAGTATTGCAAGTATTGTGGGGTATTGCACAGTATTGCGGGGTATTGCAGAGTATTGCAGGGTATTGCAGAGTATTTTGGGGTATGGCAGAGTATGGCAGGGTATCGCAGAGTATGACTGGGTATGGCTGGGTATGGCAGAGTATGGCTGGGTATCACCGAGTATTGCAGAGTATGGCTGGGTATGGTAGAGTATGGCATAGTATTGCAGAGTATTGCACAGTATTGCAGAGTATTACAAGTATTGTGGGGTATTGCACAGTATTGCAGGGTATTGCAGAGTATTGCAGGGTATTGCAGAGTATTGCACAGTATTGTGGGGTATTGCAGAGTATTGTGGGGTATTGCAAAGTATTGCACAGTATTGTGGGGTATTGCAGAGTATTGTGGGGTATTGCAGAGTATTGCGGGGTATTGCAGAGTATTGCAGAGTATTGCAGGGCATTGCAGAGTATTGCAGGGCATTGCAGAGTAGTGCAGAGTATTGTGGGGTATTGCAGAGTATTCCGGGGTATTGCAGAGTATTGTGGGGTATTGCAGAGTATTTCACAGTATTGAGGGGTATTGCAGAGTATTGCAGGGTATTGCAGAGTAGTGCAGGGTATTGCAGAGTATTGAAGGATTTGATCATTTGACAGAGCGATCACATGGTAAACGGCCACGATTAGCGGCCATTTACTGGGATCCGTGATGCGCCAGGTCCTCTGGACCCGGCGGTCATGGATGTTCTCGGGTGCGCGCCCCAGGGGGCATACGAGAGTGGAATTCTGGGAGGACGTCACTGTACGCCCTCCCAGAGTTAAAAAAACACCCTGTAGCTGTCATTTGGCTATGGGCCGGTTATTAAGTGGTTAAAAAGGGGAAAATTTTAAAGATTAAGGAGGTGAATTCTATAAACTTTTGACAACAATTGGACGTGAGGCTAAAATGACAAGTCAGAGTCTAGATTACACCTAGTAATCTGGCGTGAGGGGAGGGACTGATGGTTGCATTGTTGATTTTGATGTAAAAGTCAGGGAGGGGGGCATGGGCAGGGGGGATATTATTAGCTCAGTTTTAGAGAGATTTACTTTAAGGAAGTGGTGCAACATCCATGCTGATATGTCAGTTAGTAAGTTAGTTATGCGAGAGGAGACTGAAGGAGTGAGGTGAGGAGTAGACAGATAGATTTGGGTGTCATTGGTGTATAAGTGGCATTGGAAGCCATTGGTAGTTTTCAGAGGACCAAGGGAGGAGGTGTAGATAGAGAAGAGAAGGGGTCCAAGAACAGAGCCTTGGGGGACCCCCACAGAAAGGGGCAATGGAGAGGAGGAGACAAAGTTGTAGGTAACACTGAAGGAGCGCTGTAATTGATAGGCAAAGAACCAGGATAGAGCAGAATCTTGGAGGCCAAGGGAATGGAGTTAACCATGTTTCGTGGTGGGGAGTGTGTATTCAGGGTGATGTGCAGTATTAGTTTTCCGCCACACATAGCGTTTTGCTTTTAGGCCAAAAAGTTCAATTTTGGTCTCATCTGACCAGAGCACCTTCTTCCACATATAGTTACATAGTTACATAGTAGGTGAGGTTGAAAAAATATAAAAGTCCATCAAGTCCAACCTATGTGTGTGATTATAAGTTAGTATTACATTGTATATCCTTGTATGTTTTGGTCGTTCAGGTGCTTATCTAATAGTTTTTTTAAAACTATTGATGCCCCCTGCTGAGACCACCACCTGTGGAAGGGAATTCCACATCCTGGCCGCTCTTACAGTAAAGAACCATCTACGTAGTTTATGGTTAAACCTATTTTCTTCTCATTTTACTGAGTAGCCATGTGTCTTGTTAAACTCCCTTCCACGAAAAAGTTTTATCCCCATTGTGGGGTCACCAGTAGGTATTTGTAAATTGAAATAATATCCCCTCTCAAGAGTTTCTTCTTCAGAGAGAACAAGTTCAGTGCTCACAATCTTTCTTCATAACTAATACCCTCCAGACCCTTTATTATCTTTGTACTCGCTCCATTTCCAGTACATCCTTCTTGAGGACTGGTGCCCAGAACTGGACAGCATACTCTAGGTGCGGCCAGACCAGAGTCTTGTAGAGTGGGAAAATTATCACTTTATATGCTAAAAACAAAAAATCTAGGCGCACAGAGCAGAGGCCAAGTGAAAAGTCAAAAAGGAAAATTAAATGTAGCTGTGGCTGCTGCTGTCCAAAACTCATACAAATGAGGACAGAAGATATAATTAAAGGGGTGAACAGCGCTGATCAGTAGACATAAATAGGACCCTCAGAGGCAAAGTAAAATCGTTTTATTATTCTTAAAAAAATAATAACAATAATATAATAAAATAATAAATAATTCAATAATTAAATATATATTATTTTTTTAACAATAATAAAAAGTTTTTACTTTGCCTCTGAGGGTCCTATTTATGTCTGCTGATCAGCGCTGTTCACCCCTTTGATTATATGAATTATCACTTTATCCCTGGAGTTAATCCCTTTTTTAATGCACGCCAATATTCTGTTTGCTTTCCTAGCAGTAGCTTGGCATTTCAAGCCGTTGCTGAGCCTATCATCTTCTAAGACCCCCAGGTCCTTTTCCATCCTAGATTCCCCCATAGAATGCATTCATATTTTTGCCACCCAAATGCATTATCTTACATTTTCTACATTAAACCTCATTTGCCATGTAGTTTCCCAATCCATTAATTTGTTCAGATCTTCTTGCAAGGTTTCCACATCCTGCAGAGAAGTCATTGCCTTGCCTAACTTAGTATCATCCACAAATACAGAGACTGCACTGTTTACCCCATCCTCCAGGTCATTTATGAATTAAATAGAATTGGTCCCAGTACAGAACCCTGTGGGACCCCACTACCCACCCCTGACCATTCAAAGTATTCCCCTTTTATCACCACCCTCTGAACTCACCCTTGTAGCCAGTTTTCAATCCATGTACTCACCCTATGGTCCATGCCAACTGACCTTTTTTTGTACAGTAAACGTTTATGGGGAACTGTATCAAATGCTTTTACAAAGTCCAGATACACCACATCTACAGGCCTTCCTTTATCTAGATGGCAACTTACTTCCTTATTGAAGGTTAATAGATTGGTTTGGCAAGAACGATTCTTCATGAATCCATGCTGATTACTGCTAATGATACCATTTTCATTACTAAAATCTTGTATATAGTCCCTTATCATCCCCTCCAAGAGCTTTCATACTATTGATGTTAGGCTAACTGGCCTGTAATTCCCAGGGATGTATTTTGGACCCTTTTTAAATATCGGTGCTACATTGGCTTTTCTCCAATCTGCTGGTACCATTCCAGTCAGTAGACTGTCAGTAAAAATTAGCAACAATGGTCTGGCAATTACTTGACTGAGTTCCCTAAATACCCTCAGGTGCAAGCCATCCAGTCCCGGTGATTCATTAATGTTAAGTTTCCCAAGTCTAATTCTAATTCTGTCCTGTGTTAGCCATGAGGGTGCTTCCTGTGACCTGTCATGAGGATAAGCACTGCAGTTTTGGTTACTAAAGCCCCCCCAGATTCCCTTGTGAAGACTGAGGAGAAGAATGAATTCTATACCTTCACCATCTCCCCATCCTTTATAACCAGATATCCTTCCTCATTCTTTATGGGGCCAATATGGTCTGCCCTCCCTTTTTTTACTGCTTACATACGTAAAGAATTTCTTGGGATTTTTTTTGCTCTCCTCCGCTATGTGTCTTTTGTGTTCTATCTTACCCTAATTGCACCCTTACATTTCTTGTTGCATTCTTAAAGTCTGAATGCTGATGATGATCCCTCAACCTTGTATTTTTTGAAGGTCTTCTCCTTTGCTTTTATATGCATTTTTACATTGGAGTTAAGCCATCCAGGACTTTAGTTTGCTCTTTTAAATCTATTACCCAATGGGATGCACTGGCTACTGCCCTTATTTAATATGCTCCTAAAGCAAACCCATCTCTCCTCCGTGTTGTTTGTTCATAAGATTTTATCCCAATTTATATCTTCTAGCAAGGTTCGTAGTTTAGGGAAGTTGGCTCTTTTGAAATTCAGTGTCTTTGTATTCCCCTTATGTTTGCTATTTGTGTGATTTAAACTGAAGCCAATTGATCTGTGATCGCTGTTTCCTAAATTTCCCCCATATTTCGACATCCGTAATCAGGTCTGTATTGTTGGTAATCAGTAGATCTAGTAACACTTTATTTCTAGTTTGTGTGTCTACCATCTGGCCAATGAAATTGTCCTGAAAGACATTTAGGAACTGGCGAGTCTTAGACAAATTTGTGCTTCCCTCTGCCCAGTCTATGTCTGGATAATTAAAATCCCCCATTATGATGACACTTCCCATCCTTACTGCTAATCCAAATTGTGATAGGAGGCTCATGTCAGCCTCCTCCCTCAGGTTTGGGGGACTATAGCATACTCCCAGTATTATTTTCCCCTTAGCTTCATCCCTTTGGAGCTCTAGTCATAAGGATTCCACCTCCTCCCTAGCTCCCTTATGCCGCGTACACACGATCAGGATTTTGGTTGGAAAAAGGTATGATGGCTTTTCCGACGGGATTCCGCTCAAGCTTGTCTTGCATGCACACGGTCACACCAAATTCCGATCGTCAAGAATGCGGTGACATACCACATGTACGACGGGACTAGAAAAAGGAAGTTCAATAGCCAGTGTGCCACCCTTTGGGCTCCTTCTGCTAATCTCGTGTTTATCTCGTGTTAGTAGAAGTTTGGTGAGAGACGATTTGCGCTTTTCAGCTTTCGTGCTTTTCAGTCTGTCACTGCTCTTCAGTTTGTGCTTGTGGGCTTGTATCTGCTTTTCAGTGCGTGTAGTCAGTTCGTATATGTTTTTCAGTGCGTTCTTGTCCGCTCGTTTCTGATTTTCAGCTCGCTCTTCACAGGCCTTGCTGTACTTCAGTGTATTCTGTTCGTTCTGACTAGCCTACTGTTTTGAAGCCATGTTGCGTGCGGAGGCTTGGTGTTGGGGTTCTTACTTTGACCCAAGCCCAGTCCATGAACAGGGTGGGGAGGAGTTCATGGACCAAGAATTGGTTGCTCCAGCATGACCAATTCTCTCACATGCCTTTGCTGCGTGAGATCCAGGAGAATAATCCTGATGATTTCAGGAATTATCTCCGGATGATGGACCCCATTTTTCACTGTCTATTTGCTTTGCTGTCCCCTTATATTATGGAGCAGGACACCTGCATGCGGCAAGCCATCACTCCAGAGCAGAGGTTCGTCGCCTCGTTGCTGTACTTGGTGACGGGGAGAAGTCTGCAGGACCTCAAGTTCCCAAAAGGCATCTCCCCCCCAGGCTCTGGGGATCATTATTCCAGACACCTGTTCTGCTATAATTCTGGTCCTGCAGAAGGACTATATTAGGGTAAGTTTTCCCCTTTAACATCACATTATATGTATTTAATGTTTGCTAATGTATTGTATTTATTTCATCATTCCATAATTACCATGATTGTAATATGCTGTGAATGTCCCCTTTGTCCTCATGCATGCTGGATTTTTTTGATGCTCCATTTTTGTCCTTCATGCATATTTGCCTTCACTAACCTCCCCAGCATGCTAACCTGGGCCCATATACACCTAGCCTAGTCACTTAATGTATTTTGTCAGCTCCATTGTAGTGCTTTACCCTAAATACCCCCTAAAATGTGTACAAATGTTATTTGTGTGCTTAAATTCAGGCAGAGTGCCAGAGGCTTTTTTTGGGGTCCCAAAATCATTTGGAACCCTCCCTCCCCCCAACCGCTAAGTCAGCCGATACCAATCCTCTATCTGCTAACTTTGTCAAACCCATACATACTATACCTACCTCTTTTGTGGTCAGATTTATGGATTAATTCACCAAAGCATGTACTAAAAGGGCTGGCCTGAATACTTTCAAATGGTACTGTTTAAAGTTTTGTTCTCCTATTATTATCTTGATAGGTAATTGCAGAATGTAAAAATGTGCTTCAATTTGTACAGTGTGTATTTTTATTTTAGTATTATGACACGTCTTACCTGTCCAGTGGGCTGCCAATAGTGTAAGTAAGGAGGGGCTGGCCAAAGTAACACACATTATTTATACATTCAGCTCTCAATGAAGTGGAGAGGGTTACCTGTCAAAAACATCTCCCCCACTAAAATGTTTTCAATGGGCCATCAGAGGGGGGGAAAGAATCTAATAAGTGGACCTTATACTTTTGTCTTTAAATACTCCTTAAAATAAAAGTTATACTGATTTTGGCCAAGAATGTTTGTGTCTAATCTGCTTGCAATGTTATGTGCAAAATTACTAATTTTATTTTTTCTGTTTTGACTCCACAGTTTCCTTCGATGCCACAGGAATGGCAGACTGTGGCTTCCCACTTTGCCGACCGTTGGGACTTTCCCAACTGTGGAGGGGAAATTGATGGGAAACATGTCCACATAGTCCCACCACCCCATTCGGGGTTATACTATTTTAATTATGAGGGGTTTCATAGTATCCTGCTGATGGCGGTGGTGTCAGCGACACATGAGTTCCTCTATGTGGACGTGGGGAAGAATGGCCGGATGTCAGATGGAGTCTTTGCCCAGACGGAGTTCTATGGACGTCTCCAGAGTGGTGGCTTGGGATTGCCACCTGTGGAAGAGAACGTTGAAGGACTCCCATTTGTTTTTATTGCTGATGAAGCATTTAGTCTGGGCGATCACCTGATGAAGCCATTCTCCCAGAGGACCCTCACCCCAGAGAAGAGGATTTTTAATTACCAGCTGGCCAGAGCCTGAAGAGTCATGGAGAATACCTTTGGGATAATGGCCAGCTGGTTTCTTTCTAAAGGCTATAAATATGGTGGAGTACAAACTGAACCACATTGTATTATCCTGCTGCATACTGCACAACTTTTTAAAAAGAAATGCTCCAAATTATGTTGCCACAGTTGGGCCTGAGGCCGGATTTCAAGAAAATGGAATGACGGCCCTGGAAGGTGGCCGTCCTGGCTTGCCCCCCCAAAGCGCCCATGAAGTGCGGGAAAAATATGTTGAATATTTTACGGGTAGGGGGGCCATTGCTATGCCAGAAAATTTTAAAATATTTTCTAAATAAAAAAAAATGATCTGATAAAATCTTGATTTTGATTCACTGCTTGTGTTTTAAGCTGTCTCCTAGGTTCTCCTAGTGCACTTGTAGTGCCAAGTGGTTTTTACAATATTAACTAACCCCCATTGTCACTGTAAACACCAACTTAATACAAAAAGTGGTATTGAGCATTGAAACAAGAAGCCACACATTGTTGAGTATAAAACCTTTTACTCCGTGCACATTCACATGTGCGTTATAGAACATTTTGTGTTAAAAAAAACACATCTTGTTTTTTAAAGTTTTACCTTGAAATTTTTAGAAAAGTACATAAACAGGCATGTTTGCAAACATAACATACACAACTCTGGAACTTACAAAGTTCAACATTGAAAAAGTGAGGCAATATCAGACATTTTAGTATCAAAAATGTCTTGATCTTGCCTTCATCAGATGGGGTGATGTCAATCCTGTAAAAGCCAAATTTAGAAGATGCACACAAATTGGGATTAAAACTGGGGATTTCCCTCCTGATCCCATACCTAATGTCAACATGTGCTATCTCGCATCATGGGGGATTAATGGATGTGTTTTGGGGGTGCAACCCCTTCCTCTCACCTACTTGAGTTACGAGGAAGGGGTTACACCCACAAAACGCGTACATTGATATCCCCTGATGGCAGATAGCACATGTTGACACACTGTGTACATCTTCCAAATTTGGCTTTTAAAATGCGTCAAAATGCGTTCTTCAGTTTTTGTTCAACCTCATTTGTCTTTTGCTTGATGATGTCTAAATCCTGACTACAATACATGATGTCCTGGATTAGTCTTTGTGCACCGTCAGTGGTGAAAAGAGGAGATTGTCCTTCCACAACATGCACATCACCTAAAAGAGAAAAAAAAAAAAACTTCATGTATTATAAATATGCAGACATACATCTATTATCTGAATCTGTGGCGTCAGACACTCACCTGTTATGGTGACAATTTCCACCACCTCTCCTTCCTCCACATCCTCTGGTTGTGTCCTCTGTTCCCCTTCTTCAGGAGGTGGGGGGGTTCCTGGAGTCCTCAGACGTCCCGAGTCTTTTCTCCCCTATAAGAATGAAATGAAAGATATACTTAGCACACAGATATTTGTGCCCAGAAATATGAATGTGAAACATTGCTTGGAAATGGGGTACAATTGTCTGTTTTGGCTGAGTTCCAAGTTGAAAACATTATTTATTCCCTTAACAAAGCTGCAATACTTACCTTTTTTTGGACAAGTTTCACACATGGAGACACCACAAGTATCCACTGGAGTACCTGTGTGGGATACCCTAAAAAGTTTGTTCTTGTGTCCCACACTAGTGCTCCTGAGTCCAGATGTGTAAACAGCTGCTGAGTGTCCTCTCCTTACATTACACTGAATCAAGTTTGCAATTCATTCTAGTTACAAACACATCTAGACAACAATGTCCTAAATTTCTTTTAATACAAATTAGAATGACCAAATGTAATTAACTCTGTATCTGCCAAAAATATTGTATTTAGTTGAAAACTAATGATGTTTCCTACGACCGATTACTGTGACCACGAACATGAAAGTTGCCATTTTAAACTGTACAACAGTAAAGAAAAGCACATGGCGCAGCATGCAAGTAATATTAATAATCGGAACACACGAAAACCACTTACTTTTTAGAAGCACTTTCTTGATCTTTCTATATTGATCCCGCTCCCTCAATTTCAGGTCTGACCAGCGTTTCCTCAGTTGCTCCTTGGATCGTCGTACCCCAAAATTCCTGTGCAGACTCTTCACAATTTTAGTCATGATCTTGGCCTTTCTCACATTTGGGTTTAAGTACAGTCCATACTTCCCATCATAGTCGGCCCTCTTCAATATGTCCACCATCTCTACAAAGGCCATATTTGAGGCCTTAAATCTTCTCCTCTGGGATCGGGACGTTTCGGGCTTTCCTCCTCCTCATTACTGCTATTATGCACCTGCTGTGTCCGCCATGTTCATCTCCCACTGCGCAAAAAGAGAAGGGGCGGGGAATATTCTAGAAAGGATGTCAGGGGCAGGTGACGTTGGCGAAGTTTCACGCATGCGCAGTGTATATAAGGTTAACACGCGTGTGTCGTACGTACGTTCTGTGTGCGGAAGAAGGAAAACCGGAAGCGACGAACGTTTAAACGAAGGTAACATTTTAACTTGGGACATCAGTGGCCTATACAGATTATAGATTGAGGCCTATATTGGTAGAAGATTAGGAGAGTTTAGCCTGATATTTCGTGTTTGTGTCTGGTGTTTGGTCTTTCAGCAAAGATGAAACAATTCAAAGACCTGGATTTCATGGGCCAGTTCATTGACAAATACAGGTATATGCATAATTTGTGGGAGGTTAAAAATCCCTTATATCGCAACAAACAAGCAAGGAAGGCATCGCTGGAGAAACTGCTGCAATTTGTGAAGATGCAGGTCCCCAACGCAGACATCGAGTTTGTGGAGAGGAAAATTGATAGCTTGGGAAGCACGTATAGGAAGGAGCTTAATAAGATCCAGGCTTCCATGAGGTCAGGAGCAGCAGCAGAGGATGTGTATGTACCCAGTCTGTGGTACTACACCAGGATGCGGTTTCTGGAAGACCAGATGGAAGTCAGGGAATCACTTTCCACACTTCCATCCAGCCTTCCCTCCACCTATCCCTCAACCCCAGCTGAGGCTTCTGAGGACGAACCTGGGCCTTTCAACCTGGAAGAAGTGGAAGAGCCCAGCTGGAGTCAGGTATAGTATTTTTTTACATATTTATTGTCCTAAAATTATTGTTGTTAACTAGATATTATTGAGAACAAATAAATGATTGAACAAAAACTGTTTTACATATCAATAGACAGTAGGGGCCAAGAATGATTGGGACAAGAATGAAAAATTCTGGGCTCAGAATGATAGTCTTTTCTATTTATTAACATTCAATTTGCAACAGTCATGAGCTGAAAATTGTGTGCGATTGCTGAACCAAAAACTAAAGCTATGTCCCTTTTTCATACACAGGAAGACCTCAGCCAGGACGAGGCTCTGGAATGTGGCACACAGGAGGAGGCGGGGGTAAGTGTCAGCCAGGAGGTGGCGGGGGTAAGTGGCAGCCAGGAAGTGGCCGGGCCCAGTAGCCTCACCCAATCCCAGGTGCCTCCCCTCCGCCTTCCAACAAAAAAGGGCCAGGAAGGGGAGTAACGTGGAGGAGGCAGCACTGGGCCTCATTAAGGAGGCTAATGCGGCCCTGAAACCCCCCCAATGCTGAAGAGGCCTAGGGCTACTATATAGCTTCCAAATTGCTGCAAATGGAGGAGGGCCAATGCCACAACTGTGAAAAACTTTTTGTTGAGGCCATTTACAAGGGGTTGAGGGGCCAAATGACTGATGACGCACACTTATGTGCGCTTGCCCATCCTCCTCCTCCTGCCACAAGTCCACCTCCAGAGCCACAGCCTCCAAGGAAGGCTGCAGGGAAGGCTGCAGGGAAGGCTGCAGGGAAGGCTGCAAGGAAGACAAGAAAGTGATGGCCTGGATTCAGTCTGGTCTGACAGAAGACACAGGCTGTTGTAGTACCACAGCCTGGGGACATATATGTCATCTGCTGCTGTTCATGATCTCAGGGGGTCCTGGACACCAGATTATGTTCCCCATTATATGGACTTCTCAGGCTACCAATTTTAATTTACAAAAATTTGATGTCTGCCCTGGGGGGCCAAAGGTTTTGCAAATTCAAGCAGTTTCTCCAGTGTTGCCTTCCTCTTTATTTTGTTATTATGAGCCAGAATAAATGTTTTTTTTAATATGAAAATACTTGCCTATGTATTTTTCTTCAAATAGGACAGTTTGTTTGAGTAGGCAGGTACATTTCAAAAATACAATGTCTAATTAACAAGGGACACCAACACCAACCTCCTTGAGCTTTAAAAATACAAGATAATAATGTTGTTGTGGAAACTTGACACACCAAAAAAAAAAAAAAAAAATATATGCAGATCTCTAGAAAATAATTTAAAAATAATCCAAAAAAAGGAGTTCTTGATTAAAAAAATAAATAAAAAAAAGATGACTATAAAAAACAATTCTAAACATTATTATGGAGATCTGGCTTTAAAAACAAAAAATATGATTCAGGAGATCACGAGAAATAATAAAGAAATAAGTTTGTGAGAACTCTGTGTGAATATCAGCAGCAAAACAAATTCATGATTCTAGCATTATAAAGAACAAAAGAATGCGCTGCATTAAAAGATCCAAAAATTTACAGCGTGTGGAATGTGCTAGCTCCATTACGAACACTAGTTTTACCAGACCGAGCGCTTCTATCCCGTACTTGATTCTGAGCATGCATCATTTTTGGCATGTCGGAATTGCATACAGACGATCGTATTTCCGGCTAGGAACTTTTTCCAACCGAAAAATTGAGAACCTGCTCTCAATCTTTCCGGAATTCCGCCAGCAAAAGTCTAACGGAGCATACACACGGTCGCATTTTCTGACCAAAAGCTCTCATCGGAGTTTTGCTGGCGGCATTTCTGATCGTGTGTATGCGTATTAGTGATGTCATCTCTCTCATTCACGTGTACATTATTCTTGATATATAGACATACCCCTCCCCTTTTTTACCCTCTCTATCTCTGTGATAAAGGGAATACCCTTGAATGGTTGCCAGCCAATCATGAGAGCTGTTGAACCAGGTCTCTGAATTTCCCACAAAATCCAAATACTCCTCGTACAACAGTATCTTTAGTTCACATTACTGAGAATACTACCTTGGAGGTCCTTTTCCTTAATTTAGCTCCCAAGTCCCTAAAATCATTCTTTAGGACACTCCATCTGCCTCTGACTTTGTCATTGGTGCCAATGTGCACCATGATAGCCGGGTCTTCCCCAGTCCTTCCCAGTAATCTGTCCACCAGATCCGTTATGTACTGAACCCGAGTAGACAGCATACAGTTCGGCACTTCAGGTCTTTGTCACAGATTGCCCATTCTGTCCTTCTAAGAATTGAGTCCCCTACCAGCAGAATCTGTCTATCCTTTCCCTTCGCTCCAGGAGAGTCCCTCAGCTCCAGCAGTGCTGGTCCCTGACTGGTTTCACCATTGTCACTTAATGGAGCGTACTTATTGGGATGCTCCAGCCCTGGATCGGCCCCCCTGGCACTTTCCCCTCTATCCTTCCTGACTGTCACCCATCTACTCTTTTCTGGTGCCTGCACCTCTTTCTCCCCACTCACCTCTATGCTGACCGCTGCTGGCATCTGCCGGGTACGTTCCCGACTCTCCTTTAGTATGGAGGGTCTTCTAAGTGCTGACAGTTGCTTCCCTAGATTCAGAACCTGGGCTTCCAGGAAAACAATGTGCTTACATTTTGCACAGCAGTATTTGCCCTCGATCAGATAATCAAGGAATACATACATCCTGCAAGATGTACACAGAGTCGCATCTCCACACCCGCCGGGCATCATACCTACCAATTTAATGAGGATTGGGGATTATACCCTGTCCAAATTACCTAACAACTAGCTTCCTGACACTAATACTCAATACACTACCCAGGTACATAACAAGACAATACACATGTACTTGCAGACCACGTGCACCTGCAGACCCGTGTGCACCCGCAGACCTGCATGCACTCGCAGACCCACGTGCACTCGCAGACCACATGCACTCACAGACCACGTGTACTCACACTACCCAGGTATTCACACTACCCAGGTACACCCAATACACAGGTACACCCAATACACAGGTACACCCAATACACAGGTACACCCAATACACAGGTACACCCAATACACAGGTACACCCAATACACAGGTACACCCAATACACAGGTACACCCAATACACAGGTACACCCAATACACAGGTACACCCAATACACAGGTACACCCAATACACAGGTACACCCAATACACAGGTACACCCAATACACAGGTACACCCAATACACAGGTACTCCCAATACACAGGTACTCCCAATACTCAGGTACTCCCAATACTCAGGTACTCCCAATACTCAGGTAACCACAATACTCAGGTAACCACAATACTCAGGTAACCACAATACTCAGGTACCCACAATACTCAGGTACCCACAATACTCAGGTACCCACAATACTCAGGTACCCACAATACTCAGGTACCCAAATGTTTGCCGTGTCCCCCACATGACTTCTCGCAAACTGCAAACCAGACTTATTAGGAACGTCTATGTTTCTTCTTTTTAACTTATGATGTCTTTGTATCATGTCCCCCCAAGCAGTAGTATATTATATAATATTATATTAGATACTTTACAAGAAAGTCAATTTCATATAAATTATATAGTTCACCTTCACTAAATTCCCACACAATCTCACAGTGAAAAAAGCTTTCAGAATTATAACTTGATTTAACCATGTTTTGTTCCATTGTATTGTTTTCACAGGGCAAAATTTGATCTGTTAATTGACAGGTTCAATTTCTAGGCATACAGTGTCACTTTAAGATGATACATTTTCTGCCATTGCTCTTTAGTATTTCTATCCAATATAGACACCGCCATGCATTTCATAAGCTACTTTCATTCAGAATTAGCCTCCTGTGACAAATAAACCTGCTCTATGCATTGCCAAGTCCCTTTATTACCAATCATTTTGTTTTTTCTTTCATTTTACACCTCATTCATATTCACAGTTTGGAATGTCTTTAAAAGTTGCTTATAAACCCTATTTTTAGGAGGGACAAGGTTTTTGCAAGCATTACATCACAAATTTGGGAATAATATTCTGTGCCAAGATGCTCAGCTGATCCAATTTTAGACATTTCTACATGTTCTATTCGAAACCTAGACATTCTGTTGAAATTAATATGCGTTTGATAGAGTTGTCATTACTGGCTGGCAAGTATAGAAGTGCAGCTTAAGCTCTCTAGGTATAATGATTTTTTCAGACTACGTAAATGAAGAGGAACAGTCATTTGAATTTTCCCTACGGCATTAGATTCTAAGTGAAATGTTTGTAGTATGAATCAATGCATTAACATTAAATAAGTGGCGCAGAAATGAATGTCAATAAAACAAAACTGATTTTAACAAAAATGTTACCTCTATCTTCAAATACACAGAATAAATAGATGATGAATTAAACTGTAAAATGTCACAGTAACACTGGAAACAAGGTTAGCAGAGGTGTGCTTGTTTTTTTTTTTTTTTTTGATAAAATTTGTTTTCTCATCTCACCACAAATATATTATCTTCTACGTTTGTTTTTTGGAACTGTGTCATTGTTATTTAAGAAAATCAGAAGCAAAGTATAAAACATACAGTATTCGAAGGTACAATTTCACGCAGAAAAAAAATAATTTGTAAAATATCACCTTTGAACTTCCTAATTGGAGTAAACAACAGATACCAAGGGGTTTTAAAAATATTGTCTCAATGTGTGTAATATGTTAATTTCCTATGATCATCAGCTCCATGCAGCAGCCATAATGCAGTATTTTCTGATTTACATAGTTGGTAAGGTTGAAAAAAGACACAAGTCCATCAAGTCCAACCTGTATGTGTGTGCTTTTATGTCAATATTACATTGTATATTCCTGTATGTTGTGGTCGTTTAGGTGCCTAATATTTTGTTAATAGTTTGAAATTTGTTAAAAAACTAAAATAATTGCACATGTCTAATGTGTATAATGATGTAATCTTTCGTTGGTTCTATTATAGCTGATTATATCCTTCCAGCTATATACTGATTTATTTATATATATTTGCATATAATTCAGGTCTTGATATCAATTTTCAACGTCCCTATCTACCTACTTCTATGGGTAAGTGGGTTGTTATATGAGACTTTATTCCTGATGGAGATGCGCATGCATTCTCATGTGTATGTGCATGCATAATTTACATACATCATTTGTCTTTTACTTTTTTGGTAATGTACTTGACATCCTTTAAGACAGATGCTGGCGCCGGATTAATCTTCTTAATGTTGTTTGAGTCCTTATTTAGCTAATTAGGTATGATGTTATTGTCATTTATTGTTGTCATTAATTTTGTGTTTTTGTCACTTCTTTTATCACTTCTAAAGCTTTTATTCTGTTATTTATAATTAATGAGTTCACTCTTCTGGGTATATTGTACTGTATTGTTATCTGAGCCACTTTGTGTAAAATATCAATATAATGTTTGTTGCTATTTTGGGTTAACATTTATAGTCCATTGATATTGCCTATTGCTGTTAGTTGCAACCCCTGGTATCAGTTTCCTTTAGATGCAGGCAATCAAGGAGCTGGGTGGGTTCCTCTGATCCTGCCCTCGGCCCACAGCCTTTATTAGACTGCGCCACACTTCCACGCTGGTTACCATCACAGCCGGCCACTTTCTACAGTCCTGACTTCTGCCACTTCACCATCCTAGAAACGGACACTGACACACCATCTATGGGGAATCCTCATGCCTAGCCATGGGATTTATCTACATGCTTGTTTTTATCTAATAATTGTGAATTGCCAATTTGTGCTTTTAATAAATCCTGGAATCTAACCGCTACACTTAGTCTGGCACCCCTCCTGTGTTTTCTTTATTACCTATGTTTTGTTAGTAGTGTAGGAAGCTTGAGTAGATTATTTTACTTGTTTCATGCTATGAACTTGCTGTACAAAGCCCTCCTGCATTGAAACTGTGCTTGCTGCGATTCCGAACAAAAGTGCAGGACAAATCTGTTTGGACTCTTCCTAGATGTCCCTGTATCATGCATGATTTACTGCTGTCAATACCAGTTGAGCCTATGCTTCTTACAACATACTGTATACAAATCTAAATGTGGGCAAATAACAAAAAAAAGAATTTGCCAATGTGCTTGATTTATGAATCAATATACTCATCCCTTACAATATTTTGTGCTTTCAAATGATTAATAGGTAAATGTAACATAAGAAGCATGAAGGTACTTACCGAGAATTTATAAATCTGCTGACGTTCACGGTCAACTGGTTGAAGCAATGTGAGATGGCGAGTAATTCCAGATGAGGTTACTGCAAACACTGTGCTGTAGTCTACCAAATATAGATAGAGCTGGGGATCTTTTGTCTTGTAAAGAAAAGAAAAGAGATGTTGTGTCATTGCAACTAGAGTTTACAACTTAGTAGAATTTTCAAAGCTTTTGCATATTTCAGGTGCACATAAATTAATGAACATACATGTAACAAACTGAGGGTTATTTATGAAAGGCAAATCCACTTTGCACTACAAGTGCACTGCAAATGCACTTGTAAGTGCACTGAAAGTGCACTTGGAAGTGCAGTCGCTGTAAATCTAAGGGCTAGATCTGAAATGAGGGGAAGCTCTGCAGATTTTATCATCCAATCATGTGCAAGCTAAAATGCTGTTTTTTATTTTCCTTGCATGTCCCGCTTAGATCTACATCGACCGAACTTCCAAGTGCACTTGCAGTGCACTTGTAGTGCAAAGTGAATTTGCCTTTCGTAAATAACCCCCATTGTGTCTTACCGGTGCTTAGGTGCGGAGGCTACATTAGTTTTCTTTTTGTTCACCCTATCTTTCTTTTTCTATCTGGTAATAACATACTTCCTATAAAGCAATGTCACCCTAGGCTGCTCACTCCTACATTGAAATACAGAATACCTACCCCTCTCCTCATCTCCGATACAAAAGAGGTTACAGTTCACAGTTCACAGAACAGAGCAGCTTTAATAACAATGCTTTGAGTTTTAGTACAGCACAGGAAGCTGAGTGCACAGGAAGTTAGAAGCCCAATGGGTTTCTTTCAGAATCAACTGTTTTTTTCTGTAATTGTAGTGTTTTTAAAGGTAATACATGGGGCAATATGCTATTGCATATTTGCACATTAACGTATAGTATAGTATTAATAGATTTTGTATATGTTAAGCACAATATCACTTTATTAATATTTTAGTGGAAATTTCTTATTTTTTTATTTTGATAAGTGCAGCGTGTGTACAATTTGGTTTAACATGGGGAAATATGCATGTAATTGAGAGATGTATGGGATGTTTTTCATTAATTTTGTTTATTTTGCACTGTCCTACACTCTAATGCCCCGTACACACAATTGGTTTTTCCGACAATAAATGTTGGATGTGAGCTTGTTGGCTGAAAGTCCGACCGTGTGTATGCTCCATCGAACATTTGTTGTCGGACTTTCCGCCAACAAATGTTGGCTAGCAGGCTCTCAAAACTTTGTTGTCGGAATTTCCGATCGTGTGTACACAAGTCCGACGCACAAAAGTTCATGCATGCTCAAAATCAAGCAGAAGGAGCCGCACTGGCTATTGAACTTCCTTTTTCTCGGTTCGTCGTACATCTTGTACGTCACCACGTTCCCACGCTCATAATTGTTGGCCAAAATTTGTGTGACCTTGTGTATGCAAGACAAGTTGGAGCCAACATCCTTTGAACAAAAATCCACGGTTTTGTTGTCGGAAAGTCCAATCGTGTATACGGGGCATAAATGAACAATTCCCTAGGATTTAACATAGCCCAGTAGTTTCAAGCAATCTGACTGGTTCAAAGGTCACCTAGGATGGTCAGGATGTGTAGTGGCTACTACATATTGCCTTGTCCATGACCGAATGAGTCGCTACCTCACGGACAACAACCTTCTCGACCCCCTACAGTCCAGCTTCCATCCACAACATTCTACTGAAACTGCCCCACTAAAACTCACCAATGACCTACTAACTGCTAAAACCAATGGCCATTACTCCATACTCGTACTCTTAGACCTCTCTGCTGCCTTTGACACAGTTGACCACCTGCTCCTCCTCAGCAAACTACACTCCCTTCGCCTCGGTGATTCTGCTTTATCCTGGTTCTCCTCCTATCTATCTCAGCGCACTTTCAGTGTCACTTACAACTCCATCTCCTCTACTCCTCTTCCTCTCTCTGTTGGGATACCTCAAGGGTTTGTCCTCTTCCCTGGGCCAGTTGATAACCTCCCATGGCTTCCAATATCACCTCTACACCAATGACACCCAGATGTATCTCTCCACTCCTCAACTCACCCCCTCGATCGCATCATGGATCTCAAACTTACTGAATGACATCTCGGTATGAATGTCACACCACTTTCTCAAACTCAGTCTTTCTAAAACTGAGCTTGTAATATTTCCTCCTTCCCAGTCCGCCCCCCATGACTTTACCATTAAGATCAACAGCACAACCATTGGTCCCTCCACACTTGCCAGGGTGCTGGGTGTCATCCTTGACTCTGAACTCTCCTTCAGCTCCCACATCCAATCACTGGCTAAATCCGGCCACCTTAACCTCCGCAACATCTCCAAAATTCAACCCTTCCTGACTAATGACACCACAAAGCAACTTATTCAATACTTGATTATTTCCCGCCTTGACTACTGCAACTCTCTCCTTAATGGCCTACCCTTACGCAGGCTATCCCCCCTTCAGTCTATTATGAATGCAGCTGCTAGACTAATACACCTCACTAATCCACACCTCACTAATCGATCTTTGACTGCTGCCCCTTTCTGCCAATCCTTTCACTGGCTTCCCCTACCCCACCGTATAAAATTCAAAATGCTAACCACAACATACAAGGCCATCCACAACATCACCTCCAGCTACATCACCAACCTCATCTGCAGTTATCGCGCTAATCATCCCGGCCACTCCTCCCAGCACCTCCTGCTCTCTAGCTCCCTTGTTACCTCCTCTCATGCTCGTCTTCAGGACTTCTTCAGAGCCTCTCCCATCCTCGGAATTCCCTGCCCCCGTATATCCGATCAGCCCCTAACCTATCCACCTTTAGGAGATCCCTGAAAACTCATTTATTCAGGGAAGCCTATCCCCTCACCCACCTAACAACCCCATCAAATCATTCCCCACATCTATTACCTTTTGTACCACCACCCCCTCCCTTTAGAATGTAAGCTCTACAAGCAGGGCCCTTCTGTCCCTTCTTTATTGTACTGTAATTGTGCTGTCCCCCCTCTACATTGTAAAGCGCTGCGTAAACTGTTGGCGCTATATAAATCGTTAATAATAATAATGATAATATAGAGATAAGACACGTAGAGAACTACACAGAGAAATAAAAATGCTTTGAAAACTGAATATGTTTATTACCACTTGGAAATGTTCTAATCTGTTGGAGAATCAATGTTCAAGCAGCCATTGCCCCCCTTTCTCAATAAAAAGGGGAAGGACTAGTTAGATCAAGCAGACAAGGTATACAATGTGCAGAAATTCCTATGCCTGGCAAAGGATATTATAAAGTGGGTAGATCTTGTATAATGAGATGTTGTTAATAATAGAAATTGTGTAGAAAACAACACATATTTTATAACTAGTTAAATTCGTACATGATCTGGATGCTGTATGTGCCAAGAACAGTCTTGAATATTTTAGGCCAATGGGATTTAGTTACAATGAGCTTCTAAAATATTAACCCATCTGCAATATTACAAGTAAATGTTTAAAAAAAAATGAAAAAAAAAAAAAACACATTACTAGAAAGATCAAACAATACATGACATGCCAAGGGTGGCGTATGCATCTAGGCTCTAACAGCTGAATCGTAAACCTTACTGATCCTACTGTTAAGGATATTTTGTGAAACCATTACTAGGGATGAGCTGGGGTTGGGCTGAACCTTCAGCTTTAGCAGAAAATAAGTCATTTAGCAGTGGTATTACTACTTCTATATATGATAGCCTACTGCTCAGACTGGATGTTAAGGAGCCAGCAGCTGCTGACATCCCACCAATCATGGTTATCCCTGCCCAGCCTATTCAGCTGTCATCCAGGGATTCCCAGCTGACGAGTGAATATAAGCATAGGAGAGGGGTTGTGCAGTAGAAATAAAAACTGTGTGGGTGCCATGGCATGGTGATCTTTGGGTCATTATAGATCAAATATGGTTTAGTCCATATTTGAACAATGATGTCACCTGAAACCTGACAAACATTCTTACAAATGCAAATAAAAAAAAATCATTTGAATTCAAAATTTTTATTTGTTCATTCTATTTTTTCATTAGTTGAAGAATAACCCCACTTTTGTTTAAAAAAAAAAAAAAGAAAAAAACAACAACCCCCTCTGGGTATTCTATGTACAATGCAATCATTTTAACCAGCTGAAGAAAAACATCACTTTCATTATGCAGGTCGTTGGGAACAGTACCTAAATGCTAGCTAAAAGCATGAAAAAGGCCCAAATCCTCCTCCGGTTTCCAGCTCCTCAAGTTTCCCCTTTACTCCCACTATACAAAATGTATAACTCCTACCCTTCCAGATGATGTATTTGGGCCCTTTTTGTGAACCTACAGTTTGTGCTGTACCAAAGTGGACAGTTCCTGGTTGGCATTTCTTCAACCAAAAGGCCATACCTGTCCTTCAACATTATGTGGGGGGGGTAATGTTTCCACATTGCTGGGCCATGAGGTCAGCAGGAGGGTTCAGCAAGTATGGACAGGGTAACAGCTGGTGACACTGCAGTCACCTCCATCATTTCCTCCTTAATGCTTTCTTTGGGTGAGTCATCCTCTGAACCACCAACCCCCGACAAATATTCAAAGGCTATGCAATGGTTAAGGAAAAACAATGCCACAGGACAGGAGCCACAATGGGGCAGAGATTCTGTCAGCTCTGCAGGGGCAGGGATGAGGTAATTAACTCCATGCCATCCTCTACCAGGAAATGTTGCTTATGAAAACAGCACCATCAACCTGCTATGTGCCTTTAGCAGGGTGAAATTCAGTGGGAGCTCTCTGCCCACAACCTGCCTGATATGCCACATGCCCACGCGGTGGAACTCTACCTTGGCTATGCTGTAGGGGCTGCACATGCAGCAGGTCATGAATGAGTACCTATGCAAGTAATACATGATGACAGGCTGGGTGAAAGTCAGGTTCTTCACCCTGAATCAGTCGCTCTTCATGCAGGATGCATGCACTTTACTGCCATTGTTTAAGGTGGCAAAATGAGCTCTGGTAATGCTGGGGCAGATATTGTGCGCAGTGGAGGAACAGCCACTATATCCAGATACCATCCCTGTGAGGCCTCAGTAGATACAAGAGGAGCAAAAAGAGTAACAGAAGGATGGTTGCTGTTGTGGCATTTCAGAAGAGGAGAAGGACATGGGGCAGACCTGCAGATGTAGGTTTTATCTTTCGCTAACCTCGGGAGTTGTACGTAAGTGAGGGAGAATAGTTGTTATCCTTCTCGACTCAGATTCCTTTGACTTTGGCAACTTGTAGTGGGTGGGCTCATATTTGTTTCAGAGCCCGCAAAAGGAATCTAGATTTTGTCGCATCAAAGACAGAGAAAATATTGGTTGGTACCCCACTGGATCCACATTACAGAAGGAAAACCACTGAACTCATCCTGTCCCCATAGAATGAGCAAAAGATGAAACATCTAAAGGACATGCTGTAAAGGAACCTTTTTCCAGATGCTGCCAGTGTCTTGTCACACAGACAATATGGCTTAGACCCTGCTGTCATTGAAAGGTTGGGCAGCAGTGGGGGTAGCTATCTAAGCAAGGCATTCAAAAAAATTTTCTGTACTCAGAGCTCAGGACTATCCACTGCCAGCAGCTATCAGCAGCAGCTGACATCATGTGGTGGAGAAGCACATGGGGACAAGGGCAGATGTTGACAACCTTCCAAAAGATGACCCCCTTTATTTTGGGGTAATGAAGATGAACTACAGCATGCAATCAACCTGTTAGGCTGTCTGGCAGCCACTGTACTCTCCGAACATACATTTAATGCTAGTCAGTCTAACCTTGGACAAAGCTGACAAAGCCCCTACTGCAGATGCAGCAGATTACATTTTTGGGGGATTTTGTCACCCAGAGTATTTATTTTCAGCACCTCCTAAGCCTCTTTTTTTATCACTGCAGTTCTTAAATAAATCCAGCATCCTGCCTCCGTTGCCATCTCCTTCCCCCATGAGCACCACCAGCTACTATTAACACCTCCTAACACTGTCAGCCCGGCAGTGTTAACATATACTGCCACTGCTTTTTAAGTTTGAGTCTGCCTTCTCTCTCATTCTTCAATTGACTTCTATGCTAATTTATACAGTATGTCTCTGAAAACATATAAGTACAATTGAATATTTTGGGCTGAAATAGGACATCTCTCTTCTTCCAAAATATTGTTCCTTTGAAAAAGATTATATTCTGTGCATAAAATCTTTACAATGTTTAACCTGTCTCTAGAAATAAACTACTTTGTAATTTTATTATTATGGCTATATTAGGGATACTCTCTCCTATTAAAAAATGATATTACCATTAGTATTATTAGTACCATTATAATTTATTATCTTTAAAAATTGCATATTTTTTATATTGCCTTTAGAGCCACTGCAAAATGGCCTCTCCTTGTTGAATGATGTTCATTTTTTTTACTTTGGTACATGTTCAGTAGGTTAGTGTTCAGCTCCCATGCCCTTTTTGTCAATCCCCAAGCTTTTAACTTAGAAAATAGTCATTGCTAAAAATTAATGTTTGACTGCCATTGATTTCAATGAGTTCAGATTCCGGACCTGGTATGTTTGGCTTATCACTAATAAACAGATACAATGTGCTTTGTTTGGGGGCTTCCTGGCAAGGTGTCCTTCCCCATGTAGATTGCACATGGCCTAGTATGTTTCAGGGGGAAACGTTTGCTTTAGTACAATGTACAGGTTGACGTTATCCCCCAAGCATGTTATATACTGTAAAGCCGCGTACACACAAGCGGAATGTCCGACAGAAAAAGTCCAACGGAAGCTTTTCATCGTCTATTCCGATCGTGTGTATGCCTCATCTGACTTTTTTTTTTTTTTAAATTCTGATGGACCTAGAAATGGAGCATGTTCTAAATATTTCCGATGGAACCAATTCCTATCGGGAAGACCGCGTGTCTGTATGCTGTTCCGACGGACTGAAAATGATGCATGATCTGAAGCAAGTACGATACGGAAGCTACTGGCTATTGAACTTCCTTTTTCTAGTCCCATCGTAGGTGTTGTACGTAACCTCATTCTGGATGGTCAGACTTTGGTCGGACTTTGGTTTGACCTTGTGTAGGCAAGACCGCTTGAATGGAATTCCGTCAGCGTTCCATCGGAGAAACCTTCGGAGTTTATTCTGATGGCAAAACCGGTCGTGTGTACAGGGCATAAAGCAATTGTGTATTTTTCATGTTGTCCTTTAAGCCTTTTTAAAACAGCTGTTCCTCGCTAAATGATTTATTTTTATTTTTTTGTATTGGTACATGCCCCCCATGGCAGTGCCTAGCTACCCATGTCCCTTGATAATTAATTTCCTATTAGCTAAAGTGGAAAATTATGCCAAACCTGTTAATTAAACCAAGGCAGATCTGACCATCATTATTTACATTTCATATTTATTTCAGCTCAAATGAAATTGTGATGACACCTTATTGTATGCCCTACGTGAGATAATCAGGTGGATTTATGAAAATAGAAAATGTTGAGTTTAAAGATAAAGACCAAAAAGGATTTTTTTATTCTTCTTTTTTTTGTTTATTTTGTTTTGAAGTGTAGGTATACTGTATATTCTTTTTCCAATAAACAATAAGAACAACTGTTTGTTAGTTGTTGTGAGCCACTGGTTTGATCTGAAGTTTTGCTTGTTCTGTGAAAGGCAACAGCAGTAATACTAACATCTTCCTGTTCAGGTTGGCTGTTAGGGCACCCAAGATCAACAGCATTCTAACAATCATAACTCATATCCACTCATCTCAAAGGGGATTACCAGCTGACAAAACGTAAACAAAGGGAACAGTATGAGAACTTCTTTGGAAAAGCACCTTGTACCCATGTTGATGAGGACAAGGGCCTCTTCCTCACAACCCTGGCATGGAGGTTGTGAGAGTCTGTGGACTGGGGGACTTAATGGAATCTTGAAACCCCCTTAAAAATAAGATGGTCCCCAGATGCTGCCCCCCATGTGAAAGAGTAAGGGGTACAAATGCACCATGAAATAAATGCATCAACAATCACATTGTCCAATGATGCAAAACCTTGTCAATCATGATGAACGATGCAGACTGGCAGCAAAAAAAAAAAAAAATAGGATTTTTATAACAGCTTACCTGTAAAATCCTTTTCTTGGAGTACATCATGGGACACAGAGCCTTAAGTAATTACTTAATGGGTTATAGGCCACCTTCAGGTGATGGACACTGGTATACCCAATCCAGGAAGTTCACTCCCTATATAACCCCTCTTCCTTCCAGGAGCACATCAGCTTTTGTAGCAAAGCAATATACTTAAATCCTAAAAGAGGGGAGGGACCACTGTGTCCCGTGATGTACTCCAAGAAAAGGATTTTACAGGTAAGCTGTTATAAAAATCCTATTTTCTTTATCGTACATCATGGGACACAAGGCCTTAAGTAATTACTTAATAGGACGTCCAATAGCAATGCTACTTGAGGGGAGGGAGACACAACCCAGAGGGTACCCCCAGACTTGAGGACCTATATTGCTGCCTGCAGCACACTGCACCTGAAGGCGATATCCTCATACCTCCTCACATCCACCTGATAAAATTTTGTGAATGTATGCACTGAAGACCAAGTTGCGGCCTTACAGATCGGAGCAATGGAGGCCAGGTGACGTACTGCCCAAGAAGCCCTGGTAGAGTGCGCCTTAACTTGAAAAGGGGGAATCTTACCCCTTAAATTATAAGTTTGAATTATAACTTGCCGAATCCACTTAGCAACAGCGGATTTCAATGCTGCCTGTCCTTTCTTAGGACCCTCTAGCAGAATAAATAAGACTTCAGTCTTACGAATCTGAGCAGTTGTCTTTAGATAGATTTTCACTGCTCTCACCACATCAAGACAATGTAGTGACTTTTCTTCCCTGGAACATGGTTTTGGAAAAAACGATGGCAGGACAATATCTTGGTTCAGGTGAAAACCTGAAACCACTTTTGGCAAGGGCGTAACACCACCCTGTCCTCGTTAATAATCAAACATGGCTCTTTACAAGAAAGAGCAGCCAATTCTGAAAACCTGCTTGCTGAGGATATAGCAACCAAAAATACCAACTTCCTTGTTTAAAAGGACTAAGGGAATATGTTGTATTGGTTCAAATGGATGTTATTGTAACACAGACAAAACTAAGTTCAAAACCCAAGGGTTCAAGGGAGGTTTAACTGGCAGGTTAAGCTGCATCACCCCTTGCATAAAACCCCGAATGTGTAGCAAGCGGTCTTTGAAATAAGACCGATAAAGCTGAGACTTGGCCTATAATAGTACTCAAGGCCAATTTAATTTCTACCCCTAATTGTAGAAAGGCAAGAATTCTGTCTATGATATATCTCCAAGGGTGCCAACCCTTGGATTCACATCAGGAAACGTAAGCCCTCCAGACCCTATAATAAATAGTTCGGGAAGCTGGCTTCCTTGCATTAATCAGGGTAGAGATAGCTGACCCGGAAAGCCCATGTTTCTTCAGAACGTGGGTTTCAATACCAAGGCCGTTAAATTTAGAGACCGTAAGGTAGGATGGAATATCGGTCCCTGTGAGAGCAGATCTGGCCGTAGTGGGAGGGACCATCCACTGTCATCTTTACGATTTCTGCATACCATGACCTTCTGTGCCACGCTGGTGCTACCAGAATTACTGGCTTTCTTTCCAGCTTGATCCTGCAAAGAAGTCGAGGCAGCAACTGAATAGGGGGATATGCATAGATCAGTGAGAACTGATCCCACAGGGTCACCAACGCATCTGTTCTGCATGCGAGTGGATCCCTTGTTCTGGCCACAAAGTTGACTAACTTCATGTTGAACCTGGACGCTATCTATCGCATCTTTGGCAAACAGCCCAAAATATGTCAGGGTGAAGAGACCATTCCCCTGGGAATAACTGCTGGTGAATCAAGTAGTCCGCCTGCCAATTCTCTACTCCCGGAATGAAGGCTGCCGATAGGCATGGAATATTCCTTTCTGCCCAAGTTAGGAATATTCTTCACCTCACTTTGCGCTGAGAGACTCTTGGTGCCCCCTTGGTGATTGATATAGGCTACAGCTGTGGCATTGTCGGATTGGATCCTGACAGGACAATCCCATAACCTTGAAGTCCAGGCCTTCGGAGCCAGACGCACTGCCCAAATCTCTAGGATATTGAGGGGCAAGGTTCTTTCGGCTCTTGACCACTGTCCCGGGACAGTTGTCTCTTCTACTACTGCTCCCCAGCCTGAAAGGCTGGCAGCTGTCGTTATCACTTTCCAGATAACTGGTCTGAAGGATTTTCCTTTCAGCAGATTCTGGGTTAGTAACCACCAAGTGAGGCTTTGGGACACACTTGGGGACAGCCGCATTGGCAAGTCTAAAGCTTGAATTGTTTTGTTCCAAGTAGACAGGATACTGTTTTGCAATAGTCTTGAATGGAACCGGGCATAGGGAAATGCGTTGAATGAAGCCACCATGGTTCCTAGCAACCTCATGCAAAGGCCAATGAAGGGATTGCCTTTTGACCTGACCATCCACACCAGCTCTCTTATGGAGTTGATCTTTGCCTGAGGCAAGAATACCTTTTCCTGGGCTGTGTCTATGATCAGACCCAAGTCCTCCAGCCTTTTTAGTGGTATTAGGGAGATTTCTCTAGGTTGAGAATCCAACCCAAACTTTCCAGGTAACTGGTTGTAATGCATATACTTTGCTCCAAACGAGCCACCGACTGGTCTATTAGCAATAGATCATCTGGGTACACCACGACTGTTATGCCCTGCTCCCTTAACCTGGCTAGAGGTGGGGCCAGTACTTTTGTGAACACCCAGGGTTCTGTAGCTAGCCTTAAGGGCAAGGCTACAAACTGAAAATGCTGCTGTTCTAACTCAAACAGCAGAAACCTTTGGTGAGCGTGAAATATAGTAACATGCAGATATGCATCCCTGATGTCGATAGATGCCAGAAGTTCTCCTCCTAGGGGGATAGAAACTACTGACCTGATTGTCACCATGTGAAAGGAGCGGATCTTTAGGAAATGATTTAGATTTTTTAGATCTAGAATGGGTCTGATATTTCCATTTGGTTTTGGTACCATAAAAAGATTTGAATAAAACTCCAAACCTTGCTCTTTTGCGGGTAACTGTATGATCATCCCTTGAGATATTAATTGGTCTAGTGCCTGAAACAGAGATTGTCTTTTCTCTGGATCTTTGGGAATGCTTGATCTCAGGAAACGAGACAGTGGAAGTCCCGAAATTCCAGCTTGTACTCCAGCGTTACCGTGGAGATGACCCAACTGTCCTCAATTTCCCATTGCCAGACTTCTGAAAGCTGCAGAAGTCTTCCCCCCACCTTGGTGAGGGGGGTGCCTCTTCATGATGAGGCTTTAGGATTCTGCTTTGCAGGTTTCCAGCCCCAGGACTTCTTTTGAGTCTGGGCCTGACCCTGAGGTTTTCCCTTAGAGTCTGATGGTGGAAGCCATCGCCACTGCCTAGAGGCGGAAGCCCCTGGCCCAGGGGGAAGCGCCCGTTTAAATGAAGGGCGTTTATACTTTCTTTTGACTGGCAAAAAAGTACTTTTCCCACCAGAAATTGCTTGGATATATTTGTCCAAACCTTCCCCAAATAGCCGCCTTCCATGAAAAGGGAACCCAGTTAGGAGGTTTTTACATGGTGTTTCGGCTGACCAACTTTTTAACCACAGGATTCTATGCATATGTACTAGCATAAGCTTAAGGCAGGACACCTGGTGAATCAAATCTTTAATGGCATCTATGGCAAAGCGTAATGCTTTTGGTAGTTTTGGTAGGCAATTCCTGGGCTTGTTGTGCAGGAACCTCTTTAAGGGCCTGTTTAAATTGGTCCTTTAGGGATTAACAGACACCTATTGCAGCGACTGCAGGCTGAGTAACGGCACCTGCCAAGGAAAAAGTAGATTTTAACAGGAATTCCAACCTTTTATCTCTTGGATCTTTAAGCATTTGTGCATTGTCTACTGGACAAGTTAGGCTTTTATTCATGCTGGAAATTGCAGCGTTAACTGCTGGTACTTTTCATTTCTTGGTGAATTTCTCCTCCATGGGATAGAGAACTGAAAATCTCTTTGGAGGGAGAAAATGCTTATCTGGGTGGTCCAATTCAGAAAAAATAAGCTGTTCTAGTAATGCATGCACAGAAAATGCAAAGGCTGTGAGGGTTTTAAGGAACCCAAGGAAGAAACCAAGATTTCAGGAGACTCCATTAGGTGTAGCATGAAAGTAGAATGAACCATCTCCGTAAGAGATTGTATCAACAGTTTCTCAGATTGAGAGGCTGAAAAAGTTTCATCTACCGTTGTTTCTTCCGCAGAGGAATCATCGGTTTGTCTTTCCTCCTGATCACCTGAGGGTAACACCTCATCCTGTGCCCACTGTTCCCCTTGCAAAGGGTCTGAAGTGGGGGAGGGGGATCTAGCATGCTTCCTATCCATTTGAATGGAGGATGCAATTAAAGCCACAAATTTTCCTTCCAGACCCTGCAGGGTGGAGGAAAGGACATCTTCAGTCACGTATACAGAGGCTGAGATGTGAGAAGCAGTTGCACCATCCACTTGTTCCAATGGCTCACCCTGGCTTGCCATAATTGGTAATTCAGGTAAGAATGACAGCGTGGAAATGTGACTCGAGATCCTATCGCCTGGGGGTGAAACCTTTGGTACTTTTTGGTCTTTGTGGTGTCTTTTTTAGCAGGCATAGTCCTAAGCACTAAAACAGAGGCACTATACAATTGCTCTGAACATAGTCATGGCAGTAAAGCTGCTATTAATTTCAGCCTAGTGCTGGGAAAAAAGTGTCCTTCCTGTATCAGGAATGCCAGTTGCAACCCTCACGTGCCCCACAGCTCCTGTGTCTCTGTGTGCAGACTGCTTGTTTCCTCCACGTCAGCCAAGGAAAGACTGTCCCAGCTGTGTTTTAAATATTGTTGCCTACCGTGCATCCTCGTGGACGTTGCATGGCACTGTGCTTAGGCCCTGCGCGGGCTCTTTCGGGTCTACAGACCCAACACAGGGGGGGGGGAGGGGAGGCAGAGCCCTGTTACCAGCAGGAGAGAAAAAAACAACAGCAACAGTAACAGCAACAATAGCAGTAACAGTAACCATGTGAAATGTAAGGGGGGTACACCACTGATGTTCCCCTAACTCTCCGGTCCCTTCAGGGGGGAAAAAAAGAAAGCATTTTGGCAGATTGATTTACCTGAAAAAATCCCCCTGCACAAGCTGCTGTGGCCACACAGAGACTGACTGAGTTTTACAGTGAAGACAACAGATTAAGGTATGTGCATAGACTTCCTCTAGTGGAGAATTAAGGCATAGCAACATTTTTTCCTTTAAAGAAGAAAGCATAGGTGGACTTTTTTTAGTTCCTAAGTTCCTTCCCTTACCTTATCCACGCCGCAGGATTTGCTGAATTAACAGACAATCCAACCCCCACCCATCACGGCAGGCTGTGTTTAGCAAACCTTCAAGGACCGGGTCTCTTAATAACGGGGTTCCACTCCCTTGGACCCGTAAAAGCACCCCACCAGGAAAGCTTTAGGTAATGTAGCATGACCTAAGCCCTGGGTCCCAGGGTCCAGCCCTACAAAGAGAGGCATTACAGGCAAAACCTCATGCTTCGGATATGAGGCCCAGGTACCTTCCACTTTGGCCTCATTGGCGCTTTGGATGGATCTAGTCTATGGAGGCTATTTAAATCCAGAATGGATCCCTCCTGGAGCTCCTCAGAGCACATCTTCACTCTTGACCAACACCTTAGACACTGGCAAAAAACTGATGTGCTCCTGGAAGGAGGAGGGGTTATATAGGGAGTGAACTTCCTGGATTGGGTATACCAGTGTCCATCACCTGAAGGTGGCCTATAACCCATTAAGTGATTACTTAAGGCTCTGTGTCCCATGATATACGATAAAGAAATGCCAACACATCTGATCTTGTCACTAACGGCAAATGACAGTTCCCATCGCTAAATGTAAACAAAAGGGTGGAGTCTCCTGGGTGACATAATTGACATGACCCCTTACTCATTTACATAGGGGCAGTGACTAAGCCCCCCTTATTTGTAATGGGGGATGCCAGATTCCTATAAGCCTCCTGCCTGCAGACTCCCATAACCACTGGGCCAAGGTTGTGGTGAAGAGGCTTTGTCCTCATCAACATGGGGGCAAGGTGCTTTTTTAGGGGAAGGTTCACCCTGGCAAAGTACCCTCTCTTTGTTATGGATATGGGGCTTGGTTTGGATCAGGAAGGGGCCAAACACCTGCCTGACTGCATACTCAGATATTGGTCTAGTATAAAATTTGAGGGGGGGCACCATTTTTTTGTCGGGTCCTCCTTTTATATCCATACCAGACCTTCATCAAGGATAAGGTCATGGTATGTATTTTTAGGGGGAACCTCCTTTTATTTAGCATTGGGTAACCACTAACAACCTTATAAATCTTACAAACAGAACAAAGCAGCTAGGAATTTTGCACTTTTAATGTTTCACTTTAAGTATCAATAAAATCACTGCTCCCTGCCAAACTGAATTAAAATATATATTTTTTTTGCTTTCTATTTGACAATTTCTTATTTTCAAACATTCAGTTTCCATGAACTTTATTGGGGTTTGGATTCAGCACTCACATTTCACGAATGTTCTGCCAACCTGCCTTAAACTGAACTTTGTACATTCAGCTCAGCCCTAGTTACCAATAGACAACTGTCACGTTGGCCTTAGGTTTAGTTTTCATTAACTAGTTTTATTTAGCAAGGAGTTTGGAGGAATTGAAGGACTGTAAAAACACAGAGTTATCTATTGAATCTTATATCCTCTTGTTTTACTTAGTTTTATAAAAAAATTATTAACTCATACATTGTCCCTCAATATTTGAACTTAGTTATTATTTGGAGGTTTCTGAGATTATATTTTTCAAATGATGGAAATATATTGTTCTTATATATTTAATATATTTAATCAGTAACCAACAGCTTTCTTATTTCACCACTTCATATAATGCCAGCCACCCCAATTCATTTTAATGAATTGAATTTTGAGACAAGAAGCCGGTAGTGCATTTGACAAACTTCCAATAGATGAATACTTAAATTTAGCTTCGACTCTGTTAACTAATGATCACTGAAGCTGTAATCAAGATGACAGCATTTGAGATCTGTTAAGCAATGCAATAAAATAAAATTACATGGCAAAAAAAAAAAAAAGTTTTAATGTTTTGCTTATGCCTAAAAATTAACAAAAATACATAATTATGTTAATTACTCTACTAAACAACAAATGAGCAAATTTTTCCTGTTTGCACACAGCATTCTCATTTTTCCAATCACGTCTTAGAAAAATAGTGAATACAAATATCATTATAAACTGCTGTTTAAAATTGAATATAACCAAAACTATGGTAGTTTACTCCTGCCCCTATCTTTCCCATGGAAACACATACTACAAAACGGTTTATTGAATTGTGTAAGGTTGTGATATGCAGCTATATACTGTAGCCCCTGTTCTCCCTTGGGATCACATGCTATCTATTGTGGAGCAATAGAAGAGGGCTAATAGAATTGTATAATTTCTATTTAATTGAAGGGATATTGTCATGAAAGACGTCCTGTTAGCTCAGCCGTCGGTGGAAGATCGGGTAACAGAACTACTGTCAATAGAGCCAGAGGACGCGTGCGGAGGCGCGTTGGCGCGAACGGACGCATGCGGGTGCGCGCTAATACGATCGGGTGTACGCGGATACACGATGATACGAATGGGCACGTACGATCGGTATTCGGGCGTGCACGCGTGCACGCGGATGCGCGCAGACGTGCAGTGTGACAGCTTTTGGCGCCATTAGGCCTATTTAAAGGAGCCTGTCAGCATGCTTCCTTGCTGTCCGGTCTACAGCGTTCCCTGTGACCCTAGCTATCTAGTATACCTGCCTACCTGATTCCTGTTACCCGGCTTGTTCCTGACTTCTCCTGTTTGCTGCCAGTCCCCGACCTCGGCTTGTCTGACGATTCTCCTGCCTCATCCTACGGTTGTTACCTGCCTGTCTGTTGCCGATTCGGTCCATGCCCTAACTACTCTCCTGATTCCGTTTGGTACCTGCTCTGCTTGCCAGTGTTTGACCCGGCCTGTCTGACTTCGCTAGTGCTTCCGGTGGTACTACAGAACACCTCCCTGCTGCCTGTTGTTCCTGGGCTCCTGCTAGCTACAGTGCTTCTTTATTCAGTCAACAGTTCCAGTGTTCCTGCCAGAGTTCTGGTTCATCTACCAGTTGTTCCAGTGCTCCAGTTGTACTACAGAACACCTCCCGGCTGCCTGTTGTTCCTGAGTTCCTGCCAGCTACAGTACTTCTCTGCTCTATCAGCGGATCCAGTGTTCCTGTCAGTCCTCCTTCTGCTGCACCAGAGGTCCGGATCAGCTCTACACCTGCCACTTGCCAAGCACTTGTGGCCCCCTGTGCTCTTGAGTCCCTGTCTTCTCTATCAGGGGCTCTTGAGCCAGAGGCACACGAGAGGCTACTCCCTGTATTCTGGGCTCCACCACTAGGTACGTGACAGATATTCCCCGAGATCCCTCCAAGTTTTTCACAGAGCCTGTGGAAGTGGCATATTTGAAACCCATAAAACGCACTATGACATAACTGTTGAGATCCCCCCCCCCCCCACTATTGTCAGCTAGGATCTTGAAGTCCTCTGACATGATTACAAAAAAATGTATGTACTGATATATGTCTGATGTATATGTTCTCAGAGTAGGGTGGTAAAGCCAATGTTATACTGTGAAGCATGTACATTGTGGATCTGTAATTAAGCCATGTGTGACAACATAGTGTTGTACATTTAATACTTTGTTGATACATTTGTATAATTTTAATAGTAGTGTATATTACTATATGTATATTTTAGGCACATCTAAAGAATAAAAGTGTAATTTCAAGAGTGTTTTTTTTTTTTTTTTTTAATTGCAGGGTGTTAGTGTCTGTGTGGTTCTGGCAGTATATATATTAGACCTATTTAAAAAGTATTACTGTTTTTCACTAGCATGGTGTGACAATATGATATTTATTATTATATTTTGAACCTTGTGGGGAGTATTTATAAAGATAATTTGTATTCAGTTTTATCTAATATGCTGTTACAGTCAGTGATGTCCCTGGTAGAAAGGAGAAAGAAGGAGGTTGATTTTTAAAATGTACTTTTTACAGATTTCTAAGCACTTGTGCATGGCTGAATAGTGGGAAGGACCCCTTTTACCAGTTCACCAGGAAGAAGCTGGCTACTGTGTATTGGGGATGCCGAAGAGCTTGATAGGGCACAGTGGTGATATACTGCATTAGGAAAAAAAGTATTCAGAGGGGGACTTCTGGATTGTTTGATTCACACCCAGATGGATGCCAGTGATGATTAGAGTGTATGTTTGATGATGATGAATGTATGTTTGTATTTTTTTTTAAATATTGTATATAAAAATGAATTTACAGACATAGACATAGTTGGGCTTGTCATAAATATACACATTCCTCAATAAGACTTGTGCCAAAGACAACCTCATCAGTATGATTTTAAACTGACATTGAGAAAAACCACCCCTGCAGTGTCCCTCTGGCTAAGGCAATTTAAGGAAGAACCCCCCTTTATCAGAGCCTTCCCACCATTCACCATAGATATGTATGTACAATCTCTCACCATTGCTAAGAAAGACTCCACTAGAATGTTTCATGCATTCTCTCCCAATGGCATATATTAAGTCCTAAGATTAAGAAAAAGTGTGTAGCGTCAAAAGTAAATGAACAGTAATGAGATGAGAATACCGTGTTATAAATAGACAGCAGCACATTGAAAAAAGTGTTAAAAGTGAAAAAATGCTAAAGTGAAAAAAAAAAAAATATATATATATTATATATAGAAGTCAAATCTTGTGGATGGAAATCCAATGTAGTGAAAAATATAGATTTAAATGCACAGTTCCATGATAGGGTCAGCAATATAAACTTATAGGTGAAAACACAATAGTTTAGTGCAAAGATGTGCACAAAAAATTGGTGGTGAATAAAGAGGTACAGTACAGTGCCCCAGAATCATCCACCACACCCCCGTAAAAAGGCCACCCCCAAGAAAAGAGATTCATCAAGCGTCATTGGGATATCCTTAAAGCGGAGGTTCACAAAAAAATGGAACCTCCGCTTTTCTGAACCCTCCCCCCCTCCGGTGTCACATTTGGCACCATTCAGGGGGGAGGGGGTGCAGATACCTGTCTAATACAGGTATCTGCACCCACTTCTGGATATAGACTCCCACAGGAGTCACGCCCCCCCTGCACCCACCCCGCTGTCTCCTGGGCAACACACAGGTCCCAGGAGATAGCGGGGACCAGTTAAGACGCGCAGCACGACTTGCGCATGCGCAGTAGGGAACTGGGAAGTGAAGCCGTAACGCTTCACTTCCTGATTCCCTCACCGAGAATGGCGGCGACAGCAGCAGAGAGCCGAGCGATTGATCGGCTTCTGCTGCCGACATCGCTGAACTCCAGGACAGGTAAGTGTCCATTTATAAAAAGTCAGCAGCTGCAGTTTTCGTAGCTGATGGCTTTTAATATTTTTTTTGTAGGTGGATTCCCTCTTTAAGCAGGATTCTTCCCTTAAACAAATCCAGACAAACCTCAAATAGTTTTTAGGAGGGCCCCAAATCTGAGGGATAACATTGCACCTAATGTCATTAATTCCCCCACAAAAAGTTTAATTATCTGGCAACATGAGAGGCTTTTACCCATGTAATAAGTTTGCCATGTGTGGTGTTAGTGGACATAGACATACGAAGGAGAGCAGACAAAATTTACCTCCACCATAAGGCTCCATGCACACTGGAGCTGATAAACTGCAGTTTATTGGTGTTTGGGAGTGTTTTTTTAAAGCCCATAAACTCCACTCTATGTTAGCCTATGTGTCCATGCACACATTGATGTCTTTTAGCTTTAATGAGCAGTGGAGTTTATGGGCTTTTTTCTGTTCAAAGTGCCGTTTTTCACCGCTAAAAAAATGCCAAAGCCGATAAACGCTCATAAATGCGTGTTAATTAGTGTTTGGCGTTCTATTTTTTCAATGCATTGAGGGCATTTGGAATGCATTGTGGGATTTTTGGAGTGTCCTCTGTGTATTTTTATTAAAAATGCCCATAAACGCTAACGCTAAAAAATGCTCATAAACACTCATAAACGCTAGTACAAAATGCTGTTAGAAGCACGTTTTTCAATCAGTGTTTTCTGCCAGCAATCTGGCGTCCAGAAAAAGCTTTTTTGAGCTTCAGTGTGCATGGAGCCTAATAGGTAGACAATATGAGATCGATCAACTTATTTCTTGTGATTCTACCCATGTTGTGTACCTTTTAGAATATACCTGTGGGAAACAGCACGTGGGTAGAACCACAAGACGTTTAAGGGACAGGCTGGGAGAGCACATCTACAATATCAGATGTGGCTATAAACATCATAGTCTCACGTCACACTTCAGAAAGTACCATGCCAGAAACGCTAAAAATTTGAAATTTGCTGGTATTGCTAAAGCAAAATTACAATGGAGAGGTTGAAACAAAAAATGAGAGGTATCCAAGTAAGAAGTTTGGTGGATCCATGAATTACGCTGTTATTCCCGCTCAGGACATAATATTGAGTGGGATATCAACAGCTTCATTGATAAAACATAGTTGTTTGCCTGTTGCTATTTTTTAGATATATTTGCCCTATGAATGTGTGCGTTTTTATATATTTTTATGCATTCTTCTGTATTAATATATTTTACTTTGGTGAATAATTATTGTTCATTGGCTGTGATGTCTGCTTTTTAGATTTTTTTTGTTTGTTTTTGTTTATATATTTTTCCTATTGGAATTTATTTTTGATGTTCTCTGAGAATTTTTTAGACAGTATATGAACTTTTTCCTGCATTAGGGACACCAATAATCTTATCTTTTGGTGGTGGTTCCACTAAATTATTTTGGTTACTTCCTGGTCTTCAACAAAATGGCATTTTTTGTATGTCATGTGCCTTTGAGCATAGATATAATGGTGGTCGTGTCACTTCTGATCACTGGCAAAATGGCCGACGGATCACTTTCTGTTTGTAATTTCTCTAAGGAGACACAATGATTTGAGCAGTTTTGAGAGGGTATATAAACTAGTTTGATGTCTGACACTAGAGGACCCCTTGATAACATCCTATTGGATGAAAAGCTTTGGGGAGCAGACACTAGTGCTGACGTCAGGCCACTGTCCGATACCAGGTCATTAGTGGCACCTGTTGTAATATGTTTTTATGATTCATTTTATTTTGGCTTTTAACATACAATTCCAATAAACCCTACAATATAGAAACTTCATCTGGCTCCTGGTAAGCTTTATTTACTACAGCTACATTTGGATGGTGCGAGTTGCTGAACAGCCTTCCCCACAACAGATGGCAGATCTTCACTGAGTGCGTGTTTGTAACGGCAGCCAGCTTTTCTGGTGAGTGTCCATTTCACATGGGTGCGGTGGATGATTCTGGAGCACTGTACTAGATCACCTCTTCATTTTTCAAGTCACCATTAAATTTTTGTGCACCTCTTTGCACTGAACTACTGTGTTTTCACCTATAAGTTTATATCGCTGATCCTATCATGGGACTGTGCATTTAAATCTATATTTTTCACTACATTGTTTTTTTCCTTTCAATAGCTTTTATTGAGATAAGAAAACATAGGTTACAAAATTAGAGTGGAGGTAGAGGTATCCACCTGAAACATGGGTGTATACAAACGTACAGTGTTACAACAATGTCTTATGAATCTAAAGAAGCATAAATCTATACACAATAAAGTGCATACTCTAAAGCAGAGAGAGGACTGCAACACCAGTACTTGGATAAGAAAAATGTTGAGTCTGGAGTGGGAATAAGAGGCAAGCAAAGCAAAGTGAGTAGAAGTGATAGAGATAGGTCTTTAAGTAGACTTATGAAGGTATTGTCGATGCCTAAAGGTATAATAGGGGGAGATATTTGCTTATGGCTCTGTTTGGTCCAAGTCCCAGGAAGGTGTGAGCTCTCCCATGTGGGGGCTGTCAAGGACTACATTACTACAAATCACTAAGGGGGGTACTTCTGGGGTGTGCTAGCCATCAAGACCAGGACTTGTGAAATTTATCTCTAGTCATGTTTGATTTGGCAACTAGAAATTCCATGCGATAGTGATCATTGATATTTGAGGTGAGGGAGCATAGCGTCGGTGGGAGTGGGTCCTTCCAAGCCTGTGCTAGGGTTACACGTGCTGCTATTAAGATGTGAGTTACAATGGGAAGAAATGTAGTAGGCCAGATAAAAGGGTCTATACTAAAGAGAGCCATTTGCAGAGTCAACACTTGTGAAACAAGAGTAATTTCAGCAATCAGCGTAGATACATTTTCCCAGAAGGGAGCAATGCCATTGCAGTCCCACCAAATATGAAAGATGTTCCCTATTGCATCGCAATTTCTCCAGCATTTCCAGGACTGAGATGGGAAGAAGTGGGTCAGTCTGTTAGGCAATATAATACCATTTGTGGTATATTTATTTTTGGAGAAAACAGATGGCAGCCTGAGAGATCAATGCCAGACGTCTGGGGGAATTGAGATCTGCAGTTTTGATTCCCAAAATACCATACTTGAAGATTTGGATATGGAAGCAGATCAGGAGAGAAGATTATAAATGTAGGACATCCCCTTGGTTTTGGTGGATAATCAAGTGTATAAAGAAAGCAAATCTTTAGATACAGTTCCATCAGTAATGGATATTGAGGAAATAATATGACAAAACCTGAGGTAGATGTAGAAGTCCTTACTAGGGAGGTTCTATGAGGCTGAGAGTTGCTGGAAGTCTTTAACTGTTGTAGTATGAATCCCTGTTGTAGACCAATGCTGTTGCGTTATGTTTGGTGATAATAGATGGAGAGAGAGGAGTGGAAGAGACTGCAGGGCATTTATGTGTATCCCTTTGAAGGTTTGTCATATAGCTTTCCAGGTTGCGACGGTGGCATTGACATAGGGTAAAAAGGAACGTAAGGTATGAAAGTCCATCCATATCACTGCTAATAGTAGATGGGAGGGGGGTAGAGAAATTGTTGTAGCTTCAATTTGGAGCCATGAGGCAGTGGAGAGTGGGACCCACCACTGTTTTGCTTGGTCTAGGATGATTGCCTTGTAATACCATTTGATGTTGGGTGTTCCAAGACCAGCAAAAGCAGTAGGGGTACTCAATAGTGAGGACTTTAGTGAAGATTTATGAGCTGCCCATATGAAGGTGTTGAGAGTTTATTGAATTTTAGCTATATCAACTGAAAGAATTGGTAACGGCAAAGTCCTGAAGAAGTATAGGACATGTGGGAGAAGGAACATCTTGGTCAAAGCTATGTGTCCAGCCCAGGAAGCTTTAATGGATGATATAGAAGTACTTATAGATTGAAGTTTCTGAAGAAGAGAGGTGAGATTTGTGTGCAAAAGCATAGGGGATGGAGAATTAAGGGGAATACTTCAATTTGAGCCATGAGGCAGTGGAGAGTGGGGGCCACCACTGTTTTGCTTGGTCTAGGATGATTGCCTTGTAATACCATTTGATATTGGGTGTTCCAATACCAGCAAAAGCAGTAGGGGTACTCAATAGTGAGGACTTTAGTCGAGGTTTATGAGCTGCCCATATGAAGGTGTTGAGAGTTTATTGAATTTTAGCTATGTCAGCTGATAGAATTGGTAACGGCAAAGTCCTGAAGAAGTATAGGACATGTGGGAGTAGGAACAACTTGGCCAAAGTTATGCGTCCAGCCCAGGAAGCTTTAATGGATGACATAGAAGTACTTATAGATTGAAGTTTCTGAAGAAGAGAGGTGAGATTTGTGCGCAAAAGCATAGAGGATGGAGAAGTTGAATACCCAAGTATGTCATGAATGAGTTGGGTGCGGAGAAGGGGGACATTTTGGATATTGGTTTTGAATGAAGATGACAGGGAACTTCAAATCATGGATGATTTAGAGTGATTTAGCTTATACATGGAGACCACACTAAAGTTCTCCAGGACTTGGCATAGAGGGGGCATCAAATGTAATGGGTCTGTAAGGGATATGATGATATCGTCCACATATAGACCAATTTTGTGAGCAGTATTTCCTAGCGATATTCCAGAAATGAGAGGGTTGGCGCAAATTGCTTGGGCTAGGGGCTCAATAACTAGGGCAATGATCAGGGGTGAGAGTGGGCACCCCCGCTGGGTGCCATTGGTGATGGGGAATGAGTCTGAGAGGTGGCCTGTGGTCCAAACACTGGCACTGGGGGTGGACTAAAGTCCCAGTATGGCTTGTAAAAAATTTCCCTCAATGCCAAATTTCTTTAGTGCTGCCTCCAGGTACTCCCAGTGTACCCCATCAAACGCCTTCTCTGCATCAAGTGCGATGAGCAGAGAAGGGGTTTGGAAGTGCTCTATCTAATGAATGAGGTCTATAAAACATTGTGTTCCATCTGAGGCCTGACGGTGAGGAATAAATCCCACCTGGTCCAGGTGTACCAGGTGGGGCATGTTCTGAGCAAGACGAGTTGCTAATAATTTGGCATACAATTTAAGTTCTGTATTAAGGAGGGAGATAAATGGCTGGATCATGTGGGGGCTTGCCAGGTTTATGAACAGTGGTGATGACAGCCTCGAGAGATTCCAATGGAATATCCCCAGTGGCCAAAAATCTGTTGAGGGGGTTAAAGAGATGAGGTACAAGTTGCTCAGTGTAGGTTTTGTAGTATTCATTACTGAAGCCGCCCGGCCCTGGGGCTTTATGCAAAGGGTTGCACCAGAGCTTCTAATTGTATGCGAGTTAGAGAAGGGAGGTGCAGAGGAGAAAGGAAATCATGTATTGGTGATTGACTAGGTTTATGTTCTATAGGGGAGAGGTGTAGGTTGTATAGTTTCGAGTAGTATGTGCCGAAACAGTTCACAATGTCCTTTGGAGTTGATAAGTCTTTGGCCTTGGGAGTCCAGAAGATATTGGATTTTGGACTGTACTGCCCTGCGTTTATTTTGTTGAGCTAGGCCTTTGCATGCTTTGTTACCCTGGGCGTACCATGTGAGTTTAAGATTTTTCAGGTAAAAATCAAAACCACTTTGTAAGTAGGAGCTGAATTTGGTCCGAATATTATGGAGTTCAGTGAGGATAGTATCTGAAGGGGCCAACTTATGGCGTGCTTCTAAGGATTTTATGTTGTCCAGGAATGTATTAATAATTTCATGGCATTTTTTCTTCTCCTGGGCCCCCAACTTCAATAGTACCCCCCGAATAAAAGATTTGTGTGCATTCCAGAGGGAGGTAAAGTTAGCAACAGAGCCAGAACTGAGGTTAAACATATCACTAATCACAAAACCGATCTGTTCTTTAATCTCCTCAGCACTGAGCAGGGAGGTATTCATTCGCCACAATTTATGTGGTGTACTGGGGGAGGTAGAGAAGAGGATGATGGATACAGGTGCATGGTCAGACCACAAAATCACTCCAATGGAGGAGGTGGAGACATGCTGTAGCACTTTAGAGGTTAGGAACAGATCAATCCTTGAATAGGTCTTTTAAGAGTTAGAGAAAAAGGTATAATCCCTCTCAGTGCCATACTGATATCTCCAGGGGTCATAAAGATCTTCCATCAGCAGAGTGGAAGAAAGGGCCGTGGACCTCCTTCGCTTTGAGCTGGAATTGTTTAAGGTAGGATCAATCACTTAGTTGAAATCACCACACAGTATGATTTGGTCTTTGTGGTAATGTATTTTGTGCATGATGGTTTTGTAGAAGGATTTTTGGTGGGTATTTGGTGCGTATATATTAATTATTATCAAGGGCCTGTAGTTGAAAGATGCTGAAATAATTAAGAACTTGCCAGAGGGGTCTTGTTCTATATGTGATAGGGTAAAAAATACTGAGCAGTGGACTGTAATCATAACCCCTCATACTTTTTTATTGGCTTGAGAATGGTAGATGTAAGGGAAAAGCCTGTGGGAGCAGTGAGGCGAGTTGTTCAAGGAGAAATGTGTTTCTTGAACACATAGTATGTCCGTGCGTTGGGAAATAGCCCCCGCCATAAGAGGGAACGCTGGAGTGGGCTATTTAAGCCTTTGGTGTTGAGCGATGTAATTTTGAGGGGGAAAAGCTAGAGAGTATGAAGTTGTCAAAATGGCACTGCAAAGGTATATGGTCTTGAAAAAAATTGAATTTTTAGTTTGGCAACTTTCAGGTGGAGTTGTTGTATAGCTTCGGAGTGTTCATCTTGGATGTCCACTACAGTATTATGAGCTGTGGTGGCTGCTGATAAGTGCTATTTAATGCGCTCAGTACATTCCTCCAAGAAATCAATCCTGGTATGCAAGTAATTATTGGAGGCTCGAAATTCTTTCTGCATGTCAGCTTGTAAGGAGAGCAAAATTGCTTTCAGAGAGGGTTCTGAAGCATGGTTGTCAGAAGTTGTGAAAGCTGCCAGTGATTGTGTAGGGACAGCATCATTCATGGGACTTCAGGTGTTTTGTTTTTGCACAGGAGGAGGTTTATTGGGGGAGTGAGCTGGAGATATGGCTGATCTCTTACCTCTGTCTGTTGGAGACGTGTCAGGAGGGAGCTGCTGCTCATGGAGTCTCCTCCATGTCTGAGGCTGAGTGAGAGTCCCCATCAGGTTCAGGCACAAGTTGTGGAGGTGGCGGCTGGTAGTTTCGGTCCCAGTCGGAGCCATCTTGGGCTGGAGGCCTTGCGGGCCACATATAGTAATCCAGGAGCCAGTGCGATCCCTTAGGCTGGGTACACTTGCGGGACATAATCCGGAGGTTTGCGCTGTGTGGAGCTCCCTTTTTCAGAGGGAGAAGTGCACAGAAAGGCTTCTGGATGGTGCTGAGAGAAGCTGTGGAGCAGCAGAGCTCTCTGTTCATCCGGCCATCTTCTTCTGCGGCGAGGCCACACCCCACTACATTGGTGTTTTATTGTTGATTTCCATCCACAAGACTGGATCAAAGGATCATTAGATGCAGAGATGATGCGTGAAACCCTCATCCTATACACACGCTACTGAAGAAGAGAGTTGGACGTAACGCACGTATAGGACGAGGTTTTCACGTATATGGCATCATCCCACGATCATCTCTGTATCTAAGGATCCTTTGATTGTATATAACAGACACGTGATTCATGGTTAGCACTGCCTACAGTGCCATTTTTGTACGTGCAATACTATACCTTTTTCTAAACAAATGTGAAGTTTTAAATGGAGAGCACTAGATCTGTGTGCTTTTTCTTCCTGCATGTATGCTGTAGGGATTGGAAATCTAATGATCCATAATCCGAGGAAGAGGCATTTGAAATGGCAGCATTTTGTCTTCATCCCCAGAGAGGGATAAACATGTGGTGAGACCAACTGGTAATGCAGGGGTCATGGCAGTGAGGTGAGAGGCTAATGCAGGGGTCACAGTAATGCAGGGGTCACGGCAGAGAGGTGAGTGGCTAATGCAGGGGTCACGGCAGTGAGGTGAGAGGCTAATCTACAAGGGTGGAGGATTCACACTTTGCATTACATGTCACATGATTGGGGTGGATTCAAATTTGATATTGTTTTCTTTTCCTTTGATATTTTGGATATATATTGGACTATTTTTTGTACATACAAATATTTTTTGCACTTTCATAGTTTCCTTCTTTGTTATTTTATATCATTTCCTTCTTTGATATTTTTGGATATACATTGGATTTTATAATATATATATATATATATATATACACACACACACACACACACATTGATTGCACTTGCACTATATTGTGATTATTTTTTGTAAGTTGTGCTACATTATTCTGTTGTATATATAAATTAACTCACTAAGGTCTGATTCACTTATGGGTGTTGGCTAGCAACTTTTTTAATTTCATTGATATAGTATTGGATTTTGCACATTGATTATTTACAAACTGTTAAAGAAACTATCATGAATGCTGTCATTGTGCTCACTAACTTCTGCTGGCCCATCTGTTCCCAGCCATTATAAAAATGAAACAGTTTTATCATTTCCCGTCTGAATGATGGTTCCATCCCCACTTTCCCCAAATTGACCAACTAAAGTGACAAAGTTGATTGCTGTCAAATGATGTATACTGGAATCAGTGGTGGATCCAAGGGGAACCCCCCTGAAAATATTACAGACTTCCGAGTCTCTCTCTCAGATTTAGAATCAGCAGCAGCGCAGAGAGATACCCTCCTGTTGTTGCCCCTTCCACACTGTGCCACTGGCCTCTACTGCCTGCTGCATCGGATTGCTATCACCTGCCGCTTGGCGTCTAGCAACCAGTGATGTCACATCTGAGCCAAGGAGGAGGAGAATGAGGCCGCAGCATTCAGAGTGCAACCTACTTCCTCCTCCTTGCCTAGTGGGAATGTTGGTTCCACCCACCTCCTCCAGGCTCCAGCGTGAAGACAAAATAAAGCATCTGGCTGTGTGATGCTGCAATCCTGCTCATCTCTATTGCTCCTCCAGATGGTAGCCTCTCCCCCACCAGAGCACCAAAGTATGAAAGTGAGTACAAGCATTAACCATTGTCTAAAATCACAGAATAAAGGTATGTATGCCATTATTTAGGAAAAAAAAGTGCTGCCCTTTTAGTATCAACATTTTTGTCTTATTCAAATCTAATGCCGTGTACACACGCCCGGACTTTTCGAACAAACTTGTCCGACGGAACGAATCCGTCAGGCAATTCAACCGTGTGTGGGCTTCATCGGACCTGCAGTGGACCTTTTCTGTCAAAAATGTGACAGACTTTAGATTTAGAACATGTTTCAAATCTTTCCAATGGACATAAGTCTGGTCGAAAAATCTGTTCGTCTGTATGCTAGTCAGACGGACGAAAACCGATGCTAGGGCAGCTATTGGCTACTGGCTATGAACTTCCTTATTCTAGTCCCGTCGTACGTCATCACGGTCGAATCCGTCGGACTTTGGTGTGATTGTGTGTAGACAAGTCCGATTCAATGAAGGGTTAGTGTGTGGGTGTGGCGCTGTCCTAGTTCATAGAAATACTTTGTGAATCGTGTGTACCAAATCCCATATATGAAGTCGCATATAAAATGCAAACAAAATCGCATATAGCAAATTCAACAAAATAAAACAATAAAGTGACCCCCTTTGAATTGGGGGAAGAGTGGGGGAGAAAACTGGGGGTGAAATCAAAAGAAAAACATCAAAAAGTGACTATGTTAGCAAAAATAATTCCAACCTCATAAAGACCCCATACAGTAATTAATATAAAAGTCTTTAGCAAACATAAAATTGCTGGATAGATTGCATAGATTAAATAGTGACTGGTGCTCAGTGCAACTTAGGTGAAACTCTTGACATCCCTGTAAATCTAGGCAGCTGTCTATATTAATCTTGGTGACCAGGTGCTCATGTCTTGTGATCATGCGGACACTCACCAGCTTCATTAACCCCTGCGGGGGTAATGCACAGTCACAGTGTATGCCACTGTGCGGCAATCCACAGGCTGTTTCTGGGTCACGGTGACGTTTTAGGCATAGAAGAAAGAGGAGATTCCATAGCGTAAAACCATAAACACTCTTTTATTGAACGCAGATGACAGAATGGTACTCACATTTAAGCAGTTTATAATAGGCAACCAAATGTCATCAAAACAGGAGAGCGTCAGGTTTAAATAGGTGATCCTCTGGGAGATGATGCAAAAGCGTCAAATAGGCCACGCCTATTTTGGGCGTGGCCTATTTGACGCTTTTGCATCATCTCCCAGAGGATCACCTATTTAAACCTGACACTCTCCTGTTTTGATGACATTTGGTTGCCTATTATAAACTGCTTAAATGTGAGTACCATTCTGTCATCTGCGTTCAATAAAAGAGTGTTTATGGTTTTACGCTATGGAATCTCCTCTTTCTTCTCCTATGCCTAAAACGTCACCGTGACCCAGAAACAGCCTGTGGATTGCCACACAGTGGCATACACTGTGACTGCGCATTACCCCCGCAGGGGTTAATGAAGCTGGTGAGTGTCCGCATGATCACAAGACACGAGCACCTGGTCACCAAGATTAATATAGACAGCTGCCTAGATTTACAGAGATGTCAAGAGTTTCACCTAAGTTGCACTGAGCACCAGTCACTATTTAATCTATGCAATCTATCCAGCAATTTTATGTTTGCTAAAGACTTTTATATTAATTACTGTATGGGGTCTTTATGAGGTTGGAATTATTTTTGCTAACATAGTCACTTTTTGATGTTTTTCTTTTGATTTCACCCCCAGTTTTCTCCCCCCAATTCAAAGGGGGTCACTTTATTGTTTTATTTTGTTGAATTTGCTATATGTGATTTTGTTTGTATTTTATATGCAACTTCATATATGGGATTTGGTACACACGATTCACAAAGTATTTCTATGAACTAGGACAGCGCCACACCCACACACTAACCCTTCATTTACCTCTTGTCTTTTCCATCTTGGTGGAAATCACATCTGTGGAGGCAGCAGTCCTTTATGCGATTTTTTCCAATTTTTATTTTATCTTCCGTTCCGTTGTGCGGATACACCACTCATATTTCACTAAGTCCGATTCAATGAAAGTCAAATCGAAAAGTCCGTTGAAAGTCCGTAGAAAAGTCCGACGCGATTCAGTCCATCGAGAGTCTGGTCGTGTGTACACAGCATTAATCTAATTATAATGCATGATATTGAATTAACATTGATTGCTGGTTTCTCTAGATATGATAATATTTGTAACCACTTTCTGGCCGCCGTATGTGAATAAATGTCCTCTGACAGGAAGCGTGATATCTTGGTCACCACTGTAGCAATTAAGCTTTTATTAAATTATTATTGGCAATTATTAATGTGAACGCGCATGTAGATCCCACGCGCATATGTAAACGGTGATCGCACCACACATGTGAGGTATCACCATGACCTTCAGAGCGAGAGCAATAATTGTAGCCCCAGACCTCCAGTGCAACTCTAAACTGGTAACCTGTAAGGGCTTTTAAATCATTGCCTATGAAGATTTTTCGGTACCTTAATTTGACGCTGTGCCATGGACGGACACAATTTTAAAGCATGACATGTTTAGTATCTATTTACTCAGCATGACATCATATTTTCGCTTCCGCCATTTCTTGGAATGCAGGTGGAACGTGATCGGCGTGCCTGCTTGATTCTATGAGCCTGTTTGATCAACATTTCCGTAAGTGCATTTTTTAGCTGTGATACAATACATTTTTACATACTGCAATAAGAGGAGCCTTTATTTTTCTTCTTGAATATATTATATACCATACCTTTTGCCTGGTGGGTGTGCAACTTCTTGGACCAATGACCTGGAAATCATTTCTGCTTGACATGCTGGTTATGACTACCTGTAATGGGAGTCATGTACATTTGGTGAGTAGGATGTTTGCCACCCACTAAGTCTCTACGCAGCCGCCCATTCAGTTCACGGCATGGCTGGAGGGCAGAGACTAGAGGCCAGCTGACTGGTGAGGAATGTGAAGTGGGAGAGGCTGAAGGAGACCCTATCTCCTGATGCCGCCATTGGTGTCACTGCTACGAGACACCAAAAAGTCCAGCAGCACTGCCACTGATCGCCCCCAGCACCACCACTCATCCCATCCCCCCACCAAGGAGTAAGAGAAGAAATAAAAATAGAGAATACAGGGCGCATGCGCGGTGGCTCCATGAGCGGTCGCTCGTTCTGAGAGCTCCGCTCCGCTCCAGCCTACATCCGCCACCACAGCTACCACAAGCAGCAGAATCAGCCGTCTGGACCCCCTCACCATCTCCTGGAGTCCTGAGGGACCCCCTCGCATGACCGGGGGCTCTCTCAGACGGAATTTATCCCGCTTCCTCGATCCCGGCCCTCAGATCGCGGCCTCCCCGAAAATGGCGGCCGCCGGCGCTACACGAGGCCTCACTCAGCATCCAGAGGAATCCTTAGAAGACTTCCCTCCTCTGCCATCACGCAAAGACAAGATGCAGCCCCAAGCAGTGAGTAACCCTTCAGAGGGGATCTTGGCTACATCTACCTCAGAATCAGTAGGCTGCAGTCCCATGGATGTTCCCCCCTCTCTCAGATGGGTGAGGGCTGTTACACATCAGGCGCCCAGAATGTCTTCCCTGCTCCCACTCCCACAGACTTCTCAGCTCTAATGGAAACATTTTCCAATATGCTCTCAAGGGGGCTAGCCCACACTGCCTCACAAATCACCACCACTATACAGGCCGACCTGCAGCAGCTGGGCGCAAGAATTGAAACGATCGAAGCTAAGACCGATCAAATTGCCACAGTTGCCAATCAAAACACCGATAGGATCCATGATTTACATGAACAGTTAGATATGGCGTATTCAAAACTCGATGACCTCGAAAATAGGTCGCGCAGATATAACTTCAGATTGAGAGGCCTACCTGAATCGTTCAAAGACACAGATAAAATCGTTCGCTCTTTCATCAAAAATCTAATTCCTGACATACCTGACTATAGACTGGAACTGGATCGAGCGCACAGGGCCCTGCAACCTCCTCGCCAAGACGGTCTGCCCAGAGACATAGTGGTGAAACCCCACTTCTTCAGAGTTAAAGAAGAAGTCATGCACAGAGCTAGGGAATCAGAAAACCTCACCATCCAAGGTCATGCCATCCAAATTTTTGCAGGTCTCTCCCCTTTCACGATACGACGGAGATCCTTAAAGCCACTCCTGCTCATCCTATCACAAAAATCGATCACTTATAGATGGTCGTTTCCATTTCGTCTCAACTTTGCCTACTTAAACAAATCCTACAGTTTCACGAACTTTGGGGATGGGGAACGACTGCTGCTCCAACTGGGCCTTATTTCCCATTCCCCTGTATCAACCGCCACCATGGACCCCAGAACACCTCAATCTGCGAAAAGACCACCCCCAACGAGCCCCATCCAACCTTTATGGCAGAAACAACAAGCCAAGAGATCCAAAGATGGACGCCCTCCTTAATGAGAAGCCTGCAATCAACATTGTTTCCTTCTACCCAGGTTCGCCTGCTGTTATCCCCTGGCATTGGGATACTAACTCCGCAAGCCCCGTTCCCTTCTGGCAGGGTTTGAGCCAGATCTTTAATTGTATCCGAGACATTTTCGTTCTGCCTTAAGTTTTCTCAGGACTCCTTCAATTTTGTTTTTCTGATTCTATTTTTGGTTTCATTTTTCGGCGGCATAGCTGGAGTGGCTGCACTTCGCCCCGACCAGTTTCGGAGTGGTATTTTCCCCCACTCGGAGACGCCTCCACAACCCACTTTTTTGGGGTTTTGCTCCTCGGGAAAAAAACTTGAGAAGGGTGGCGAAAGCCCCCCTCCTCCTGTAAGGGTACTTAGATTGTCCATAAGACATAAGACGAATGTTTGTTTGGTCTCAGAATTTTTTCTACATTGTTCTTGATATGTCTTGTCTCTTCCCCTCAGGGATGACCTTCCCCCAATGTCTCCCTCCCTCCTCTCGCCTCTTCTCAGGGTCACTCAGACACCCGACAACACGACTACAACCCAGATTCCAAAACTCCCAGGTTGTGAAGGCTTGGACACACACACTAAACTTAAATTCTCAGGTAAGCACTTATTGTAAGATGCACACATCCCCCCCTCTGATCCATGCAATCTGACACACCCAATCCTCCTCCCCCCCTCTGTATAGCCACAATGTGCAGGGGATGAATTCTCCGGTCAAAAGACGTAAACTATTTAATCACTACAAGTCGCAAAAAAAAAATCGCAGTCCTCTTACTACAAGAAACTCACTTCCCATCCTCTTACAACCCCTCCTTCTTACATGGGAACTACCCTCAATTTTTTCTCTCCAGCGCTGACAATAAAACTAAGGGGGTTGCCATCTGTTTCGCAAAAAACATCAATTTTTCCCCCTCCGAAGTCATTAAAGACCAAGCGGGCAGGTATCTTTTAGTAAAGGGTACGATTGAGGGATCATTGTACTCCTTTATTTCTTATTATGCCCCAAACAAAGGTCAGGATTCCTTTTCCTCCACCATGATGGCCACATTGGGTCCGCAACTGGAAGGGAAAATAATAATGGGAGGAGACACAAATCTCCCTTTTGATCTTTCCCTAGACAAATCGGGGCTCGGCCCCCCTCGGTCTAGGAAACCACCTAAACAAAGTACTCAGATAGCCTCCACACTGTGTTCCCTAGGCCTTGTGGACATTTGGAGAGAAATGAATCCCAGATCCAAAGATTACACACATTACTCGGCCCCACATCACCTCCATACCAGAATTGATCATATCTTTATTCAATCTCATAACATCCCCTGGGTTACTAAAGCGGTCATTAGGGACACCTCCATTTCAGACCATTCATTGGTCTTGTTATATATACAACTATCACCCAACCCAGGCAAAAGATTCATATGGCGCCTCAACGAAGGGCTCCTTAGTGATCCAATCCAATGTTCGATCCTAGCAAAAGAAATACAAGAATACTTCCGTTTAAACAATTCCCGGAGAGGTCTCTCCGGAAACTTTGTGGACAGCCCACAAAGCAGTCCTCAGAGGTAAGATCATTCAAATCACTTCTAACCTTAAAAAAGAATGCACAGTAGACATCAATAATCTCCAGTTAAAATTCCAATCTCTGAGTGCAGCTCATAAAAGGAACCCTACCAGGGACTCTCTGGAGGCTCTGGAATCCGTACGGACATCCTTAAACCTCGCTCTCACTACCGAAGCTGAGAAACAGCTCCGATGGTCAGGAGCCTGCTTCTACTATGCTTCTACTATCAAACTGATAAAATAGGAGCTAAACTAGCAACCAAATTGACTCCAAGAACTGTCTCAAAACCCAAAACGGATAATGGAAACATTTCATGATTTTTATACCTTACTATATAAGAAAGAGCAAGTAACACCTAGCCACTCCATCTCAGACTTCCTAAACAACCTCACCTTTCCCGAATTAGCCCCTGAACACTCGGAGCTCCTAGAAGAACCAATTTCCGAAGCGGAAGTTCTCGAGGTTATTAAGCACCTGAAACAAAACTCAGCCCCGGGACCAGACGGTTTTTCCGTTGGATATTACAAAAAATTTGGCCCTATATTAACCCCGTACTTAGTCAAATTCTTCAATTCTCTCTTGTCTGGACCTCCCCTGGATAAAGCCCTAAATCTGGCCTTCATATCGGTCATCCCGAAACCTGGTAAAGATACTTCTCTGGTCTCTAATTACCGTCCTATCTCTCTAATCAACAACGATCTAAAAATCTTAACAAAAGTTTTATCCAACAGACTAGCATCTTGTATAGCTCTTTACATCCATAAAGACCAGGTGGGCTTTATCCCGGGGAGACAAGGACCTGACCAGATTAGAAGAGCAGTTGATATCATATCCCTTCTCAATGGGATGGGGGTCCCCAACAGAACGGTTATTTACTATCGATTGACTTGCAAAAAGTTTTTGACACAGTAACCTGGCCATATCTATTCAGCGTATTAGAGCGCTGGGGTTTTGGTCCATGTTTCCGGGGCATACTTCGCTCCCTGTACTCTGGCCCAAGTGCACAAGTCAGACTGCAGGGATACTATTCTGAACCGCTAGCTATAGAAAAGGGAATGAGACAGGGGTGCCCTCTTTCCCCCCTTCTCTTCGCCATAGCCATGGAGTCTTTGGCTATTGCCATTAGAAATCATCCTGATATTAAGGGGGTGTTATGTAGTAAACAAGAGCATAAATGTGCGCTCTTTGCCGACGATTTATTGCTCTTTGTAACGTCCCCTCTGATATCCACACCTAACATTTTTGCTCTGCTTGACAAGTTTGGGGAAGTATCTGGCCTTCGAGTTAACGTGTCCAAGTCTTTGGCTCTGAACATCACAGTCCCTCCCAACATTTTAAATAGCTTACAAAATCACTTCCCGTTCAAGAGGAACAAGAATTCAATTCCTTACCTAGGGGTCAACCTCTCCACCAGTATTGCCTCCCTCTACTCATCTAATTACCCGGCCATCTTCCGTAAACTAATATCAGACCTTTCCCTTTGGGATAGACACAACTTATCCTGGCTGGGCCGTATTAATGCAGTCAAAATGATCCTCCTCCCTCGCATACTTTACTTATTCAAGTCCCTGCCCATTCCTATTCAGAAATCACAAATACAGCTGCTCCAATCCAAAATCATAAAATTTATATGGGGCTCCAAGGGTAGTAGTTGCGCAAAGAATATATTATTCCGGCCTAAATCGCAAGGTGGCCTAGCCTTACCTAATATCTGGTGGTACTACCAGGCAGCTCAACTGGCCCAGATTTCCATTGTATACTCAAAGGGCCCGAAACCAGATTGGGTATCAATGGAACGTCATGCTGTCCCTCTTCACACTATTGACTTTTTGCTTTGGTCCCCCACTAAACAGAGGCCACCCATTCTAGCCCCCACATTATCCTACTCACTGGCTCTATGTGACCGGCTTCACAGAAACCCCTCCCTAATCTCAAACCTCAAACCCCTGACACATTTTTCATAATCCTGAATTCCCATCGGTAATGAACATTTTAGCGTTCAACTGGTGGCTGAATAAGGGACTAATAATAGGTAATTATTTCACATCCACAGGCCCGATATCTCTGGTGTTCTGTACTAGTAAGCTTGAGATGCCTCCAGTTGAACATTTCCACTTTATGCAAATACAGCACTTCCTTCACTCCATTTGGCCAACTAAATCAGACCCCCCCAAAGTCACTAGTTATGAATCATGGTGTGCGGGTGCAACGGATCAGAGAGGGGGGATCTCCGTTATTTATGCTTCGCTTGCTTCAGTGGTGTCCAAGCCCCCATACGCTTTAGCCTGGGAAAAAGATCTTAATATTTCCTGGGAAAGGGATAAATGGTTCTCCTGCTTCCATCGCTCCTTTAAAGGAATCTTAATGTCTCACTGATGGAGGCTAGCATTAAGGTACTCATGAGGTGGTATAGGGTACCATCTCTCCTTGCAAAGATATATCCAGATGCTTCCCCGCTGTGTTTCCGTATGTGTAACCATATAGGCTCACTTCACCATGTATGGTGGTCCTGTCCATGAATACGGAGCTTATGGAACAAAGTGTTCTCAGTGATCCGCAGAGTAACCGCTGTTCAGATTCCTCAAAATCCAGAGATTGCCCTACTGAATCTGAAGGTGGAAACTGTTGATAAACATACCCAAAAGCTGATCTTTTTTATCTTGCTGGGAACCAAAATCACAACAGCTTCTTGTGGGAAAAAACACAGGGTCCCTTTCGCAGCGGTGAAGCATAAAATATCCTGGATTATGGCGCAAGAGAAGATAGTTAGCATTATACAAGACAAAGTTCGCCTGTTCGAACTCACCTGGGAACCCTGGGCTAATTTCTGCCATATTCCCTTATACCCGGGTGCCAACCAAACAGGACAACAGGTGCTCTGAGTGACTCTACTATTAACCCTTATCACAGGTGATTCTCTTCCCTCCTTCCCCCCTTCTCCCCCCCTTGGTTTCCCTACCCTATCCTTGTATTCTCTCATTTACTCTTGCTGAATCCCCTAAATGCTGGTTTACCCTGGGACTTTAATGGTTACTTATCTTAGAGATGTAGGGAATTTCTTCTACAACTCCTGGGCTCCTCAAGTCCAGGGCTACTTAGTTGTTAAGACCTCCCCCCAAACTAGCTAATACCTAGCAACGTTTGTCTGGTCACTTGACCATAGACATTAGTTGGATAGAGTTTCAAAGTTATCATATTATAACATAATGTTATAGGGTTCGCCCGTTTAGGGCGGACTCTTTTGGGATCTCGGGCTCGAGGGGGGAGGCCCCTGGCCCGCAGTGTGTTCCCTGCTGGGGCGGGCTTGGGCGCTTCCCCTGACCCCTGAGCCCTCGCAGATCCGAGAGTCCTTTATTGTGTAATGTAAGTCGTATTACTTCCCCCAACAAAGTGTTATCCCTGTCTCTTATTGTCGATTGTTGTTGTTGAATATATAGCTTAAATCATTCCTGCAAATGAGATACGATATTCCTGACTATAATTCTTGACATGTATACTGGTATTGTACAAACGGTTATTCAATGCTTCCTAATAAGCGAGGTTTCGCTCTGGACTTAATTGTACTTACTGCTCCCTTACACCTTCTTTCGTTTTTGGAATTGTACGCCATAATTGTTATGACTAATCTTCTATTAATAAAAATTTATTGAAAGCTAAAAAATAGAGAATACATGGAAGGGAGAGGAAAAGGGGGGGGGGGACAAAGAAAAAGGGAGAGAAAGAATAAGAGAAAGAACAAGAAAGAAGGCTAGAGAGGGATAGGAGAAAAAGCAAGAAATTAGGATAGAGAGAGAGAGATAAAAGAGAAAGAAAGGAGAACAAAGAGGAAGAGTGGTACATCCTAAAATGTACCATAAGGGGTTTAATACTATACGAGTGGAAGGACTCAGGGAACGCTAAATGTCCATGGGTTAGGGGCGCAAATTACTTGTATTGCCTTGGGTGCTGACACCCCACCCTACGAAAATATTTTTACTGTTAGGGGTCCCCACAACTTGGGACATTTTTTTCAAGGGGTCACAGCACTAGATAGGTTGAGAACCACTGGCCTAGGCGCTGGTGGAAGAAAGCGCTTCTGATTTCATATTTATTTTGATGGACTTGTATAGAAGATGCCACTATAACTTGGCTGGAGACATATGGTAGAGGTGTATGGACATTGCACATTATTTAATACATTTATTATGTTCTATATATGTTTGTGTTGATGGTTTTAGTTGAGCACGGTATGAAAATAACTGTTGGTACATTTTTTTTTCCCTTTTATATCTTTTATATTTTACCAAACAGTTCGGGTTTTATATTGTGATTTTGTGCATTAAAATTCATTAAAGAGGAAGTAAACCCTGATGGGTTTTATTTCCTCTTTTTTTCCCCTGCAAAGTAAAGGCATAATGGGCTAGTATGCATCACATACTAGCCCAATTATGTGCCACTTACCTGCAAACGAAGCCCATAATGTCCCCACTGGTGACCGCATCAATCTTCTCCCCTCTTTCTTCTGGGACCACAGACTCTGGCTCTTAGACTGGCTGAAGTCTCGTGACATCGCTCCCCCACATGCGAGTGGGAGCCGTCAGTCACGGCATATATTTACAGTACCTATAGGTAAGCCTTATTATAGGCTTATCTATAGGTAAAACTTTCGCATTGGGGTATACAATCACTTTAAAGTGTGTTATTTTCAAAAACTTTGTGTTTGAAAAACCGCTGCGCAATTATGACATAATTATGACATAAAAATAAGCAACTTCCGTCATTTTATTCTCTATGACCTCTGCTTAAAAATAATGTTTAGGTTGTTCTCAGTAGTTTTCTAGCAAAAAAAAAAAAATTTTTTTTTACGTACAGTAAGAGAGGAATGTCAGAATTGGCCACGACAGGAAGTGGTTAAGTAATAATTTAATAGATTAGGATGTACAACAAAGATCAGATGACAAACACAATGAACTTGTTTTCAATGCAGATACTGGGGGTTGTATTAAAACACATGCACCCAATAATAGTATAGTGCATTAAAATAGGCTTGTACACAAATAATGACAATGAAATGAGATCAAACGCTTCCCCTGAATCAGCAAAGCCTATTAAACTTAATGACAAAAAAAATGCCTGTTGAATATAGCGAATGTAGCTACAAGCATCACATATATTTAAGCAAAACATAACACATGAATGAGTTCATCGTTCTGTGCAGTAACTGTTTTTGTAAATTACAGCATGTGTTTTTTTAATTACATTAGCATAGAATGAACACCACACAGTAAAATAGACATGAGAGTAATTTACAGACAGCTAATGTTTAACAATGGTTTAGAAAACATTCTAAAATACATGCATAATATTATTTTACAATAAAAGATGGAAAAGCAAACGGGGATCTTAGTAAGTGTCACACTCCAAGCCATGCAAGATTTATTTAAAAAAAAAAGTCACTCTTGCATACATACTGGAATTGCATCTGGAGCCAGCTAAAAGCAAAACAAAGTATTATGAACATTACAAAAAAAAAAACCACAAGCGCACACATGGCACAATACACAAATTTTAACATGAGCTAAACATAGAATACAACATGATTTCTAGTGAAAGAGTGTGCAGTGGCAGAGTCTACTTGGTGCTCCTGTCACTGTGGTTAAATCACACTTATGCCCTGTACACACAATGGGATTTTCTGACAACAAATGTTTGATGGGAGCTCGTTTTCAGAAATTCCAACCGTGTGTAGGCTCCATCGGACATTTTCCGTTGGAATTTCCGACAAACAAAATTTAAGGTCTGGATATCAAATTTTCCGACAACAAAATACATTGTCGGAAATTCTGATCATGTGTACACAATTCCGACGCACAAAGTTCCACGCATGCTCGGAATCAAGCAGAAGAGCCGCACTGGCTATTGAACGTCATTTTTCTCCGCTCATCGTACGTGTTGTACGTCACTGCGTTCTTGGCGATCAAAATTTCTGACAAGGTTTGTGTGACCGTGTATATGCAAGACAAGTTTGAGCCAACATCCGTCAGAAAAAAAACATGGATTTTGTTGTCGGAATGTGCGATCGTGTGTACAGGGCATTAGTGTGGGTCTGCTCGAGAACCATTAACTAGGATTACAGCAATAAAGTGACACTAAACTTTCAGTTTTGAAGCACTTTTAGCAGATGATTTAATCACTTGCAGCTCTTTAACCTTTTAATCCTTGTTTCAATTTAAGCTGGTGCCATAAGCTCTGCTTCTAGTTTCAGTGTGGCTCCTTTCTCTCGCAGCATCCTATAGAGCCACCTTTGCATGCAGGGACTGGAGTTGTGTCTCTCTACACTGTGTGCATCAATAGAAATATATCTGTACATTCCCATAGTGTTGGATGGCAAAGCATTCACCTGCTCCCCCTTCCTCCTCTCCTCTCCATACTATGTCTCTTCTGCAATACAAACTTCTACTTTCCTGTTCACAAACCCCTTTAGAATCTATACTATGCTGTACACATGCATAGGAGTTATAGCACCCCATGCCGTTTTTTCAAAACCCATAAGAAGAGTGGCTTCAGTGAAAGATCAAGTAGTCTTGAGTCAGCCCCTTTTTGTTGGTTTTATTCTTGTTGTGGGATGGTAGAGGTGTAGCTTTATGTTTGTACCAAGCATGTTTACATTCAGACAAAGACCAAGCAAAGATGTAATTGGTAGGCATGTGCAGAATGAAAACTTTGTTTAGTTTTGTTTCGTTATTTATATAAATTTGTTTAGTTAAATTTGTTTAACCTGTTTAATTTGTTTTTGCAATTAGTTTTGTTTATTTGTATTCAAATTGATTCTAATTTTCAAATTTTGAATAGTTTTCAAATTAGGAAAGTTTTCGAATTATAAAAGTTTGCCAATTTCCAAAAGAGAATAAAATAGAAAAGAAGATAAATTAATACAATAGAAAACATTATAATAGAATATAAAATAAAAGAATATAAAATAAAAGAATGGATTATAATAGAATAGAATAGAATAAAAAAATAATAGAATAAAAGTGAATTAAACCATTTTCTGAAATTTAAACAGAAAGGAATAGATTACAAAAGAATAGCATTCAAAAAACAATGGAATAGAAAGAACATAACCATTTCCCAAAAATAGAATCAATTTGAATCTGAATAGAATAGAAAAGAACAGAATAGAATACAAAGTAATAGAATAGTATACAAAAAAAGTCTTCCTATTCTAATCTATTCTTTTCTATTCAAATTTGAATTGATTCTATTTGAATTTTGGGAAATGGTTATTTTCTTTCTATGCTATTGTTTTTTTGAATGCTATTCTTTTCTATTCCATTATAGTATATTCTATTCTATTTTTTCTTATGTATTCAAATTCCAATTTATGCTATTTGAAATTCGAACTCCAGAAGATGGTTATATTCTTTCTATTTTACTATATTCTTTTATATTATATTGCTTTATTTTCTATTCTATTTCATTCTCTTTGGAAATTGAAAAACAAATTGAAAACTTTTCAAATTCGAAAATTATTAGAATCGATCCAAATTAAAATTATCAATTTTTTTTTCATTATTTCAGATTCATTTAAATCCAGTACTATTGTAATTCAGAAATTCGGATACATCCAAATTTCCGAAAACTGAAAATTTGTCCGAATTTCAATTCAGAACGAAATGAACTGCACATGTCTAGTAATTGGAACCATGTATATGAGGGTACTAGTATTACATGGAAAGCCCCCTTTTTTCTTGGTTAAAGGACTAGCTGCCTTTCTCCATTTGAGGTGGAAGCCAATGGTGTCTGCAATAGCCTGCATATATACATGTGTTTTACATATAAGCACAGGTTCCAATATGATTAAGCCTACCAATATTGACATTTCACAATATGGCGGAAAAGAAACATGATTTACAAGAAAACATTTTACTATTTGAGTTAGGTAGTGAAGTGGTAAACCCGTTATTGGCCCACCAATCAATCAAGAGTGAGCTAAAACACACTTATAAGATACCTTATCATGCATTTATCATCCAGCATTACTTCATACATACATGGCCCTATCAGATGTGATTGGTTAAGAACCTTGTTTTTATCAACTGTGATTGGTTAAGAACAGCAAACTACCCATTTCCTGTAAGGTATAGTAAGGGTAATACCTTCTGTAACTTCATGCCAGGATTACTGTAGGGTGTAGTACATGCCTGAAGGCAGTTGATGCCAAGAATACAAGGCAGAGGCCCTCAACTGTACTGAAGACTCAACAGTAGATGAATGTTTTCTTTGTAACTTTTTTCTTTTTTATTATAGCATAAAAAAGTAATCTAAAAACGTTAGGTACTCCAGGTCTCATTCCAGTACATATCACAAATTAAGAGCATTATTCCTCATTTTAGGATAGTGGTTAAGTCCATACAAATCGCTGCTTTATGTCTCATTGGCTAGGTGCACATCCAGAACTGCTGGTGTATAGTGCAAACATAGCCTTCTATTATAGAGCCATTTCAAACTGCATACAGCTGTTTCAATCTATTTGTCCATCACTAGTACAGTGTTTGATTTATTTTATTTTAAAATATTGCTTTATTATAAAGCAAAATTTATTTTGCTTTATAATAAATAATAATAATCTTTGCCACACTTAAATATAAACAATGGAAGACCCACACACCAACCTTAGAGTTACAGTGATTTCCTGCTATTAAACATGTACAGAATAGGTGCAAAAAATGTAGTCACCTCAATATGATGGTGAGTTAAAAGAGCCCATCGCCACACCTCACTTTTAATTTAAAGTGGATGTAAACCCTCACATATACCCAGTGAAGTGAACAGCCTCAGATGATACACAGAGATACACAGAGATGAAACAAATCTCCCTACATAAGTTTTATTTGTACAATACATCTGCAGTCTTCAGCTTTCTACACTGTTTAGAAAGTGAACATCATCAGAAATGTTTCTTCCTGTTCCACCACTTGGTGTGGAGTCTTGGCATACACTGTGTGACAGCTGATTGGAGGAAAGGCACGCACCCCCCCTCCACATGGGTAGAGGAATGAAGAAGCATGCAGAGCTGTGATGTGAACAGACACACTCTCTGCTAATCTCTATGCACCCACCCTGACACAAATTTCCAGCTGCTTTTTTCTCCTGTGTCAGAGAACTTGTCTGGCATTATCATGCTGATAACAGAGGAATATAACAGCAGAAAGACACAGTGCTTTTGGGAAAGATAAGTAAACACTGCAAATATATGTTGCTTGGTTATATTTCATGAATTTGATTTACATCCACTTTCATTTATAGAGATCTTTGAATTTTGCAGGGAGTCATAATTTCCTGTATGCCACATCTCTATGCATGCTTCAGCTTTCACTCTTCACTCCACCACACCATATACCCTGCATGTCACTTATGTACTTGTGTACATTCACTGCCAGCTTCAGTAATAGGAAACAACATTGAGCTGGGAGCTAGCTGCGCAGCAAGAGCCAGTCAGTAAATTTAAAGGGTACTGAGATAGGATATTAAAAATTCCTACTGCGGGATCCCAATGTGCGAATCCTGCAATCAACTTTGTGACACATGAGACAACATATAGCTGATTGTGTTGTCCCATATGTTCAAATGAAGTTGCTTGGGTTTCCCTATGATTAGAACAGACTTGGAGCAAAAGAGAGCCTCATCACTTACTTGGACATCACAAGTATTGAATGTAGTTTAGTGTTTTTACAGAAAGTACTGTAAAAATTGTTTTTGCACAAATCCTTAAAAGCCTTCATAGTTTAGACATAAGCAAAGCAAATGACACAGCCTCTTCTACTGGCAATAACCCTGCATGCACTGACAAACTCAGTGGTAACAGCAAATAACTTTCCTAAGAAAACATTAACTGTAGCAATTGTCTATCAACCAGAGGGAAATGTATTCTCCAATAATCGAATGCAAAAAATGATCAGTAAGCCGATCTTCTACTGGAGAGTTCAAAAGCAATCACAAAGGGAAAAAAAGAGGGGTAGGTGTTTCCAAGGCTAAGTGAAAGCATCATAGCATTACCAGGTCCCCCATCCACTTGTAGGACCTGGCCTTTAAAGCTGGCATCTGCCCATGCTGTGACATCCACACATTAAATCTTGGTGAATGTGCAAATCAAAAAACATGCAGCTTAGCTGCCATACATACCTGGGTAAATATTTGCATGGTGCAGAAAGGCCCAGAACACATTTACTGCCCTGGAGATGTAGGTAGTTACAGGGAATAAACATTCTAGTCCTTGCAAGGAATATGTCTGCAATATAGTCAGGAAAATCCAATTAGAGATTGTTGCACTGGATGCAGAAGATCTCTTGTGTAGGCCATTCAGCATAGCAAAGAATCCATCTTAGAAAGTCAACTATTGCTATAAAAAGAAATTTGCCCCAGCCACATCTATCTGGTGCAAGAAAATCCCCTTAGGACGTGAAGGAGATAAACCAAGAGAAAGCAACACAATGCTCTCTTTGAGGCAAAAAGAATACAAGCCTGACAGCTCTGAAATCCTTCAAGATAAAGTGATAACAACAAGGGTGGCCACCTTCTGAGAAAAGGTCATAAGAAGGATCTCTTGTATCGCTTTATTGATTGACATATTTAAGATGAGGTATCTACCATTGGGGTCGACCTCAGAGTGAAGCAATTTGAAAGACACGGAGGAGCATATGGCAATTACGACCCCAGCTTTCTATTTAATGGAGTTAGCAAAACAGTTAGCAAAAAAGCAATGTGGGAACTGCTTATAACAGCTGGGGGGATAACAGGAGAGAAACTGAGTTTCCCTTAACACAATTCAGGTCCGACTTGTGTTTAAGGGCTTCTTAAAATAATACATTTTGTTTAAAAGGAGAGTTAAAGCCCTTCATGTTTAGCAATATAATGATGATCCACTTGTTGGGAAATGATCAGAAAAGTCAGAAGGGGAAGGTAAACAACACCAATAAAAAACAGCGGTAATATGAGTACTAAATACCATTACCAATAACAGATTTTGTATGCACGCATGTAAGTGTAAGTGAATAAATAATATTTATTAAAATAGGTGATAATTCAGAAAATACATACAGTGCAAAACCAACACAACAAACCCACTACAAACAATATATACAGCAAGGGGCAATACCAGAATCACAGATGTCAGACAGGCCAGGGTCATACACAGCAGGTCAGCAGGAACAAGGGATATACCAGAAACAAACGTTTAGCCAAGCCAAGGTCATACACAGGAGATAAGCAACTGAACAAGGGCAGGTTGGGAGAGGGAGATAATGGATGGGATAGGATACAGGCTCAGGTTTAGGTTCAGGTTCAGGTTCAGATACAGGAGATACAGGTTTACAGGATACGGGATAACAGGTCAGGGCGCAAGGAAGAAAGATACCAAGGCGAGCCTATGAGGGCTTGCCGGGTATTTATAAGGCTGTAGTAATTGACCTCATGTTACAGCTGAGCGCAGAGGGTGCTGTTTGCTCCACACTGCCGGAGTGCACCCTCTGGTGGACACCGGTACTACAGGCCAAGGATGCAACAGTGCCACCAGCAGGAGAGACCTCTTACTACAGGTCCCAGGTGTTGGAAGACACCCGCTGGTGGACACTGGTACTGCGATCCAAGAGACCGATAGCGCCATCAACGGGTAAACCCTCTCATGACAGTACCCCCCCAAAGGAGCGGCCTCTGGATGCTCCAACAAGGTGAAATTGTCCAAAGTTCATGGCCTCAAACCGAACAGATGAGGGCACATCAGGCTGGGCATCGGGTACATCAAACTGGACAGTGGGTACATCTGAGAAGACAGCGGGCACATCCGGGAAAACAGCGGGCACATCCGAGCAGACAGCGGGCACATCCGGGATGACAGCGGGCACATCCGGGATGACAGCGGGCACATCCGGGATGACAGCGGGCACATCCGGGATGACAGCGGGCACATCCAGGATGACTGCGGGCACATCCAGGATGACTGCGGGCACATCCGAGATGACAGCAGGCAGGAATACACCAAGCTGGGCAGCGGGCACTTCGAGCTGGGCAGCAGGCACGGGCATTTTGAGCTGGGCAGCAGGCATGGGCACTTCAAGCTGGGCAGCAGGCATGGGCACTTCAAGCTGGGCAGCAGGCATGGGCACTTCAAGCTGGGCAGCAGGCATGGGCACTTCAAGCTGGGCAGCAGGCATGGGCACTTCAAGCTGGGCAGCAGGCATGGGCACTTCAAGCTGGGCAGCAGGCATGGGCACTTCAAGCTGGGCAGCAGGCACATCAGGCTGGGCAGCAGGCATGGGCACTTTAGGCGGGCAGCAGGTACAGGCACTTCAGGCTGGGCATCAGGCACATCAGGCTGGGCAGCAGGCATGGGCACTTTAAGCTGGGCAGCAGGCACATCAGTATGGGAAGCTGGCACATCAGTCTGGGAAGCTGGCACTGAGACATCGGGCTGGAAGGCAGGCACTGGGACAATAGGCTGGAAAGCAGGCACATCAGACTGGGAAGCTGGCACATCAGACTGGGAAGCTGGCACATCAGACTGGGAGGCAAGCTTCGAGACATCAGGTTGGAGGGCAGGCACTGAGACAACAGACTGGGAAGCTGGCACATCAAACTGGGAAGCTGGCACATCAAACTGGGAAGCTGGCACATCAGGCTGGGAAGCTGGCACATCAAGCTGGGAAGCTGGCACATCAGGCTGGAAGGCAGGCATCGAGACATCAGATGGAAATGCAGACACTGAGACATCAGGCTGAAAGGCAAGCTTCGAGACATCAGGCTGGAAGGCAGGCATGAAGACATCAGACTGGGAAGCGGGCACATCAGACTGAAAAGCGGGCACCGAGACTTCAGGCTGAAAGGCAAGCTTCGAGACATCAGGCTGGAAAGCAGGCATCAAGGCATCAGACTGGAAAGCAGGCACATTAGACTGGAGAGCGGGTACATCCGGCTGGAAGGCAGGCATCGAGACATCCAGCTGGAAGGCAGGCATCGAGACATCCGGCTGGAAGGCAGGCATCGAGACATCCGGCTGGAAGGCAGGCACATCAGACTGGATAGCAGGCGCATCAGACTGGAAAGCGGGCACCGAGACTTTGGGCTGGAAGGCAGACATCAGGACAGACTGGACAGCGGGCACATCAGACTGTGAGGCAAAGACATCAAGCTGGGAGGCAGGCGCTGAGACATCAGGCTGGAAGGCAGGCATCAGGACATCAGACTGGAAAGCAGGCACATTAGACTGGAAAGCGGGTACATCAGACTGGAAGGTGGGCACATCAAGCTGGAAGGCAGAGACATCAAGCTGGAAGGCAGAGACATCCGGCTGGAAGGCAGAGACATCCGGCTGGAAGGCAGAGACATCCGGCTGGAAGGCAGAGACATCCGGCTGGAAGGCAGAGACATCCGGCTGGAAGGCAGGCATCGAGACATCTGGCTGGAAGGCGGTCACCGAGACATCAGGCTGGAAGGTAGGCATCAGGACATCGGACGGGGAGGCAGGCACATCAGACTGGATAGCAGGCACATCAGACTGGAAAGAGGGCACCGAGACTTCGGGCTGGAAGGCAGGCATCAGGGCAGACTGGACAGCGGGCACATCAGACAGAGGCAAAGACATCAAGCTGGGTAGCAGGCGCCAAGACATCCAGCGAGACATCCGGCTGGAAGGCAGGCACCGAGACATCCGGCTGGAAGGCAGGCACCGAGACATCCAGCTGGAAGGCAGGCACCGAGACATCCAGCTGGAAGGCAGAGACATCCGGCTGGAAGGCAGGCATTGAGACATCCGGCTGGAAGGTGGTCACTGAGACATCAGGCTGGAAGGTAGGCATCAGGACATCAGACGGGGAGGCAGGCACATCAGACTGGATAGCGGGCACCGAGACTTCGGGCTGGAAGGCAGGCATCAGGGCAGACTGGACAGTGGGCACATCAGACTGAGAGGCAAAGACATCAAGCTGGGAAGAAGGCGCCGAGACATCCAGCGAGACATCCGGCTGGAAGGCAGGCACCGAGACATCTGGCTAGAAGGCAGGCACCGAGACATCCGGCTGGAAGGCAGGCACCGAGACATCCGGCTGGAAGGCAGGCACCGAGGCATCCGGCTGGAAGGCAGGCACCGAGGCACCCGGCTGGAAGGCAGGCACCGAGGCATCCGGCTGGAAGGCAGGCACCGAGGCATCCGGCTGGAAGGCAGGCACCGAGGCATCCGGCTGGAAGGCAGGCACCGAGGCATCCGGCTGGAAGGCAGGCATCAGGACATCAGACGGGGAGGCAGGCACATCAGACTGGAAAGTGGGAGCAGGTTGAGTTACTGGCAAGATGGTGTGGGTCAGGAAGAATTTTTGTTTCTTTTTTGGTTTAGCCCGTGCAGTTTTGTATGTAGGTGCAGGGCTGTAAGAAAAGAAAGTAGCTGAGCAGAAGGAAGACCAAGGAACTGTAGCTGGAGGAGGGTTTTGTGGGATTGTTACAGGTGGAGGAGAAGAGACAGGTGGATTGAAGGCAGGATAGGTTCTACACTTAGAGACTGGGTAGTAGTATTTGGTAGGGGGCTGATTAAACTGGGCTGTAGCTGAGGTTGCCATAGGCGACGGGGAGATAGATTTTTGGGAAGGCAGATGATAAATGGCAGGGCTGGAATATTGTGGCTTAGCTAAAGACAGGAGATCTGACCATGCCTGCAGCACAGGTTGAACAAACGCTAATTCACACACAGCCTGACTAACCAAGGATTGCACCGACTGGATGCAATTAGACAACACCTGCTGTGAACAGGAGGAATAATGTTCCATGAAATCGGCTGGATCATCCTCTAACAACCAAACCAGGGATTCAACTTTGCCATAATTGAAGGGGGGAGGAAAATGATCGCTTCCTTTGGGAATGCATGACAGGGCTGGTTTTGCACATAACTGGATCAGGGGCTGAACATCTTCAAATGACATATACCCCTGATCCACTAGGGAATGAGCTGATCGGATAGTTTCATCAGCTGGTCACTAGTCCACCCTTTTAAAATCTGGCGACAATATTCACCATCCTCTTCTGCTAGCAGAGAATAATAAATAATTTCATTGAAATCCATATTAGCAGACCCGACAAACCAGGACGGTTTCCTCAATGCAGCCACGTCTGGTCAGGGATGGCCTTGGTATACTGTCAAGAGACTAGTAGACCAGACTGTGTGGACTGCACAGAGATAACCCAAAATGCATGTAAGTGAATAAATAATATTTATTAAAATAGGTGATAATTCAGAAAATACAAACAGTGCAAAACCAACACAACAAACCCACTACAAACAATATATACAGCAAGGGGCAATACCGGAATCACAGATGTCAGCCAGGCCAGGGTCATACACAGCAGGTCAGCAGGAACAAGGGATATACCAGAAACAAACATTTAGCCAAGCTAAGGTCATACACAGGAGATAAGCAACTGAACAAGGGCAGGTTGGGAGAGGGAGATAATGGATGGGATAGGATACAGGCTCAGGTTCAGGTTCAGATACAGGAGATACAGGTTTACAGGACACGGGATAACAGGTCAGGGCGCAAGGAAGAAAGATACCAAGGCGAGCCTGTGAGGGCTTGCTGGGTATTTATAAGACTGTAGTAATTGACCTCATGTAACAGCTGAGCGCAGAGGGTGCTGTTTGCTCCACAGTGCCGGAGTGCACCCGTTGGTGGACACCGGTACTACGGCCCAAGGATGCAACAGTGCCACCAGCAGGAGAGACCTCTTACTACAGGTCCCAGGTGTTGGAAGACACCCGCTGGTTGACACTGGTACTGCGATCCAAGAGACCGATAGCGCCACCAACGGGTAAACCCTCTCATGACAGGATTAAGCAGCCATATTGCTCCCCTCGCCAGCCACTCCCCCCCTTCCTGTATTGGTTTGAAGGGTACATCCTGAATTAAAAAAGAACCAGAATAAGATGTCATAAACCAGAGAGGGCTTAACAGGGTCAATGATGTGAGCAATTGTGATATAAATCAAGGAGTGTGAAGTCTAAAGAAACTGACACAAGGCCACCAGGGATGAAATCTGTCACTTGATGGTGCACCAGGCACCCATCCATGCCCAAATGACAAAACTGTAGAAACTGAGTGAGTAAAAGGGTCCTGGGGGTTAAACCAAAGAGCTCTGCACAATCTGAAGTTTTGTCATTAATTTTAGACTAGTATAAAGAACACGCTGCAACAAACTATTAAAGTATGACCAAAGCCAAAACTTTTTGAAAGATACTGAAGGGTAGAAACCACTGCTGGGTTTTTATTACCTTCTGTGTCTCACTTGAGGAGATTCAGTCTCTCAAACTGCCCTGATTATCAATGTCATGGGGAATGAAAGTTAGGTTAAATCCAAAATGTTGAGATTCCCTCAGAACAGGAAAAAATGGGAAATATTCCAATAGGGGCACTCGTTCACATGACAACTGTCTAAGAGGTGATTTCCCTCACATTTGAAAGACAGCCTCTCTCTTTGTGTTAAATCTACAGGAGGTGAAGGGAAATCTTCTGAGACACATATGACAAAAACAGAAGTGTCGCTTTTATATGCAATATGAAAAAAAGTTGGGGCTATAGATATACAGTACATTAAGGATATTAGATTTTATAAATATTTTCAGCCTGTGGTTATTGCGTATAAATTGACCAAGTTTTTTTTTGTGAATCCAGATATGGTCATGATTTACAAAATGGTCATGGTTCAATTTTTATCTTGTTTTGGTAAAATAACTCCTGCAATAATTGTAATCTAGTAAAACATAATTTTGCTCATACCTTAATCTTGGGCTCAGCAGAAGCATCAAAGTGACTACTATGTAAAAACAAGCAATCTACAGAGGAGGCAGTGATTAGTATCTTACAAAAATAATTTCAGACATTAAGAGACTGAATGAAAAAGAAGCTGCACCTTGGGTATATAGTTATGAGTAACGGAATACAACACTGATGTTTTACTATTCAGTGGAAATATCCCAAAAGGACTAATCAGCCCTTTCTATAACAAGATTTATTATTCTTTAAAGGGCACTTAACTTCAAAAAGTCTTTAGTTACAGGAAACATTAAGAATGTTAAGTGACTTGCACTGTGGGTTAAAATCTGTGAAATTCCATAACATAATACAAATTGTACTCAAAATTACATCAAACTGACAACCTTTGAAAGGTTTACAGTGGCTGATAGTCCCACATTACAGGGGAAACCTAATAAAGTTCATATATCCTAACACTTGTTATATTATGAACAAATTACAATGAGTTAGCAATACAGAGTAAAAGCATTTCTATTGACCTTAACATTTTGCAACATAATCAAGAATGTTGATTTAATGAATGTTGTAAATTGGTAACAGTAAAGCTTAAGGATGGTTTTTCATCACATAGTAATATTTGCATCTCCCCGGGCAATGTACCAAACTTGCTAGATTTGTGAACTATATCATTCATATTGCTGCAAATCAGGACTAATTTTGAAACTATGAATCATTAGCTGTTTAACATTGCTTTTTCTGCATCCAAAATGGAATATATGAGTGAATTAATGTACAGTGAAAAGCCCTGATCTTGTTGGGTTTTTAATAGAGATATGATAAAAATACAATGCTACTTTTACATAAAAAAAAAAATCACAATTTTAGTTAACTCATTAAATAAAATGAAATACTACTATATTTTTTTTATTTTAAAAATGATATATATGTTAAATTTAGTAACAAAACTAATGTATGAAGTACACAAATGATCGTAAGGAATCATGTATCTAAAACAAACTATAAAGCTCCATCTTTACTTTTATTCTGTTACCAACAGTGGTGGATGGAATGGGCTCTAATTGTACATATCGACAGTCACTTGAATCTAGTTTTTTATTTCAATGGCAATATATTTAGATATAAAGGAGATGCTTACTGGAAAAAAACCTTGACAAAGTGTGTTCTACTTTTTACCTATACTGTAACTTCTTGTTGTACAGTACAATGTACCTAGCTGTCACAATATTTGCTCATTATGTATAAATGATATGTTTGTTTAGTTAGCATAACACAGTGGCACTACTTAACTTCATTAATCAAAGTGGAAGTTTATGAACTGTTCAAACACTAAAATTTAATTCAAGCAAGCCAGTTTACACGGGTTCAAAATCCACTGTGTATCAGGCCAGTTTGATCCAAATTCAAGTTTGGGGAAACAGGCTTTTTGCCCTTAGCCTGGACACTCACTGAACAATTAAAACAAATCAAAAAGAAAAAATTACCAGCTTACTTCACAGAGCATGCAGTGCTTTTCTTTTTTAAAGACCCTCTGGTCACCAGTATGGACTCTCACATATACTGGTAGAGGGGGTTATAGGGTGAGAATCCCTTTCCTCTGTGACATGTATGGGCGAATAATGAACTAATGAAATAAGGATAGTAAAAAGTTTTAGGGTAAAGTACATTTAAAATGAAACTATGGACACAATCAAACATTAAATATATGATGCAGTCTATTGCTAGTAAACATATAGCAGTTATTTGTTTTTTTCTGAGTCCCAACTACAATCGGAACTCAGATAAAATCACCTGTTCATTCTGCCAATAGATCTGTTGATTTTGAACTTCCTTTAACCTTTTCACTGCCAGGTCCACTGGTAGATCATAAGCTTAATAATAGCATGCAATGCCAAGCTGCGGTTTCCAAAGCGAGCAAAGTCCTTTGTGTTAGGAGAGGTATGGACTCCAAAGAGAGAGATATAATTTTGCCCGCATAATTTTTTTCCCCTGCTGTAGCAAATTGGATCATGCTTTGCTGGGGTTTTTTGCCTTCCTCTGGATCAACTGTGGGTTAAGGATTGTGTATATGGGATTGTAAGTTTTTCTTTTTTTTGGTTGAACTGGATGGACTTGTGTCTTTTTTCAACCTGACAAACTATGTAACTATGTACAGTGGTCATATGCTAATTGCAAAAATGTTCAGTAGACTATCTAGTATTTACCTAAAATGTGACTCCCCCCCACCCGCCACCACTTCTCTGCCCTAGCTCCCCCTGCTTCCTGCTCCTCCACATCCTTGCCACACTGGCTGCTTAAATGCCCCCATTTAGATAGAACCCATTATACTAACCTAAAAAAAACATATCATGCATATTTAATGAGCAAAAATATTGTTTTTCACAAATATCACAGTGCCTTAAACATCAGTAGCACCTTCTTTTTATTCTACGGGCTGCGTGCTTTCAGAAAATGTATGGTTTGGGTGTCTTTTACAAACTCTGAAAGCTGTAGGTGAAAAATGAAAATTTTCTGATTTTTTGATAAATTTGGTTATTTACAGTCTTGCATAATTTAAATTTTCACCATTTTTCAAAAAATGCGTAATTTAAAATTTACAAAGATTTATTATGTATTACCTCAAACAGTTTAAGCTTTTATATTTGGTAGGAATTTAGCAGAATTTTTTTTTAAATTGTGGTGTTTGTATCTAATGATAATAATTTTAGTGCATTTTTAGCAAAAATATTACTGTGATAAGCATTTGCTCAAATATCATGGGTCCTTAAAAATCAGTTGAAAATTCTTTTTATTTTACTGGTTATGTTCTTTCAGAAAATGCATGGTTATGGGGAGTCTTTTACAAACTCTAAAAGCCATAAGAAAAAAATGTAAACCTCCAGTTATTAAGAGAAATTTGGCTATTTGCAGTGTTGTGTAGTTTCGATTTTCACCATTTCACAAAAAAGGCAAAATTTTAAAATTGACAAATATTTGTTATATATTAACTCAATACAGGTTTAGCTTTTATATTTAATAGGAATCTAGCAGGAATTTTGTAAACTTGCTGTGTTTGTATCTACTAATAGTGATTTGAGTGTATTTTTAGCAAAAATATTGTTTTGATAAAAGTTTGTGCAAATATCACAGGGTATTTAAAATCAGTAGCACCTTTTCTTTTTTTTTACTAGTCATGTGCTTTTAGAAAATGTATGGTTTGCGGGGTCTTTTACAAGATATTAAAGCTATAAGGGAAAAAAGCAAAGGAAAACTTGCAAAAATGTTCTATCCACATGAGTTTAAAAGTGGAGCACAGGGCCTGGTAGCAAAGGGTTAACCGGGTGACAATTTTGTTCACTCTGCAGTTTAATTGCACAGCAGTATTGTCACCCTCCAACATTCCCCATGCTTTTTTTTTTTTTGCTTTGTTTGCATGAGGTCATCCTTAACATCTATACCGACTATCATTTGGTCTGGTATGTACTCTTAGGAGGGACCCCATGCCTTTTTTTGTATGGGGTCACAATTAACATCTATAACAGAGTCTGATATAATTTAACCCCTTTATGTCTACATAACACATATATGCTGTGTCCAGGAAGTGGGCTTTAATCCTGGGTGCCACATACTGTATAAGTGTTCTGCATTTGTGCTGGAAGTGAGCTTGATAGAATGCTCCCAGCACTGAGACCAAGCTCTCAGTGACAGCTACGGGTCTTGTATCAATGATTATGACCAAATCCTGATCACATGATTGCTGTAATAGCCTGTGATTGGCTATCACAGTGATCATTTACTCTGTAGCCCCTCCCTGTGTTGTTTCTCCCTTCTCTTCAAGTGAAGAGGAAAAGAAACAAAGGGGGGTTACTAAAACTGGTGCACATAGAATCTGGTGCATCTGTGCATGGTAGCCAATCATCTTGTTCAATTAAGCTTTGGCAATAAAACCTGGAAGCTGATCAGTTACCATGCACAGCTGCACCAGATTCTGTGTGCTACAGTTTTAGTCAATCTCCCCCAGAGTATCTTTTCCTCTATGCTAGAGGTGAAGTCTGAAAAAAAGCCTGCCACTGCCTCTACCCAATGACCTAGGCCAGCCATACATGGAGTGAATTTCTGTCCTGCAACCATGGTTTGATGTGGGAATCCTTCTGCACCATTGCTGCTAGCGATAATTGCAGGTAAAACCCGGCATGCTCGTTGTACCCAAGTTGATCGATCGATCAAGTTGGTACATTCAGCCTGCCCATACCTGGTTCGAATCTCGGCCAGTTCCTGCTATACCAGATTTGAATTGTGTATGGCCCGCCTTACTCACTGCCCAGGAGATTGCTAATAAAAAACAAGACTGAAGAAATTAATGCTTAGATCTCTACTGTCCAAATATTTCCTCTACTTAACATGTCATGTCTACCATCACACTCAATACTTTCCTTTTTTGAACAACCACAAAAGGGGCTGCTAAGGTCTCTTTTAACAAACACCAACCACTTGCCCCCTAAACCCTGTTTTTTCACAACTACTATGCCCTTCCCTTTGACTTTTCCATTAAGATTAATGACACATTTATCAGTCCTTTCCCTCATTTCTCCTTTTGGCTTCACATTCAATTGCTCTCCAAATCTACATTAACATTTACAACATTTCCAAAATATGCCCCTTCGTAACCATGGACACCACAAAGTTCACCACAAACTTCAAAACCAAATAGGGCAAACTACTACTCATTCTAAAAAGGAACCTTTTATGTATTTGAAAACTTTGCTATTATCCCCTACAGCTATCACATCTGCCTTGTCATGACTAGATAACATCCCCATCCCAAGGCTTCAGTGTGGTACATAACAGCCAGAGATCCTTAACACCCCTTGTTCGGTTACAGAAATCCTGGGTATCATTAAATCTTTGAAATTATCTACAGATACATAGATACATTTCATCTTATCACATCTTAGCTCTCAAGTTAGTTATATTATCCTCAAACCATATTGATTTTGTAGATGCAATGTAACTGGTCAATATATCTATTAATAATAATGACATGGTCATTAATCAATAATGTTTTCAAACAAAGGTGGGTTTCTGCACTGAAGTGTAAGGAGTTATCAAAGAGCTGCACTTATATATCACCAGAATACCAAAAGTGATGTGAAAACATATATATACATAAATAATAGTGCGCTTCTGTTTACTATGCAAGAAATAAAATATTAAATGTACAATCAAACAGTAAATTAAATGGTCTATAAAGTTGAGTATGGAGATAGGTCCATGTGCCAATAACAATGAAAGCATATAGTGGAATGAAGGTGTAACAAAATATCTCACAGAGTGGCAAACAACGTGAAGTGTAAGGAATTCCACCATACACATGTGCCTTTGAGCTGTAATCAAGCCTCTTACCTAAGGTTTGTGATCCCTAATTACAGAGATCAAACACACATGAGAAATAATGGACCCCTCCGGGTGTCTCTAAATGGTATCAGTATAGTCCACTGGGTTTCAACATATATTCCCCAATACCAATGCCACAACTTCAGATCCAACTCAGACAGCCATCATAGTGGAAAAGGAACATAGGCCGCACATGGTGTGAATACCGCTACTACACATTTATTGTTAAAAAAAAAAAAAAACACAAGGTATTCACATGATCCAGGACAATAAAAAGAATTCAAAAAGCATGTAGCCTCATGGACATCCGGCATCGGTGGGCGTGATAGCGTCACACATTTGTGGCCCCACCCAACGTGTTTCACATCACAGCACGTCGTCAGGAGAACAGAAGCACACTATTATGTATGTATATATTAATAATGACCTAATTTTTTTGGTAGACTTTTAGAAGATAGAATTGATACTATTATACCATCCCTAGTGTCACCTGATCAAATAGGTTTTATCCCATCCAGCAAAATTATAGACAATATTGGATTAGTTACCAATATTATACAAGACACCAACTTATACCCTAAATACTTGTTGTTACAGAGTTTAAATATACAAAAGACGTTTGATAGTATCACTTTGCCTTATTTGAACACTCTCTTTACCAAATATAGTTTTAAAAACTAAGTCATTCATGGAATTCAGGCCTTATCACTCCTCTAAAACCAGAATACAACTTCCAGGCTGCAATTCAGATTTTTTTTACATGGGGGGGTTGCACCCATTATAAAAAAAATCTGAATTGCAGCCTGGAAGTTGTATTCTAGTTTTAGAAGAGTGATAAGGCTTGCCAAGGAGCCCTTGGCCATTGCGATAAAGATTATTGTTAATACAGTATCACAGGTTATACCAAAGAGAAGGCTGTATATAAACTTAGCATGTTTGCTGATATTTTATTGATTCTGTCAAAACACTTGACTTCTCTCACCAATCTAATTTGCATAATACGGACATTTTACACTCTCCCAGGCTTAGAGGTATCCATTAGAATTTCTCGACATTTATGTACCACGCTAAAATCTTACTATCGATTTGTGTGGTCACCACAGTAGTTTTGGTTATTGGAAATGAATTTTATCCCCATACCCTGCAATCTCTTTATATCTTGAGCTATCTTCCTATATTTGTGAAAATCATAGATATCAATTGATTAAACTGTGACCGATATATATTGTATTTTTTGGTGATGTGACAGTTGTTATGATGTCTAACAATTTCAGATACTACTTCCTAAATCCATGTTTGATTATCTTCAGACAATAATACATTTGCAAAATATCTAGATTCAACAAACACGTTCTGCACAATTTATCACCAGTGTCCTGGAACTCTTTAATCCCTGAAATTATTATCTGGCTGCAAAATTACCCAGTTATCTCAAAGGCATACGCCCACACCACACATCAAAGCTAGACCACAAAAAGTGTGATCTAGCTTCAACCACCTCAGGTCTGACACCCTAATTAGGTGATCCCCTTTCACACTGGCCTTTCATCAAAGGAATAATTTCTCTTTGTGGATCCCTACTCCAATTTTACCCTGCAAAAACTCCAGACAGCACTAGCTTTATAAATTTTGATACTCTCAAACAATAGAATGAACTACCAGAGGGAGAAAAATATCGGAACTTATAAATCAGACACTTTTTACACATACATTTACCTTTAATCCACTCACCTTCCTACACAGTTTGAACAAACATGCCTTTCTACTCCCTAGATGCAAATGGACCATATCCAATCTATACCAATGTTTTAAAAGCCTTCACAAGATTGTTTCTGGTCCAGGAAAAAGTAGTAAAAATATATACAAGATGGTATATGACACTACAAAAATTTAACACATTATTCTCTGAAGTTTCATTGTGTTTTGGGAATGTTTTTTTACAGGGTCCTTTAAGCACATTTTTGTGGAGCTGTTCAATGCTGAGTATGCTGTGTCTATTAGATTGTAAGCTCTTCTGAGCAGGGCCCTCTTAATCCTCTTGTATTTTATTGTATTATAACTGTATTGTCTCCTTTATATTGTAAAGCGCTGCGTAAACTGTTGGCGCTATATAAATCCTGTATAATAATAATAATGCTGTGGCAGTAAGTTGCAGTTTTAGTTTCCCAGTTGACAGTTCAGCTTATGTTAACTCTTTAAAACAAATGTTATAAATTGAGTTGCAGTTCAGTGAGTAAAATAAGTATTTGATCCCCAAGAAAAACATTAATCAGTACTTGAAGGAGAAATCCTTGTTGGCAAGCACAGAGGTAAGACATTTCTTGTAGTTGGTTACCGGGTTTACACACATCTCAGGAGGGATTTTGGTCCACTCTTCTTTACAGATCTTCTCTAACTCATTAAGGTTTCTTGGCTGTTGCTTGGCAACTCAAAGTTTCCGCTCCCTCCATACATTTTCTATAGGATTAAGGTCTGGAGACTGGCTAGGCCACTCAATGACCTTAATGTGTTTCTTCTTGAGCCACTCCATTGTAGCCTTGGCAGTATGTTTTGGGTCATTGTCATGCTGGGTCATAGTCAGTATTTTTGTTCCTCCAAACACAAAGAGTCGAGTTAATGCCAAAGAGCTCAATTTTGGTCTCATCTGACCAGAGCACTTTCTCCCAATCCTTCTCTGAATCATTTAGATGTTCATTGGCTAACTTCAGATGAGCATGTGCCTTCTTGAAGATGGGGGTCTTGCGGGCACTGCAGGATTTCAATCCATAGCAGTGTACTGTGTTACCAATGGTTTGTTTAGTGACCGTGGTCTCAACTGCCTTGAGATCATTAACAAACTCCTCCCATGTAGTTCTAGGCTGATCCCTCACTTTTCTCATGATCATCCTTACCCCATGAGGCAAAATATTGCATGGAGCTCCAGGCTGATGGCGATTGATGGTTAATTGTATATCTTCCATTTGCTAATAATCGCTCCAACAGTTGTCTCCTTCTCACCAAGATTCTTGCTGATGGTCTTGTAGCCCATTCCAGCCTTGTTCAGGTCTACAATATCGTCCCTGATGTCCTTTGACAGCTCTTTGATCTTGCCCATGATCATGATTTGAATGGAAGAAAGATTCTGTGGACAGGTGTCTTTTATACACATAACGAGTTGTCGATAGCAGCACCTTCTAAAATTGACAGGACTAATCTGTGTACCACATGAGCACATAATGTAGTCAATCTGTGGGAGCCAGAAACTTTGTTGCTTGGTAGGGGATAAAATACTTATTTTATTCACTGAACTTCAATAACATTTTTAACATTTGTATCATGTGTTTTTTCTGGATTTTGGTTGATATTCGGTCTCTAGCATTTAAAATACACTATCATGAAAAATACAGACCCTTAATTTCTTTGTAAGTATGCAAACTTACAAAATCTGCAGGGGATCAAATCATTATTTTCTTCTATGCTTCAGAAGCGCACCATCATTTATGCTTAATTTTCATGATAAATGGGATATTTGGCCATGAAGCATATAGACATGTCTCTGCCAACTATTGCTACATGTTACAATGCTACTGTTGACCTCTATACCATTTACTTTAATCTTGCTTAATTTATTCAATTGCATGTATTGATCTCTGGTCTGTGTACCTGATCCAGGATATGGAAATATATGTCTTCTGACCCCCACAATCCAGCGAAGCATCCACAGCCATTAGATGAAGGGGGGGCATTAGCCAAACAGTTGAGATAATCTCATTAGGGACAGGAGCATGAAATAAATTTTAAAGAACTTCCCATAGAGGCTAAAAATCAGCCACCTTAGTAGAGCCCAACTCTAAATAATCTGAAATCACAAGGACCTCTGGACATGTGCTATCTTCGATGGGAAGTGTCTGCACTAGAGTTGCAGCATGGGTTGTCTGCTGACAATCTTATGGAACACCTAATCCTTCAGCAATAGATTCTTCCTGCCCTGCAGACCCTAGTGCACAAATCTTGATCCCCCAGAATGAGGACTACCGATAGAGAGGCACATACTGCAAAAACAGTGCCTCTCACGTAGGGATGAGCTTCGAGTTTGAGTCGAACTCATGTTCGACTCGAACATCGGCTGTTCGCAAGTTCGCCGAACAATTTAAAAGTCTATGGGAGAAATCAAAAGTGCTAATTTTAAAGGCTTATATGCATGGTATTGTCATAAAAAGTGTTTGGGGACCTGGGGACCCCAGGGGACATGTATCAATGCAAAAAAAGTTTTAAAAACGGCCATTTTTTCGGGAGCAGTGATTTTAATAATGCTAAAAGTGAAACAATAAAAGTGTAATATCCCTTTAAATTTCGTACCTGGGGGGTGTCTATAGTATGCCTGTAAAGGGGCGCATGTTTCCCATGTTTCGAACAGTCTGACAGCAAAATGACATTTCAAAGGAAAAAAAGTCATTAAAAACTACTTGCGGTGGCTATTAATGCATTGCCGGTCCGACAATACACATAGAAGTTCATTGATAAAAACGGCATGGGAATTCCCCACAGGGGAACCCCGAACCAAAATAAAAAAAAAAAAAAAAAGACGTGGGGGTCCCCCTAAATTCCATACCAGGCCCTTCAGGTCTGGTTTGGATATTAAGGGGAACCCCAGCCAAAATTTAAAAAAAAAATGACGTGGGGGTCCCCCAAAATTCCATACCAGACCTGAGGTATGGTTATTAAGGGGAACTGTGCCAAAATAAAAAAAAAGGCATGGGGTCCCCCCAAAAATCCATACCAGACCCTTATCAGAGCACACAACCTGGCAGGCCGCAGGAAAAGAGGGGGGGACGAGAGAGCGCCCCCCCTCCTGAACCATACCAGGCCACATGCCCAAACATTGGGAGGGTCTTTGGGGTAGCCCCCCAAAACACCTTGTCCCCATGTTGATGAGGACAAGGGCCTCATCCCCACAACCCTGGCCAGTGGTTGTGGGGATCTGCGGGTGGGGGGCTTATCAGAATCTGGAAGCCCTCTTTAACAAGGGGACCCCCAGATCTCGGTCCTCCTCCCTGTGTGAAATGGTAAGGGGGTACAAAAGTACCCCTACCATTTCAATAAAAAACTATAAAAAAATGTTAAAAATGACAAGAGACAGTTTTTGACAATTCCTTTATTTAAATGCTTCTTCTTTCATCTATCTTCCTTCATCTTCTTCTTCTGGTTCTTCCTCCAGTGTTCTCGTCCAGCATCTCCTCCGTGGCATCTTCTTCCCTTCTTCTCCTCAGGCCGCTCCACATCCATGGCATGGAGGGAGGCTCCCACTCTTCTCTTCATCTTTTTTTCGGGCCGCTCCGCATCCATGCTGGCACCGGTGACCCCACCCCCTCTGACGCACAGGGACATGATGGGACTTCCCTATGACATTCCCCGTGACGCCACCGGGTGGCCCCGCCGTTATTTAAGAACCGTCAGAAGAGGAGAAGCATCACACAGCGGGAGCCTCCCTCCATGCCACCATGGATGTGGAGCGGCCCGGAGAAGAAGATGAAGAAGAGAAGAAGATGAAGAAGAGAAGATGATGAAGAAGAGAAGAAGATGAAGAGAAGAGCGGGAGCCTCCCTCCATGCCATGGATGCGGAGTGGCCCGAGGCGAGGGAGGTAAGAAGACGCCGTGGAGGAGATGCTGGACGAGAACACCAGAGGAAGAATCAGAAGAGCCAGAAGAACCAGAAGAAGAAGAAGATGGAGGAAGAAACCAAAGGAAGATAGAAGAAAGAAGAAGCATTTAAATAAAGGAATTGTCAAAAACTGTCTCTTGTCATTAACATTTTTGACAGTTTTTTAGTGAAATGGTACGGGTACTTTTGTACCCCCTTACCATTTCACACAGGGGGAGGGCCTGGATCTGGGGGTCCCCTTGTTAAAGGGGGATTCCAGATTTCGATAAGCCCCCCGCCCGCAGACCCCCACAACCACCGGCCAGGGTTGTGGGGATGAGGCCCTTGTCCTCATCAACATGGGGACAAGGTGTTTTGGGGGGCTACCCCAAAGCACCCTCCCAATGTTGAGGGCATGTGGCCTGGTACGGATCAGTAGGGGGGCTGCTCTCTTGTCCTCCCCTCTTTTCCTGTGGCCTGCCAGGTTGTGTGCCCGGATAAGGGTCTCGTATGAATTTTTGGGGGGACCCCACGCTGTTTATTTTTTTAATTTTGGCGCGGGATTCCCCTTAACATCCATACCAGACCCTTCGGTATGGAATTTAGGGGGACCCCCATGTCATTTTTTTTTTATTTTGGCCGGGGTTCCCCTTAATACCCATACCAGACCAGAAGGGCAGGGAACTTCTATGTGTATTGTCGTACCGGCAATGCATTAATAGCCACCGCAAGTAGTTTTAAATGACTTTTTTCCTTTGAAATGTCATTTTGCTGTCAGACTGTTCTAAACACAGGAAACATGCGCCCCTTTACAGGCATACTATAGACACCCTCCAGGTATGAAATTTAAAGGGATATTACACTTTTATTGTTTCACTTTAATCATTAATAAAAGCACTGCTCCCGAAAAAACAGACGTTTTTAAAACTTTTTTTTGCATTGATCCATGTCCCCTGGGGCAGGACCCAGGTCCCCAAACAGTTTTTATGACAATAACTTGCATATAAGCCTTTAAAATTAGCACTTTTGATTATTCATGTTCGTGTCCCAAAGACTTTAACGGTGTTCGCGTGTTTGAACAAATTTTTTTCCTGTTCGCATGTTCCGGTGCGAACCGAACAGGGGGGGTGTTCGGCACATCCCTACTCTCAAGTAAACAATGTGGTTGGGGGTAAAATCATTAACATTGTCTAACATAGGGACCAGGTCATATGGAGAATTCTCAAGCCCTCCAATAGATAAAGGTCTTACAGCACCAAAATAATGTCCAACAAAGTCCAAGTCAAAGAACCCAGTCACAGTAGAACCAAAAGAAGCAGACACCACCTGCACTGACTTGACTCTCATGACAACAGCCCTGAGACAATGAGAGAAGGAATAACAACATAGACCCTAAGAGACTTAGGGTACATTACAATGACTATTAGATCAATAGGAGCCTCCTGCGAGTCTTGCGTCATGTACAGATTTTTTAAATATATTTATAAATGATATAGGGTCTGGAATTAAAAGTACCATTTCAGTCTTTAAACAAAAAAGGAAGAGGAAAGAATTGGACTTTATATGAGGCATGTCACTGAATAAATAAATATCTAGTTTAAATTGGTCATTAAATTGTTTATTAATTCCAAATCAAGTTAAAAAGTATCAATCTTTGGTAAAAAACATGATATACTGTAAATAACAGTTCACTTGTATACACATACAATTATTAATAAAAGTAAAATACAACATGATTAGCAGTACAATTTCATAGATCATTCATCCATTAATAATAAACATAAGCAATTGCTCTTAGTGAGCCAAACTTGTCTGGGCATCAGTTCAAAGTGTACTCAACGCATGTTTCATGGCTCACGCCACTCATCAGGAGTAAAATGCTCTGAAATTAAATCAATAACATATCTATAAATATAGGATACGCTTTAAAAAGAGAACCATCTCTCTCAAAAAAAAGGGGGTCTATAACTTACAAAGTGGTTCAATAGCAACGCCCAACCTATATCCAAGGGAAGACGGGGGACAGGGATGATGATCTCCCACAGGGCTGAGGTGAGAAATGCCATCACAACTGGGGACAGCAGTCAGGTGAAGACCAGGCGACCATATCACAACCATGTGAATTTTGTGTGTGCTTGACAACCCACACTGCTCTGCAAGGATATGTAAATGAGACCACGTGAATGAACTGTTGATAAGGTGAACCTATACCAGTGACTAAATGGAGGTGATATATGGTGTGTGATTGCTGCAGTGAACTGAAGTGTGCTAACTAAAAACTACTACCAAAAAAGATTTGTGTGCATGTACCTACCAAAATTAAATCCGAGTCCAAACCCACCATTTAATAACTATGTGCACTCCATAATGATGGTGAAATATAGTAAGTGATACTAAAATAGACCTGAAAAGTGTTATGTGTGTGATATAAATGAGCCTCTGTTACCTTGTGTGTATGATTTTGTGGATGTGCGCATGCCTGGGATCCCTCTCATGTGAATGAGCCATGTGGAATGGTCAGCTGGCCAGCCCAAGCCACTCTTATCCCTGGAGAGGGGCAGATCCTCACCAATGTCATGAAACCCCCCCCAATGCAGCGGGGAATAGCGACAAGCTTTAGCTTTGTCAGTGGCATATGAATCATCTGTGGAACCAAGCAAGTCCCAGCCCAAACTAGATGGAAATGGGGGGGGGGAATCCACGCCACGCTCAGGCGTGATGACGCACTGAGTGGGGCATCAAGCCATGATGCTGATGCATAGAAGGCAAGGCCCCACCCCCAAGCCTGTTTATAGAGGAAGGGGGAAAGGGGCAAGACTGCCATGCATCGCCCTGGGGTCAAAAACCTTCTTGTCACCCCCCTCACTTCCCGTAAAGGGGGCTCACTCGGGGCTAAAGGAAGTAAGGAAGTATACTATATTGTATCCTATATACTGTGTCTAATACCCCTATGTTCCAGAAATAAAAGCCAGAGTGTATGACTATAGATATATATGTAGATTTGAATTTTACAAACAGTTTGGCTCAATAAAGAAAGATGTATTAATGTGGATTTGTGATAAATTGTTTGATTATGGTGTGGCAGGTTGCTAGGAAAGTAAGTGACTTCCACCCTATTTGGCAATATAATAATGTGACCTGACACAGCCTAATCATAGCAGTGGCAAACCTCCATCCCTATTATATGTTTAAACAAAAAAGGAAGAGGAAAGAATGGGACTTTAAATGAGGCATGTCACTGAATAAATATCTAGTTTATATTTATCATTAAATTGTTTATTAATTCCAAATCAAGTTAAAAAGTGTCAATCTTTGGCAAAAGACATGATATACTGTAAATAACAGTTCACTTGTATACACATACAATTATTATACAAAGTAAAATGCAACATGATTACCAGTACAATTTCATAGATCATTCATCCATTAACCACCTGACCACTGGCCACCTGACCACTGGGCACTTAAACCCCCTTAATAACCAGACCAATTTTCAGCTTTTGGTGCTCTCACATTTTGAATGACACTGTATCTATATTAAATTTTTGTCCTTTTTTTCACACAAATAGAGCTTTCTTTTGGTGGTATTTAATCACCGCTGGGTTCTTTATTTTTTGCGCTATAAAAGAAATAAGACTGATAAAATCTGTAAAAAAATGCATTTTTCTTCGTTTCTGTTATAAAATTTTGCAAATTAGTAATTTTTCTTCATATATTTTGGCCAAAATTTATACCGCTACATATCTTTGGTAAAAATAACCCAAATCAGTGGATATTATTTGGTCTTTGTGAAAGTTATAGAGTCCAAAAGCTATGGTGCCAATATCTGAAAATTGATCACACCTGAATTACTGATGGCCTATCTAATTTCTTGAGACCCTAACATACCAGAAAAGCACAAATACCCCCCAAATGACCCCTTTTTGGAAAGAAGAAATTCCAAGGTATTTAGAAAGATGCATGGTGAGCTTTTTGAAGTTGTCATTTTTTCCCACAATTCTTTGCAAAATCAAGTTTTTTTTCTTTTTTTTTTCACAAAATTGTCATATTAGCAGGTTATTTCTCACACACAGCATATGCATACCACAAATTACACCCCAAAACACATTCTGCTATTACTCCCGAGTATGGCGATACCACATGTGTGAGACTTTTACACAGCGTGGCCACATACAGAGACCCAACATGCACAGAGCACCTTCAGGCGTTCTGGAGCACCCAGGCCAATTCTGACATTAGAACCCCAAAACATTTTATATATTTTTTTAGCAAATACCCTAGAGAATACAATGGCAGTCATTGCAACTTTTTATCTCACACAGTATTTTCGAACGCGTTTTTAAAAAAAAAAAAAAACAGTTTTGTGCTTTAAAAAAAAACAAAAAACAGTAAAGTTAGCCCAATGTTTTTGCATAATGTGAAAGATGAAGTTACACCCAGTAAATAGATATCCAACATGTCACCTTTCAAAATTGCACACACTTCGTTACTTAAAAATCCCCATAGGCGACACTTTAAAATTTTTTACTGGTTACATGTTTTGAGTTACAGAGGAGGTCTAGGGCCAAAATTATTGCTCCAGCTCTACCAATCGCAGCGATACCTCACATGTGTGGTTTGAACACCATTTTCATATGTGGGCGGGACTTACTTCCCTTCTGCATGCGAGCACACAGGGACAGGGGCACTTTTAAATTATTTTTTTTTATTGTTCATTTTACTTTATTTTAGTTTGATGCTTTTTTCAAAAAAAAAAAATTTTTTGATCACTTTTATTCCTATTACAAGGAATGTAAACATCCCTTGTAATAGGAATATGGCATGACAGGTCCTCTTTACAGTGAGATATGGGGTCACCAAGACCCCACATCTCACCTCTAGGCTGGGAAGCCTGAAAAAAAAAAAAAAAAAGATCCTGGCTTTGATCGTAGCGGTGAGTCGGTAGAAGTACCGGAGGGTGGCGGGAGGGGGGTAGTCCCCTCTCGCCTCCCGTAAGAATGATCAATCAGTGGATATGATCATTCTTATGGTGTAGGGAATCGCCGCTTGAAAAAGCTGATATCTGAATGATGCCTGTAGCTGCAGGCATCATTCAGATATCCCCGCACAAAGTCAAGGACATCGTATGACGGCGGGCGGGGAGTGGTTAAAACGCATTTTTTTTTTTTAACACAAAGTTGTCCATTTATACAATATTTCTAATACATAGCACATACATACCAAAAATGACACTCCAAAATAGATTCTCCTACTCCTCCTGAGTACGGCGATACCACATGTGTGAGACTTCCACAGCCTGGCCACATACAGAGGCCGAGTACAGCAGAGTATGGCAGAGTATGGTCGAGTATGGCTCAGCATGGCAGGGTATTGCAGGGTATCGCCAAGTATGACTGGGTATGGCTGGGTATGGCAGAGTATAGCTGGGTATTGCAGAGTATGGCTGGGTATCACCGGGTATGGCTGGGTATGGCTGGGTATGGCAGGGTATGGCAGAGTATTGCGGGGTATGGCAGAGTATTGTAGCATTTTGTGGGGTATTGCAGAGTATTGTGGGTTATTGCAGGGTATTGCAGAGTATTGCGGGGTATTGCAGAGTATTGCACAGTATTGTGGGGTATTGCAGAGTATTGCGGGGTATTGCAGAGTATTGCACAGTATTGTGCGGTATTGCAGAGTATTGCAGAATATTGCAGAGTATTGTGGGGTATTGCAGAGTATTGCACAGCATTGCAGGGCATTGCAGAGTAGTGCAGGGTATTGCAGAGCATTGAGGGATGGTTGAGCATGGATGGATGGATGGCAGTTGTCACTGAGCAGCGCTGTGGGCACTACAGATCCAGCCCACAGTGCTGCTGCCATCAGATCCCTCCCCCTCTCCGCGCACAGTGTAACGATCGGTACAGACAGGGGAGGAGAGGAAACGGCGTCATGAGATGACGCCGGTTTGTTTACATGTGATCGCTCCATCATTTGACGGAGCAATCACATGGTAAATGGGCGCGATTAGCGGCCATTTACCGGAATCCATGATGCTCCAGGTCCTCTGGACCCGGTAGTCACGGATGTTCTCAGGTGCGTGACCCAGGGGGCGTGCGAGAGCGCAATTCTGGGAGGACATCACTGTATGCCCTACCAAAGTTAAGCAACCGCCCTGTAGCCTTCATTTGGCTATGGGCCGGTTGTTAAGTGGTTAATATTAAAGATAAGCAATTGCCCTTAGTATGCCAAAATTGTCTGGGCATCAGTTCAAAGTGTACTCAACGCACGTTTCATGGCTCACACCACTCATCAGGATTAAAATGCTCTGAAATTAAATCAATAACATATCTAGAAATATAGGATACCCTTTAAAAACAGAACCATCTCTCAAAAAAGGGGGGTCTATAACTTACAAAATGGTCCAATAGTGATGCCCAACCTATATCCAAGGGAAAACGGGGGACAGGGATGATGATCTCTCCCGGGGCTGAGGTGAGGAATCCCATCCAAACCGGGGACAGCAGCCAGATGAAGACCAGACGACCATATCACAACCACGTGAACTATGCAACTATGTAACTATGTAACTCTCAGATACCGAGCAGGACGCTAAAAAATACCAGGGGTCAAAAAGGAGAAGGAGAGGCAATATAAAGAGGGCAAGCCCTTAAATTCCCTCCAAATGGGAAGGGGGTTGTACTAGAGTGGACATAAGATCTAGTGCTGATTAAAATTGACTAGATTGGCTCCAAACAATCACATCCCCCCCAAAAAAAATATTCAACTCAAGAAATCTAAGAAAGCTGGTAGGACTTTTGAATCACTATACAATACAAATCTTATTCATAAAATCAGATTTGTATTTATACATTGCCTATAAAAAAGAACACATTCTTATTTAAAAGTCTCAACATCATAAAAATTATTAAAAATAATATGACTCCTTTTTTACAACATCCATCACATATTTAGAAATCATTACAACTTAGGTAGGTATAAAACCCTCCCATATACAAAAGTATTTGCAGGTATTTCTATTGCAAATGCAGTGGAAAATTAGGAAGCTCAACTCGTTTCTTGAATTATATGACTCCGCTTCATCAAAAGAAACTAAAGTGGATTGGCAAACTTATGCCGCATACACACGATCAGAATTTCGGCCCGCAAAAGACCGATGAGAGTTTTTCGTCTGAAAATGCGACCATGTGTATGATCCATCGGTCTTTTGCTGGCAGAATTCCAGCCAACAAAAGATTGAGAGCATGCTCTCTATTTTTCGGTCGGGAAAAGTTGCTATCCGAAAATGCAATCGTCTGTGGCAATTTTGAAGTGCAAAATCCCTACGCATGCTCAGAAACAATTGTATGCATGCTTGGAAGCACTGAACTTCATTGTCTCGGCTCGTCGTAGTGTTGTACGTCACCACGTTCTTGACGGTCGTAATTTCAGCGAACTTTTGCATGACTGTGTGTATGCAAGGCAAATTTGAGTGGCATCCCATCGGAAAAGCCGTCATATCTTTTTCCAATGATTAATCTGCTCATGTGTACGCGGCATAATATGTCAAAATACATACAGTAAGACCATTACAAACAACTGAATAGAGGCATTTCTACATATGCATAATAAACTAAGAGTCAAGTATGGCACCAGAGTGTGCTAAGAAATTTTATGGATAGAATAATTCAATAGCTTGGCATGAACAGCTAGGAAGTCCCTAGTGGACTTGGCAGAGGATTTGAACCCACCTGACAGAGCTAAAAAAGACTCGTCAGATGAAGACCCTCTAACAATGGGGTGGTGTCATGTTCCAGATTACAGTGCAATTCCATCTGGGGATCCCAGGAAAATGCCCCCAAAAACATTAGGTGATTATGGGATGAGGACAATTGTAGCAGTAGGACTAACTTCTGTATATCTTATGTGAAGATATGTTTTGGCATGTGGAGGTACACACAGGCAAGGCCTTGCATTTTTAAAATGGAGTCCAATGGTTTCAACTCAAGGGTAGATCCCAGTGCTTTAACTCAATCCAGCCTTACCTAAAAAGTGAGTCCTTAGAGACTTATACTAGAGGATGAGCATTCCAATGAGCAACAAATATAAATGAAAAAAAAAAAAAACTTCACAAGAAGACTTTAATAAAATAAAGAGGTAGGCAGCTAAATGGCAGATGAGGTTAAATGTGTTCAGACCCCCTTACATTTTTCACTTTTTGTTATAGTGCAGCCATTTGCTAAAATCATTTAAGTTCATTTTTTTCCTCAATGTACACACAGCACCCCATATTGACAGAAAAACACAGAATTGTTGACATTTTTGCAGATTTATTAAAAAAGAAAAACTGAAATATCACATGGTCCTAAATATTCAGACCCTTGCTCAGTATTTAGTAGAAGCACCCTTTTGATCTAATACAGCCATGAGTCTTTTTGGGAAAGATGCAACAAGTTTTTCACACCTGGATTTGGGGATACTCTGCCATTCCTCCTTGCAGATCCTCTCCAGTTCTGTCAGGTTGGATGGTAACCGTTGGTGGACAGCCATTTTTAAGTCTCTCCAGAGATGCTCAATTGGGTTTAAGTCAGGGCACTGGTTGGGCCATTCAAGAACAGTCACAGAGTTGTTGTAAAGCCATTTCTTCGTTATTTTAGCTGTGTGCTTAGGGTCATTGTCTTGTTGGAAGGTAAACCTTCGGCCCAGTCTGAGCACTCTGGAGAAGGTTTTCGTCGAGGATATCCCTGTACTTGGCCGCATTCATCTTTCCCTCGATTGCAACCAGTCGTCATGTCCCTGCAGCTGAAAAACACACCCACAGCATGATGCTGCCACCACCATGCTTCACTGTTGGACTGTATTGGACAGGTGATCAGCAGTGCCTGGTTTTCTCCACACATACCGCTTAGAATTAAGGCCAAAAAGTTCTATCTTGGTCTCATCAGACCAGAGAATCATATTTCTCACTATCTTGGAGTCCTTCAGGTGCTTTTTAGCAAACTCCATGTGGGCTTTCATGTGTCTTGCACTGAGGAGAGGCTTCCGTCAGGCCACTCTGCCATAAAGCTCCGACTGGTGGAGGGCTGCAGTAATGGTTGACTTTCTACAATTTTCTCCCATCTCCCGACTGCATCTCTGGAGCTCAGCCACAGTGATCTTTGGGTTCTTCTTTACCTCTCTCAGCAAGACTCTTCTCCCCAGATAGCTCAGTTTGGCCAGACGGCCAGCTCTAGGAAGGGTTCTGGTCATCCCAAACGTCTTCCATTTAAGGATTATGGAGGCCACTTTGCTCTTAGGAACCTTAAGTGCAGCAGATTTTTTTGCAACCTTGGCCAGATCTGTGCCTTGCCACAATTCTGTCTCTGAGCTCTTCAGGCAGTTCCTTTGACCTCATGATTCTCATTTGCTCTGACATGCACTGTGAGCTGTAAGGTCTTATATAGACAGGTGTGTGGCTTTCCTAATTAAGTCCAATCAGTATAATCAAACACAGCTGGACTCAAATGAAGGTGTAGAATAGGGATGAGCTTCGACTTCTTCGCCAGTTTGCTGAACAGCGAACAATTTGGGGTGTTTGCGGCAAATTCAAATGCCACGGAACACCCGTAATATCCCTTTAAATATCCCTTTAAATTTTGTACCTGGGGGTGTCTATAGTATGCCTGTAAAGGGGCGCATTTTTCTTGTGTTTAGAACAGTCTGACAGCAAAATGACATTTCAAAAGGAAAAAAAGTCATTTAAAACTACTTGCGGCTATTAATGAATTGCCGGTCCGGCATTACACATAAAAGTTCATTGATAAAAACGGCATGGGAATTCCCCACAGGGGAACCCCAATCAAAATAAAAAAAAAAAAAATGATGTGGGGGTCCCCCTAAATTCCATACCAGGCCCTTCAGGTCTGGTATGATATTAAGGGGAACCCCGGCCAAAATTAAAAAAAAAAAAATGGCGTGGGGTCCCCCTCAAAATCTATACCAGACCCTCAGGTCTGGTATGGATTTTAAGGGGAACCCCGTGCCAAAATAACAAAAAAAAACGGTGTGGGGTCCCCCCAAAAATCCATACCAGACCCTTATCTGAGCACGCAACCTAGCAGGCCACAGGAAAATAGGAGGGGGGGCGAGAGAGCGCCCCCCCTCCTGAGCCGTACCAGGTCACATGCCCTCAACATTGGGAGGGTGCTTTGGGGTAGCCCCCCAAAACACCTTGTCCCCATGTTGATGGGGACAAGGGCCTCATCCCCACAACCCTTGGCCGGTGGTTGTGGGGGTCTGCGGGTGGGGGACTTATCGGAATCTGGAAGCCCCCTTTAACAAGGGGACCCCCAGATCCCGGCCCTCTCCCCTGTGTGAAATGGCAAGGGTGTACCCCTACCTTTTCACAAAAAAACTGTCAAAAATGTTAAAAATGACAAGAGACAGCTTTTGACAATTCCTTTATTTAAATGCTTCTTTTTTCTTCTATCTTTTTTCTTCTATCTTCCTTCGGTTTCTTCATCCATCTTCTTCCTCTTCTGGTTCTTCCTCCGGTGTTCTCGTCCGGCATCTTCCTCCGCGGCGTCGGCGTCTTCTTCCCTTCTTCTCCTCGTGCCGCTCCGCATCCATGATGGCATGGAGGGAGGCTCTCGCTGTGTGACGCTTCTCTCTTCATCTTCTTTTCGGGCCGCTCCACATCCATGATGGCATGGAGGGAGGCTCCCGCTGTGTGCTGCTTCTCCTCTTCTGACGGTTCTTAAATAATGGGGGGCGGAGCCACCCGGTGACCCCGCCCCCCTCTAAAGCACGGGGACTTGACGGGGACTTCCCTGTGACATCAGAAGGGGCGGGGTTAGGCAACAGGTGACCTCGCCCCCTCTGACATCATGGGGAATGCCACAGGGAAGTCCCGTCAAGTCCCCGTGCGTCAGAGGGGGGTGGGGTCACTGGGTTGCTCCCCCGTTATTTAAGAACCGTCAGAAGAGAAGAAGCATCACACAGCGGGAGCCTCCCTCCATGCCATCATGGATGCGGAGTGGACTGAGAAGAAGGGAAGAAGACGCCGATGCCGCGGAGGAAGATGCCGGATGAGAAAACCAGGGAAGGACCAGGAGAACCAGAAGAAACAGAAGAAGAAGATGGAGGAAGAAACTGAAGGAAGATAGAAGAAAGAAGATAGAAGAAAAAAGAAGCATTTAAATAAAGGAATTGTCAAAAAACTGTCTCTTGTAATTTTTAACATTTTTGACAGTTTTTTTGTGAAATGGTAGGGGTACTTTTGTACCCCCTTACCATTTCACACAGGGCGGGGGGCTGGGATCTGGGGTCCCCTTGTTAAAGGGGGCTTCCAGATTCCGATAAACCCCCCGCCCGCAGACCCCCACAACCACCAGCCAAGGGTTGTGGGGATGAGGCCCTTGTCCTCATCAACATGGGGACAAGGTGTTTTGGGGGGCTACCCCAAAGCACCCTCCCAATGTTGAGGGCATGTGACCTGGTATGGTTCAGGAGGGGGGGCGCTCTCTCGTCCCCCCCACTTTTCCTGCGGCCTGCCAGGTTGCGTGCTCGGGTAAGGGTCTGGTATGGATTTTTAGGGGGACCCCACACCATTTTTTTTTTTTAATTTTGGCATGGGGTCCCCCTTAATATCCATACCAGACCTGAAGGGCCTGGTATGGAATTTAGGGGGACCCCCACATCATTTTTTTTTACATTTTGGTTCGGGGTTTCCTTGTGGGGAATTCCCATGCCGTTTTTATCAATCAACTTTTATGTGTATTGTCGGACCGGCAATTCATTAATAGCCGCAAGTAGTTTTAAATGACTTTTTTCCTTTGAAATATAATTTTGCTGTCAGACTGTTCTAAAAACGGGAAACATGCGCCCCTTTACAGGCATACTATAGACACCCCCAGGTACGAAATTTAAAGGGATATTACACTTTTATTGTTTCACTTTAAGCATTATTAAAATCACTGTTCCCAAAAAAACGGCCATTTTTAAAACTTTTTGCATTGATCCATGTCCCCTGGGGCAGGACCCAGGTCCCCAAACACTTTTTATGACAATAACTTGCATATAAGCCTTTAAAATTAGCACTTTTGATTATTCATGTTCGTGTCCCATAGACTTTAACGGTGTTCGCGTGTTCCAACAAATATTTTTTGCCTGTTGCGAACCGAACAGGGGGGTGTTCGGCTCATCCCTAGTGTAGAACCATCTCAAGGATGATCAGAAGAAATGGACAGCACCTGAGTTAAATATATGAGTGTCACAGCAAAGGGTCTGAATACTTAGGACCATGTGATATTTCAGTTTTTCTTTTTTAATAAATCTGCAAAAATGTCAACAATTCTGTGTTTTTCTGTCAATATGGGGTGCTGTGTGTACATTAAGGAGGAAAAAAATGAACTTAAATGATTTTAGCAAATTGCTGCAATAAAACAAAGAGTGAAAAATGTAAGGGGGTCTGAATACTTTCAGTCCCCACTGTATATATGCAAGTTACTCACTAGGGGGTGAACCTTTGGAAGAATCAAGGATGGAAAATGGCCTTGGTACCCTATTATATCCCAGATTCAGCAATGCAAAGCTGTAGCAAGCAAGGACAGCAGACTACTAGCATGCATTAAAAAAGGGTATTGTTCAGGAGAGTAAACTTTGATTCTTCCACTTTTCAAAATTGTGGTTCTACCACATTTTGAGTATGTCATCCAGTTCTGGTCACCAATCTTCAGGAAGGATGTGGTAGAACTGCAGAGTCCAGAGAAGGGCAACAAAGCTAATAAGGGAGATGGGGGACCTCAGTTATGAAAGATGACTACAGACATTAAACGTATTCTGCCTGGAGAGGGGATATGACAGTATAAACAAAACTTTAAATGGTGACCCCAGCATTGGGAGTAAATGTTTAATCATAGGTCTCTATAGAAGACACACAGCCACACAATGAAGTTAAATGAGAAGTTGTTCAATCTTAAACTGCTTAAGGGGTTCTTTACTACTAAAGCAGTAAGGATGTAGAACTCCCTTCCATAGTTGGTGGTGCAAGTGGGGTATAGAAACAATCAAAAATTTTAGGATGTGTTTTAGTTTCACAATGCACAGTGATATGTAAAATGATAGTGACACGCACAGACGCACAAGTTGAACTGGATGTCCTTATTCAACTTTACCAACTACATAACCAAGTCACAGAAAAGAAAAATATCTATGGTGTACTGAGTACTGAGAAAAAAACTAAATAAAAAAGAGAATAAAAAAGCTAGCGAAAAAATAACTAGCTTTTTTTTTTTTTTTTTTTTAAGCAAAGCTGAGAAAACTAGAACACTAGAAACAAGAGTCATGATGGTTAGATGTGGTTATATGAGGGCTGGCTTTTAACAGCTTTTTACTGTCTAAGCCTCCTGTAGGCAGCAGCATACAGCCTGACCATTTCAGAATTCAAGCTGTTCTGTGTTCCTTAATCAACAATAAAGAAAATATGGTATACTTACAATGACGGTAAAAATGTAATGGCTATATCTATTTAATGTGCTACCAATTTATGGTCAGTGGTGTCACATTAGACCAAACTTGTTCAAATTTGAAAGTTATTAGGGATAAGAAAGTTTCTGGATATTGGTCATATTCAAACACTAGTGGAAAAGCTGAGGAACTAGATTAGGCAATAAAATATAACAATATGCATACACATAAAACTACCTGTCTTGTTTATTCAAGCACATTGCATGGATTTTTTTGTTATGGCTATGTAAAGTACAGTATATCTATGGATAAGATTTCTCTGCCTTTTCAGGCAATGCAACATGTCAATTACCCAAAAAACATGTTTCAAGTGTTCTGCCCGCATAAAAAAAAAAAAGAACATATATAAAGAACATATAGCTATCCTATAAAGATCCATTTCGAACATCCTTAACCCATGAACATGTGTTACAAGACCTCTAAAAAGCTGAAGTAAAAAAAACAAGCTAACAAATCACTGTTTTTGTTCAGAAAATTAGAACAGTTTGTTTTCATCATGCCTAAGGCAATGACCAAGTGTAAACCTTTTGCTTTAGCTGTTATTGCCAGCAGTGCAACCAAGTCAGCTAAGCTCTATTACTTTTTCAGAAGCCTGGGTTACACTACTAGGTAGAATATGCAACACATGGGTGTTAGTGATGAAAATAAAACGACTGCCAACTACAAATTTAGCACATACTGTATGCGAAACAGAACATATCTGAAACACGTGACACGCTCGCCACACATTATAATGTCATTAAATGTAGCACTAATAATACATTATTTCATATTTATCATCTAAGGAAAAGAGTACCTACATTTAAATTGACAATTGCTTATTATTAAAACCATAATATAAATCGTGAATAATAATAATAATAATATTTTTAAAATATTGAGATAATAGCAGGGAGAATAGATCTACTTCTAACCATATTTGTTAGAAACCATAAAAGTTACTGTGAATTTAACACACCATCAAGACCTTTGGAATCTAAAGTATCTATCAGTGAAATAACTGATATATTATTTAGACATAAAGACAAAATAAATGCTACTGGGGTCTATTTGTCCAGATTCAACCCTCAAGTTATCGTCACCAGACTTATTAGTGGTCTCGATTGTGGATCACACCAGGGGGTATTCATTAAAGTGCTGTGCAATGTTCCTAGATGTTCCATGATACATAGAATTATTAACTACTCTTAACATACAGATGTAACTAGTATTTTTTTTTGTGAAAGTGCGTGTAGTGTTTGCTTTGAGTTGAGCCCTAATCAGAATAGAATATTAACACAGGAAAACTCACCTCTTCAATATCATTATCCAAAGCCATCAATTTCAACGGAGCAGTTAAGTTAGAATTGTCAGAAATAGTTGTTCCAACAGGAGAAGACTCCAGTATGTAGCCTTGGTATGTAGCCAAAGTAAAATAAGGAGCCTGATTGTTCTCATCCAAAATTTCAATGTGAACGTTTGCAAATGCTGGAAGTGGATGACCATTGTCTTGCTCAGCCTGAAAAAAAATATTGCATAGATTAAATATTATTGTAAAAATAGCAGCTGGTTGTACACTTAAGGGGTCAAAAAACATTTTAGGGTACAAAAAGCTTTTATTCCAGTACAAATAAACATAAATAAGGACATCCCTCTGTGTTACTGTGTTACTGTATGTGCACTTAAATATGTAAACCATATCACTAATTTCTCATAAAAGCTTTAATATATTAATGTAAGTTCAAAAGTAATTTTCATTATTTTAAAGTATGCAGATATTTATTAAAATAATACCTGGCAATCCTGCTTTGAAGGTGCTTGCTTACGCACTCCCTGTAATAGGGTGACAACACTGTGTACGGGTTACCAATTGTGCTTCGATGTTGTCACCCTATCACATGTTGAGATTACAAGTGGCTGTAGCAGCACAGGTTGAGCAGTTATAATCCAGCACTGTCACTTTTAGGTAACCCACCCTGAGAAATGCCATGCAGTCATTATTGGAGTGCATGGGCATAGACGGGAAGTAGCTGCAAAAGAGTTTCTGGGAATCACCATCACTTAGATGCAACAAATGATGAAAAAAGAAAAAAAAAGTCTACTTAAAAAAATAGGAAATTGTTTATGATACTGAGTGCTTTTGCAAACAAAAATGTCATTCAGTTAGAGTTTACATCTTACAAAATATATGTAAACTTAAACTTAAGAAACGGTAGCTCAGTTTTGCAAAATAGGATGACTTAAAAAAATCTTCATTTTTGAATAGAAATGTTGAAAGTTTAGGGTTTAAGTTGATTCCCTATGGTTTTCTGCAGAGATATCATATATCTGCCAGCTGTTCTCCTGCTTTACAATCCCAAGTCTATACATTGTGTACGATCACCAGCCTATCTGTGTATATAGATTAAAAAAAGGCAAAGGTTGATTGTTTTTGAATGTATGCCTTTATGCAACTTTGCATTACCTACACCATCCAAATGTTCTTTATAAATATCATTTACATTGCTAAACAATGTGGGTACAGTGGCGTTTGAAGATCTTGTCATGAGGACTGTACTAAGATATCAAATTAACTTTTTACAAACTTATGATTACACAGGTCAAAGAAAAAGCTTATAGAAAAACATAAATAGAAACATCTTCTCCTTAAAGGGGTTGTAAACCTCAAGGTTTTTCACTTTAATGCATTCTATGCTTTAAAGTGAAAAACCTCCTGTGATGCAGCAGCCCCCCCAGAGCCCCCCCTTTTATTTACCTGAACCTGGTCTTTCCAGCGACAGGGAAGAGCACACCAGCTCCAGCCAGTGTCTTGGGTCCTGATTGGATAGATTGATAGCAGCGCAGCTATTGGCTCCAGCTGCTGTCAATCAAATCCAGTGACATGGGAGCTGAGGGGCGAGGCTGAGTCCTGCTGTCTGTGCCAATGGACACGGGAGCACACCCACATGAGAGCCCTGAGGGAGATCGGCTTTCCAACGGGGCACTCGAGAAGAGGAGGAACCAGAAGCGCCACTTAGGAACCCCAGAAGAGGAGGATCGGGGCCACTCTGTGCAAAACATATTTACATATCCTTTAAATAAATAGACTGTATCAATATTGTAATAAGGATTCACTTGTTTTTTTTCTGACTGAACAAAGTACCTCAGTCTGTGGTTTAAAAGCAATAATATATGAATGAAGGTCAGTGGAAATATGAGCATGCAGTATGGTATTTTCTAATCCACATTATGTTGGTTCCAAACATTTAGTATGTTATGTATTTAATTTTTTTAATACAAAGAATAAGAATCCATAGCAGCAAAGGAATTCTCAGGTTCCTTATAAATTAGATAACAATCTAATGAAAATACAATCAAGAAGATGTAATGTACACCTTCAATAACCATTATTAAAAAAAAAAAAAAGAGAGAGAAAAAAACCGAGATGGTGTTAAATCAAAACTAAAGTTTACAATAAATGCTAGTGAATTGTGACAGAGAAGACTTTACGTGTCTCTTCTTCTTAAAAAAAACTCTTTCCTTTTGTTCTTAGCAAACTTTTTTTAGTGCACACTTCCAGTAAAGCTCTATGCAAGTTCTGTGCCTTCTAAAATCTATTTCTTACAATTGCTGTGCTAAGTACAGACTTGAAATCAAGGGGATGAATTATCTACCTTCCCTCAGCTAGCAAAAAATAACAAGGTCTTAACTAGTGGATAAACACAGTCTGCATAAATGAAGTGCTGGTCTTTCTTATCAGAAAGCCCAGCATGGTTTTTAAACTGTCACCCTATAATAAATTACATTTTACACAAAACTAAAAAATGATTTAAAGCATCTGTTATCTAATAGACACAATTAAAATTGGTATCTTAAAACCCGATTGTAGCTAAAATAAAAGCAGAAAAAACAGCACAAGAGACCTACAGTTAGTTTTATCTCTTGTGTTGGTCCCTCTTCTTTTAGCTGAAATTTACTTTGGGCTTGTCCCCACAGCCCTGCCGCTGTAAACTTCCAAGTGATGTTGAGGTTGTTATGTGGGTTTTAATAGGTTGAAAACCATGGTAAACCTGTGTTTTCTCTCTTTATTTTTAATTTTTTGTAATAAAATATGTTTGCTAAATGTTAGCTGCATGAGAGCCAGGTCCATTTTTCAAGTATAATTCCATTTTTGTTGAGAAAAAAAAACATTCCCCTCTGGGTGATCTATGTACATTGAAAGAAGTTTAGCACACTGTTGCAGATTCCTAACTTTAGTTATCCTGAAGGAATAGCTATTTTCAGAGTGAATCTGTATGAGAGTTGTGGTTTTGTAATCATCAATCAGCTGCTGCACCTGCAGGGCTCTAATGAGGACAATTGCAGGGTCTGCATCCCTTTAGATGTGATTTCCCTTTGGGAGTATCTTGCCATAAATGCTTTTGTGGCAGGGGATGCTAAAAATCAAATTTGTATATTAGTGCAGAGGTCTTGGAAAATCAGTGAGCCAATCACACAAACAGGAAATTATATTTCTGGGGGGCATTCTGTACACCGTCTGTGTATAGAATGCCTCTAGGTAGACATATTGCATTGCATTTTACAGAAAATTACAGAGCCGCATGAAATGGAAAGGTAATTTTTAATAACATTCAAGTACGATATGACTTGTGTTGCAATTATATACGCTATATACAGTATATATTTTATTATTTGACTATTTTTTTCCCACAAAAGTGGAGTTACCCTTTATTAGATATTTAAACTTCAGTGGAAGCTCTATGAATGTAGATATTTATACAGTAGTGCTGTCTTGAAGTTTTCTATAGACTCTGGTTTTGTTACCACTTTATTGTTGCTTTGTTTTTTTAGTGTAGGACTTGGAGGTCTGTTGTTCAAGAATGTTCAAGAATTACAACAGTATTAGAAATAGAGACATTTGAATTTGATGAAAGCAATGATTATAACCTATCACTGTGATTATAACCTAGCAGATGCATTGTTGGATTTTGCTTTGTCTTCTTCCAGAAGAACATTGATGAGTGGTGTGACAGACTCACTCGGGACAGAGGCTTCTGGAGGGGACTGAATGCTGGCCTCTTGCCAATTATGAGCCCTGGCATTCGGGGGAACAGTGCTCTTTGTGAGCTGTATGCCTGGGGACCCTTGAGGTGGTGTTACTTTAGATTCAGGTCCATGTCCCCCGAGACACACAGACTCTGGGAACCCTGAATATGCCATATTAGAAATAGTGACTGAGAAAATATATCTTGGATTACTTATTGGGACAGTAATATTTATCCACAATATCTCCCAGGATATATGTAAAGACTATTCTTGTTTTTTTTTTTTATTCTGAACTTAACATGTTCGTTGAGAGAGCTGATCACATTGGTCTCTAGAAATGGGTAGGACCCGGACAGTCTACTCCTACTATAGTTTGTTGCCTACTAGGCTGGGGGGGGGGATCACTGTTTGTATTGTTAACAGTAATTAGCTCCTGCTATTGTGAGAAGGTGTCCTGTGTTTATACTAATGTGTGAAGCTCGGTGACAACAAGTCTGACCTGTAGTGAAATCCTGATTAATCATAACAATGCTCAGGAGGGCACGGAGTCACATCGGCTGTTTAAGGGATTAGTTAATTAGCTTATGTTAATTAGGTTTCTGGTTACAGGTGTATTGTTAGAGTAATATGAGCAGGAGGTAGGAACCTCCTCTTTAACTGTATATAAGACTTGTATTTGGTTCTAATAAAGAGTCCATGTGCAGAAACTAAATAAGTATCATCTTGTTTTGTGCTTGTGAGCGGTTGGAATATCTGATATCTATATTCAGACTGGGAGGAAGCGGTATATGACGAAATCGCTCAAGCGGAGTGTGGGGACATTTCGTTACATTGGTAGCAAGCAGTGGGACACTTCCTGCAGTCTGGGACATCCAAACCTCCACCTGGATCCAAGGTCTGGATAGCAGGAGAGGAGAGGTACAGATACCAGCTGCTAGGGATGGGCTTTATGTTGGGGTCGAACATGAGTTCAACTCGAACATTGTCTGTTCGCCAAATAGCGAACAATTTGGGGTGTTCGCAGCAAATTTGAAAACTGCAGAACACCCTTTAAAAGTCTATGGGAGAAATCAAAAGTGCTAATTTTAAAGGTTAATATGCAAGTTATTGTCATAAAAAGTGTTTGGGGTCGTGTGGTGTCAGTTATGTAAACAGATGACCCCGCCCCCTCTGACACCACGGGGGAAACCATAGGGATGTGGCGTCAGAGGGGGGTGGAGTCACCCATTTACATCACCAATTGCTCCCACCCTCAGTTATATAACAGCTGTCATCGAGAAGCATCACTAGGCAGGAGCCTCCCATGGAGGCGGAGCTGTTGCAGCTTTTTTTTATTTTTTTGGCTCGTCGGCAGCGTGAGATGGATTTACATTTTTTTGTGAAATGGCAAGGATCTGGGTGTCCCCTTGTTAAAGGGGGCTTCCAGATTCTGATAATCCCCCCCGCCTACATACCCACACAACCACCAGGCAAAGGTTGTGGGGATAAAGCCCTTGTCCCCATCAACATGGGGATACTCTTTGGGGGGCTACTTCAAAGCACCCTCCCCATGTTGAGGGCACTTGGCCTTGGTATGGTTCAGGAGGGGGGTGCTCCCGCCCACCTCTTTTCCTGCGGCCTGCTAGGTTGCGTGCTTGGATAAGGGTCTGGACCCACAAAAATTGGCTTTATATACACTTTAAAAATGTATATGCAGACTTACACACAGCCATAAACCAATAAGTGGCACTAACAACTCTGCAGTTTTTTTTACATTGAAATGGGATATTATTTACACATGCATGCGCATAACATAGAGTTTTACACTTAATATATGGTTAATTGTGAATGTTATTTTATGTGGTCACAATGCAAGACTCTTAAGATGCTTGATACTGAGCTCAGCACTTAAAGTCAACTGGTTTGACTCAAAAATGATCCATTCTCCAGGCACACATTTCCATTTTTATTGCAAGGTGTAATGTTATTCCATTCTAGGTAGTATAGACTGTAGACATTCCAAAGATTGCTTCAGGCATTCCTGCATGGTAAATTTGCATCTTAAGAACTAGCTTTGCTCCTGTGCCATGATGGCTACTCGATACAAAGTTTATGATTATTTTTCCTTGAGTATATTGAATGAGATTTGGCTCCTGTTATTGGGACTGTGGAAGATGTTTATGATATACTCTATAGATGCAAGTAGAAATGTGATGATGATCTTGCATGACCTGTGCTTTGGAAATGTATTGTAAATGAAGATTGCATTTTGCTGTCACCTTTGCTGTCCTCACGTAGGGAAAAATGAACACTGTTCTATTTTGCAATCTCCAAACAAATGATTGATTCTGCACAGCACTTTCCTGGTGAGAAGTGACTGCAAGTATGAGTAACCTTGAAAGTTTTCCTTACTTAATATAAATACTTTTTAGCTTCTCTCACAATCCTCCTCTCATCCTTTTACTTTCTTACCCTAAATTCTGTCAGACATCAAGGGCTGATAATGCAACCTAATTTGTCAGTTAAAATACAGAGTCACATTCCATTATTATTAACAGATTATTATTATATTATTACATATATTGCAACAACCATAGCCTTGTTTTAATTGTTTCCGGAGGCCTCAACAGGGGTGGCAAGGGGGCGGTTGAGGTAATGACAGTCCGCACAGCCATTCAGGTTTGAAGCTAAGTGCAACCAACTTTATTGCATTTCCAACATCAAATGAGCCAAGGCAGGATCATTTAAACATAGGCAGCATTGCCACACAAAAATGGCCTCTCTGACATCTACTTTACTGTTTAGCCCTCTTTCTAATCAAACATTCAGAAAGCAAAAATTGAATCCACATTATGGAAGGTTAAGGTGCTTCCTGTATATAAAAAACTATATCTAAAAAAAACCCATAAAATGCTATGTACCATAGGGAAAGTGGAAAACAAACCAGAACAAACTAGGACTATGGTAATGAATGACACACTATATTGTCAAAAGCACTGAGATGTCTGCCTTTACATGCACATGAACTAATGAAATCCCAGTCTTAGTCAGTAGGGTTCAATATTGAGTTGGCTTACCCTTTGCAGCTATAACAGCTTCAACTCATCTGGGAAGGCTGTCCACAAGGTTAAGGAGTGTATTCATTGGAATGTTTGACCATTCTTCCCGGAAGTGCATTTGTGAGGTCAGTCACTGATGTTGGACGAGAAGGCCCGCCTCGCAGTCTCTGCTTTAATTCATCCCAAAGGTGTTCTATTGGGTTGAGGTCAGGACCCTGTGCAGGTCAGTCAAGTTCCTCCACCCCAAACTCGCTCATCTATGTCTTTATGGACCTTGCTTTGTGCACTGGGGCGCAGTCATTTTGGAACAGGAAGGGGACATCCCTGGGAGCATGAAATTGTTCAAAATGTCTTGGTATGCTGGCACCCTAAGAGTTCCCTTCACTGGAACTAAGGGGCTAAGCCCAACCCCTGAAAAACAACCCCACTCCATAATCCCCCCTCCACCAAATGATTTGGACCAGTGCACAAAGCAAGGTCCATAAAGACATGGATGAGCGAATTTGGGGTGGAGGAACTTGACTGGCCTACACAGAGTCCTGACCTCAACCCGAGAGATAACATTTGGGATGAATTTGAGCGGAGACTGCGAGCCAGGCCTTCTCGTTCAACATCAGTGCCTGACCTCAGAAATGTGCTTTTGGAAGAATGGTCAAACATTCCCATAGACACACTTCTAAATTTTGTGGACAGCCTTCCCAGAAGAGTTTAAGCTGTTATAGCTGCAAAGGTTGGGCCAATGCAATATTGAACCCAACGGACTAAGACTGGGATGCCATTAAAGTACATGTGCGTGTAAAGGCAGGTGTCCCAATACTTTTGACAATATAGTGTACATACATAAATAAAATTAGAGTTTTGACTTAACGGTAAAAATTGTTTTTGGAGAAAAGCAAGGGACACACACAATACGTTGTCACTACCATTTGTTAAATGCAGCTACCTTCAGGTAACCCAAAACATGAATTTCCCAAGCACAGAGCAGAGTTAAGTCTGAGGCAAATACCTTGGTAAAAACCAGAGAACCAAAGAGAGGCCAAGGAGGTAAACTGGCACTCCTGGTCCCATGCTTTGACCACTGGAGGAGGTGGTCACCAGCAACCACACACCAAATGGGGGTCTAGGAGTTTATGGCATCCTGAGCATGAATGTTTTAAAGGCTAATGCCGCGTACACACGAGTGGACCACAGTCCGCCGGACAATCCGATCGTGTGTAGGCTCCCGCTGACTTTTTTTTCCCAAAAGTCTGACGGACCTAGAAATGAAACACGTTTCAAATCTTTCCTTTGTAACTCCGCCGGACTCAGTTCCTGGCCGTTGGTTGTGTCTGCGGGCGGGCGGCTTATCGGAATCCAGAAACTCCCTTTAATAAGGTGGCCCCCAGATCCCGGCGCCCCCACCCTATGTGAATGAGTATGGGGTACATCAATAATAAAAGATATAACTAATGCGCAAAAGACCAACCTCACCAATATGGCAGGGGAAGTCGCCTACATAAGAAAGTGTACCCACATAACTCATAGGATGATAAACAAAAATATATGTGCGCTACCCCACCTACAATAAAGTAGCCAGTAAACCAAGGGTAAGTGATAGCAAAATATCGGAATAAATGATCAGCAATACTAGCACAAAAACACTGACAATGCTAGCATACAATCAGGCAGTGAATAAAATCCTAAAGTGCAATGTGCATAAAAAAGACCACATAAACATCACAAGAGATTTAACAAACATATATGAACTACTCCTTACTACTCCATACTGAAATATCCAAAATAATTAATAAATAATTGATAAAGTGTAAATGAAAAAATCAAAAATACAATCCAAAACCGCATAAAGTGCGACTTAATAACTATATCCAGAATCTTCTAAGAAAAAAAGTGCAAGTGCAATAATAGGCATTTTATTTTTTACTAGACAAGTCTCGATGGTGTCGGAGATTTGTTCTTCTAATTCCATTGAGCGGAGACCTATGTCTATTACTTTGAGTAGTTCCTGTCGCCAGTATTGTACCCATTTTTAATTATTCATCTTGCTTTTATGCTTACTAGATATTAGTAGGGAAGTTTTTAGTGTCCTTCTTGAACACTAGATGGCGTTTGAAACCTCCCCCTTTTATCCTCTGTTAGAGAACATTTATGTCCATCCAACACTAGGTGGAGCCTGTTTATTAGGTTTCCCTATGGATATGATAGGATATTGTTTTTTGTTTTATAATTCATGACGGAGTAGTGTTGGAATCCGTGAGTCTGATTTTTTAAATTATTTTTATGCTACATGTCTAAGGATAGCGTTTATTGATTAACTAGGCACATGTATTTTAATTTGGTTTAATTATCCACTGCCGTTTTGATAGCGGTTGTTACTATATATATCGGCTAGCTGACACCTGACTCCTATACCCTTTGATAAAGTCACGTGTGGTGTGACGCAATGCGTCAGGGAGGA